>NW_028227257.1:23127500-23727500 GCF_978045245.1 Mus caroli | reverse complement strand
ATAAACTGCAGATATCAAAACATTTTAGATTGTGTAGGGGGGAAATGATGTAATCGTATTTTAATTTTTAAAAACTCAAAATAGCAAAGGCTAAGTTAATGTTACTTTCTGTACAGAAATTAAATTTTACTTTTAGCCTTTTGCAAACATTTTTTTTCCAAGATGGTAATCAGCTACTCAAAACAATAATTATTCTCAGATATTCATCATTAGACAACTAGAGTTTTTGCTGGTTTTGCAGCCTACTAAAACTGCTTAGGCTGTTGAACATTCTACATTCAAAAGTTTTGTAGGGTGGTGGATAATGGGGAAGCTTCAATGTTTATTTTAAAATAAATAAAATAAGTTCTTGACTTTTCAAAAAAACTGAAAATAAAAAATTTAAAGATTTTAATATTTTAGAAACATCTAAACAGTTCAATGTTTTATTTTTAAAAAAAAAGACAGCAGTCAGAAGCAGAGGCAGGAGGATCTCTGTAAGTTTGAAGCTGGCCTGGTCTACATAGCAAGTTCCAAGATAGCCAGGACTACATAGTAAGACTGGACAGGACAGAGAGAGAGAGAGAGAGAGAGAGAGAGAGAGAGAGAGAGAGAGAAAATAAACAAGTTGGTTTATGTACCTACCAAAGGTTCTATACCCACTTCCAAGGTATTTAAATTTTGTCCCCTTTGTGGTGAAAACACTCAGGTCTCTGGTATGAGAGGGACATGACCAGATGCAGGACTCAGGAAGGTGGCCTCTGGCAGTCAGGTGGCAGGAGGCCTGGATTGGGAATAGCCAAGAATTGCTTCAGAAGTGACTTGCAATAAAGCAAGATGTTGCCTGAAGTGAAGCAATGGGCCACTGAGAATCCGGCGGACGGAGATATGTGAAGCATGCAACAGGCAAGCCGAGCAGATGCAGAGGAAGAGGCAGGACTCGGGGATGACTAAGAATTCAGCTTAGGAGGCTCAACTAACGGTGGTGACGACAGAAGGGAGATAGGAAGGATGTTTCATAGGGCTGTTTGTCCTGTGACTCCTGACACGGAGACTTATTTGGAAGAAGCCTTGGCAGCCCCTGAAAGGTGAGCTGGAAAATGACTCTGGCTGGCTATATCCATCACTCCCACGTCCCTGCACTCACCTTTCACGGTGTGATGACTGTGAACGGGGGACATCAAATGAAATCAGGCAAAGAAAAACAAGGACTTGAGGGGAAGTCTAGTCCCTTGAAAGGAGAGCTGAGCTAGGAGCATTCAGTGTATGGGGCACTAAAGGAGGGTTGTTCGTGGAGTATGAGCTTATAGACGGCACACGCACGCGCGCGCACACACACATACACACACATACACACACATACAAGGTGTACACGCACGTGCATGTTTGAGTATGCATGCACCTGTCTATCATGGCCATCACGTTTAAGTAAGGACAACTGTGGGAAATGCCTCCCTCCATCCACTGTGTGGGTCCTGGGGTTAGAACTCAGGTCGTCTGGCTGGACACCAAGCACCCTTACCTGCTGAGCCATCTATTTTCTTGCTGGCCCCAAGCAAGGCTTTGAAAAGTGGAACAAGGTCACTGCTCCTTTACAGAAACACTATGGAGTGGGGCATCCAACTAAATAAGTGTGATTTAAAAAACAACGAAAGGATCAAATTCTTTTTTTTTTACCCACTTGGTGAAGGAATATTTGCAGAATGCCTATCATGTACAGAGCTCTGTTTCTGATGCGTCAGAAACACTAGAGCTCAGGAACCCCACAGTTTGTAACTCAAGGTAGGAATGGCACTCCAGATAAATGACCAAGTGTACTGGGAATTCCATGCTGCAGTTCATTTTCAACATGGAAAGGATTATCAATCTTCTTTGAAGGCCTTCTGGTAAAATGAAGTGGCTCTGGGAGAGCCTGGTGGTGCAAGCTCCCCCAGAGGCTGAGGCAGGAGGATCAAAGATCGAGGTCTAACTAAGATACAGAAGTTCAAGACCAACCTGGGCAACGTAGACCTTATTCTAAAAACAAAAAGTAAAAAGGAAGGCTGGGGCCCTAGATCACAATGACAGTCGCCCCGAGCATGCTCAGTGAGGGCCTAGATCAATGATAGATGCCCTGAGCATGCGCAAGGCACTAGAGTGGCTCCCTAGCATTGTGGGAGGCTGGGGTGGGGGTTGTGAACCAGAGAGTCACTCGGAAGGACAAGTGATTGAGCCATCCGACTAGTATTCTGGGTTCTGGGTGCAGGTGCCAAATCGGTTGGCAAACGACTTGCTTGAATGCTTCCTCATCAGGTTTTCAGAAACTTACACGGACAGAGAGTGTACCTCCAGAGGGTAGGTACGTCCTCTGTGGACTCCGCTCAAATTCACAGCCCAGTCCCCAGTGAAAAAGCACTTTTCCGCCAGGTGGTGGTGGCGCACGCCTTTAATCCCAGCACTCGGGAGTCAGAGGCAAGCGGATTTCTGAGTTCGAGGCTAGCCTGGTCTACAAAGTGAGTTCCAATGCCGGGCGTGGTGGCGCACGCCTTTAATCCCAGCACTTGGGAGGCAGAGGCAGGCGGATTTCTGAGTTCGAGGCCAGCCTGGTCTACAAAGTGAGTGCCAGGACAGCCAGGACTACACAGAGAAACCCTGTCTCGAAAAACCAAAAAAAAAAAAAAAAAAACAAAGTGAGTTCCAGGACAGCCAGGGCTACACAGAGAAACCCTGTCTCCAAACAAACAAACAAACAAACAAAACAAAACAAAAAGCACGTTTCCTTCTAAGAATTTAGTTTCCAGGCTAGAGGGAGGGCTCAGCAGTTTGAAAGTGGCCCTGCTATTCCAAAGGAGCTGAGTTTGGTTCCCAGGTGGCTCACAACTAGCTGTGACTATAGCTTCTGGGGATCTAACACTTTCTTCTGGACGCTGTGGATGGACGGACACACACACACACACACACACACACACACTTTTAAAATCTAAAAACTTATCTTTCTCCTAATATTCATCCTAATAACTGAATGTCCAATTCCAATAGCTTAGGCCACTTAAAACCCTTCCAAGGAGCTCCTGCCATCTAAGAACAAACTGAGTCTTATTTGTGTGGTATCCAGCCCAAAGGTTCTTTATTTACATACACACACCATTTATATTTATGATTATAAAAAACATCTTTAAAGCAGTCCTTATATTTCAAAGCCTTAGACACTGAGTTTTAAACCTGACCTTGAGATGAGAAGCCCAGCACAGTAAAATAGGAATTTAAGATTTTTCTCCCCTTTATTTTAAGTGCTAGGGATAACACTCAAGTCCACATGAATGCTAGGTAAGCATTTTATCACCCACTGACTTACATCCCCTGCTAGGTAAGCATTCTATCCCGAGTTAGATCCCCTGGCCCTCTTTGGAAATCTTTATGGGGAGGAAGAACATGGGGAAGGGGCTATTTGAAACTTGGAAGACTGGAAGGAGAGTTTCAGAAAATCTAAAGCCTTTGTTAATCCCATTTTTGAAACGTAAAATACCCTATTGTAAGCTCAGGTTTAAAAAACAAAACAAAATGATCAATTTCAGTAGGAAATTAAAAAGCACAAAAAATAGAAACATAAAAAATGAAGGCAGGGGACTTGGTAGGATGGCTCAGCAGTGTGCGCCTGCTGCCAAGCCTGCCGGCCTGGGTCAGTTCCCTAGCACCTGCACAGTAAAGGAGAGAGCTGAGTCCTGGAAGCTGTCCTCTGACCTCCCCACACATACCTAGCACGTGCACACCTGTCCACATCAGTACAGGCACTCATGCAAATAAATGTAACTTAAAAATTGTCACTAGAAAAAAAAAATCAGTCTTTCTCCCAATATTTAATACCAACAGAGCAGACAAATATTCTCAGAATAAAACGGTATCTCCTACCCCATTTCCCTAATACCTATCCCAGGCCTCTAGAATTGTGTTCTTTCATTCTTCAGAGAGTCACTATTCAGCCAACGGGTAAATTATAAGCACTCTGGAGCCTACAAAGAGTGATACATGCAGTCCTGACCCTCAGGAATTCATCTAGAAGATAGCCAATATGCACGAGCTACTATGGCATAAGAGAGAAGGAACAAAAGCCCAAAGACGGCTATGGAAATTATTAAGGCACTTGCAGTGAGGGGGACTGGATTGGTCCCAGTCTGGTGGAGGTGCTGAGGAGGAAGTAGGAGGACAATCTAGATGTATGCCCCGAATGAGGAAAAGACACAAGACAGGAACAGCGAGGCCCCTGGCTTGGCTGGCAGGGTGGGTATGTGAATCTCAAAGAGCGCTTAGTGCCAGGCTATGCTAGAAGCAGCAAGTGCTGAATGTTCCACAAGCATTGTGGGAAATGAGTCTGGCATTAATATAGACCACAGAGTGTGATCAGGGAGGAGCTTGCAACGCAAAAACAGCAGGTCTGATAAGCAAGGCAAGTCTTTGTGGGCAGGAAGAACATGGGGAGGGGCTATTTGAAACTTGGAAGATTGGAAGGAGATTTTCAGAAAATCTAAAGCCTTTGTTAATATCCAAATTTCGAGAATCCAAAGGTTCCCCAAAGAGACCAGTTTGTGTCAGGGCTCTCTACCAACAAACTCTTCCCTCGGTACCATCTCATCAAGCAACTCTGATACAGGATAGGGACAGGAGATTTATTCTCATGCTGGAATACCACTGGCAAGAAGTCACCTATCTGAGTCTTACTGGGGGCACCTGTCTGTAGGAACCACCGACAAGAAGAAACTGTAATTCTTTAACTATAGCCTATGCCCACCCTTCTCACCTTGGCTTGGAAAGCTTAAACCATTGTGAGTCGTAAGGTGGAGATGTCTGGCAGGGCCAAACTGACAGGAAGTCGTTTCACCAGACTAAGGTTACCATGAATACGCTGAGCCACTGCCTTGAGCTAATTCTTGTTTGTTTTTGAAGTTTGGTTGAAATGTCACAAATGGAAAAAACGAAGTAAAGCTCCCAGTTAGCCCCAAGACTGGACACACCTGGTGCAGACCCAGCAAAAGACGCTTACTTCATTAGCAGGAGAGGCAGGGTGAAATTTACATCTGAAATCTGCCTGCCACAGGAGAAAGAGCTGAGGCCAAAGGGCTGTCTGTTTTTACAGCTGTGTCAAGTCCTGGTTCTTACTCCTACCAACACTCAGAAGCACGGCAAGAGCCCAAGGAAAAATGGTCTCCAACCTCTTCAGCTGCAGCTCGGCGCACAAAGGTTTTTAAGAACCAGTTAATGAAATAAAACAAGGCCAGATGAGGTGATATAATGAACCTTATTTCCACAGCTAATTTATATATTTAAATCTCAAATATTGGATTTTTTTTTCCTTTTAAAAAGTCAGAACACTAAATTATTGATGTAATTTTTGTAACCTCAAATTTAGCAGTTGCTTTTTGCACTGGCTTCCCCAGTGACTAGTGAGTCCGTGCCATAACAGTTGGCTTCTTAAAGCCGATGAAAAGGAAAATTTCCCTCTTGCATGACACCAGAACTTGGATATCGAAAGAGTTCTTGATAGGAATTCTGGTTTCAAAGGGATTCATGATTACAATTTCTGACTCGTCATCAGTTTGCAAGAGGCAGGTTTGGCTCTTGAGCGCTGCCACACCCATCCACTCAAAGTAATGGCTTCTAAGAATTCTCTGGCATGAGAAAAACCACCACACCGCTGACTGGCTTTATAAGTTTTCTTTTTCTATGGCTTTTCTTACAGAGCTATACCTGGAACGCCAAATGACACAGAAAGATTTGCAAATTACCACCCTTAAATCTGCCCCCCACCCCCTAAAGCTGAGAAGAAACTCTGCACCCACATAGTTGGTTAGCACCCTGGGCCTGCTTCTGTGTCTACTGAAGCACAGGGAAGACTTGTTCGTTGGGGGAGACCCAGGCCAGACTATTTGTTCCACTGCTGCAGGCTGTATGCTAACAGACTGAAGCCCCTATACCTGCAACACACTCACAAATGACAAATTCCAACTGTCCTTCCTATAGAAAAGGTGTCTGTTATACCATCAAGTTAGAGGGGAGAGGTTGTGTTAAATACAATGAAGATCAAGAACAGTAATTACCACTCTAAGTTTCTATTTTGAAAATACTATCTCTCACTTAAAGTTTTTACCAGAGCTCAGGCATTTCTCATTATGAAGGTAATGTAGGAGCCTGTACTAGGGAAATTACTAATATCTTGCTATTTAAAGTATGGTTGGCACCTTCCACACCCCTATTAACACAGGCATAACCTGGAAACTTGTTAGAAAACTAGACACTCCAAACTGGATGTGATGTAACTCCACAACTTGGGATGTGGAAACCAAAGGTCCAGAAATCCAAGGTCATCCTTGGCTATGCAGTGAGTTCAAGGTCAGTCTGGGTCACAAGAAATCCTGTGACAGAACAAGGCAGTGGAGAGGAAAGGCTCCGGACTGAGGATAGGGCTCAGTTGGTGTCTAGCACGCTGGGTCCATTCCCAGCACAACAGAAAGCAAGGCAGGATGGTGCACACCCACAACCTCTGCGTTTGGGAGGTGGAGGTAAGAGGATCTAAAGTTTAAGGCCATCCTGAGTTACATAGTGAGTTCAAGGCCAGCCTGGAACACTCTGAAAAAGAGAGACAGAGAGGAAGGAAGGGAGGGAGGGCATGAGGGAGGGAGGGAGGGAGGGAGGGAGAGTAGATTCTATGGGTCTGGTCAGAAACTTACCAAATCACATTGGTTCTTTATCAAGACCCCAGATAAACTTAGGTACACTAAGAGGGGCACTGTACCACCCTATAGGATGGCACACTCTCTAGAATAATCCAAGTGGACAAGATAGAGAAGAAAAATTAAAGACTCCTATAGAACAGTATCAGAAAGGAAAAGAGTTAAGTAGCATTTATCTTATGAGTTATCTTAAAATAGAATATATTAAAATAGTGACATACATCTCTAATCCCAGTACTTGGGAGACAGATGAAGGTGGATCTTTGTGAATACAAGGCCAGCCTAGTCTACATAGTAAGTTCTAGGCCACCCTGGTCTATCTAATGAGGCCTTGTCTCAAACAAACTCACTGACTATACCAAAGGCGGAGATCTAATTTATGCACTCATTCAACTCAACTCATCCTACTTATCCCTCTGATGTTACCACCTAAGCAAAAAATAGAGCAAGACAGCTTCCTGCATTCATAAAGCTTACAATGAGGTCGGAGGGAGACTACACACAAAGCACCACGGAGAAGGCTCACAGTGTCGACTGCTGTTAAATATGGCAGAGAAAATCTGTGGGAGAGGGTGTAATTAAAAAATTCCTGTGGTCCAGAAGTCAGCAATTTCTGGATTATTAGGCTATTTGGGATAGGACAGCTGTGGCTCACATGGTCCTGGTGGTCCCACTGCCGGCAGAGTTCAGTCAACAGAGATAAACAAAACAGGTTCATCTAATGGAAGAGCCTGTAACGCAATGCCTAGCAGCCGGCGCAGGCTCTGGCTGGCCAGAGGTTGTTACTGGTCATCATTAGCAGGGTGGTTTGAAATGCCAACACTGCCCTGAGTCCAGTGTGTGCTGCCACAGTGAGCAGTAAACACTCGAAGACGTAAGAGACCCAGCTGTCTGAGTCGCTTAGTCTGCTGACCTCCCTCTGGACGGCAAAGAAAGCTGGCAGGCAGGAAGGGGAGAAATGACACGAGAACCAAGATGGATATAATAAGAGTTCAGTAGGGATCAGAGACATGGCTCAGTGGTTCTGGAAGAGGATCTGGGTTCAGTTCCCAGCACCCACATGGTGGCTCCTAACTATCTGGTAAAGGGAACAGAGGGAACCAACACCCTCTCTCTTCTGACCAGCTTGAAATCCTGCATAAGTGTGGAACACATACATACACTCAGGAACACACACACTCTAACACATAGAAATCTCAATCGTGATTTCAAGGCAGAGGTGATGACCGCAGGTACAACTGGTCTTTCATTCTCTTAGAATCAACGGAAAGGCCATTGCCACGCTATTCCTATAGAGCGTCCATAAAGATACTTAAAGGCAAACCCTGGCAGGCTTCCTACGCCTCCTACACTACAGTTCCTTCAAAGATATGAGAAAACCCTCAACCCAAAGGGACCCAGAGGTTTTCAGGAGGAGACCGCCACCTACATGCAGGGTATAAGTCTCAAAGAAAAAGTGCATGGGGTTAGCAGACAACAGTGGGGGAGCGTGTGAAGATGGGGACAATGACAGTCAGCTATGACTGAACAGTCACTTAGCATGGATAGACCGTGAACATGATGTGACTGAAAAAGAGAGTTGTGTGAACACACACAAAACTGGGATCATGTAGAACAAAGCAAATATGCATAAAACCCAGTACTACATATATCCTATAGTGTGCAGTCATTTTACACACACATTCACATGTGTGTGCACACACAAGCAAGTAAGCTCACACCTGCATGATCCATATTCTCTTTTCTCAGGCTAATTACTGAATTTACTAAGGTATTCGTTTTTAATGGATACTTGGGCAAAATATTCTAGGTAGCTAGTGACCAGAGTTTCCTTAATCCCTGAGGACTGCTGCCCTTCGTACCAGGATCTTCCCGTAAGGACTAACCTAGAGAGTCAGGTATGGGGGTATGTGCCTATAACCCTAGCACTTAGATGGAGGCAGGAGAATCAGGAATCCATAAGGTACATGAATCCATGTCTAAAGAAAATCAAAACCAACCAACCGACCAATCAAAAAAACTAATGTAAAAGGGGAACTAATTCAAATATTGAAGCAATGTCAAAGGCAGTGTCCTTTAGCTAGATTACTATCTGGTTCCCCACTCTGTCCTCCGCATCACCAGAATTCTATCCACTTCTGTATACAAGATGTCCTCATACCAACAAACCACAATAATGTGCACAAACCCATAAAGTATCCGTGGTATGTCAAGCTTCCAAGAGGCAAAGAAAGGTGACTATAGCTGAGCCGCCTCTCTGGCGTTAGGCAACATTTCACAGAATTCCAAAAGCAAATCCATCCTAAAGCTGAAAGAACCCCAGGCTCGGCTCAGCCATTCTGCCGTGGCAGCATCTGGGGAAGCACTCACCCCCATGACTCGGCCGCGCTGCTCCACATCTTCCCACATGAAATGAACTATGATCCGGCACATGTACTTCCCAGTCCGGCCTTCCTGCTTCATTCGGACTAGACACATCCTGAGTGGAAGCAAAACAGTCACTGGATAACCACATTTTCTATGAATTCACACAGTTCATACAGGAGTGATTTTAGCACAGCACAATGAATCAGAAATGCAGGAGTGACCTTATTGTCATTAATATCCACACTCGATTAAAGCTATAGCTTTAAGACACCTATGACACAGGCACTGTAAAAAAGTCCATCTCAAGTGTGCAGTCTGGAAAAGGCTTGCACATTACATGTGACAGTGTAAGCACCACACAGATGAGTATACCTCGATGCTTCCCTCAGACGCGGAAGGCCACACACATGGCTGTTAGACGATGGTCAAATCTGAATCCTCCACTCAGCTGGGGAAGATATTTGTTAACTACTATAGAATTTTTAAATGTGGGCAAAGACTTTTCCTGCTCAGTGCAGTAGCCACCAGCTACTTATGGCTACTGAGCATTTTAAACATGGCTAGTCCAAGGATTTCAAAAACAGAGTAAGAAAAAACTTACATGTTTGATATTGCTGTCACATTAAAATATAAGTTTAAATAAAGTCTATCGGGGCTGGTGGGATGGCTCAGTGGGTGGGAGCGCCCGACTGCTCTTCCAAAGGTCCGGAGTTCGGATCCCAGCAACCACATGGTGGCTCACGGCCATCCGCGACGGGATCTGACGCCCTCTTCTGGAGTGTCTGAGGACGGCTACAGTGTACTTGCATGTAATAAATAAATAAATCTTTAGAAAATAAATAAATAAATAAATAAAGTCTATCATTGAATCAGTTTCAGGGGCGAGGACATGGCTCAGTAGGTAAGAACATTTGCTCTATAAACATAAAGAATGGAGTTAGAATCCCAGGGCCCACATAAAGAGACACATGTGGCTGGGCAGGCCTGTGACTGTGATACTGGGGCTGGGGACAATGCGCTCTAGAGAGCTCACTGGTCAGCTGGCTTTGCCCAAATGGTGAGCTTCAGCAGAGCAATAGAGGAAGAAGCATGGCACCTTCCTCTGGTCCCATACGTGGCTGTGTGTATATTCATACGCATGCACCGTCCATCCCACCCCCACAGTAAAAACCTAACATTCTTTTCAAAACCACTTTCATTTTTTCCTTTTCCTTTAAAAATGTAATGAGAAATGTAGAAACTCTTCCATTGTATCTGTGTCTCCTAGTCCACTTGTCTTGGATAATATCTGTTCAGCATATAGACACCAAGAATACTACAATGACATCTCTATAATGACCAAACCAGTCTCCCACTAGATGTGACTTCCATTGAAGGTAAAGATCAAGTTTGTTTTTGTTTGTTTGTTGCCTTGTTTTGAGATTGGCTCTCAGTATGTAATCCTGGGTGTCTTGGAACTCTATGTAGACCAGATAGGACTCAACCTCAAACTCAAGAGATCCACCTGCCTCTGCCTCTTGAGTGCTGGGACTAAAGGTATGTACCATCATCACCCAGCAAGAATTTTGTCATTTTTATTAACTTAGAAATATATTCAGGAGTGGGAGAGATGGCTCAATAGTTGAAAGCACATCCCGCTCTTCCCAATTCAATGCTCGGCTCCCAGCACCCACATCAGAAAACCCACAAACCTCCTATAACTCAGCCTCCAGGGGGATCTGAGGCCTCCAGCCTCCCTGAACATCAACAACACTCACGTGCACCAACCCATACACATGTGCACACACACATAATTAAAAATAATGAAACTTTTTTTTTTTTTTTTGGTTTTTCGAGACAGGGTTTCTCTGTATAGCCCTGGCTGTCCTGGAACTCACTTTGTAGACCAGGCTGGCCTCGAACTCAGAAATCCGCCTGCCTCTGCCTCCCGAGTGCTGGGATTAAAGGCGTGCGCCACTTAAAGTATTGTATTTAATTATGAAAAAGAATATATTCAAGGTTACTAACTTTTCAAAGTATCCCCAATGTTATTCTTATGACCAAACTGAATTCTGGTGCTTTGAACTAGGTGTCAAGTGACTGCAGACTGAAGGACAATTCCTGTTACAATTACAGAATATCTTATTTACATTGTCAAGTCTCTCTCCATGCAGAACCTGCCCATTAAAAGCAACTGCAAGGGGCTGGAGAGAAGGCTCAGCAGCTAAGTGAGTGAGTGGGGATCTGAGGAAGGCCCACGTCAGTGAGGTCCGGGGTAAATGTGTACTCTGACATGAGCATGGCCATATCTTGAGGATGCACAAAGTCTCAGACCCATTAGGAAAACTGGCAAAGCCGTTACCTATGTGACCCAGGCCCAGGCCCAAGAGAAATGGCAAAGCTTTACTTGGGAGTCAAAGTTTAGATGATTACTGGTCTGCACAAAGACAAAGACTAGCAGCTGCAGCTTCTTCCTCCCCAAACATCCTGAGACTGCAGGACCACAAGCTTCCTACCGAGACCAGCGAGCCTCTACCCCATGGAGCTGAGGTTCCAGACAGTGGAGGCAGCAATTGCATTAGCTCCACTGTACAGGTGTCTGTCTGGCCACTTCTCATTCACCCACTGCCCCTAGCAGCAAGCATCTACTGCTTTTGCAGAGAACCCGAGTTCAGTCCCCAGCACCTACGCTGAGTAGCTGACAGTGGCCTGTAACTGTAGCTTTGGGGGATCTAGCACCCTCTTCCTCCAGCCTCCTTAGGCACTCACACACATATACACAAATAAAATAAATCTTTAAAGGAAAATCAGCCAGGAGTAGTGGCATCTGCCTTTAGTTCCAGCAAAGGCGGGAGGATTTCTGTAAATTCAAAGCCAGCCTGGTCTATATACCATGATTCTGTCTGGGGGTGGGAGGAGGAAAGAAAAAGAAAGAAGGAAGGCAAGGCAAGGCAAGGCAAAGCTACTAGACAGGTTCCTATTTGGAGCAGGCTCTTAGGACACATACATACAAATCCCAGTAGACAGAAGTAGATGCAAGAGAATTGGAAGTTCAAAGCCAGCATGAGCTACAGAGCAGACCCTGTCTCACTACTCTCCTTTGTAAAAGAAAAACCTACAAGCAACAATGGAATGATTTCCGCCCAATCTGTCTCAATGTCTCCATGACTAAATTGGGGGGGGGGTCATACTTATCAAATGGGCAGATGACAAGCTCGGCAAGAGAACAAATGTTATATGACCCAACCATGAACCAAAAATATCTCCACAGTCTATCTCGGCAGACCGCAGCTCACAAGACTCTGAGCAGGGAGAACACAAGGCCCTGTACACAATTGTGTCTAGCAAATAAAGCCCCAGAGGTCCAAGATACGTGAGTCACAACCACCTGCGTGAAAGAGCCTTTAAAGGGGAAGGGGGGAGAGCGAAGGAGGGAAGGAGGGAGGGAGGGAGGGAGGGAGGGAGGGAGGGAGGGAGGGAGGGAAGTACTAGGAGACGCTCAATGCAAGTCAATAGTGATACTGACCCCAAATTAACATGCTTTAGATAGTAAAATACGTCCCCGGTGTGCAAAGCAAGACTCCAGATCGGCTTGGTACAGCAGCATCTTCTGATTCTAATGTTGAACACTATCTCAAGAGACAAGTGGTTCCAGTCATATTAAAGAGTACGTCTGTTCTACTGCGCAGTAGTGGGACTGCAGCTAATGACAGTGTAGGCTAGAAGTGGGGGGTGGGCAAATATTCTCAGTCTACAGCTAACGACAGTGTAGTATATCTAAAGATTGCTAGAAGGGGATGTGGTTTGAATATTCTCACTGCAAAAATAACACATGAGATGGTGGGCACGTTAATGACTCTGGTTTGATTGTAACACAAGTGCATATGTGTCAAAATACTATATAATATATAAATATGTATGATAGGCCAACTAAAAATAAAATTAAAAGCTGGGTGGTGGTAGTGCATGCCTTTAATCCCAGCACTTAGGAGGCAGAGGCAGGCGGATTTCTGAGTTCGAGGACAGCTTGGTCTACAGAGTGAGTTCCAGGACAGCCAGGGCTACACAGAGAAACCCTGTCTCAAAAATAAATAAATAAATAATAAAATTAAAATTAAGAGAAGAGAAAAAGAGGAAAAAAAAAGAGATCGAAGAACATACTGGCAAGGTGGCTCAGCACTGGCCACCCAATCCTGATGATCTCAATTTAGACGAAATACACACACAAATAAGTAAATAAATAAGTTATATATATATATATATATATATATATATATATATATATGTATGTATGAATGAGAGAGAGGCCAAAGAATATCTAACTTGGAGAAAACAGGAGAAGGGCCCTAAATTTATCTATTCAAATATTAAAATCAAAACCAGAGGTTGGGCCAAAGCGAAAGATTTACTTAACAAAGTAAAAACTGTCCAGCAGGGAAGAATGTAAAGATTTAAGTAATAGAATGGACAACTTCAAAATCTGCTCATAAAAGAATAAATGTCTGGTGAACATCCAGCTTTTTTTAATTTAAGATTTATTTTTAAGTGTGTGTGTGTGTGTGTGTGTGTGTCTGGGTATGTGCATATGAGTTTAATGCCCTTGGAGATCAAAGGCACTGGGTTCCCTGGAGCTGAGTTAGAGGAAGGTATGAGCAGCGCAAGTTGAATGCTGGGAACCAAACTCAGATCCTCTGACTAAGTTGTATCTGCAGTTAACTTCGGGGCCATCTCTCCAGACCCAGAGCCTGCAGCTTTCCAACCAGAGGTTCGCTATCGACCTCAAATGGATCTGTTGGCAATTTCATTCTAACTTTTAACCTCTGAACCCAGACAGTACCTAAGATATGAATGAGACTTGGAGATGATAATGAAAAAGGCCGTGAAAAGGCTGGGCACGGGATAGAGAGCACACTGCACAGCAGAAATGCACTGGACAAGGTTCAATAGTACTTTTTAAATAAATTAATTTGTTCTTGTCAGCCTCTCACCTGAAAAGATGCAGTGTTTTGATGCTTAAGTGTCATAGGAGGCTAATTCATCAACAGCAACAGTGAGGTAATGGAATTCTTCATTTATTTGAAAATCCTGTAGTCTGTTAATACACCTGCCCACTGAGGTTTAAAAGGCACAGATTTTTTTCAGATCATAAACTTTTAACTATATCAACATGAGGTGAGGTTGTTGGGGTTTCACAGAACAGCTTGTTCTATAGCCATTGTAAGACAATGAGCAGCTCAATGGGCAGCTGGGCTCAAAAGGTCATACATAGAAAATGAAGGAACTCTCAGGGCGGAGAGACGGCTCAGTGGCTAAGGGTATTTATTGATTGCTCTTCTAGAGGTCCTGAGTCCAATTCCCAGCAACCACACGGTGGCTTACAACTATCTATAATTGGATCTGATTTCCTCTTCTGGTGTGTGTGAAGATAGAACGCTCACATAGAAAAGACGGAGGAGGAGGAGAAAAAGGAAGGAGGAGGAGGAGGAGGAGGAGATCCGAATGGGATCTGAGAAAGCTTGATGGGAAAGGAAACATCGTGAGCCTTGGAAGGACGAGCTGAAGTGAAGACAGAACAAAAGGTAAAAGGCTTCCAAGCCGGGCGGTGGTGGCACATGCCTTTAATCCCAGCACTCGGGAGGCAGAGGCAAGCGGATTTCTGAGTTCGAGGCCAGCCTGGTCTACAGAGTGAGTTCCAGGACAGTCAGGGCTATACAGAGAAACCCTGTCTCGGAAAAACAAACAAACAAACAAAACAAACAAACAAGCAAAGGTTTCCAAACAGACGAAACATGGGGAACAAAGGTAAGGCCAAGGGAGACGTCAGCACCTGTTGAAGGAACAACAACTTCCTCAATTTGTGGCTGGGTAGAGTATAAGAAGCTAAGAGGTGAAACCAGAGAAGTCATGAGTGGGTGGCTTTGAAATGTGGTGCTAAAGAAGTCTGGCTTTCTGTAGGCTAAGCAGACAGTGCTGGGCCACTGGGAGGAAGGCCTGGTGAGATGAACACGCCTGTACTCAGCAGCTGAGACACTGGGAGGCTAACTCTTCCTCCCAGCCTCCATGCTTACAATTAAATATCAACATCACCAAGGCTGGAGAGTGACAACATGGAGGAATTCTTTCATTGTCTGGCTGGAAATACAAGACTGCACTGCCTCGAGAGAAATGTAAACAGTGACGTTTGCTTTAAATCTCTATCGTTAAAATGTTGGCGTTCCTAATGGTTTAGAAAATGTGGGTTGAAGGCTGTCAACGAGCGAAAATCAAATCACTCCTAGAGCACCACACCGAACTCGCTCCACGGATCTGTGACCCACGCAAGCACCACTCAGTATCAACTCCACAGCAAATCGCCTTACAAAACCGAGGCAAGAATGGGGTTTCGGGCCTGGGGAGATGGCTCAGTGGTTAAGAGCACCGACTGCTTTTCCGGAGGTCCCGAGTTCAAATCCCAGCACCCACATGGTGGCTCACAACCATCAGTAATGAGATCTGATGCTCTTCTGGTGTGTCTGAAGACAGCTACACTGTACTTACATATAGTAATAAATAAATGTTAAAAAAAAAAAAAAAGAATGGGGTTTCCTGTCATCACACTAGAAGATGCATTCTGGAAGACTGGTGAGAATGCTCAATGGTTAGTAACACAGCTGCTCTTGAAGAGGACCAGGGTTCGACTCTCAGAGCTCACTCGGGGGCTCACAATCACCTGTAACTCCAGTTCCAGGGATCCAATGCCCTCTGACCTCTGAGGGCACCAGGTACACAGGTGATGATATATACATATACAGATCTGCACAGCTCCTCCCTATCCTATACCTAATTAAAAAAAAAAATCTAAAATCTAAATGAAAACAGCACACTGGAAGGGATTGATGCTTACGCTGACACGAGCTTACCTGTAAGACAAAAGCCACTCCTAGAAAGGAAGAAACCAAATTTTACTAAAGATAAATATATAGCCTGGCATAATGTTGCAAGCCTGTGACTCCAGCACTGGAGAGGCTGAGGTGAGGACACCATAAATTTGAGGGCAGCCCAGGATACACAGGGGAGACCCTGCCTCAGAAAGATGAATCGCCCCTCGCCACCAGAAGATTGACAGAACAGATTAAAGCTACCAAGTGAGGCCCAAAGAGAAAGTGAAATTAATGAAACAAATTTAAAATGTCTCATCTAATGACTAGATGACCTAGGGTCTAAGACAAAGCTAACACAGGCCACACCCTCACTGTACGAGGAGAGTCAGTGCAAGCCAATTTGGAGAATACTGAAAACTATGTTTACACAAAAGAACCAAACAGCTCAATCCAATACATAATTGGATTAATACTTAATTAATCCTTAGACTAAGCGCTCATGTTAACTGGTTTTTTGTTTGTTTTTCCTTATTCTTTCTTTTAGAGGGGTTTGTATGGCTCAGGCGAGTCTTGAACGCCTTGATCCTGCTGCTTCTGCTTCCAAAGAGCTGGGATTACAGCCCTGTACCACCACACCCTGGTCCTAGGTTAAATGTTGAAAACTGCTCTTTGGGGGAGGGAAGGCTTACAGACCCTTACGAATGCAAAATAAACATTAAAAAGAAAGTAACAATAAAATTCATGTATTAATTAATCACTTGTTTAGCAAGTCTTTGTGAGCACCTACTCCAAATGCAGGCTGATCTGTGAGCTGGGCTGATCTGTGAGCTGGGCTGCTCTGTGAGCTGGGCTGATCTGTGAGCTGGGCTGATCTGTGAGCTGGGCTGATCTGCGAGCTGGGCTGATCTGCGAGCTGGGCTGATCTGCGAGCTGGGCTGATCTGCGAGCTGGGCTGATCTGCGAGCTGGGCTGATCTGCGAGCTGGGCTGATCTGCGAGCTGGGCTGATCTGCGAGCTGGGCTGATCTGTGAGCTGGGCTGATCTGTGAGCTGGGCTGATCTGCGAGCTGGGCTGATCTGCGAGCTGGGCTGATCTGTGAGCTGGGCTGATCTGTGAGCTGGGCTGATCTGTGAGCTGGGCTGATCTGTGAGCTGGGCTGATCTGTGAGCTGGGCTGATCTGCGAGCTGGGCTGATCTGTGAGCTGGGCTGATCTGTGAGCTGGGCTGATCTGTGAGCTGGGCTGATCTGTGAGCTGGGCTGATCTGTGAGCTGGGCTGCGAGCTGCGCTGATCTGTGAGCTGGGCTGATCTGTGAGCTGGGCTGATCTGCGAGCTGGGCTGATCTGCGAGCTGGGCTGATCTGCGAGCTGGGCTGATCTGCGAGCTGGGCTGATCTGCGAGCTGGGCTGATCTGCGAGCTGGGCTGATCTGCGAGCTGGGCTGATCTGCGAGCTGGGCTGATCTGCGAGCTGGGCTGATCTGCGAGCTGGGCTGATCTGCGAGCTGGGCTGATCTGCGAGCTGGGCTGATCTGCGAGCTGGGCTGATCTGCGAGCTGGGCTGATCTGCGAGCTGGGCTGATCTGCGAGCTGGGCTGATCTGCGAGCTGGGCTGATCTGCGAGCTGGGCTGATCTGCGAGCTGGGCTGATCTGCGAGCTGGGCTGATCTGCGAGCTGGGCTGATCTGCGAGCTGGGCTGATCTGCGAGCTGGGCTGATCTGCGAGCTGGGCTGATCTGCGAGCTGGGCTGATCTGCGAGCTGGGCTGATCTGCGAGCTGGGCTGATCTGCGAGCTGGGCTGATCTGCGAGCTGGGCTGATCTGCGAGCTGGGCTGATCTGTGAGCTGGGCTGATCTGTGAGCTGGGCTGCGAGCTGCGCTGCTCTACAGCAAGCCGACACGCTCCTCCGACAGTTGCTGATGCTCTTAAACCTACAATTTGTTATTGAGGTTATAAGCCTTAGCACTATCTCTGTCTCTCAGTGATTCCAGGGCCTCATAAATAATCCTGATCTCTTTTACATATAAGGAAGGCGAAGAACCCAACTAGCAAAGTAAAGAAAAACAGGAGAGCTCAAGCCTTCCTCTGACGGCTCCCCAGTCTCTGTAGAAGGCCAGCCCAGAGACAGGCTCTACGGTAGAAGACCCGATGCAGGTAGAAGACCCGATGCATCGGTACCCATCACCTGCCTCTATTTACACAACTATTTATTCAGGCCAGCTCTCTGCCTTTCACGTGCTTAAGTAACTTAAGGTCACACAGCGGAGAAGAGAGGAGCTGACACAGGCTGAGCTTTCCCCCAAGCCAGTGTCTCACACATCTCACACGATTCCTTCAATTCAGTGAGGCCCAGCTCAGCAGCCTCTTCCTGCGAGAGAGCGTCCCTGTCTGCAGCCAAAAGAGCAAGAGCCTCCTCTCTCTTCGAGCCAAGAAGAGCAGCCGAGAGGGTAGAATCAGCCGAGAGGGTAGAATCCTGTGACTCCGAAGGCTGATCTCCTGCCACAACTTGGCAGCTCTGAACATCCTGTCCCACACAACCATGTTTGGAATTTGGCCTGGTTCAACCAAGTCTGCTGTTGAGAGGATGTGATTCTGAACTCCATAACTAGTGGGCATGCGCACAGGTCTGCCACACGGACAGCTGTAAACGAATCTCAAGTGGGATTTTTTTAGAGCTTGTTTGCCTTACTTTGTCATCCACTGAGGCCACGAGACAGAGGCCAACGTGGCCACTCAAGCCCCTTTGTTTGCTAAGGAGTGGTTTATATATTGGTGAGCTGGCACAGACCCTTTCCTGGGGCTATGTTCATGGTTATCGATACTTAGTCTCCTAAACGTCGTCTCTAAGCTTTCTAGGGGGAGCACGGTAGCCACCAGATTCATCTGTGGCAAAAGAAAGCAAATCAAAATGCTTCCTGAAACCACCTCACCTGACGTGAACTACCATAAGCTACATATGGCTCGAAACCAGATCCTTAAGATCAAGGTCTTGGCTGGCAAGTACCAGGCCACTGAAGGTCATGTGTGCTGATGAAACGCTTGTGCGTGGGTCTTTGGTTTAAACAAAAAGGAACTCAACAACCTACGTGTGTGGATGTGTGAGCGCAGCCTCTGGCTGGGGGAAGAAGAAAGGAGCTGTGCACAGCTCCAGGGCACACCATATATAGCAGGTCTGGAGTCAGCAGGAGCCCGGATGCCCACAGCTACATCAAAACTGCAAGGGTGCTTTTAAAGCGGCCCTGGCAGATGCTGCCAGCGCTTGCCAGGGCCGCTCCCAGCTGGACTGGGATGGCATGGTAGGTTTTCCAAAGCCTTCCCAGTCCATACCTCACTTCCTTTTCTTCTTTAGAAGAGTCTTACCTGGCTCCCCTAATATTCACTCTCCATCTTGCTTTGGCACTTGAAACATCTTTACAAGTTACTTCTGACTCTCCTAACAGTTCAGGCCCATCCTCTGGCTCTGGGCCCCTGAAATCAAGGTTTGTAGTTCCTAAGCATCTACTGTCTCCCGGGCTTTCTGGGACACAGACAGTGAATGCCAAGAAAAGCAGCGCTCACTTTAGAGCTAGTCGTGGAAAAGTCATTTCTGTCATTATTTGTATTCAGAAAAAGAGACCCCTGTCCCTTGGTCACCGAGAAGAGACACTAGGGCATCCCCGTCACAGAGTCAGCTTTGGGTTTGTCTCAGATTCTTCATTGTTATGTGGGACATAAAGTGACTTGTGACAAATGTCATCAGGTCACCAGAACCATCCCTCCTCGTGTAAAACAAGGGAACGGAAGTAGAGAAGTGGCTTTGAAAACTGCCTTCTGGGTTTCCAGGAAGCGGCTTCAGGGTCCTTTTGTGCATGTGTGCTATACACGTAAGAAGTAGTCACGTCATTTCCACGCCTTCACTCCAAGCACCAACCTTTTCACCACTTACACAGTGTGGCTGGGATGAGATTTACTCTGTGCAGAGCTCAGCATTGAAGAGCGCATATCGATTCTGCGGAGGTTCCGGAATTTCAAAAACTTTCACAGTGAAACAACAAATGAGAGCATTTATAACTTGACTGGAATTTAAACATTACAAAATGATGGGGGGGAGGGCAGAGACAAAGGGGGGGGCTGAGACTTAAAGAGATGATGGCTCATATATAAATAATGATTTTTTCTTTTTTTTTAACCTTTTTTATTGGATATTTTATTTATTTACTTTTCAAATGTTATCCCCTTTCCTGATTCCCCCCCCCCCCAGAAATCCCATCTCCCCTCCTCCTGCTTCTATGAGGGTGTGCCCCCATCCACCCACCCAACCACACCTGCCTCTCTGCCCTTGAATTCCTCTACACTAGGGCATCGGCCTTCACGGAACCAAGGGCCTCTTCTCCCATTGATGTCTAACAAGGCCATCCTCTGCTACATGTACGGCTGGACCCATGGGTCCCTCCATGTGTACTCCTTGATCCTAATTTAGTCCCTGGGAGCTCTGGTTGGTTGATATTGCTGTTCTTCCTATGGGGCTATAAACCCCTGCTGCTCTATGATTACCCTCCTGCCTCTGCCTCCTGAGCGCTGGGATTAAAGGCGGGCGCCGCCACCACTACCACCACACAACTGAGTTGTTCTATCTTTATTACGGCAGAGTGATGAAGAAGGCCACCTGACACCCTACTTTGGCCTCTGCACACAAAAACCACATGTAGACAGACACATGTCCAAACACAAATCATGTAATGTACATATGTAGGTATCAAAATATTACACAGTCCTCCACTGACATGTATAATTTTTATGTTTTTATATATCCACTTTTTAAACTTAAAATTGTTTAAAACCTACCAAAGAGTCACAGAAGAACGGCTTTCAGATGGGAGGGGAAGGCTTATAATGAACATAATGCTTTAATTACATACTGAGGGAAACCAAGAGTTTTCCAGTAGTGAGTAGGGTAAAGGCCATGGCACTGCACAATGGCAGAGACAAGAACAGTCAAGGTACAGGTGGCTTCTTCTAGGACGTGAATGGCATGCTCAGAAACTTGAGAGCAAAGGTGGAAATCAGGGACTGTGGGGTTGCACTCTGGTGAAATCAATTTGGTGGGTTAAACCTTCAACTACTAGCTAACATTAGTCCAAATAGAATAGGAAGTACCAGGCATTTCCTGACATTGTAAAAACAAGCTTTATATGTTTGCATCCAATGTGAGCATGCGTACTGGTTTCAAAGTAAATTCATTTGTTACTGTTAGCTCAGAGTCAAAAGAGTTTGAGCTAAGTAACAAATGACTGACCAGGGGAAATGAATGAAGGATAGGCAAGATGAGCTTCCAGGTCTCTGGTCCAGCCACCTGACTGGACCCCCAGTGGCTGGCTGGGAGAAGGAAGCATGCAGGAAGGTTGTTTATCAAGCCCATAGAGGGATGCTGGGTGAAGGCAACAGCATCTTTCCCAGAAGCTGCAGTCAATACTGACGGTGTTCAGCAGAGACAACAGACACATGGTCAGTGCCACAGCAAGCTCACTGAATACACAACTAGCAAAGGACAGAAGGGTGTCTGCGGCCTTAAATCTCAACCCACAGAAAATTATGAAACGAGAGCAGACAGGAGAAGCGGACCATCGTCAATGTACAGGATTGCTAGCATCCCGTTCCTATCTTGCCTGCTGATAAGGACCCAGCAGCTAGGGGTGACAATCGCCTATTGGACCCAGACAAACATTCTGGAAAGCCTCCCATCAAGATACTTTCATTTACTAAGCGTCTGTCTGGTGTGGTTTGATTTGGTAGGGATTTGTCCTTCCTTATGATTGCGTCTTAAGTTTCTGTCCCTCCTTGTTTCCCCACCTCCTCCCTCACAGCTGCCACTCCAAGAGGTGATTCAATTGTGTTCCTGCAGTGTCTCTCTTGACTGCACTCTCAGTCGGACTAGAAGAACCTAACGTTCCTATGGACTTGTTGGGTACATCCACCCCTCTTCTGTTTTTACCCCTTAGGAGTGGGAGTCCCCAATTCTCAGAAGATCCCTACACAACTGGGCCCAAACCACTTTCCTGGTGATCCTTTGACTAGATTCCTCCACAAACCTACCCCAAACACTTCAGCCAATTGGCTGCCTTGAAATACTCTGAGTTCTGTGGGTCTGGTACCTCCCTCCTGCCACTGAGTAGTCGTCTACCTTTGTGCTTCCGCAGCTTTTCTGTGGGCTTTGAGCCAGGCATTTCATTATCATCTACCACAGACAACCGTGCTCAAGGCCCACCAGTTTCTTAAACGTGTGAACCATATCACAGCCTTCTCTCCAGCACCTCACGGTTCCAAACACACAGTAGGTCCTTGACAAGGATTTGCTGAGTCCAATAAAAAAGGGCCAAGACATTCTACCAAAAATCTACCAAAAACCTATCTAGGGGCTGGAGTGATGGCTCAGTGGTTAAGAGCACTGACTGCTCTTCTAGAGGTCCTGAGTTCAATTCCCAGCAACCACATGGTGGCTCACAACCATCTGTAAATAAAGACTTTAAAAAAAAAAACAAACCTATCTAGATAGTAAGAGCAAGGACGGGGCTGGAGAAAGACAAAAACCAGAAGCCCCCCACCCCCTTCTACTTAGCTGGTGCTGGGACACCCCACTCCTCTAAAAGAGTTACCTTCAGCAAGAAGAGCTGAGCAGAACAGTTTGGAAAGTTTAAAGAAATCTAAGTAATTTCAAGGTACTCTCGGCTATTAGTCAGGCATTAACCTTGGGATGTGGTCACAGGGATTATATATTTTATTTTGCCATCCACTCCCTCTCCCACTCGGATACCTCTAGCTATATGGGCAATAAAGAGTCTTTCATACAGGCTCTGAATATTATCATTGAGCTCCTCTGGGGACAGCTTAGCCTTCTCGAAACCCTCCCACCTTCCCAATGAGTAATTCTACCATCCAGTCCTCACACTTAAAAAAAGTAGTTTTCTTCTCAATGTATCCAGTATCCCTCCCTGCACCCTGTGCTTAACCCCCACCATGGACACCAAAGGCAGACAGTGAGCCTTCTCAGCCTCCTGACAAGTAGCACAGTATCTGCCTGATGACGAGCAGCGGTGGGAAGGGCTCCAACAGCCTGAGCGCACTCTTCTCTGCTAGAAACACACTTATATACGTTGTCCAACTTAGCAATACAGTTTATACCTGGCCTCTCTCCCTCACTGAGCCCGGCTTTTTGAGAGCCAGCCCTAGTACCCAGCAAAGTGCCCAGGGCACAGTGTCCCTTCTATAAACTACTGGTTTAGAGGGTTCATAAAAAAAAAAAAAAATCCATAAAATAAACTGCCCCTTTGGGCTCCTTAGCCAAACTCAGTGAGTTTGGAAAGAGGGGCACTGCAGAGACTATCAGGACCAAACATCTTTATACAGTAGCCAGGCCTGTGGTGCAAGGTTCAGCTAAAGGCGGGCTCAAACAAGGGCCCTTTGACAGGCAGCCACCCCCGTGCTCCATGGAGCACTCGCTGTGGTCAGTATAGTAACCAGTTCTCCAGAGTTTACTCTCCCAAGATCTGGCAGTGCCCCCACCCCCCACCTCAGTGACTCCTATTCCCCCTTTGACCTTTAATGCTGTGTAACAGTAGATGAAAAATGAATTTTTTTTTTTGGCTACTTCACAGCAAAAGAAAAAATATACTGTTTAAGGTGTTAAATATTTTCACATGCAACAAATCTGGCTTGCCTCTAACCTGCATGCACACTCAGAGGCACGGGTGTAAATGTCAGTGGTATAATTTGTTATAGGTTTCTGATGATCAGCAATGAAAATGACCACGGATTCTCACAATTCAAACCACTTTTACGTAAATGTGAACTTTCCTAAAACAGCTGAGGGACGGAACTTTTCCATCCAGCCTCAGAGAGTCTCTTAGAGATACTGATAGCATTATTCATGGGGTTAGGTGTTCTTTTAAAAAAAATATTACAAATATTAGTTTCTCTCTGGGTTTATGCTTTGACCTTTAATAAAAATGTGCTTCCAGACACCAGTTATGAAAATGAGAGGGACAGGTTTTCATGCTTGAACAAGTGCCATTTATATAATCAGACCCGAGGAGAGCCGCATCTTAAAGCACACACACACACACACACACACACACGCACATGCACACATGCACACACACGCACACACACATACACACACGCACACATACACGCACACATACACACGTGTGCACACACACACATACACGCCTTTGATGACCTCACTTACCAGACGTGAAGCAGGGTTATGAGGAACCAGGAGTTGAATGTATCGGGCATCTGACACCCTAGGAAATAACAGGGAAGTGTAAGTAGGTGAAGGCGCAGAGAAGGCATACTGACTTGTTTTAACCACTGGTGGGAATCGTTCAGCTAAAATACATGGCAGTATGGTATTTCTGATTATGTATTTGTAGAAAAGATCAGTAAAAACACAATGTAAGACCATAGGCTGGAGCAACAGATGCAGACAACCAGCCTCCTAGCTCCAGCCTTGCTGCAGCTTTGAAACTTGGACAGACTGTAGCCTAGCAATCTTGGGCAGACTGTAGCCTAGCAACCTTGGGCAGACTGTAGCCTAGCAGCCTTGAGCAGACTGTAGCCTAGCAACCTTGGGCAGACTGTAGGCTTGCAGCCTTGGGCAGACTGTAGGCTTGCAGCCTTGGGCAGACTGTAGGCTAGCAACCTTGGGCAGACTGTAGGCTTGTAGCCTTGAGCAAACTGCTACTTCTCTCTGAGTTTCTCATTTGATACAATGGGGCAGACATGATCTCTTATGTTCCTTCCAACCTCATGAAGTTCTGTGCTACTCTCCTTTTCCTTTCCTGGCTTGAAGTCTAAAATGCTAAGCAAACACCACCTCTCCTGCTCCCCTTATGTGTCGGCTACTGTAATCACTTGAGCCCTGCAGCAAAGGTTAAGCCTTGTCTCTGTTTCCAAGTTTGTAAAGACAATCCAATGTGGTATAGCCATGAATGTGCCAAATGATTTACCCAAATAGCCAGGAGAGAGAAAAGTGGAACTCTTAGGAACAAGGGCTGAACAGGGACTCAGACTGCAGCCACTTCAAAGGCCAAATGTCAGCCCTCAGGGATCACACACACTAAGCTCTTGGTTTATAACCTGCAAGCCAGGTCTCAGTTCAGACATCCATGCCTCTCAATCCTCACACATCTGAGAAAGCCCTCCAGTCAGCTAAGGGATCCCCACTAGACGTTCGGTCCTCCTTACGTGACAAGGAACAAAGCTTGACAAGGAGCTGGAAGGATGGATGAATGAGAGGGAATTAGTGGGCACTTGAGCCCTTGTGGTAGGATCAGTTTTTTGGAGTGATGACACACAAAGAGGAGGAGGAGTAAGGCCGGGCATGATAGTGCAGGCCTAGAACTCCAGCACACATCCTGTGATCCTCTGAGGCAGGGCAGTGCTGTAAATTCAAAGCCAGCCTGGGCTACATAAAGGCTGTATGCCCACCCCTCCCTATCCCTCCCCCCCCCCGCCCTCCCCCAAAAACCTCCCAAAGTATCCTCTGCCAGTCAGTGTTCAGTGAGGTGATGATTAACCAGGGTCACTAGGAGTGAACACCCAGGGCAGGACCCTAGGAGGGAGGACCACAGTCAGCATTAATTAGGGAGTCCTGGTCACTGCGGCTGGGCTTCTAACAGGCCAGGCGTAATACGTGCTTCATGGTCCACACTTCAACAAATCTGTCCAACACCCCGAGTACGTGGCCAGTGAGAAAGCTGACAGTGGAATCAAGACAACGGCTCAGGGAAACACAACCCACGAAGTGAGGTACCTGAGATGAACTTCACACTTCCCTGACTCTATCTGCAGTGTGTGGATTGTTACGCAAGAAGCTCTCTAATGCCAAAATGTGGAGAAACGGCCGTACTCCACACCCAGTGCAAGGCTAATCATCCTTTACAGTATTTCTCTTAATCTTTACCTCAACGCAGGAAAGAAGTACCATAAACCTACTCTAAGGTAAGGAAACAGAAGGCCAAGTAGCTATGGGTAGCCACCACGTTAAGCTAGAGGCAAGGCTGGGTTTTGAATCCAGGTCTGTCACAAAAGGACACCAAAAGTCTCGGGTGAGCTTACCGGGTGGTGCCCAGCAGCTGTCAAGTGGATTTCCTCTCTGAGCCCAGCAGGAGGGAGCTGGAGGCTGGCCTGACCAGCCATCCAGCTACTAAAACCCATGCCATCTGAGTGCCGGCCAGCCACCCTCCGCCTAGAACAAGAATAGCCCCGAGAAACTCTCAAGCCCGGATCTCAAGTTGGGTCATTTTTGGATGTTAGAACAAAACATTAAAAAGAAAGGTTTTCTTGGAAGTCTGTCTTTCAAGCTGGAGAGTGAAATCTGGCTGTTTGTACAGGGCAGTCTGTCCAATGGCTACCTCTACATCACGGCTTCCCAGCCACCTCCAGGAGCTTGTCCAATTTCCTCAGATGGGGAGTCAGTTCTTGGGTTGGAAAGCACAGTCATACAGACAGACAGACAGGTCAGCAGCTGGCCCTGGGTCAAAGTTTTCCCTTCTGGGGTCAGCTCAGGGCTGATGAGAAGAGCTGGCACGTGAGTAAGCCCCTGTGCCCATGCAGGTCAGAACAAAAAGCCACAGAGTAAACCTCAAAAATATCAAACCAACGAATGGATGTTGACTATGAGCAACACAAAAATACGATTCTTAGCTCAACCAAGTGTGTTTACAAACCTCAGGGCTAAACCCTGAGACACTGCCATGATCACACTACTGCTCCAATAGACAAAAAAAAAAAAAAAAAAAAAAAGGACAAAGTGCAGTAAGATTAAATAATTCCATATTGTCACCAGAGAGTGCTAGTACCACTTTTTTTTTTTTTTTTTTTTTTTTTTTTTTTTTTTTTGGTTTTTCTAGTCAGGGTTTCTCTGTGTAACCCTGGCTGTCCTGGAACTCACTCTGTAGACCAGGCTGGCCTTGAACTCAGAAATCTGCCTGCCTCTGCCTCCCAAGTGTACCACTTTTTAATAGGCCAAAATCTAGACCCTGTTACTTTTTTTTTTAACTAGGTATTTTCCTCATTTACATTTCCAATGCTATCCCAAAAGTCCCCCATCCCCTCCCCCCATCCCCCTACCCACCCACTCCCACTTTTTGTTCCCCTGTACTGGGGCATATAAAGTTTGCAAGTCCAATGAGCCTCTCTTTCCACTGATGGCCGACTAGGCCATTTTCTGATTCATATGCAGCTAGAGTCAAGAGCTCCGGGGTATTGGTTAGTTCATATTGTTGTTCCACCTATAGGATTGCAGATCCCTTTAGCTCCTTGGGTACTTTCTCTAGCTCCTCCATTGGGGGCCCTGTGTTCCATCCAATAGCTGACTGTGAACATCCACTTATGTGTTTGCTAGGCCCCGGTGTAGTCTCACAAGAGACAGCTATATCAGGGTCCTATCAGCACAATCTTGCTAGTGTATGCAATGGTGTCAGCGTTTGGAGGCTGATTATGGGATGGATCCCTGGATATGGCAGTCTCTAGATGGTCCATCCTTTTGTCTCAGCTCCAAACTGTCTCTGTAACTCTTTCCATGGGGATCCTGTTACTTTTAAGCAGATCTAGATGATGTTTCTGGACCCACTTTCCTTCTCCATAAGGCAGAGCAAGAGGGCCTAGCTCAGAGCTGTGATGACAAACAAGGGTTAAAAGGCCTATATCCAGCTTAGTTAGCAAAGCCAGTGGTCATAGCACAAGCCTCTAGCCCCAGCTCTAGCACTCAGGAGGCATAGGAGAGGAGATCTGAGGTAGAAGCCATGCCACTCTACATATCAAGTTCAAGGCCAGCCAGGGCTATATAGACCATCTCAAAAAAAGGGGGCTTAACAAAATGTCCCATTTAAAATAGGGACTCAATATCCACTGTTGTCATTTTTACAGTGAATTAAATAATACGGTTCAAATTATCTTTGAAAAGCTTCATCGGTTACTTGAAATTGTGTCACTAAGTGGACTGAAACCTCAACTGCTGGCTCAGACTTTCTTCATTAGAGCCTCCTCCCCCCTACGGTGATCAGTGTCTTGGAGGCAAAAAGAGCCACAGACAAGAATTCAGAATTAAGCATGAGCTTCGATAACTGACCACCTCTGTTCCAAAACACCAGGAACAAACTGCATCACGCAGCAGGCATGCGCATGTGACGGGCAAGGGCATCACCAGAGCATCCGTCCCATAAACAACAGCTGCCAAAGAATCCGACCGCTCAGATGCAGCGAGCGAGCGCTCGAGATCTCAACATTACACGCTCTGTCTCTGGTATCTTAGGGAGGACTGTCCAAGAAGCTGACAGACACAGCATACCATGACCCAACTTGCTCACACATAGTCTTCAAGAAATGGCATCAGCCTCACTTGAGCCAGGGAGAATGACACTTGCCAGATACCCAAGGCTCTCTGTCCTCAGGACTCTTGGAACCAAGTTCTACATCAAAGACCTAAATGGGCGTGGCTACTTTAAAGGTATCATCTTAGGAAGCAATATATAAATCTCCCTATTTTATTCCAACCCCCCCCCCTAACTTCCTTAGAATCCAAACCACAAGAAAGTCATTCTCATTATTTTGTAAATTAAAAAAAAAAAAAAATCTTTTGCCTCCAGATGTTACTTTCCAAATCTGTTCTTTGTTCACGAGCCACACTTTGGAATTCCTTCGGTAAAAAAAAAAAAATTGGGGGTGGGGGGTGGGGTGAGAGCACAGCAAATAAACATGCCATAGGTTGGTTGGTTTATAGTCTTGGCTAGCCTGGAACTCGCGTTGATCGGGCTTACCTTAAGTTTACGGCTATGCTCAAGCCTCTCTCTTCTGAGTACTAAAATTACAAGGAAACACAACAATGCCTGCTTATGTTACGGGGTTTTGTGACTGTTTTGTTTGGAAGCGGGATCTCTCTATTCAGTCCGAGCTGGCCTGAACTCACAGAGACCTGCCTCCCAGGTACCACCATGCCCAGGCTAAGCCATAGAGTTTAATAGGTAAATGCCTACTGAAGTCTTAGAAAAACTGAAGGGAGAGTGTGACCAGCAGAAAACTCACTGCCACTTGCACTGAAGGACAAAGCCAGGCCAAACTCACCAAGGCGCACGCCATGGTGTGCATACACACAGAGTGTCCAGCACTAACAACATCTCACAGAGCGCGCTCTTGTCAAAATAAAGCAAAACCCAAATTTTTAAGCCACACTGCAATTTCTAGTTTGTGGTTACATTCATTCACAGGCAGCATGTCACAGCAGGAAAATCCCTGAGGTTTAAGCCAGACAACACAGGTGCAAGGCCTTGGCTAGGCAATCTTAGGCAAGTCACTGAGCCACTTTAAGCCTCAACTGCTTCTAAACACAAAACAAAAATAAGCAATAATACAAAAGCACCCACTATCCCACAAGGTTGTGAAGCTGCTAAAGGGACAAACGTGAAAGCAAGCAAGTGTGAGCTATTAGTAGATAATTGTAACTTTCAGAAACTTTTCTTCAGTTGGTCATCACAAGCTATGGACTGAAATACGAGTACTAACTACCTATGTAATAACTGTCTTTTATTTGATTCTATAATATTAATCCAAACTCAAGAATCTTCAGTAGGGAGCTAGACAGATATGTCATTGGCTAAGAGCGCTTGCTGTTCTTGAAGAAGACCCAGGTTTGTTTTCCAGCACCCACATGGCAGCTCACAAATGCCTGTAACTATAGTTCCGGGATTTCCAATGCTCTCTTCTGGCCTCTGTGGAACACCAGCACATGCATGTAGGGCATACACACATGCAGACAAAACATTCATACACATAAAGTAAAACTAAAAAATAAGGAACCTTTAATTACAGGGAATGAAAATAAGCATTCATTGAAAATAATTATAATAAATGTGAATAATTTAATTAAATCAAGTATTGAATATCTGATGGTAAACTTTTGTTTTTTCTTTTCTGTGGGTACAGTATGTATGTGTAGTACATGCATATGAATCTTTGAGTGCACCCATGCATGTGATGCAGAGTCTAGAGGAGAGTATCAGGTGTCTTCTCTTATGGCTCTACCTTATTCCTTTGAGACAGGAAGAGCTCACCATTTGGCCGACCAGCAAGCTCCCAGATGCACCAGGTGTCATCTCCCTCTCACAATGCTGAGGTTACAGGCATGTCTGGCTGCTGTGTCCTTGGATGGCTCAAGGGACTTGAGTAGGGGTAGTGAGGAAATGAAGAAAAGACAAACAGATGGACACATGGACACAGACAGAAACGCTGGTTCAGGTGGACTAAGGTCTTTCGATGGGGAAACCATGGCACCATAAGCTGAGTGTCTATTACAGAGATTTGAACAGAGATGGGGTTATGGACCCGGCTGAACCAGGAGGCAGAGTTGAAGGTACACAGATGGCCAAGCAGACAAGGTGAGCTAATCTCAGTAGACAGTCTCTGTATTGCAATCATCAAGCTGTACCTTTCTGGAGGGCGAACACTATAGCGGACATTTTCTACCCAAAGCGTCAGCTCTCGAACCCAGACATGGGAGGAAGAGTTGGATATCCCTGAGCTTCATCCAGAGAAGCTTTGCCATTTTTTTATGGGTCTGAGGCTATGGGGCCCTACCATGGCTGTGCCCAGGTTGATAACACACATTCACTCAGGCAACCTCGAGTCAAATGGCAAAGCAAAATGGCTCAGGAGGTAAGTGTTTGCTGCCAAGCCTGACAAACTGTGTAAGATTCCCCAGAAACCACATGGTGGAGAGAAACACCTTTATTTTTAAAAAAAAAGATTTATTTATTATTATATGTAAGTACACTGTAGCTGTCTTCGGACACACCAAAAGACCAGACAAGGGCATCAGATCTTATTACGGAAGGTTGTGAGCCACCATGTGGTGGCTGGGATTTGAACTCAGGACCTCTGGAAGAACAGTCAATGCTCTTAACTGCTGAGCCAACTCTCCAGCCCCCAAGAAACAACTTTTATAAGTTGTCCTCTAACTCTGACCTCTACATGAGCCCCATGGCATTTATGCTGATATACATGTATATGTGTGCATTTGTGTGCACACATATTCCTACATACACACACATACACACACTGTGACTGTTTTTAATTAACAATAAAAAAAAAACTGCTTGTTTACAAAGAAGCAGAAAAACTGTCTTTCCTGATGAACAAGAAAATAGATTTTTTTTTTTACTGGTTTAGATCACTACTAGCAGTTGATTATATTAGTAGATGATTAATTTGATGCTGTAAACTGTAATTATTAGCACAGTTAGGAAACCAGTAAAAAAAATATAGAATTATAACTCATTATAGTATTTTAAGTCCCTAGTATTTATCTGTTGAAATGGTGAAGTAACCAAAATAGCTTATATTTGAGCTTTTAAACAACCAATATAGTTATCAAGCAATCAAAACTGCATCTAGTGTTCTTCGCTAACTACGGACAGACATTTGTTACAGAGTAAAGTACCAGTTGTAAGAACACAGAACATAGGTTTCTGACTAAAGCAGTGTTTCTTAACCTGTAGGGTCCAGACCCCTCTGGAGTAGACCAATCCTTTCACCCGGGTCACCTAAGGCCATTGGAAAACACAGATATTTATATTATGATTCATAACAGAAGCAAAATTACAAATAAGAAGTAGCAATAAAAATAATGTTGTGGTTGGGGGTCACCACAACGTGAGGAACTGTATTAAAGTCACAGCATTGGGAAGGTTGAGAACCACAGCTCTAAAGTCTGTGGACACAGGGATGGCTGACATTTTCCAATGTTCTTACAAATACCTATTTTAGTTAGCTGTGCTAATAATTACAGGTTACAGCAGCAAATTAATCCTATATTGAGATAATCAACTGTTAGCAGTGAGCTAAACCAGTAAAATCCCCTGGTAAGCGATGGATCAACTGGATGTAAGCTATAAAGTTATATTACCCTTTGGGGCCAATAGCCCTCAAATAGAAAGAAGAACCATGAAATTTAATTCAGGATCAACTAAAACAATTCAGAACTAGAAACAAAAAGAAAACCTACAGACAAAAAGTCCTCATCAAATGCTAAAAGGGGGAGCAGAGGCACAAGGCTGCAAGCCCAACACTTGGGAGGCAGAGACAATAGGATCGGGAGTTCAAGGTCACCCTTAGCTGCACAACAAGAGACTATACCTAAATAGATAGATAAAATAAGGGCTGGGGAGGTGACAGTGCTAGCCATTCAAACATGACCACCTCAGCCCGGTCCCTAGAACCCAGGCAGAGTGGCCTATGCTTGGGACCCTGGTGATGGGGGAGGCAGGGACAGAAGGCTTGCTGGAGCTCCCTAGTCATCAAGCACTGCTTAGCTGAAAAGCGCCAGGCCAACGAAAGACCCTGTCTGTTCAGGAGGTAGACAGGGAGGTGTTACTGAGGAGAACACCAACGTAGTCCTCTGGCTTATACGTGCATGAGTAAATAAATACATTTAACACACACACACAAAACAATGCTTAAGCCGGGCGTGGTGGCGCACGCCTTTAATCCCAGCACTCGGGAGGCAGAGGCAGGCGGATTTCTGAGTTCGAGGCTAGCCTGGTCTACAAAGTGAGTTCCAGGACAGCCAGAGCAATACAGAGAAACCCTGTCTCGAAAAACCAAAAAAAAAAAAAAAAAAAAAAAAAAAAAACAATGCTTAAAACCAAACTTCAGTCCCACAGCCCCAGAAATCAACAGCGGGCCATGCCTTCTGGAACAATCGGCGCCACTTACTCAGAAAGAACTCCTCGAAGTCAGTCTTCTCCACGCAGCTCGTGTACATGCGGAGGGCCGCGATCTTGATCTTCTAGACCAAAAGAAGGAAGGAAAGCAAACTCAAGCCCTGACAGGGGAGGCTCCGGTGTCCCGAGACACTGTCAGAAGCCGCTCTCACCGTCCCTCAGCTAAGAGGGCCGGCCGCAAACCTATTTGCCGGCAGTTTATTTTGTTCTTGTTGGTGCTGTTTTTGAGACAAGACCTCACGTAGCCCCTGTTGACTGGGAAATGGTTTGTAGCCCAACTGGCCTCACACTCTCTATTTTATCTCCATCTTTAAAAATAAATAAATATTTATGAAAAATATCTATGAATTGTCAAGAACATCGCTGAGACTTAGCATCTGCAGCCTCTCCACAGTGCCTTCTGTGTAACAGATAATGTGAGAGGCCCAGGGTTGACTAGGGATGACCAGCTAGCTAGAAATTTCCCTTCCCGATATGTTTTAATTCTTTATTTTTATGTTATGTACATTGCCAGCATGTATGTCTGTGAGACTGTGTCCATAACCCCTGGAACTGGAGTTAGAGACAGTTGTCAGCTGCCATGTGGGTGCTGGGAATTGAGCCCAAGTCCTGTGGAAAAGCAGCCAGTGCTGTTAACCACTGAGGCATCCCACCAGCCCCCCATCATATGTATTATAGTAAATCATGAGATCAATTTTTCATAAGACCTATTAAAAATCAACAATGAAAACAGCTCAGAAGGACGGCTGGCCCATCTGTCCCTTTAAACTCATCTAGATGCTATTATCCTGCCACCAAGCAAGCGTCTGAAAACTTCCACCTCACTGTCCTGACTAGCAAAGAACCAGGTTGAAGGAGTACCTTGGTCTTATCTACCACATAAATCTGATAGATGATAGAGGGATGTATCCTGAAGAAATTCTCAAAATATCATATGAATTTCATAGGCCAGAAACTTTAAAACAAATCTATGAGCCACAGAAAGAACACAGACCCAAGGAAACGGAAAAAAAATTTACCCATTTACTGTATTTCAAAGGTCCAGTGAATCCCATGGCTTCTATTATCTTCGTGAAGGGACCGACCTTCTCTTCAACAGGCTGCGGGAAATCTTGGGTAGTAAGAAGCTACTTAAACAAAGAGAAAGAAATCAAAATTGGTTACAGAAAATTTTCTAAACAGAATGCTTTGATCTGTTTGCTCTAAGGACATATTTATTGCATAGGTTTCTTTTCACTTTGATTTCTTCTCTTCTGCCCGAGCTCTTGATTTCTTTGTAATGATTTGGGGGCTTTCTTTGTTGTTTGTTTGCTCTGAGCATTCGGTTCTGTTTTACTTCAGTCAAACCCAGGGCTTCACACTGTAGGCAAGTGTGCTTTCCCAGAGTCCGACTCAGAGGCCTCACGTAAGTGTGCAAACACATCTAAATGCTATCTAACAGATATCCTCCGTGTTACAGAGTGAGACAGACCCACCTCGACAACCGTGTGCCTGTGATCCCATGATTAGGAAAGAACAGACTTGCGGCATCATGAAAAAGAGAGAGACGGCTCAGTGGCTAACAGCACTGGCTGCTCAGTCAGAGGACCTGGGTTCAATTCCCAGCACCCCCATAGCAGCTGACACCTGTCTCTCACTCTAGATCCAGGGGATCAGATGCCTTCCTCTGGCCTCACAGGGCTCCAGGCTCGCACACGGTGCACAGACATACACGCAGGCAAAACGGTCACTACATATAAAATAAAAATAAAAGGGCAAGGACGGCGAGGAAGGGGAGTGTAAGGAAAGGCAAAGCGGTGGGGAGAAGGGTGAGAGTGGAAAGGACGGGGAGAGAGGAAGGAAGAGAAGAAGGGGAAGAGGAAGAGGAAAGAGGGAGTGGGGAAAAACATGCCAGAGAACCAGTCCTAACAAAGCTGTCCTCTGCAAAGAAAGGTGCATTATCACCCATAAGAAAGGCAACAAGGTGACATACGGCTATATTTTTATAAGATTTATTTTATGTATATGAGTACACTGTAGCTGTCAGACACACCAGAAGGGGACATCAGATCCCATTACAGATGGTTGCTGGGAATTGAACTCAGGACCTTCAGAAGAGCAGTCAGTGCTCGTACCTGCTGAGTCATCTCTCCAGCCCACAGATGTCTTTTTCCCCCCTATTTAATTAATTAATTAATTAATTAATTTGGTTTTTTGAGACAGGGTTTCTCTGTGTAGCCCTGGCTGTCCTGGAACTCACTCTGTAGACCAGGCTGGCCTCAAACTCAGAAATTTGCCTGGCTCTGCCTCCAAACTGCTGGGATTAAAGGCGTGCGCCACCACTGCCCAGCCCACATATGACTATTTTTAATTTGTACAAAATCCATTAAAAAAATTGTTTCCCTCTAAAGTATTTTCTTTTTTTTTTTTTTTTTTTTTTTGGTTTTTCGAGACAGGGTTTCTCTTTATAGCTCTGGCTGTCCTGGAGCTCACTTTGTAGACCAGGCTGGCCTCGAACTCAGAAATCCGCCTGCCTCTGCCTCCCGAGTGCTGGGATTAAAGGCGTGCGCCACCACGCCCGGCTCTAAAGTATTTTCTTGACAAGAGTCTACAGTGGGAAAACCTCAGGCTATCTCCTCAGGAGAGATGGAGGTTCACATATTCAGTTAGTTTGACTCCTACCATCCGTTCTAACCTTGGCTAAGTCCCCAAGCTGACGGACCACTTTCACTTACCGAAGTCTACAGCAGAGAACAGACTCACCTTACTTGTGTTATGGTATTTCCTACTCTGCGCTGTGTCCGTTCCAACAGTCTGTTCTGATCCCACACACACTCGAGACTGATTCTTCTGGAGCCACTGGAGGATGAGCAAGCAGACGTAGGCAACACTGAGAACTGCTTAGTGAGGCTAACCCAACTGGAGCTGCTCTGGCCGGTTCTACCCAGCCTTGCTTAGCCCAGCTTCCCATGAGGGATCATCCAAAGGACCCTTGACCGATGCCCAAAACGGTGTCTGGTATGTGCCAGGTGCTCAGGTGTTGGTGGCTCGAACCTAAAATCTCTGGAAGGAAGATTGCTGTGAGTTCAGTACCATCCCAGAGCATAGTGTGAGATTGACCCAAAGAACAAAATAAAACCAGAAAATTAATTACTTCTTGAAGAAATAAAAGGATTCAGCCCTAGAAATACAGACCGAACCTGAGTCAAATGAGAGGACTAAGATCGTAATAGGAAAGAGAACTCTGCCAACGGTCAGGTCTCTCTGAGTTCCAGGTCAGCCTTGTCTACAGTGAACTCCAGGTCGGCCAGAACTACACAGAGAAACAAACCTTGTCTCAAAAACAAAGCAAAACAAAGCAAACAAACAATCTTGGGGCTGGAGAGATGGCTCAGCTGTTAAGAGCACTGGCTGATCTTCCAGAGGACCCAGGTTCAATTCCCAGCATCCAAGGTAGCTGACAACCATCTGTAACTCCAGTTCCAGAAGTTCTGACACCCTCATATGCACATACATCAAGATAAAATACCAATAACAGTAAACTAAAATGAATTTAAAAATAAAACAAAACCAAAAAAAAGAAAAAAGAAAAATCCTGCTTCTGCCACCTAAAGGCGCATCGGCCATTAACAGTGTGTTGCACCTCCGTTAGAGTGAGGCCTGGATGGGAAAGAGACAGAGAGTGCATCTCCCCAAACAGGTACTCAAGAATAAACCAAGTGGCAGCCACCACCAGGTCACACCCACCTTGCTTTCAGTCACACTGCCTTTGACACTGCTGTGGGACTACACAGCCAACTGTGGTCATGCGTCAGGGCTGCACTAAATGCCTTACAGATTCCTTACCCACCTTACAATTCTACTTGGTTAGTATTGCTATAATCAAGAATACAGTTTGGAAAATCAGTTTCTATACGTAAGCTCTCCAACAGTGAAAACAGAAATACCCACTAAGAGACAGTAAATTAAGGTCTGATCACTCACAAAAACAGGTAATCAAGAATTGAACCCAGGGCACTGACTTGTAAGGCAACCATTCTACCCTGCATTCAATTTTCAAAATCTGATTTTATTTTTACTCTATTTAACTTTTTTTTACTTCTTTATTTTTAGAAAGGGTCTCATGTGAAACTGGCTAGCCTCAAACTCACTATGTAGCTGAGGCTGGCCTCTTTGTGCCTCTGCTTCCCAAGTGCTGAGATTACAGTATGTTGTTGTTGGGGACAGGGTCTCAATGTGTTGTCCTGGCCTTGAACTCACAGAGCTCTGCCCGCTTCTGCCTGCCTCCCGAGTGAGCACGGGGATTAGAGACTTAGGCCACCACACCTGGCTATGGTGCTATTTCTAATATGGCTTTAGGTTCATAGCCAAACTGAGCAGCAAGCACAGGGTTCCCACATACATTCTACTCCTTTCCCCACACAATCACTCATCCTGTCAGCATTCCAGCCCCGAGGATGAACCTACTTTGACTATCATTGTCCACTCAAAATCCATAGTTTATACTAACAGTTAATATGAAAAAAAAAAAAAACGCAAACTTTTTATTTTTTAATTTTAAAAACATAAGTAAAATTACAAACAAAATCATGAATGCATGTGGGTAAATCTAAGAAGTAACACAGGAATGGAAGGGTTCTTTGGCCACAGTGGAACTGTGGGTAGCAGACTAGGAATGCAAGGCAGTAGAGCACTTTGCCTAACGCGGGCAAGGCCTTGGGTTTAATCCCCTGAACCACAAAAGAAAGAGCGGGGAGAAGGGAGAGAAATGGAAGAAAGAGTTATGGGTAAGCTTGGGAATTCAGGGTCCAAATTCCCAGTAACACTTTAATTGCCTTTACAATTAAAGGGGATGGGGGGTGGGAGCTGGGCATGGTGGCACTTGTCTTTAATCCTAGCACTCAGGATGCAGAGGGGCAGAAGTTTGAGGCCAGCCTGGTCTAGATACATAGAAAGTTTCAGACAGGAAACTGTCTCAAGGGGGAAAAAAAATAAAAGATGGGAGGGAGGGCTAATCCTTCAATTCTGGTTTATTCCAAAAAGAGAAGGAATAAATAAAATTAACAATGATTTTCCTGTTTCATCTTAATAAAGGGAAAATAAGTTTCTCATTGTGGAATAGTACTATTTGAATTTCTTTCCAAACAAGGATATTAAGAGATTAGTCAGACTTATGCTTTAATTCTCAAGTACCAAGCAGGCTTTGTGAAATACAGACTAAACACAGACCCCTCCCATGACATCACATGCATCAGTGTAATGGCCCATCTAGGACGCAAAGCACTTAAACTGCCTCAGAGGATGGGGTTGGTGCTGCCTGAGTTGGGCTTCTCCCCAGTCAGTGTCAGGCCAGGCATCTTTCCTCGGCCCCACAGCTCCACAGTGGTCAACAGACTCCTTCTCCCTACTTCACTCAACTGCTGAAAATGTGGGACGTGCCAGGACCACGCCTTCCACTGCCCTGGTCACCCACACATACACACTACCTTCTGGACCACCCTTCCTGCCTATGCCTCCTTCAAAAAGGACCTTGGAACACCTCACACTTTTTTTTTTTTTTTTTTTTTTTTTTTTTTTTTTTTTGGTTTTTCAAGACAGGGTTTCTCTGTGTAGCCCTGGCTGTCCTGGCACTCACTTCGTAGACTAGGCTGGCCTCGAACTCAGAAATCCGCCTGCCTCTGCCTCCCAAGTGCTGGGATTAAAGGCGTGTGCCACCACGCCCGGCCACCTCACGCTTTTTAATCTTTCAAAATAATTGGAACATTACTTTTTCAAAGAGGCCTTCTTTCTCTCTTCTTTGGGTTGGTTTCTTGTTGATTCGGGGCTTTTTGCTTTGTTTTCTTTATGAGGCAGGGTCTCACGTAACCTAGGCTAGCTCTGAACTCGCTGTGGAGCTGCAGTTCATCTTCATTCTCCAGCTTCCACACACCACTGAATGACAGACACGGCCTGCAGGGCCCAGCTTTGTGTGCAGCTGGGGATCCCAGGGAGGACTTGGAACATGCCGGATAAGCACCAACAGGGCTCCCCCCAGTCCTCAAGGGGCCTCACTAACCACTTTATCAAAAAGCAGGTAGCATTATTCTCTACAGAGTAGTAGCCTGCCCACTTCCTCCATGGCGCTCAGGACACTTGATGGCAAGAACTGCCTCTCTCATCAGAATCAAGTCCAACTCAAGGCACATGGGAGGCACACAAATCTTTGTGGATGAAACAAATCCTACCATTTGCAAACTATTTATTTGACTACCGACCTCCACCATCTTTGAACACATATACACCGTAGATACAGGTGTCATATTCAAGGTATGCTAGCCCTCATACAGGTTTTGGGATAAATGAATCTCTGTCCTCAGACAGCTCATAGTCTTACAAAGAAGGGGGGGGGATGAATTTAGCCTAGAGACATAGAACCAAGTATCACCCTGAAATTGTCACTGGACAAAAAGAAGTAAGAAGTGTCAGGAAGGGTGGGGAGCATCCCGAACAGACACTCCTGCTGTGAGGACAAAGGGCAAACATCTTTGGTAAGATCAATGCCCGGCATGTCAGGCTCGGGAATGCTACATTCTCTTCTCAACAGAAGTGTAAGCATGCGCTCACAGCAGAAACAATCCTCACAGACGTCAGCAGAGGACCTTAATGCACCATGGTATAGCCATCTATAAAATGCTATGCAGCCAATTCCCCAGGACCAGAAAGTGCATACTACGTGAGAATGAATCAACCATCACTACAAAGAACACACTTACTGCATCTCTCACACGGGGCTGAAGGACAGCAGACAAACAGGAGATGGCAGAGCAGATGTCCAAAGGCAAATGAATGTATGGAATACAAAGCCAAGTTCTGCTCGCGTGGAGTGGGGAGTGGGGAGTGGGGAGCGGGGAACGGGGAATCAAAGAAGCTTCTGCAATCTGGGGGATGGGTTGCGGGTTTTTTTGTTTTGTGACAAGAGTCTCATGTAGCCCAGGCTAGCCTCAAATGCACTGTATAGCTGAGGATAACCTTCTGACCCCTTGCTTCGTCTTCTCAAGTGCTAGGACTACTGACATGTGGTTTATAAGCTGCTGTGGACTAAGAGCCCAGAGTTTCATAAACGGTAGGGAAACATCCTACAGGTGACTTAACAGCTTCAGTTCATGTCCTTCTCTAGATCTGGATGCTGCATATGTTTACTTTGTAATAAGTTGTTACGCTGTGTACCGTGATTTGTGTCTTTCCTACTTTTCTCATATATCCCAATAGGAACATACAAGACTCAGCGAGGGGGCTGGAGAGACGGCTCGGTGGTTAATAGTACTGTCTGCTCTTCCAGAAATCCTGAGTTCAAATCCCAGCAACCACATGGTGGTTCACAACCATCTGTAATGGGATCTGACGCCCTCTTCTGGTGTGTCTGAAGACAGCTACAGTGTACTCATATACAATAAATTAATTAATTAAGAAAAAGATTCATTGAGATTTGGGATAGGCAGTATATAAACAACAGAACTCAGACACAGAAAACAATTTTCATGAGAAAATGCCTCCTACAAGTAGGCAGAGCAGAAAAGCCAGTATCAGATTAGGAACCAGGATGGAGCGAAAGAAGCCCCAGCTCTCTCCTAAGTGTTCTAAGAACCAAAATCCAAACCAAATCCTGTATGCAAGAGAGATGTCAGCCGGGCATGGTGGCGTGCGTCTTTAATCCCAGCACTCGGGAGGCAGAGGCAGGCGGATTTCTGAGTTCGAGGCCAGCCTGGTCTACAGAGTGAGTTCCAGGACAGCCAGGCTATACAGAGAAACCCTGTCTCGAAAAAAAAAGAGAAAGAGAGATGTCCAAATGACAATGTGTAAAACATAATATTAATGTATAGGTCTGTTCCAGACAATTGCAGCGATAAACTCTTGCACATGGCTCTAAGCTAAAAAGAATGTAAGATTTTGAAGCTGGGCACAGCTTTAATCCCAGCACTCAGGAGGCAGAAGCAGGCAAATCTCAGAGACAGAGGCAGGTAGATAGATCTCTGTGAGTTCAAGGATAGCCTGGTCTATAGAGTGAGTTCCAGGACGGCTAGGGCTAGGGCTATATAGTGAGACCCTGCCAGATAGATAGATAGATAGATAGATAGATAGATAGATAGATGGATGGATGGATGGATGGATGGATGGATAGATAGATAGATAGATAGATAGATAGATAGATAGATAGATAGATAGATGAATAGAAAGATTTTTAAGATTTCACACAACAAAAACAAGAATGTTCAGCAGGCAGAGGCCCTGGGGCACGAGCCTGACAACCGAAGATCAAGCCAGATCCTTCAAGGTGGCAAGAATGGAGTCTTAAACAGAAAGGGGAATATGAGTGGACATTTCTAGTTCTTTGGAAAGTGATCATATTAAATAATGTCTTGCTGAGGCACACAGGTGAAAGGATATTTTGCTAAAGCAAACATGTGGAAGACTGTTTTCCTGAAGCAGACACGGGTGTAAGGATGTTTTGATATAGCAAACACATGAAAGGACACCTGATGAAGGAGTAGAAATCTGACCCCACAGCAAGTGGAAGATGAGCACTGAGCCTTGATTTGGTTTGCTCTACCTCACTATTCTTTGATAAAGACACACATTTGTTTATCTTACATGGTGTTGTTGAGCTCAACTTGTAGTAACACTACCACTGAGAGAAGAAACTCACCCAAGCACTTCCTTGAGGTTCCTGGGGCAGCTTGCCACTTCTGCAGCCTCACCTCAGGCTGGTGGGCAAGCCTGGTGGTTTCTTCAGGACTGGACTATAGCTGCTGGTTCATGCCTGGTGTCTGCCTATCTAGAGGACTGGTCTGAAGCTGCTGAGTCATGTTTGGTGTTTGCTATAGGACTGAGCTGCTGCCAACGGAGATCAAGCTCGCCCTAAAGATCTATTGCTGAGCAGGTCCACTTCCCCCATATCCTTCTGACTTTCCCATGAGTTCTGTGCACATGTACACCCGCACCCACACCCACAGTAAAAGAAATGAAATCCGAAAAACAATCTCACACTTATTTTTCATTTCCAAAAAGGCTGAGGGCTGGGGACGCTTGGCTAGCATGCACAAAGCCCTGGGCCCCATCCTCAGTGCCACACAAAGCTGCAGTGGTGGTATAAGCCTATAATGACAGGGGCAGGCACACAGCAGTTCAAAGTCATCTGCTCCTACACGGTGAGTTCAAGACCAGCCTGGGACATATGAGTCAACAATAAATAATAAGTAAATACATAAAACAATGACAACCAAAAGGTCCTGAAAGTGAAGGGGCCCCCATGCTTGGAATGGGGCACAGTGGGGCAGAGATAGGCTCAAGCAGGTCTTGAATTCTTGAATGCTGTGGGTACGTGTCTCACAGTTCAGCAAAACTGTGAGCTCCACCAGGGCACCGCCCACTTACACTCCTTTTACTCTCTGCCCCAGTACTCAACGCCATTCTGGGCATGAAATCAGTGCTCAATAAAAACTAGGTAGGTTTTTTTTTTCCTTCTTCTTCTACTTTGCTCAAAGAGAAGGACAACCTGGAGACGATCCAAAAAAGAACCACAGAATGATCAAAGCGAGGAATAACAGGTCCTAGTGGAAAGGTTAAAATGAGCTGAAGGTGTTTACTTTGGAGAAAGGGCAACTGGGGAATTAAGGAGTAACTTAGAATAACACTGGGATGGAAGACGGAGAGCTCTCTGAGTCCTGCTTTTTCACTTCAGAGATGAGGAAACTAAAACCAAGGGAGAGGCTGCAATTTGGAGAAGGTAGGTTAGGCAATTTCTGAAAAAGTTTCACTTTGTAGTGAGAATAAATTTTACTCAAGCAGCATGGGCTTAAGTAGTAATAAAAATAGCAGTTACAAAGCTGGGTGTGGTGGTGCCGCCTCTGGTGCCAGCACTGTGGAGGCAGAGGCAGGCGGAGCTCTGAGTTGACTGAGCCTGCTCTATAAAGTAAGAGAGTCTGTCTCCATAAGTTAATTCTCAGCCAATAAATGTAGGACTGACAGAGGAAGCCGACACTATGCAATACCACTGCAGTGATTCCTAGAGTCAAGAACCATCAGGAGAATCATCATCTCATTTAGCAGTCCCATTCGGACAAAAGTAGCATCCCAGAGAGGTCTCTGCACACGGGAGTCCACTACAGCGTTACTCACAAGACATGGAAGCAACCCAAACATCCAGTGTATCCCATGAGTAAAGAAAATATGGAGCCGGGCATGGTGGCACACGCCTTTAATCCCAGCACTCGGGAGGCAGAGGCAGGCGGATTTCTGAGTTTGAGGCCAGTGAGTTCCAGAACAGCCAGGGCTACACAGAGAAACCCTGTCTCAAAAAAAAAAAAAAAAGAAAGAGAGAAAGAAAGAAAGAAAGAAAGAAAGAAAGAAAGAAAGAAAGAAAGAAAAGGAAATATTTTGTCACCCAAAGAAAAGTAGCAAGTAATTTCAAGAAGAAAACTGGAAAGTTAACTCTAAGATGACTCTCTGGAAAAGTCCCCAGCAGTAAAAGCCATCAGACTGTGACATGCTATCCGATGCTAAGTTCCACCACTGGAGGAGTTAGAAGCAACACCCTGGACACCATACTGAAAGAATCCGACTTGAACCAACACCACAGAGACTCAGAGTGGTCTCCTGGGGCTTCTCCGTCCCACAGTGTGGTTTGCACATAAATAAGATTTTATACCAGCCGGGCGTGGTGGCGCACGCCTTTAATCCCAGCACTTGGGAGGCAGAGGCAGGCGGATTTCTGAGTTCGAGGCCAGCCTGGTCTACAAAGTGAGTGTCAGGACAGCCAGGGCTACACAGAGAAACCATGTCTCGAAAAACCAAAATAAATAAATAAATAAATAAATAAATAAATAAATAAGATTTCATACCAACTGAAATAACAAACTTAATGGAGCTGAAGAGATATCCAGTGGTTAAGAGTACTGACTGCTCTTCTAGAGGACCTGGGTTCAATTCCTAGCACCCACACCGCAGTTCACAACGGTCTGTAACTCCAAGATCTGACACCCTCACACAGACATTCATGCAAGCAAAACACCAATGCACATACAATAAAAGTAAATAAATTATTTAAGAACAAAACCAAATAGGCTTTACCTGGGAAGTGCTGCTCCACTGTCTTTGGGTAGGAGACACTGATACCAGTTGGCTGCATACTGGAACCCACTGACAGATGCTAGTCTGGTTCCTCTAAAAAAAAGAAAACATTGTCAGGAATCTGCATCAGAGTAGAGCGAACTGGTGACATTGTGAAATAGTGAGAATTACATACATCCTTGGCCCTGGAGTGGCCCAAGCCATTAATTCCTGCCCCTGGGAGGCAGAAGCTATGGGTCTCTGTGAACTTAAGGCCAGCCCAGGCTACATCATGAGACCTTGTTTCAAAGCGGGTTGAGGGAGAAGAAATACATATTTAGCTTTCAAGTCTGGCTCCTAGCAAGAGTTCCAAAACCTCCCGGAACTTAGACATGAGTGTTCTGTGCTTTGTAACAACCACTTTCAAACTTAGGAGTTGATGCTGATGACTTGACTCTGGAGACAGAGGACTGGTTGGGTAAAGGGACCTCTTCAACCTCACAATCGCCAGAGCGACGCTGAGTAAGCGAGGTAGGGAGTTACTACCCTAGTCAGACAAATAAAGGCACGGTATCAACAACTTCCCAATGCCACAAAGCTCATAAAGGGCAGCTTTCAGATTAATACTGGAACCCAGGTAGCCCCTTCAGATCCCATGCACATTTAAGAGATCAAAAAAGAACAGGTTGCTTTAAAGATCCTTCTAGTTCTAGTACTGGAAGTAGAACCATTAGGTGAGTTCTGAACCAATTAAATTACAATTGGGGAAAGGGGGGAGTTGGCTTAGTGGCTAAGAGCACTGGTTGCTCTTCCAGAGGACCCAGGTTCAATTCCCAGCATACACAGAGTAGCTCACAAGAGTCTAGAACTCCAGTTCCAGAAGATCCAACGCCCTCTTCTGGCCTCTGCTGGCACTTTTACTCTCCCATGTACATACACATGAGTATTTAAAAACAAAAAACAATAAAACAAAGAGCAAAAAGTGCCATACTTGAGGAAGGCACAATGAGTTGCTGCCTGCCTCCTGAGTTTGATCCCCTGAACCCACATGGTGGACGCAGAGCCACCTCCTGGAGGTCATCCTTTGACCCCATACCATGGTGCACATGAGCACATGTATGTACACAAATAGACCAGACAGACAGATAGATGAGGCCTAGAGTCATCTTTTTAAAAACTAAACATAAAAATAAAATATAAATAAACAGCTTATTGTGGGCTGGCAAGATGGCTCAATGGGTAGAGAGATGACCAGTTTGATCCTCAGGTCCCTCAAGGTGGCAGGAGAGAACCAACTCCCAAGACCAGACATACGTATGATGCTATACCATGTGTGTCTGCACTCACACACACAAACAGATACACACAAAACAATAAAAGATAGCACAGCATAGAGAGAACCGTATATTCAGAGTTAGAAAGTACTGAGTCTACTCTTGACTCCTCTAGTCATAAAAACCACATGAAATAATAAGCTCTATGAGATTTGGTCACCTCTCCTATAGATTAAATATGGAATCCAGTGCCACATAAGCTGTACCCACTCCCCGTTTCCTTGAGGGCAGGAGAGTTGGGGGTGTGCTGGAGAAAGGCACTGGAATGTTAAATCTTCAGGCACTTTTGTGGGTTGTCTCCTAAATTCACAGATTAGATATCTCTCACAGGACATCCACAGAACCTTATTTCCAAATGAAAAGAGGAAGCCAACTGGACAATGGTGATACACATCTCTGAGCACTTCCCTACCGTGGAGGCTGAAGCAGAAGGATCGTGAGTTACAGACATGCCTGAGCTACACAGAGAGACCCCGTTTCAAACAGAGTTAAAAATATTTTATTCCAGCTAAGGTTCCATCTCTTGAAATGGTTTCCAAATGAGAGATGGCTACTGGTGTTTTCTTCTATTAAAGCTGATACATTTGGGGCTGGAGAGACAGATTCATCATCAGTGTAGACCACCAGTTGCTCCTGCTAAGGGCCTGGGTTTGATTCCCAGCATCCACCGTATGACCCGTGAGCATCCTGAACTCTAGTCCCTGAGGATCCAATGCTTTCTTCTGGCCTCTGTGAGCACTAGACACACACACCGTGTACAAACATACGTACATACACACATACATACATATGTGTATATATACATACATACACATACACACACACATATAGATAGATAGATAGATAGATAGATAGATAGATAGATAGATAGATATACACATATACATACAGGGAAAGACCCATATACACAACAAATAAATCTCTCTCTTTTTTTTTTTTTTTTTTTGGTTTTTCGAGACAGGATTTCTCTGTATAGCTCTGGCTGTCCTGGAACTCACTTTGTAGACCAGGCTGTCCTTGAACTCAGAAATACGCCTGCCTCTGCCTTCCAAATGCTGGGATTAAAGGCGTTCGCCACCACGCCCGGCCAAATAAATCCTTTTAAAAAAACCAAAACTGATAAATTGACGAGAGTCATTCAGTACCAGGTATCATTTCCTAAAAACAGAAATCAGGTTCAGATAGAATTCTCTGAGCCAGGGTCTAAAGAGATGTGGGAAAACAGGAGGAAGTTACAAGTAGAAGCAAGGCAAATTTAGACTGGAACTACAGCTTGGCTGGTACTATACCATGCATGACGGACGCCCTGGGTGCCTTCCCAGCACCAAATAAACCTGGCATGCGGTATAGCCAGCACTCCTAGGAAGTGGAGACTGTCGATCAGAAGTCCAAAGTCATTCTCAGTGCTATAGGGAGGCTGAAACTAGCCTGGGACACACGAGACCCTGTGGTTATTGAGAGAGAGAGAGAGAGAGAGAGAGAGAGAGAGAGAGAGAGAGAGAGAAATCCTACTGACAAGTAGAATACTGTCTCACCAAACAGAGACTATTAATTTCAACAAAGAAATTGATTTTTAAATGGGGCTAGCAGCTAGGGAGATGATTCAGTCTGTAGGAAGGATCTGAGTTCAATTCCTTAGTGAAAAGCTGGCAGTGCAGACCTGCAATCCCAGCACTGAGGAGGAAGATACAGGAGGATCTCCGAGGGCCCACTGACCAGCCAACCCAGCCAAACAGCAAGTTCCAGGTTCAGTGAGAACTCCTGTTTCAACCAGACGTGCATAAACATGTGCAGGAATGGTGCTCTGCACTGAAGTTCTATGTAAGGGTTCAATTGGCAGAGTGTCTGCCCAGTGTGCATAAAGCCTTGGGCTGGAGCCCATGTGCACCCACAGGAAACTGGGCACGGGGTACACATCTATAATCCTAACACTGGGAAGCAGAAGCAGGAGCTTCACAAGTTCAAGGTCATTCTTGCTTCCGTAGTGGGTTTGAGACCTCAATGGGCTACATGAGATTGTCTAAAAAAGATTTTAGAAAATGTATTTAATCCAGAATTGAAATATACAACAACCAAAATGAAAAGCACTGTGGCTCAAAAGCAGAACTGAGGGCTGGAGAGGTGGCTCAGTGGTTAAGGGCACTGACTGCTCTTCCAGAGGTCCTGAGTTCAACTCCCAGCAACCACATGGTGACTCACAACCATCTGTAATGGGATCTGATGCCCTCTTCTGGTGTGTCTGAAGACAGCTACAGTGCACTGACATACATAAAATAAATAAATCTTTTTTTTTTTTTTTTTTGGTTTTTTGAGACAAGGTTTCTCTGTATAGCCCTGGCTGTCCTGGAAATCACTTTGTAGACCAGGCTGACCTCAAACTCAGAAATCCGCCTGCCTCTGCCTCCCAAGTGCTGGGATTAAAGGCGTGCACCACCACCGCCCGGTTAAATAAATCTTAAAAAAAAAAAAAAAAAAAAAAGCAGAACTGAGTATGAAGGACTGATAGCCTGAAGATACTTCAGTTGAGGACATCGGGTTTGGGGAATGAACAAGACCCACAGGACAGCATCAAATACACACACACATACACACACACAACAGCAGGGCTCCAGGGGTAAAGGAAATAAAGGGACAGGAAAACAAGCCAAAGACAGCAGGTGCAGGAGAGATGGCTCAGCAGTAAAGAGCAGGGGTTGCTTTTCCTGAGGACCTGGGTTTGATTCCCAGCACCCGCACGACAGCTCACAACCATCTGTAATTCCCGTCCGAAGGGATCTGACACTCTTCTCTGGCCTCCACGGGCACTGCACATGATGTACCATGCGTAGAAATACATTCAGGCAAACACTCATATACACAAAGTAAAATCTACATACACACACAAAGACAACAGAAAATATCCCACCATTTATTTACTCTACAACTTAAGAAATCCAACTAGCGTCAAGTAAGACAAACATAAAAAGATAAAACATAGTCAAACTGTCAAAAGACAGAGGGGGAAAAAAGTGTTGACAACAGCAAGAAGCCACTCATCATACACAAGGGGCCTGAGTAATGCTGGGCTCATTTATCCTTGGAAACTGTAGCAGCCAAGAAGCTCTGGGAAGCAAATGCTCAAAATGGTAAACGAGAAAGACTGTCATACCCTGGGCGTGTCAGGACATAACTGTAAGGCTAGCGGCCAGGTCCCCCAGGAAGAATCATGGCCAAGTCTGAGGCTAGTCTAAGTTATACTGCGGGACCCTGTCTCAAAAAGAAAAAGGGGTGGGGGGAAGGGACCAATAAGTAAAATTTCAATATCCAGCAAAACTATCAATCGAAAATAAAGTGGACAGTAAAACAAAAACTTCCCAGACAAACAAACACTGAGAGAATGTGTAGAGAGCAAACATATTCTATAAAACATTACTCTCCCCCACCCCAAAAAAAAGGATGCTGGATGGGCTGTCAAGTTGGCTCAGTGGTTAAAAGTACTGTTGTTCTCGCAGAAAACCTGAATTCGTTTCCCATCACCCACATGGTGACTCATAACTGGCTGTAATTCTGGTCTCAAGGGATCCAACACCTTTCTCTAAACTCAGTGGGCACCAAGCATGCATGTGTTGCACATATATACACACAGGCAAAATACTCATGTACCTAAAATCACAAAATAATAAAAAGAGGTTGCTGGACAGAAATTCAAATCTACATGAGGAAATAAAATACACTGGTAAAGTTAGCTACTTAAGCAAATAATTTTTTTAATTATTTTTACGTCTCTGGGGGACTTCTGGGGGGGGTGGGGGGAGGAGAGTTTCAAGACAGGGTTTCCTTGTATAGCCCTGGCTGTCCTGGAACTTGCACTGTAGACCAGGCTGGCCTCAAACTCAAAGATCCCCCTGCCCCTGCCACTGCTGGGATTAAAGGCACATCACTGCTTGACTTGAGTCTCAATATTTGAATTTAAAAGATAATAATAAAAGACAATTATAAACCTGTTGATATACATATAGAAAGCTGTGATCTGAATGACAGTAGGATCATAAAACAAGACATAAGTACAACTATATAGAAGCATAGTTCTTGTATCTCTAAAATCAAGTGGGTATCAACTCAAACTAAATTGTAATAAATTAGGGTGCTAATTATATCTCCAGTATAATCACAAAAACAACCCTCCTCCATCCCTCTCCCAAAAAATAGTGTCAAAACTTTTACCATGGGCTAGGACTTATAGTTAATGCATCTGCCTATCATGGTAAGGCATTTAAGGCCAGCCTCAGCTACACAGAGAGTTCCAGGAAGACCTACTTGAAACTGTTTTTAAAAAAAAACAAGGGCCGGGGGCTGGAGAGATGGTTCAGTGGTTAAGAGCACTGTCTGCTCTTCCAGAGGTCCCTAGTTCAAATCCCAGCAACCACATGGTGGCTCACAATCATCTGTAATGAGATTGGATGCCCTCTTCTGGTGTGTCTGAAGGCAGCTACAGTGTACTTACATATAATAAATAAATAAATCTTTAAAAGAAAAGACATGTTTGTTAAAACAAACAAACAATTCAGGCATAGTGATCTTTAATCTCAGCAACTGAAAGGCAGAGGGAGCAACTGTAACTTTGAGGCCAATCTGGTCTACATAGTGAGTCCCAGGAAGGCCAGGGCTATGTGGAGACCACCTTCCCCCAAAATAAAACAGACAGGAGGATCAATGCAAGTTCAAGGCCAGCCAGAGCTACAAAGTAAGACCTCATCCCATACAGCTTGGTCGTTTCTCCAGAGATATACAAGTGGCGGATACAGAAGCTCAACATGATCAGTCTCTGTGGAAATGCAGCTTAAAAGCACAGACTGTCTCACTCCTGTTAGAATGACTATTAACTGAAAACAAAACAAACTAAAACTACGCTTAGAGAAACTGAATGTTTTTGCCTACTGGTGGTGGAACTGTAAAACAGCACACCAGCTGTCCAGTGTGCTGATCCAATGTCCAGGATCTCTATGAATTGTAGGACATCCCGATCCTGAGTTCCAGGACAGCCAAGGCTACACAGCTTCAAGACAAACAAACAAACAAACAAACAAAAGCAAAACTCTGGTGTCAGTGAGATGGCTCACTGGGAAAAGGCAGCCAGATGACCTGGATTTTATCCCTGGGACTCACAAGCTGTCACTTAACCTCCATATTCAGTGTGGCATGTGTGCCCAGGCATGTGCGCACCCACACACATGAAGAAATAACTCAGATCTCTGAGTTCAAGGCTAGCCTGATCTACAGGACAAGTTTCAGAACAGCCAAAGCTATAAAGAGAAACTCTGTCTCAAAAAAAACAAGAAAGAAAGACAGAGAGATGAATAGAGGAAGGAAGAAAAAAGAAGAAAAAGAAAAAGAGAAAGAGAAAAAGAGAAAGAGAAAGAGAAAAAAAAAGAAAAAGAAAAAGAAAAAGAAAAAGGAAGGAAGGAAGGAAGCTGAGGCTCAAAAACGCCAGATACTTAGGATTCTGTCTACAGCAAGTGGTGGAGCTAAGATTTCCACCAAGGCTTCCCAGGTCTAGAGAGGCTCAGTTGAGTGTTAGTGCGGAGCCCTTGCATTGCGCAGCCCAAATCCCAATCCAAGCAGGTGAGTAATCACACCTGCCACTACTTTCATGCTGACTTTCACCATGAAATAGCCCAGGGACGTTTTCATAGCTTCATCTCATTCTGTTACAATGTATAAGACAACCTCAGGGAATAAGCATGTAAAAGAGATTTTCCTTATTTACTTGTGCATGTTTGTACCAAGAAAGATAAACAGGAAATAGAAAAATAGGCCCACCTAATTAGAGGGTCGATGAGAGATAGTTTTTATGGATGCTATCAGCAAAGAAATGAATCTGTAACAATCCCTACAACGCTGAGGAACTAGAAATCCAAGAGAGCTGTCCGAGAATCTCCAAGGTAAATCCAGGTGTTCATTACAGGTCTCTGGCCCAATCTGCTCTTTCTCTCACCAAAGTATCTGTCTTTAAAAATAATCTAGGGCTCAGCAGTAAACTCCTTACCTAGCATACATAATATTTAACCCTCACTACACACACACACACACACAAACACACACACATGAGCCGCTGCACATGTGCACACATAAATAATTTACAACAGGCCAGTGACCATTTTCCCCAGTCACCCTCAGAGCTCAATTCCACTTCTGCCTTAGTTTGCATCTGTAATTCCTTCAGCAAATGAACCACTCTCTGGGTAACAGGAACGTGCCTCTCAAACAAAACCTCCTGAGCAGCAACTGAAGAAGCAGTCTGCTAGGATGGCAAGGAATCTAAGTAGAATGCAGAGTGAACTGATGCAAAACACATGGACAATGCAAAAGACAGCCAGAGGCAGGAGTAATATCAGCTATGTAAAACAGTGCCCTTGACCAAGTTCTGTAAATGCATGACTTAAATTACAAACTGCCCATGTCTTCATGAGTAGGGACCGGTTCCACTCTGTCATTTTCTTAACCCGTCCTAGAAGTCAGTAGTGACTCTAAAGAGGATTTAAGACCAAATCTCGGGTGGGAATTGAACAGAGCTCCCCACGAGAATAAGAACCAGTCTAGAAGTCTTTCCTTCCTTCATTCAACAAGTGTTAGGTTGTGCCAAATACGCTGGGCAAAGAGAAAGCCACAGGGCAGTCTCTCCTGCAGCCTTTGCTCTAATAACTTGTGCATTCCACTGAACTATACAAGTAAAAACTCATTTAAAGTCTCTACAACAAACTCAACCTCAGAATCCAAAGGGGCCTGCAACAGATAAATGTCCTTATTTTTCACATGGACCAGGGACCATCCAGTATCTTACTCAAGGTCACACTGCACAGTGACAGTCATGGACTGGACCCACCTCCCCCGGGCTTCCCCGCAACCCTCTACTCCAGTCAGTGCCCCACGTGTTTTTATCCTGAAGAACGATCCTCATCACATAAAGATCCGAGGCCACTACCTTCTAAAAAGGTGAAGGAACCAAGGCCAAAACAGGGGTAAGGAGAAGTGGAAAGGTGCTTCCGTTTCCCTGGGGAAAGGCGACCACGCAAAGGAGCTACAGCACAGGCTCCCCCATTTCTCCCCAGCTCCTCCCGCCCCGCCCTCTCCAAGCCCAACCTGGAGACGCGCGTGCGTCTCTAGAAAAGTACTCCTGCACTCACAAGGACTCGCACCAGCAACGCCATGTTCCTCCACAATCATTTCCGGGTGAAAGGTGGGCTTCCGGAATCCCGATTGTCACCACCCACTCAGCCTCTGTCCCCTTGCTAAAGGTAGTCAGGCTCTGGCGGCGGCGCAGGCGTAGTTGTCGCACTACGCACCCGCGGTTTTCCTGCCGTGGATCTGAATGAGGTTCCAGGACGCGAGACTACTCGCCGGTCTTAAGTCCCTGCTGCGCGTCACAAGGGCTCACGTTCTTCCTCTACACACACCCCGGCCTGGCTATCATCCCTCGGTTAACCCCTAACAGCCATTTCTTTCCTGACTCCGCCCCCAGGAGACCACAAGGCTCAGACTTCCCAATAGTTAAAAAAGAGGCCTGGGAGTCTGAGAACCTAAGGGCACAGTCCTGGAAAGCCAGAAAGGGAGGTGGTCAGGTACTGACCTGACGCTCGACAGAAGAGGAGCTTGAGGCTTGTGTTTGGCTGGCTAACACATCTTTGAATACTGACTGATAGGAAAGACTTAGTAAAGGAAAGCCAAGCGTGGTGACACACGCCTTTAACCCCAGCACTCAAGAGGCAGAGACAGGTTGATCTCTGAGTTAGAAGACAGCCTTGTCTACAGAGTGAGTTCCAGGACAGCCAGGAGAAACCCTTGGCTCCAAAACCAAACAAACAAAAAAACAAAATTAGTAATTGAGGAGAAAGAAGGATGCGAGGAGTTGTCTGTGGGAATGGACAAGTAGATTGTCTCAGTCAAAGAACGCTTACATCCCATGAGAAGTGGTCAAGAGAAGACATTGCTGCTTCAGTGACTGACCAGGAGCCAGAGCTTAGAGGTTGACGCACTTCCTGTCCACCAGTCAATAAAGACCTACTGAGTATTCAGTATTCATTCAGCCTGCACTGGATACCAAAAAGGTGTGGATAACTCTGAGGAGCTTGTGAGTTAGTGGGGCAAGTACCAGTAGCATAGGTCTGGGTAGACGACTCGTAAAAAAACAAACAAACAAACAAACAAAAAAACCCACCTGAGGGCTGGTGAGATGGCTCAGTGGGTAAGAGCACCCGACTGCTCTTCCGAAGGTCCAGAGTTCAAATCCCAGCAACCACATGGTGGCTCACAACCATCCGCAACGAGATCTGGCGCCCTCTTCTGGAATGTCTGAAGACAGCTTCAGTGTGCTTACATATAATAAATAAAATCTTTAAAAAAAAAAAAAAAAAAAAAAAAACCCACCTGATATGAAGGAAACAATAAATAGCTAATAAAAACTATATGGGCAATTACTTGGCCAGCTTAGCAGGATAAAGCCTATAGGAGAAACTGAGAGGTAAAGTGGGATTCAGGATTCTTTTGCCCCCTTCTTTCTCCCTTTTAAATAAAATTTGATATAGCCCAGGCTGACCTCAGGCTCTATGTAGCTGAGGCTAGCCTTGAAATGCATTCATCTCCTGAGTGCCTGTGATACTATGTCCAGCCTCTCAATTTTGGTTTGGTTTGGTTTGGTTTGCCTCTGTCTCCCGACTGCTACCACACCTGGCAAAATTCTGTATATTTATCGAGTTTCTGGTTTTTAAATGTTTGCGTGTGAAATGACTAAATTAACCTTGTGACAGAGCAAGACAATGGAGCAATTCCTCCGTCTTGTATTCTTGCTGAGGCCATTTCAGGTTTAATTAGAATTTGATCTCCTTGATGGAGACTCCTGTGGGAAATTACCCAACTCTATTCTAGGAACCCAAGGTCAGGATGCCCTAGTTAACCTATCTTGGCTCCTGCTTGTGCCAACCTCCCCCTCCAGCTAACTGCTTACCCCAGCTTCTGTTAAACTGCTTGCTTATGTGAGGACCCCTGCAGCTGCTGAGGAAATGCCAGGAAGTGGGTTCTGCCTAAAAAAAAAAAAAAAAAAAAAAAAATTCTCTGGGCTAGAAAGATGGCTCAGTGGTTAGGAGCACTGACTGCTCCTCCAGAGGTCCTGAGTTGAATTCCCAGTAAGCATGTGGTAGCTCACAACCATCTGTAATGGAATCTGATGCCTCTTCTGGTGCTTTGAAGACAAATACAGTGTACTCATATACATATAATGAATAATTCTTAAAAAAAAAAAAAAAGAAAGAAAAGAAAAGAAAAAAAAGAAAGAAAGAATACCTGAGTATAGTCCCAGCCAGTCCAAGTAAAGATTTTCAGTTGCCTATACAATGTCTGAGTGTTCATCTCTGGTGGGTTCCCCAAAACAAATTAATTAGCATATAAATTATTTTTACATGTGTCAAAAAAATACTCTTTTAGCCGGGCATGGTGGCACACGCCTTTAATCCCAGCACTCCGGAGGCAGAGGCAGGCGGATTTCTGAGTTCGAGGCCAGCCTGGTCTACAGAGTGAGTTCCAGGACAGCCAGAGCTACACAGAGAAACCCTGTCTCGAAAAACCAAAAAAAAAAAAAAAAAATGCACCTGGCAGTGGTGACACATGCCTTTAATGCCAGCACTCGGGAGCCAGAGGCAGGCGGGTCTCTGGAGTTTGACCAGCCTGGTCTACACAGTAAACTCCAGGCCAACCAGAGCTACACAAAGAAACTTATGATATATATATATATATATATATATATATATATATATATATACACACATATACACATATATGTATTATATATGTATGTAATATATGTATATATACATTTACACACATATATTACCTATATATACATATATATATACATATACATAAATATATGTGAGAGAGAGCAGTTAACTGTAGTCATCAAACTATAAGAGGCCTCTTGAATTTATTCTTTCTTTCTCTCTAAGTAACATTTTGTGTCCTGTGGCCAACATTTCCTCCTCCTCCTGGACTCCTAAGAGCCACATTTCCTCTTCACTTCCATGAGTTCATTTTCAGGTGAAGTACTTGTCTGTGTGTCTGACTTATTTCACTTAACAATGTCCCAATAGACAGGACACTCTTCTTTCTTGTCTGGCTGAACAGCATTCTACTCTGAATGCAAACATTCCTGTCTCACTGGCCTGTTGATGGACACTTGTATTGTCAGCCTCGGGTGTTGGCAGCTGGGATTGATGCTGCATGAATGCGTGAAGACTGATTTCATTGTCTGTAGATGGATGGCCAATAGCACGGTTGCTAGATGATGTAATCATTCTGCTTTTAAGTCTTTGTGGGGTCTTCCATTTTGTCTCTTCAGTAGCCATTGTAACTGGTTTTCCTGCTTACAGTATTGCTAGTGTTTCTTCTTCTTCTTCATCAATGCCAGTTATAAAATCTAGCCTCATAGATGTAATAGCTTATAGTGGTTTCAAATTTATACCTCCCTGATTATTAATGATGAAGTATTTTCCCCATGTGCCCATTGGCTTATTATATATCTTTTGGGGAGAAATGACTATTATCAAAAAATCCTTTGCCCATTGTTGTGGGCCAGTGCTGGCTTTTTTGGTTGGTTGGTTGGTTGGCTGGGTGACTATGTGGGTTGGTGGTTTGAGACAAGTAAGCCTGGCTGGCCCATAATTTTCTATATAAATCAGACTGACCTTGAACTCAAAGGGACCTCCACTTCTGCCCACTGTGTTCTAGGATTAAAGTCGTCTACCACCATATCAGCAGTTGGTCTGTTTTGTTATTTGTGTGGTGCCAGAGATCAAACCTTGAGCATGGTTCATGGAGGGGAGGGGGTGGGAGCTCTACCAGTGAGCTCCATACTCAGCTCCTTTGCCTAGTCTTTCTTTTTTTTTAATATTTAATTGATTTATATCTGCATTGGTGTTTTGCCTGCATGTATGTCTGTGTGAGGGTGTCAGATCTTGGAGTTACAGACAGTTGAGAACTGCCATGCGGTGCTGGGAATTGAACCCCAGTCCTCAAAAGAATAGTCACTGCTCCTAACCACTGAGCCATCTCTCTAGCTCCTTACATTTTTTTAATTTTTATTTTATGCATATTGGTGTTCTGCCTTCTCTCTTTTTTTTTTTTTTTTTTTGGTTTTTTGAGACAGGGTTTCTCTGTATAACCCTGGCTGTCCTAGAACTTACTTTGTAGACCAGGCTGGCCTCGAACTCCGAAATCCACCTGCCTCTGCCTCCCAAGTGCTGGGATTAAAGGCGTGCGCCACCATGCCCGGCTGGTGTTCTGCCTTCTTGTGTCCTGTGTGTGAGTGTCAGATCTCCAGGAATTGGAATTACAGATGGTTGTGAGTTGCTATGTGGGAATTGAACCTGGGTCCTTTGGAAAATCAGCCAATGCTTTTGACCGCTAAGCCATCTCTTCAGTCCTCTTTTCTTAGTCTTTTTTTTTGGGGGGGGGTTGTTTGTTTGTTTGTTTTTGTTTTTCAAGACAGGGCTTCTCTCTGTAACCCTGACTGTCCTGGAACTCACTCTGTAGACCAGACTGGCCTCGAACTCAGAAATCTGCCTGCCTCTGCCTCCCAAGTGCTGGGACTAAAAGCATGCGCTACCAGTATCCGGCTTGCTTAGTCTTTAATCAGGCAATTTTGTTGCTGTTGAGTTGAGTAACATTAATGATGTTAATATCCATATATAATATAATTTGTCCTGAGTTCAAATCCCAGCAACCACATGGTGGCTCACAAACCATCCATAACGAAATCTGATGCCCTCTTCTGGAGTATCTGAGGACAGCTACAGTGTACTTACATATAATAAATAAATAAATCTTTAAAAAAAAAAAATACTGGGTTTGGACCTGATGATGCATGCCTTTAATCTCAACACTTGAAAGGCAGAGGCTAGCCTCATCTACATAGAGAGCTCCACGTTAGCCACTGATAGATAGTGAGATTCTCTCTAAATGATAATAATAATAGTAATTGTTAAAGCTAGAAAGATGGCTCAGTGTTTAAGAGCAAATACTGCTTTTCCGAACACCCACATAGGGTGCCTCACAATCGCTTGCAACTCCAGATCCAAGAGGGTTTGATGCCTCAGGCTTCCATGGGTGCCTGCACACATGTGCATGCATGCACACACACAGTTTAAAACAATAAAAATTGAAATATATATTTTGGAGTCAGGTATGTTTGCTACTCACCTGTAAATCCTTAAACTCAGAAGGAAGAGACAGGTGGATCTTTGTAAGTTTGAGGCTAGCCTGGTCTACAAAGTCAGACCCTGTCTCAAAAACACAAAAGAACTATTGTGTCAGGGCAATGGCTCAGTGGGTAAAAGTGCTTGCTACGTAAACCTGATGATGTGAGTGTAATGATCTTCAGCATACACAGAAGAATCTGGGTGTCTGTGATCCCAACACTCCTGCTGTGAGATAATGGGCAGAGTCAAGAGACTCAGCAAGAAGCCCCTACAGGGGTCACAGTTTTTGTCCTCTGACCTCTAGGAGTTCACCATGGCATGTGCACACACACACTCAAAATAAATAAGGCTTTAAAAAAAAATGTTGGGCTGGTGAGATGGCTCAGTGGGGGGCTGGTGAGATGGCTCAGTGGGTAGGAGCGCCCGACTGCTCTTCCGAAGGTCCAGAGTTCAACTCCCAGCAACCACATGGTGGCTCACAACCATCCGTAACGAGATCTGGCGCCCTCTTCTGGAGTGTCTGAGGACAGCTACAGTGTACTTACATATAATAAATAAATCTTTAAAAAAAAAAATGTTATCCAGACCAACATCAGGGAGTTTTCCACCTTCTCTTTTTTTTTTTTTTTTTTTTTTTTTTTTTTTTTTTTTTGGTTTTTTCGAGACAGGGTTTCTCTGTATAGTCCTGGCTGTCCTGGAACTCACTTTGTAGACCAGGCTGGCCTCGAACTCAGAAATCCGCCTGCCTCTGCCTCCCGAGTGCTGGGATTAAAGGCGTGCGCCACCACGCCCGGCTTTTTTTTATTTTATTTTATTTTTTTTTTATTTATTTTTTTTTCCACCTTCTCTTAACTGGGTAGTTTTTCAGTTTCATGTCTAGTGTTTAAGTCTTCAATAAACTTTTGTTTTGAAACAAGTCTCACACTGTATGGATGAGACTGGTTTCAAACTCACAGAGATCTACCTGTCCCTGCCTCCTGAATGCTGAAGTCATCAATAAATTTTGAGTTGATTTCTATCTGTAGTATAAAGCAAGAATCTAATTGCATTTTTTTTTGTATGTTGGTAAATAGTTGTGCTCCATGTTCTTTCACCATTTTGTGGAGTGCATGTATATACAGTGTTCATCAGTCTAAGAAATATTGATTCCTTAGTTTGATGAGTTTGCTGATGTGTTCATGTTTTTGCAAGTGTGTGTGTGTGTGTGTCTGTGTCCATCCATATGGAAACTGCAGGTGGACATCAGATGTCTTCCTCAATTACTCTCCACCTTATGTAGGAATTGTTCATTTATTATCAAGTGTGTGTGTATGCAACTGTGTGTAGGAATAAGTGCCACAGAAAATGTGTGCAGAAAAGAGAACCTCACCTCAACTATCTTTACTCTTAAAAGTTCTTTAAGCCAGGTACAGTAGAAGCACGTACTCCTAATCCCAGCCCGAAGGATGCTGATGCAGGATGCTTGCTGTGAGTTCAAGGCCAGTCTGGACTAGTATGGTATGAAATCTTGTCTCAAAAACAAAACAAAACAAAACAAAACAAACACCGGGGAATAGGCTAATATTCTTAGAGTACAGTATATACTTTTATAAAAATGCCTTTATAAAACCCAGTATCAAGTATAATGAACACACAGCAATAAAATTTTTCAGAAATAAAAAAATTCATAAGCCTTAAAAAAGAAAGCCATGAGGTGGTGGCCCATGACTTTAATCCCAACACATGGGAGGCAGAAAGAAGGATCTCTTGAGGTCAAGGCCAGCCTGATCTACAGAGTGAGTTCTAAGACAGCCAGGGATATACAGAGGAACCCTATGTCAGGGAGAGGAAAAAGCAAAAAAAGAAAAGCATTCCAAAATCTGCCTAGGGAGCAGTGTATCGCAGTAACTCATCTATAGGATGACGGTCACAGCAGCTATGTTGTAGAGTGAGTTATGAGAATTAAGGAGGATAGATAGGTAGGGCTCAGCACCGTGCTTGGCCCCAGCCCACTACAGTTGGATTTGCATCTCTTAGTGCCTTGTTCTGGCCTCTGGAGCTGCATGTTTTGATTGCATCTCTCCTCCCTTTGGCTCCTAAAGGTTGCAATGTCTCAGCTGAATCTTGTAAGGCATTATTTCTAGACTTCTCACTACCATTGTCCTGTGTGTGTGGGGGGGGGGGGAGGGGGTGTTGAAGCCAGATGTGCTGACATATTCACATAATGAGCACTGCTTTTATTTTTCTTTTTTCTTTTCTTTTTGCAGCATTGGGGTTCAATCCCAGAGCCGTGCACATGCCTTGGCAAGCCATTCCACCTCTGAACTATGAACTACTGCCCGAGTCCTGAAGCTCACACTCATATTAGCATTCAGGCAGCCATGCTATATTCCATTAATTCCACAGGCTTCACAACCCCCTACAATGCCATCTTCCTTCAGTCTGAAGTTAGTGAAATTACACTTGTTCAGATCCTATATTTTCTTATGGAGTCGGTCCATGGGTTTAAATGGATAGATGGGGTTTTGTTTTGTTTTGTTTCCTGTTCTATTTCATCTGTTCTCACCTATCCTTCCTTATCCCAACCCCCTTTGGGTTCTTTGTTTTCTTTTCCATTTATGCATGGCCCTTAAGAACACTGTAAGGATGAAGACAAGCCCTTGGTAAACATCTGCCATGCTTCTGACTTAATATTATGTTGACACAGTCCAGTGTCTGTGCCCGACTGGACCTTCAATAACTATTCACTAATCAATGAATGAACGACTAAATCAAGGATTGGTGAAATGCATGAATACCCTCATATCCTGAATCTGAGGGCTTGCAAATTTTCAAGAGTCATATATATTTATTTCATGGGCATGAGTGTTTCCATATGTACATACATATGTACACTACTTAGTATGTATACCGCATGAAAGGATGGTGCCCATAGAGACCAGAGAAGGATGCTGCTTCCTCTGGAACTGGAGTTATAGATGGTTGTGAGCTGCTCTGTGGGTGCTGGGAGACAAACACAATCCTTCCACAAGAGCAGCAAGTCCCTTAACAACCAAGCCATCTCTCAAGCCTCAGATTTATAACTTTTAGATTATCCCCTTTTTTACAGACAGGGAAACTGAGGCTTGGAGAGGTTAACTAACTTGGCCTGAGCCACTTAGCTGGATAGTGGCAGAAGCAGGGCCTGGACTTCCTGATTCCCATTCATGTGACTATCCCTACTGTGCTCCAGCACTTATGTACTCAGATCAGGAGAGCCAGCTGAGTGGGAATGAAGACTTTATGGCTTCCCGAGGTTGTGTGTCCTAGCCCCGGAGAAGCTCTTTCTCCTGTTGTGACCCTGGGACACAGGATGTGGAAAGGGCCCAGCGATGAGGAGCGCAGTGCTGGAAGCCGCCCTCCTTCCCTCCCCTCTGGGCCTCTCATGTTTCCTGCCCTAAACTCTGCTCTGCTATTTTCCCAAGGAATTCACAGCACGGTGTGTCCCTAAGGAGACACTTTTGGGACCAAGGAGCCAAGCCAGGGAGGTGACTCCATTGCTGGCCAAGACAGGGGTCAGTGGATTCAGGGGCCGAGAAGAGTGGGTATAAGAATGAAAAAGCCTAGCTGGGTGGTGGTGGCGCACGCCTTTAATCCCAGCACTTGGGGAGCAGAGGCAGGTGGATTTCTGAGTTTGAGACCAGCCTGGCCTACAGAGTGAGTTCCAGGACAGCCAGGGCTACACAGAGAAACCCTGTCTCGAAAACCAAACAAACAAAAAATAATGAGGGGGCCTGCAGGAGATGTGTGGTTGCCACTCTGCCACCCCTCTAGGTATCAACTTCCTATCTGGAACAACAACAACAACAACAAATAAAACAAAGTCAACAGTACTCTTAGGAGCCAGGCATACACCTTATCCTAGAAGTAGGAAGGCAGAGTCAGGCAGATCTCTGTGAAGCCATCCAAGTCTACATAGTGAGTTCCAGGATAGCCAGAGCTAACATGAGTACCACACACAAACACCTGCTATTTAAAACCCATACTCATGTGTGCATGCACGTGCACACACACACACACACACACACTCCTTATACTGCCCACTTAAGACAGTCTAAGGCACAATAATTAACATTTCCTGTCTCGAAAAACCAAAAAAAAAAAAAATAATAATAATAATAATTAACATTCACCGAATTCTATCTTTGTGCTACTTACTCTAAGAGGTTGAATGTCTTTTATATCCTTAGAGCTAGCTTTAAGAAATAGGTAATAAATGTATTGTTTGTCCCCTTTATATTTTCTTTCCTTCCTTTCCTTCCTTCTTTTCTCACATGGGAAGTCAGGCTGTACATGCAATCCCCAAAGGCTGTAGACCAGCCTCAGATACATCATCAGTTGTCGAGTATCTGCCTACATGGCAGGATCTATCTCTTGTTCAAGACCTGCAACGTTTTTTAAGATTTATTTTTACTTATATGTATTGTGTGCATGCACACTCATGTATGTGTATTCACACATGTGTTCAGGTACCCACAGAGGTCAAGAGTGGACTCATGGGTGGTTGTTACCACCTGATGTGGGTGCTGGGAACTGAACCAATTGCCTCTTCAAGGGCGGCCAGCGCTCTGAACTGCTGAGCCATCTCTGCAGCCCCCAAGGTCTATAACCGACAAAAGACAAAGCTGAAGTTTGAAGCTATACAACCTTTTGAACCTTTCAGAGCTGGGGGATTATGGTCAGAAGAGTGTGAACTGTGGAATCGAATAGAAACACTGTATTATTTTGTGTGTGAGAGGGAGGGGTGTGTGTATGTGTGCACATGAGAATCCAAATGCACACGTACATGGGGCAGGGCGGGGTATGTGTTTATGTCTATTCGTAGAGGCCACAGGTTGCTGATATCTGGTATCTTCCTTGGTCACTTTCTACCATATGTTTTGAGATAGGGGTTCTCATTAAACCTGGGGCCCAAAGAGTCATCTAGGCAGACCAGGTAGCAAGCTCCAGGGATCTATCTGCCTATCTCTTACCTCCCCAGCACTAGACTTACAGACAGGTGCTGCTGTACTGTTTTTTTCTGTGACTGCTAGGGATCAAAGCTGGGGTCTTCATGCTTGTGTGGTAAGTGCTTTACCAACTGAGCCATCTCCAGAGCCCCCAGTAAGCTCTTGGAGCAAGAATGGAGAACACAAGCGTGCAGCTTCCCGTGACTGCAGCCAGATGTGGTGCTAAGGGAGAGAGTTCTCTGAGGGGGCCGTTGTCCTGATCTGAAGGTTGGAATGGAAGGGCTCTAATGACTCAAAATGGTCAGATTAGTTCTCTAGAGTTGGGTGAAGGGGACTGTCAAGTCTGAGTTGTTCTTTTGAGGTCCAGGGCAGTGTGGGGTGGGAAAGAAAGCTCTTGGGATGTTCAGCCAGAGCTCTGACCATTCCCTCAAAGCCTAACCCTTCCAGCTATGGAGAGCTCTGTGGCTCAGGTGATGCTCTACCAGGGCTAAGGCGAGGAGAACTTTGCAAGAATCAAGAAACACCCAGCCCAAGAAATAAGTACTTGGGGCAGCCAATACCACCTGTGACTCCTTCCTGCTGTCTCTCGGCCCGTAGGTTTCTAGCCACCTCGATCCTACACTGCTCTCTCTGTAACCGTGCTTGTCTCCTTGGCCTCGCCAGCACCTTCCTCAAGGCTCATTCTCCTCTCTCACACACCAGGCCTCTGTCTGCTGTGGCAGCTCCTTTGTTTACCCTCAGAGCTCTCAGGCGCACTACTAGCCAAACACAACGAAGCCTCGCCAGGGAGAACTCCGTTCCAGACTCAGCCTGGCTCCTCTGGGACAGGTAATGGCCTCCAAATCAAGGAGACAGCTCAAAAGAAAGCTGCCCCCTGCACTGGGCTCTTGCTTCAGGTCCTGACAACCCAAAGGAAAGGGACATAAGATCTGCCCATTGTTGGGCAGGGATCCCTACTCTTGAGACAGCTTTGGCGGGGAGCCCTGGGAATCAAAGCCTCAGCTGGAGAGAGGTGGGGAAAATTTTGAGGCCCTATGGGTGGGAACCAGAGACTTGGACTTGTCCTGATCCTTGTGTCTCTCTTTAGCCAGGTAGAATCTGGCCTTGAGCCCTCCACTCTGAGATCCAGGTGCCTAAATTTCCCTCCCAGAGAGGGCTGTCCTCTCCAAAAGTTCATGCCCCACACCTCCCCAAAAGTTCTAGCTAAGAAAAGGAAGTGAGCATTTGAGGTGGGCCACGTTCCAAGCAGGAAGCACTGCAAGGATGTGCCTGGCATTTTCTGTCTTTCTGAGGTCAGCAGGGGAGCCCAGTGATTTGTGTGTAATTGCGCACTTACATCATGTGCAATGTAAAGGGAGAGGCTCCACTTCTGACTCTGAGCTTTGTGAACAATGATGTGCCGTGATCACGCAGCCCCAGAGAGCAGTGGGATCCTAGACCAGATCATGTGAGAAACGGTGGTTAGTAGAGGTGCGATGCCACCACGGGGAGGTAGAGACCCTTGGCAGCCCAGACTTCTCAGTGGAAAAAAAGTAGAGGGCCCTTTGAACGAAGCCCAGGCAAGATTGTGATTGTGGTAGAGTGGGGGCACTGGGCAGACACTGTGAATGAAATGGAGATGGTGTAAAAGAAAGTCATGTCTCCCCACCCCCTACCCCCTGAGGCTTCATTTTGGAGACTTGATTAAGGAATGTAAAATTCTAGCTCTTTGCTAGGCCCCAACGGAACAGAAGGAGCTGGGGCCCGATAGGCCTTTGGAAGAATCAGGAATGGGGTTAGAGGTGAGCACTGGCTCTGACCAGCTGTACTCTCTGCCCCATTCTGCTTTGGTTCCCAGGAGTGGGGGTGGAGTCCAAGCCTGGGAAACAGTTTATACCTGAGGCAGGGACCCTACTTACACTCTCAGGGGATAGCCACTCTTTGGGAGATCTGGGTCCACTGGCGTAAACAAGAAATCTGCCACGATTTTAGCCATGAAGATTCAGCTTTTATGTCATCGATGTACATTTTAATCTAACAGTCTAATTAGGCTCATACTCTTCTCTTCACCCCTGCCCAAGTCCTTTCCCCTTCTTTGCCCAGCCCCTGTAATGAACATCTCGTGGCAGAAAGTCACCAGGCACAAAGGTGATTCAAGGAGGAGACAGCTCTCCCATAAAGAGCTTAGGATATAGCTACAACTTCTCTGGAGAGTCTGGAGAGAATTGAAGAGGCCCCAGGCAGGAGAGGTGGTGAACTGAGTCTCATATTAAGAACACCTTTCCTGGATCCCAGGCCCACTCAGAGTCTGTTCCTTGGGCAGGAATCTGCAGAAGGTTGACCTCTTTAGTCCAGATCACATCCAGAGAGTAAGCCTGCCGAAAACTTTCCTGCAGGCTGCAGGGAAACTTCGGGCAGCAGCTTCACAGCCTCCCTGTTACTCCAAGAGCCTGTAGAGGGGGTAGTCTTTGGATGTGCCACCCTGGAAGACAGGTGGGCCAGCGCTGCTACCTGCAGCCACAAGATTCCACGACCATGTCCTCGTACTGTTTATACACTACGTTGTTGGCAGAGTCGATGAAGAGGATGCTAATAGGACTCAGCCGCGTAGGCACACAACAAGTGGGTGGTGTGGATTCAGGGTCCATAGAGTTCATTAGGGTCTGAATGACTGCGTGGTTTGTGGGCTCCAAGTGGGAGCGCAAGGGGAACTCACACAGTCCTTCGCAGTGGAAGGCCTCATACTCAAGAGGTGCGATGATCCAGTCGTCCCAGCCCATGTCCTTGAAGTTGACATGCAAGGCCTTGCGACTGCAGCGAGCCTTGAGGTTCTTGCTGGGTCGCTTGCCCTGGCGATTGGCCAATGGGGCTCGGCGTTTCCGCCGCTGGCTGAACAAATATTCATACACAGTCTTGTCATCCTGGCCAGAGCGGGCCTTAATCTCATTAAAGAACAGGTCCCGTTTCTTGGTACGACCAAACACTAGGAACAAGGCTTTCTCGTGGACCTGTCGGGCAGCGCGTTCAAAGCCCAGGCCACGGAGGTCCACGGCCCGGCCCCGTTCCCAGGCCTCCAGCTCCAGGCACAGCTGCGCTGAGTTCTTAAAATTTCGGAAGAGTTTCCAGATGTCGAACACCTCCCAGCCAGATCCATCCAGGCCTGGCACGGAGCGCACATCCAGCAAGGCTGCCGGCTGCCGGCCGCTGGGGCAGCTGGACAGCTTCAGTTGGGCAACCCGCCCGCTACTGGGGACCGCTGGCTTGGCCACGTCCAAGGGCTTCTTCCGTAAGATCCGCAGTTCAGCCCCCAACAGCCCATCCTTCTCCAAGGCACTGATGTCAAACACGTACCTCTGCTTCCTGACCGCAGGGCCTCGGTCATCTAGAGAAAACAGCCAGAAGTCAATTCCTGTCACTTCACCAAGAGAGCCCGCCACCTCTGGGCCTCCAGGGAGAATCTAACTCTCTCCCAATCAAAAGAGGTTTCTCTAACCTCTTCCCCACTATGGCCGAAGCCAACACGCAAACCACCAAGAGCCCTTTCCCAGTGAAGGTAGGTATGTGTCTGCGTACTATCTGAGTGCCCCTGGTGTTTGTGTCAATATGTATTAGAGTCATTAGCCTTATAACTGTCTTCTGCCAGTGACCGCCCCATCCACAATCCAGCAAGAGTATCTCCTGTAAATAAGGCAGGTGGTATGTACATTTCAATTACCCACTTTTCCAGAGGAGGAACTTGAAGCTCAGAGTAAATTAGGGGCTTATTCAAGCTCATCTAGCTAAGGTAAAATAGAAACCGTAGCCTAGGATTTTAATAGTCCGTTCTGAGCTTCTTAGACCTTAAAGGTCTCAGCGATCTTGCTATGGGCAAGGCACAGAGTTGGGGAGTAAACTGACGTGGGTAACACAGCAAATTAATAACCAAGCCAATCTGCAGCTCAACTTCCCAAGTTCCTAATGATTCTTTTGGTCCGTGAGTGTTCCAGTTTGTGTGTGTGTGTGTGTGTGTGTGTGTGCACACGCATGCATGTGTGCAATTGGGTTCACGAGTAAGCATACGGTAATATATTTATGCTACTGGCATATGTAAGCAAAATTGGGATTATATGAATACTTGAAACATGTATGTGTGCATGTATGTGATTCACTTACCGTGTGTATAAATATAAGCTCTGTGTGTGTGCGTGTGTGTGCGTGTGTATGTGTAAAATCTCAATGGTATCTCTGAATCAGCATGTTCTCCTTCCTAAATGCCAATATGCCATTAGGGAACATTCAACTATTGCTCTAGTAGGTAACTAATTAGGCCTTTAAACTCCCCATCTCCCCCTCCCCAAGCTCCCTTAGTGCTGGGGGGACACAAGGACTTATTTTATGAGCCCTAGAGGGGTCACAGCTTTTCCTGGCTGGGCAGGCAGCCAGGCCACCTCCCCCACCCCTGCCAGACCTGCTGCCTCTGTACCTCCCCCCAACCCCCTGTCATTCCCCTACAGACCAACTCTAATGAGGAGCCTCTCCCACTCTCTGGCCCCTCCCCCACTCTGCCAGCCGAAGTCTCGAGACTCAGCACCAGAGCCTGGGAACCACAAGAAACCTCACCAACTGCCAGCCGGCAGCCTAACTATCTCCACGGTGCAGAGAACCTGAAACTCAGAAGGGAAGGGATTTGCTGAGAACACACAGCAAGTTGAAAGGAAGAGCCAGCAACACTACTAGGCAGGCAGACCTCCAGCGATGCTGACACAAGAAAGACAAGTCCTCTCTCCCAGGTTACTGATGAAAGGGACACAAGGTTTTCCCATTCAAAACGCGCAGACATCACTCAGTCCGATGTCCTTTAGAATACAAATAGGAAGAGACCCCAGGGAAGAAGGGCCTCAGTGTGGCCTCAGCCAGGTGCCTCCCCCTGGGACAAGTTTTCTGTCCTCACATATCCTGCCCACTTCGCCCCCTATCTGGGGGTAAAGTTCAAGAACCACGGAGACCTAAAGTTTCTTTCTCTCTGCTGTGTGAGAAAAACCCGGAGCTTAGAAACTTTAGTCAACCTGCATAAGGTGCAGAGTACCACCCAGTAATCAGAACTGGGTCTTGGAGTTTAGTATCCAACTGGGAGATCTTAGCTCCTCTCTGCACTTTAGTGCCCTTTCTGCACCTGGCAGAAGTTGGGCTCGGAGATCCCTAGGTGCTCCTAGTACTGGATCTGGTGTGTATGCGATAAGTTCCAGACTCCCACCCCAGGCTGGATACACACACAGTCCCCCACCTGCGCACTCCAAGACTTTGGAACTCCTGGGTCCCTGCAAATGCCCCTCCTTGCCACCCTACCCTCTCACCTTGCCCTTTGTCAATAAAGCTGGTGATGGTGTTGGCCAGGCCAGCCTCCAACTTCACGCTGCTGTTACCTCCCTTTCTGTCAGCATCGGACAGCGTCCTGTACAGGGAGAGCATGTATTCGTGGGGTGTGATGGGGGGCGGGCGGAACGGCTCCTTGGGCTCTCGAGGGGTCCCAGGCTCCCTGGTCTTCTTCAGCAGGAAGGAGCTGGGGGCAGATCCTGCTTTTGAAGATGCTTTGCCCCCAGGAAGCTGTCCTTTTGGGGTTACAGTCCGGGCTGCAGCCTGTCTAGTCTGGGAAGAGGGTCCTGGCTTGGTTTCAGAGCCACCGGATCTGGGGGGCATCTTTCTGGGTTCATCCTTCTTGGCCTGTGTCTGCCCAGAGCTTCCCTTGGCCCTGGCATTGGTGGCCCCCACACCATAGATATGACCCCCTGGCCTAAAGACATTCCTGGCCAAGGGTGGCCTCTCCTTGGCCTCTGCTTTGGTCAACCCTGACTTGGCCCCTGGGGTTCTCTGTCCTAAGTCAGGGGCACCCAGCACAGTGCAGATGAGTTCCAGGTCCAGCCAAGCCAGGTGCCAAAGCAAAAGAGTGAGGAGTTTGGGGAGTCTCATCCTCTGGCCAGCCGCTGAATGACACCACAGAGAAAGGCCGTAGCAACGAAGGTGCCTCTGGCTTGGCAGGAAAAACCATGAAAGGAGTGGGTCTTCAGAGGCAGCGGTGGCAGCAGCAGCAGCAGCAGCAGCAGCAGCAGGCAGGGCTTTCTCCTCAGTCTGAGTGTCTTGAAGTCCGCCGGGCGTGTGTCTGTATCCAGTCCCATAGTGGAAGTGCTCCCGTGTCCAGACGTGCACCGTCTCCAGTCAGCAGCTGAAAATAACTCGTTCTTGAAAGGAGAAAGCCGACCGCCCCCTTTCTCCCGCACAACTGACTGAGGGCTTGAAGGAGGCTTGTATAAGGCTGAGGGATTTTTCCAAGAAGGAAGAATGGCGTAATGCTGCCTGTGCGCTCCAGTTTTTTTTCCCCTCTAATTTTGAATCCTTTCCAGTGAAAATACTTACACACACACACACACACACACACACACACAAACCTGCAGGTGCTCAGAAAAATCTTTTACAAACCTGAACTCAGGAATTGGAAACGGAATTCCAACCCAAACCAATTTAATTACTCTCTGATGTCATGCTGTCTAAATTCATTTAAGTGCGATATATTTATGTGAAAAAAATTACCGCTGCCCTTTGGAGGCCATGGCTCACGGGGGCTTTTGGCTCAGAGCCCCATAGCGGGACTCAGGCTTAGGGGGCCTCCCCATCCCAGAGTAGACTCGGGGGTCTTCACCTCCACCTCCTGGAACAGCCCACCCCACCATCCTGAGCAGAGATGTTGAGAAGCGAGTGTAGAGAGCTGCACAAACTAAGCATGCAAGGAAGGTTTTCAGTGAAGTCCTTGGAGTGTCTGTAAAGCAATTTCAATCTCTCTGTCTAGTTTAGGACCTGGTGTGTGTGTGTGTGTGTGTGTGTGTGTTTTGAGGGCAGCACAGATGGCAGCATTTACCTACTGTTTCTTTTATTTTAATAAACTTGTGACCCAGAAACAGAAAAAAAAAAAAAATCAGTGCCCACTATACACCCCCACCAAATGCCATTGGCTAAGCACTGCCATCCTGTAGCCCCCTTGGCTGGAAACAGGTCCAGGGTATATGTACCTCAGCCACTACCCAAGCAAAAACCCGCCAGTTTTCTTAAAAGAAATTAGCTGAGACCAGAGGCGACAGCCCCAGCCTAAGGCAGCAGCGACCCCTGCAGGAGGTTGGGAAAACAAACTCTCTGGGGCTGCTTTTCCAGGAGCTGGTGAAGAAATCCAAATTCCTGCTTGACTTAAGAGAGCTCTCTCTCTCTCTCTCTCTCTCTCTCTCTCTGCCTTTTCTTCTTCGTCTTTAGATAAAGTCTCAGATAGCCCACGTTGGCCTCAAGTTCACTAAGTATCCAAGGCTGGCCTTGAACTCTGATCCTACGCCACCCCTAGCTCAGATCCTCTTCCTTTTCTTTTCTCTTGTAGCAAAAGCTGACCTTGGATTTGCAGTGTAGCTGAGGCTGCCCTTGAAGTCCAGATCCTTCCACCTCCACCTGCTTGGCTACAGAGTAGGATTACAGAACTCATACAGCCTATTCTAGCCTTCTTTGTTAATCCTCTACTCCCCGAGCTGACCAAACAGATCCATTCATATGCTAAAGTCGGTTTCTAGAGACTCTCTGCTGGAGACAGGCATGTCACTCTGTAGTCCCTTGCATGGCACAAAGCCCTCACCAAGACAACACCAAACAAAGTCCTCACTCTGGAGATCTAGGTAGATGCATGCCTAGTTTGTATTTTTGTATTTATTTTGTTTATTTATATGTGTGGAAAGAGGGTCCCAGGGGAGAGCAGAAAGGGGTATCAAGTCCCCTGAAGTTGGAGTTGCAGGCAGCTGTGAGGCTCCCTGATGTGGCGCTAGAAGCAGAATTCTGTCCTTCCTAGGAGCAGCAAGTATTCTTCTTCTATTTTTCCCCCCCATAATTTTGCTCCTAGCTCCATTCCAGTCTTCACCGATAGCTCCCAGGTCTAAAGAGGCTCACTTCAAAGGACAAGCTCTCTTGAGGACAGCTTGAAGTCGTTACAGTCCCTCGGGTTATCCAGGTCCATCCCTCTTGTCTTTGCTTGTGATTGACTTTCAAGGGCCTCTCTGGCATCTTCCTACTACAATTCCCTTAGAATTGCCTTCTTGGCCTCTGAGACCTCTCCATCCCAACCCTCCTTCTACCTAGAGCTGACCCACAAAGGTATCCCTTACACCCCTGAGAAGTCACAAAGCTTCCAAACAGCCACCGCACACTTTCTGTGCTGCTTTCAGAGTTCAAATCCATCCAGCCTCAGTCTCTGCCCCCACCTCCAACGCAGATCAGTTTTTAAAGCCTGTGTGCTTTTTTTTCATAGTTTTATTTTAACTGAATTCCTTATGCCTATCATAATTTATGTACATATCTGTCTATCCCATTAGATTATAACTACACTGTACCATATTTGTCTTTCAATTATTCCCAGGGCTTGGCACAGAGCCCAGCCTATAGCAGATTCTCGGAGTGTGTTGTATGAATGGCCCTCAAACTGGCCCTTTTAAAGGAACACTATTGTTTTCTTTTGTATCATTTCTGTTTTAAAATTAGAGTAAATAACTGGCTTCATTGTAATGTTTCCACACGTGCACGCCCTTATCCTTCGGTCACATTCACTCCCTTATCACCTCTCCCCACCCACGCCCCTTTTTCCACCCAGGAACCCTTCTACTTCCTGTTATCTCTCTATATTTAAATACACAACTTTTGCATATGAAAGAAGAAAATAACTCAATGTCCATGCCCCACCCTTCATTAACTTCCTGCTTTCATGAGTCCCCATCAGTCCCTTCAGCCTTCCAGCAGTCACTTGTCCCCCTTCTGCTTTCAGAACATATATGTAGATCCAGATGTTACATACATGAGAAAGTATGTGCTGTGTGTGTGGTCAAGTCTCAGACGCCATCATTTTTAACATACTCTGCCTTCTCTACTGGACTTCAAGTTCCTAAAAGGGAGAGACACAGTCTTGCTACTAGCAAAGTATTTCATAAGCTCTATCCACTGAATAAACAAAGTTATGAATGAGTCAATACAGACATCCAATGCATGATCTGATAACGATCAATGGCTCTGCAGACAGACCTGGATTTGAATCGTGGCGGTTCTGCGATTTATACAGTATATGATTTTGGAGAGCCATCCAGCCATTCTGAAACTCTGAACAGGGATGATGACAGTACTGACACACGAAGAGCTTTGGTGGATATTCAGTGGTGTGGATTATTAGACACCTAAACAGAGGGCTCGTGAGATGGCTCAATAAGTAAAGGTGCCTCCATCAAGCAGGACAGCCTGAGTTTGATCTCCAGCTCCCACATAATGGTAGAGAACAGAACCAGCTCCCACACGCTGCCCTCCAGCCTCCTATTTCCTGTCTCCCACCTACCTGAGCACATGCACGCATGTACACAAAATAAGTAAAATGAAAGTTTCATTTTTATCTATTTTATTTATTTTTGTTTGTTTGTTTTTTTCCAAGATAAGGTTTTTCTGTCCTGGAACTCATTCTGTAGATCAGGCTGGCCTTGAACTCAGAGATCCACCTGTCTCTGCCTCCCAAGCACTGGGCGAGAAGGTGTGCGTTGCGTCACCACCACTGGGCAAGCTTGAACTCTTGATTCTCCTGCCACTATTTCCTGAATGCTGGCATTGCAGGTGTGCACCGACATGCTCAGCCCTTTTCCAATATTTTAAAAATTACATTTAAGAATTTTATTTTCTCTCTCCTTTTAAAAAACTCCCCCCCCCCCCCTCTCTTTCGAGACCAGGTCTCACTATGTAACCCTCACTGCCCTGGAACTCTGTTGGTCAAGCAGGCCTTGAACTAAGATCCACCTGCCTTTGCCTCTGGAACATCAGGTTCAAAGGTGTGCATCACTATGCCTACCTTATACTGTATTACTAACTGTTCCTGCCTTATACTGTATTACTATTCGTATGCAGTGGTACACAGAGGTCAGAGGTCCAGACAGCTTGGTGGAGCTGTTTCTCTCTGTCCACTATGTGGGGCTCCAGGATCAAACTCAGATCACCAGGTTGGCAGCAGGATCTTTACCCACTGAGCCATCTCAGTGACCCCTTTCAACATATTATACCAAGGATCTCACTCTAAATTTATCAACAGTGATAAGGAGGTGTGGTAGGAACATTAGGGAATTCTGACTTTCAGCCAAAGACTCACCCAAAGTCTGGAACTTTGAGGGCATGGAGGAATCTCAGACAAGGGCCATTGTCTGAGGACCAGGAAACTCCCAGGAATTGGGACGTCTCCAATGAAAAAATGGAAAGTGACTCTGAATCTCGATAGAAGGCCCTCTCCAGGGAGGAGCCCAGGGTTCCTGCCTGGCTCTTACTATAAAGGTGACTAATCACTTCGGTCCCCTCTGGTAATTGCAACCAGATGCTGCCGCTGGCTGCGCTTCAGTCCCGACATGTTTAATTACTGGGACACAGAGTCTCTGGGTCCCCTGTGGCTCCTTCCCTCCCCCATTCCTGTCAGCAATATTAATGTCAAACCTGAGGTAGAGGATGGGAGCCTTGGGAAGCCACTGGCATGGAAATAATCTTCACAGGCCCTTCCACTGTGTAAAGCCTCTAACTTCTTTAAATGTTTCCCATCCATTATCTCATTGGTACCTCACAAAATATCCTTACGGAGAAAGTAAGCCAAAGGCATTATGAGCCGAGTGAACCGAAGAAGAAAAATCCCTTGTTTTATCCAAGCCCTTAGGAAGTCTCAAGGACGGTTCATATTCCTTATGTTCTGTCAAACTCCTGAGATCTCAAGTCGGGCCAGCCCAGCACAGTAGCTGAAAGGGACTATGGAGATGGGACCGCACAGTCTGTCCCAGCTCTACCGCTTACCAGCTGACTGGCCTGTCCATTCACTCATTTATTTGCTTAATTATGACCAGTGGCTTTCTAGCAGTGGAGGGCCAGTTTGAGGGCCATTCATACACTGTGTTCCAGTTCTGGTGAAAAGAGACAGATGAATGCACAGTCCGAGGGGCTTCTTCTGAGTGCTGTGTAGGAAACAGAACAGTCTTTAAAGTGTGTGTTCTAGCAAGGAGAGGCATCTTGTGGACGGGTGGCATCTCAGCAGAGATGGAGATTCTGTGAAGCACCCCATGGTCTGGGAGATCTGATCACTCCAGGCGGAGGGCCCAGCAAAGGCCCTGGGGTAGGAAAGTGCTGGGTTCAAGTGAGAAACCAAGGAAAGCTGATGTTGCTGAAGCAGAGGGAGACCAAGTCAGGCAGTGTCAGGACCATATCTGTGGCTTTGTATGCCATGAACACCAAGTTCAGTTTTAGTGGTAGTGCACCGGAGAATCAAATGGAGGATTTTCAGCAGGTGAAATGTCCCATAATGAATAATATGAAACTACCAGCCTTCAGATAAATCTCAGGGCCTTGATTTACCAACTGTGTAACAGCGATTCAATTATTTAATCTCTCTGTGCCTTACTTTAGAAATAGTATATGCCAATAGTAATAATAATCTTTTGGGGACTCAAGAAAAGGCTTGGCAGTACGTGAGTACTGTTCTCCTCCTAAAGGACCCGAGTTCAGTTCCCAGCAACACACGAGGTGGCTCCTAAGCACCTATAACTCCGTCTCCAGAGGATCAGACTTGCTCTTCCTGATGCCTCAGGCTCCTGCATTCACACACCCACATAGACACAGAATTATAAATAAAATGAGCATCATTTAAAAATGAAGTGTGGCTAGACATAATCCCAGCACTTGGGAGGCAGAGGCAGATGAATCTCTGAGTTCAAGGCCAGCCTGGTCTACAGAGTGAGCTCCAGGACAGCCAAAGCTACACAGAAAAACCCTGTCAAAAAAAAAAAAAAGGCAAAAAACGAAACAAAAACAAAACAAAACAAGAAACAAACAAAAAACAACAAAAAGGAAAAAAGGAAGAAGAGAGAAAGGAGTGGGCTGTGTAAGAGACATATCTGTACCTTCAGCGCTTAGGTCACCAGTGGGCAGAATCTGGGCCCCATGTTTTTAGGTTCTCGGAAATTTATTGATTGATTGGAGACAGGGTCTCTTTATGTAGCCTTGGCTCATCTGGAGCTTGCTATGTAGACCAGGCTAGTCTCAAATTCAGAGTGATTTGATGACTCTGCCTACCGAGTGCTGGGCTCAGAGTTGTATATTCCCACACCCTGAAGTTCTTAGCCTCTCATTCAAGGAACTGAGATAAAGGCTCACATCAAGCTGGGCGTGGTGGTGCACACCTTTAATCCCAGCACTTGGGAGGCAGAGGCAGGTGGATTTCTGAGTTTGAGGCCAGCCTGGTCTACAAAGTGAGTTCCAGGACAGCCACGGCTACAGAAAAACCCTGTCACAAACTCCCCCAGACCCACCCCCAAAAAGAAAAAAAGCTCTTGGGGTGTCCAGCCAGTTCTGGAAGAGGACCTGAATTCTGTTTCTACCAAGGATATCCAGGTACTTACCAACTGTTAACTACTTCTCCAGGGGATCTGCTGCCCTCTTCTGGCTTCCATGGGCACTGCATGGCAATGGTACATTCACATTGAATAGCAAAAGAAAGAAAAATTAATAAATAAATGAAATTTAAAAAGCAAATTGTCTTCCTGGCATGGCTGTGTGAAGCTGGAGGATCCCAAGCATAGTTGACACAATGTTAAAAAGAGAGAAAAAATCCTGCTCTTCCCTCCCACTCCACACTCTTACTTGGACCCTTTCCGCTGGTTTTGACAGTTCACCACGCTGCCCTTACTGCTGGGATCACACCATGCCACCACCCTCAGCTTCCTGCCGTTCGTCCTCGAGCTCAGAATCCTCAGGTCCTCCCAGTTTCCATCCCTACCTTCCTCCTTCCACTCTTGCTTCCTCCACCTGCAGTCCAGAAGTCCTCAGTTTGAGATACAAGAGGACTACTTGGCAGATTGTCCTTTGGGGGTAAGAAATTTGGGGCTGGTGAGATGGCTCAGTGGGTAAGAGCACCCGACTGCTCTTCCAAAGGTCCAGAGTTCAAATCCCAGCAACCACATGGTGGCTCACAACCATCCGTAATAAGATCTGACTCTATCTTCTGGAGTGTCTGAAGACAGCTACAGTGTACTTACATATAATAAATAAATAAATCTTTTTAAAAAAAGAAATTTAATAGAAGAGTTATCAACAATATGGACAGACAACAGCACAGCAGAGGCTCTGAGGAGAGCTCAGGCTCACAAGGCAGATTGAGAGTCCCTTCTTACAGATCTCAGAGGAAAGGGAACAATTTCATAGCAGAAGCTGGCAGCTGGACTGTCCATGATACCTAGGTGGCATGGGAGAGGAGGGATTTGCCACTCTGAGGAGGCAGGAAGTGAGGAAGAGGAAGACACATAGTTGAGGTGTACCCATATATCAGGGTATGTGTTTCAATCACTTGCCCTGGCACTCCGGTCTGTGAACTTCCCTGGGGAGTGAGGATGGTACTTGGCATATTCCTGGAATCAGGGCACCTGGTAAGTCTGTTTGTAGACTCACAGACAGGCTCTCCAGCAGGGATCCCAGAATCAGCCATGAGGATGGAGACAGAGTACTGTATGGTCTGGGATTCTAGTGATTCAGTCTCCCAGACCAGGCATGGTGATAGTGATGCCAGCCTGTAAGCCCAACATTTGGGAAGCTGAGGCAGAAGGATCCTGAGTTTAAGATCAGCTTGAACTGTGTACTTAGACTCTGTCTGAAAAATAAATAGGCTGGTGAAATGGCTCCGTGGGTAAAAGTGCTTGCCACTTAGCACGATGGCTTAAGTTCAGTCTCTGGAACCCATACAGAGCTGGAGACCGTGGCTAGTATACTTTTAATTCCAGCACTCCTGCAGGAAGATGGAAGGGGGACACAAGAGAATCACTGAGAAGTCCCCAGGCCAGCTAGCCTACAATACACAGCAGAGCAGCAGAAATCAGAGAGACAGCCTTAGCAAGAAGGACGAAAGGATTTCTGGAAAAGTTGGGCTTTGACCTCCAAACAAGCGCCATGATACATGCACACGCACGCTTTCACTACTGCACAAGAGTATGCACAGACAAGCACCATAAAAGATGCACTCTTTCACTCCTGCACACACACACCAAGGCACAGACAAAAACCATGATACATAACACATTCACTCCTCCACACACACACATGCACAAACAAAATAACTGTAAAATACTCACCCACATAAATTCTATCTTTGTGTATAAGAACCCTAGTAGAAAGGAAGAAGGGAAGAAAGAAAGAAAGAAAGAAAGAAAGAAAGAAAGAAAGAAAGGAAGGAAGGAAGGAAGGAAGGAAGGAAGGAAGGAAGAAACCAAGAGCTCTAGTAGATGGTTAACAAGATGGCTTAGTGGGTAAAGGCACTTGCTCCCAAACCGAACAACCTGAGTTAAATCCATGGGACCTAAAAGGGGAGAACTAACTCCTGGAAATGGTCAATAAATAAATGTAACAACAACAACAACCATCAAATGACAACGTAAAACCAACTCCAAAATTCAAGAACCCTAGCAAGTATTTAATGATTAAGAAGTTTAAGAACAACTCAAGGCTGGACTAAACTGAAAGAGTAAACATGAATCTCAGGGAGCACACAGTGGCCATGGAATACATTCACCAAAGATAGATTCTGACAATCTATAAGATAAGGAGGTCGGCCAGTTCCCCCTGCCTTCTGTTTTTCATAACCCACGCACACATGCACGCACCACAGTGGGGAACAATCATGGAGGAGGAGGGTTCCCAGACTGCCCTTTGAGAATAAAATGGGAGGCCAGAACCAAAGTCTTTTGGATAAAGCACCACAACTGACTACACATGAACCCATTTGGCTGCCTTCCTTCCCAAGGCTCAGATCCTCCCAGCATGGGAAAGACCTCCCTCCCTCCCTCCCTCCCTCCCTCCCTCCCTAGCTCCCTCCCTCCCTCCCTCCTTCCCTCCCTCCCTCCCTCCCTTTTGAAACATTTTCACTCTTCCACCATACACTCAATAAAACAAAATACAATAAAATAAAATAAACTTAAAAAAAGAAGTTTAAGAACTTTATAACAGGGCTGGTGAGATGGCTCAGTGGGTAAGAGCACCCGACTGCTCTTCCGAAGGTCCAGAGTTCAAATCCCAGCAACCACATGGTGGCTCACAACCATCCGTAACGAGATCTGGCGCCCTCTTCTGGAGTGTCTGAAGACAGCTACAGTGTACTTACATATAATAAATAAATAAATCTTTAAAAAAAAAAAAAAAAAGAACTTTATAACAGAGCACCTCACCTTGAAACTTCAGATATATAACTTACACACACACATACAGAGAGAGAGAGAGAGAGAGAGAGAGAGAGAGAGAGAGAGAGAGAAAGAGAGAGAGAGAGAGAGAAAGAGAGAGAGAGGGAGAGAGAGAGAGAGAGAGAGAGAGAGAGAGAGAGAGAGAGAGAGAGAGAGAGAGAGAGGATTATAGAGCAATAAGCAAAGTTAGGGTGCAAACTCTCTTCTCTATTGGACCTACATTGAAGGTGCTTTCCCAGAGATTCAACTTAGGATGTAGAGAAAGAAGCACAGTTTACCAGGGAGCGGGGTTGTTTTCCTTTTAACTCATCTATTTCTCTCTCCTTCCTCCTCTGCAGTCTGGAGAAAGACAGAATGTGTCACCCACTTTTCCACACAGGAACTCCACTTTCTGCCTTGGCCCAGGTGGTTCCCAGTGGTCACCCTTTATTATATTTTAATAGAATTTCCAACTCATTGTTAACACATTGTATTATTATCTGATAGTAGAACATAACAAACAATTGTCCAACAAACGCTTGCTGTGTAAATGGATAAATTAGCACAGACATGAATGGTTCCCCCTTTACAAAGGCCAATGATTACTGTTTGGTTTTGACTTACTAACTCATTGGTCCCTTTTATAGGTATATTTGGTAATTTGAAACCTATGGCCACTCCCTAAAGTATGCTGGCAGCTTGCTGATGGATTTTCTGTTTTAATTTTTGACAGAATGTCGTGAACCCCAGGCTAGCCTTGAAACTCTTTACGTAGCCAAGAATGCCTTTGAATTTCTGATATTCTTGTCTCCACCTCAAGTGCTGGGGTTACAGGCCTGTCCACCATGCCCAGATCTATCAGACCTAGGGCTTCACAGTGCTAGACAAACACAGGAACAACTGAGTGACACCCCCTACCCCTGTGATGGATTTTTATCTCAGTAACTTTTTTTAAAAAATGGTTTTAGAGCTTTATTGTAGAAAGGCAGAGAGAAAGAGAGAATGTAGAAAGAAAGAAAGAAAGAAAGAAAGAAAGAAAGAAAGAAAGAAAGAGGATGATGGCCATGGCCACGTGGAAAGAAGGGGAAAGGGAGGGAGAGAAGGAGGACTAGAGATGAGAGTAAGGGTGAGAGCTTAAAGAGCAACTTTAAAAAAAAAAAAAAACTATGAGGATGACTTGACTTATCCAGTTCAATGGATACTTACTCAACGCCTATGAGACTATAATACATGAAGCATTCAGAATAACTCACTCTCATAACTTCATGAAACTTAAATTTCAGAGAGGAAACATGTGAAAACAATAAGTCAGTAAATAAAAGGCAGAATTTCTATGAAAGAAACAAGGAACCATGATGGGAAAACATAGAGTAAGTTTTATTTCTCAAAAATTATCTTGGGGGGAAAGAGAAAAAAAAAATTATCTTGTTGCCTGGCAGTGCTGTCTTTGCCTCTAATCCCAGCACTTTGGTGGAACAACCAGGGCTACACAGAGAAACCCTATTTTGAAAAACCAACCAACTAACCCCCCAAACCTAAAACGTTTAAAAAGCTATAGGGTGGTTATCTCTGTCCCCTAGCTCTCTCCTCTCTTTCCCTTCTCCCTGCCCGCCAACCTCCAACCCCGTGTATAATTCAGAATATTCTGGAACTTCCTCTGTAGACCAAGCTAGTCTCCAACTCAGAGATCTGCTTGCCTCTGTTTCCCCAGGGCTGGGTGTAAAGGCGTGTGCCTCCACTGTTCAGCTGTCTGGCTCTCTCAGGTTCACACCACCTCACATCACCTATACATTAATTAGTTCACTCAACGCTTCTGGGCATCTGTTTTGTATCAGGCCTTGTACTGTGTGCTAGAGTCACAGATGCCCAAGAAGGACTCCATCTAGTGTAATTCCCACAGTGCATAATCATCTGGGGTATTTGCAAGAATGCAGATTCCTGGCTTCACCTTTGGTCTACTGAGTCTTCAGGAATTGAATCGAAGAGTCAAATCCCACCTCATGTCTTGGTATATACTGAGATGATTCATTTCTTTGTTTTTGCTTGGTTTGTTTGTTTGGTCTCTACTAAAATTATAACCAACTGGGAATCAAATAAAAATTTAATGCTGGCCTGGAGAGATGGCTCAGGGGTTAGAGAGCAGTGACTGCTTTTCCAGAGGTCCTGAGTTCAATTCTCAGCAACCTCAAGGTGGCTCACAACCATCTGTAATGGGATCGGACGCCCTCTTCTGGTATGTCTGAAGACAGCTACAGTGTACTAATATAAATGAATAAAAAAATTCACACACACACACACTCACACGAAAGGAAGAAAGAAAGAAAGAAAGAGAGAGAGAAAGAGAGAGAGAAAGAAAGAGAAAGAAAGAAAGAAAGAAAGAAAGAAAGAAAGAAAGAAAGAAAGAAAGAAAAAGAAAAGCCGGGCATGGTGGTGCACACCTTTAACCCCAGCACTTGGGAGGCAGAGGAGTCAGGTGGATTTCTGAGTTTGAGGCCAGCCTGGTCTACAGAGTGAGTTCCAAGACAGCCAGGGCTACACAGAGAAACCCTGTCTCGAAAAACCAAAATAAATAAATAAATAAATACATAAATAAATGAAAAAAAATCAATGCTAAGAAAATGCGTTAATAATGATTGTACAATATATTATCAAAATAACTCCCTGTTCCTAGCGGAACGCAGTCATGTAGCGGTAGTCATAACCGGACAAAGTAGCCTTCCTGGCATTTAAACCACTTAAGTAAAGCAATCTTGTGCAAAGCCTTGTGGAGTTCCGAGTATTCCCAACGACACAGTTGTTTGCGAATGTTCTGTTTCCTGGGGCTGCGTGGAGGATCAGTAAAGATCGAAAGCTGAGACATTCGTTTGCCCAGATTTAACTGGAGCTAGCTGCTTTCTCCCGGTTACTGTACTTGGCTTTGTTGGTGAGAGAGTGCGCAGGTGCACCGAGACCTTGGCTTTACGCATGCGCAGTACCTAACTCTGAAGCCACAGGCGGGAGCTTGAGGGCGAGTGTTTCTTCTCCACCTCAGAACGTTCAGTGCTAGAATTCAGAGACGGTGACTGTCTTTACTTTTGGAGAGCGACCTTGTGTCTCACTATATCCCCCCCTTTCCTTTTGGGTTTCTCTAGTAAGTTGTCTGCCAGTACTTAATATGGCGAGAGGTTTGCACCGGCGCACTCATCCCCGGCGCTCGGCTGGGCTGGGCTGGGCGGTCCCCCACGAAAGGGCGGGAGTTTGGCGGGCGGGGCCTGGCCTCCAGACTGAGGGCGGCCCCGGGCCTGGCCTGCAGGTTGCTGCAGCGGCCTCGGTAGCTGCGGAGCGTTTCGGGATCCCCGGGAACCGACCCTGGTGAGGTGGGCAGGGGCAGGCGGGAGGCGCTGAGCGTAACGGTCCGAGGTCCAGGGCCTGGGCACCCGCGAGGATGTCGCCTGGACAGCGGCTTCCTGTATCCCGGGAGGCGCCCCGGGCCCAGAGACGGGCTGGGATCTGTCCCAGTGGTCAGGGCCTGCCTGCCTCAGTTTCCTGCTGCAGCCGCCGCCCAGGAGAACCTCACACTCGGGTGACCCACTGCCGTAGCCCGGAGCTGAAGGGATGAGATGCTGCGCGCCCTGCGGATCTCTCTCTGTGCACCCGGGAGTTTTGCAGCGCCCTGTGCGCATACGGCTTTGCATGTGATCTTCCCCTGAAAGTCCGGTCTCAGCCCGCTGCCCCATTATCAGAACTTTGATTTTTCAGAACTCAAAGATCACTTCTTTAAAAACCTTTCCTAGAGGCCTGCTCCAGGCTCAACTGATCAGATTCTTGCCTTTTGCGAACTTTGCCCAAGTCAGTGTTCTGCCACTCTTTCTTGATCTGGGCTTGTTTGTTAGAAGTCATGTCTTTTTTTTTTCAACTCTTATGTCCTATGATGACTACTAGTAACTAAAAAAAGTTACTGAATAGTTGAAAGATGATAGCTCTGCTAAATGCATTACCTACAAAGGCCCCTTTAATCCACGCAGCGATCTATGGTGTGCGTTCTATATATTCACGTTTTATGCATGAAGAAACAAGCACTCATAAATCAAGTTTCACAATGAGCTAGAACCCCCTACGTATATTATGACTTAACTAGATTGCCTTTAGCTTGCAGTTTTATACGTTAGCCTGTAAGATATAGAGGTCAGGGTTGCAACTCACGTTTCAATAAAAGGGCTGCTTTTTTTTTTTTAACCCAGCGTTTTTAATGCAGCCAGTCAGTGTTCTACCACTGAACTAATAATCTCATGCCCTCTTTTCCCTTTTTATTTTGAGATAGTGTCTTACCAACTTACCAAGGCTGTATTTGAACTTGATGTTCATTTGTCTTGGCCTCCCAAGAATGAGATTTCAGGCCTGTGAGTCTAGGCTGGGCCCTGAGAAGGCTTATGAAGTAGGATTGATAATATTACCAAATCGATAGTTTTCTTAACAAAAATCAAGGCCAGCTCTGCGCTGTCTTACTGGTACACCTACACCCTGTGCTGCAGGAACATTCTGTCACGTTTTGCTCAAATTACCTCAGAAAGCTTCAGGTGTGGATGTCATTATTTCATTCCCCTTAGGAAATGCTCTGCAGTGCTGTGAGTTTTATACTTTCTGACTTTGGCAGCTAATGAAATGAGCATAGAATTTGGAATTGAATTAGATTTTGATTTCCGCTTTGCTACTAACCAGTTGCACCTGGTGGACACGTGAAGGCTATAGAGGACGTTGTCGTTGTGGAGACGTCTTCAGCCTTCATGTGGGTTAGAATCATCAGGCCAACTCCTTACCTGTAGAGCCATGCTCCCATGTAAAAAATATTTAGTTTTAAGCCGGGCATGGGGGCGCACGCCTTTAATCCCAGCACTTGGGAGGCAGAGGCAGGCGGATCTCTGAGTTTGAGGCCAGCCTGGTCTACAAAGTGAGTTCCAGGACAGCCAGGGTTATACAGAGAAACCCTGTCTTGAAAAAAAAAAACCAAAAAACAAAACAACAACAACAAATTTTTTTTTTAATTATGTGTATGGGGGCAGCAGGGTGGACACAAATGCACGTATCAGAGCTGTAGACCTCGTGGAACTGAGTTAGAGGCAGTTGTTAGTATGTGATGAGAACTGAATTTGCATGCCCTGCAAGAGCAATCTGGCCTCAAACTCAGGGATCTACCTCCTGCCTCCCAAGCGCAGGGATCAAAGGCGTGCACCATTATGTCCAGCTTACATTTCCATTTTTCTGAATCCTACTTTTCTTTCATCCTTTCTTTTTTGTCTTTTTTGGGATTTTATTTATTTTTATTTCATATGTATGAGTGCTTTGTATGTGTGTCTGGGGGCATCAGAAGTTAGAAGAAACCCTTGCATCCTCCAGGTAGTTACGAGTCACTCTGTGTGTGCCAAGAACTAAAGCCTGGTCTTCCGCAAGAGCAACAAGTGTTCCTAACCACAGAGCCCTGAGCTTTAGTTTTCTTGATTGTAAAATGAGGACAGTAATCTTTTTTTTGTTTGTTTTTTGTTTCTTTCGAGACAGGGTTTTTCTGTGTAGCCCTGGCTGTCCTGGAACTCACTTTGTAGACCAGGCTGGCCTCGAACTCAGAAAAACGCCTGCCTCTGCCTCCCAAGTGCTGGGATTAAAGGCGTGCGCCACCATGCCCGGCTGAGGACAGTAATCTTAATACCTCTAAGTTTTTACTTCGTGGTAATGAAAGTTGCAGCTGATTATTGTCAGCGTGAAACACTGTATCCATTGTGTATGATCTTACATCTGCTCTGTGAACAGCTATGGAGCTGCCCACATTTTGTAAAGCTGTGTTGGTGATCGGAAGGATCACGTTACTTAATGTTGTTCATATAATGATATAATATATAACGGGCACTTCATACACCAGGTCTGTTTCACGAGCTGGGAATGCAGCATTGACTCAAACAATGTTAGTTGGTGTGTGTGTGTGTGTGTGTGTGTGTGTGTGTGTGTGGTCTCAGTACTTGGAAGGCAGAAACTGGAGGATCACAAATTCTAGGTCAGCTTGAGCCACCAGAACAAGACACTGTCTGAAACAAACAAGCCAACAATCACAAACCAGTCTTTGTACCAGAGGGACTTACATTTTAGTTAGTTGTTGTACATAATAATTAGAGAAATATAGGCTTGGTGAGTAGAACGCCTGCACATGGTGGTACTTCACATTGTACAACTTATTAAGAAGGTGGCATTTGGGGCTGGTGAGATGGCTCAGTGGGTAAGAGCACCCGACTGCTCTTCCGAAGGTCCAGAGTTCAAATCCCAGCAACCACATGGTGGCTCACAACCATCCGCAACGAGATCTGGCGCCCTCTTCTGGAGTGTCTGAAGATAGCTACAGTGTACTTACATATAATAAATAAATAAATCTTAAAAAAAAAAAAAAGAAGGGTGGCATTTGGTCAGAAGCCTGGTTAGGGAGTGATGTGGATAACAAATGAGTGTGGTTCTTGCTGTGCTCTGCACACAGGCGGGTGGCTAGCTGTGCAGGTGGAGGAGTGTGAGCAACTGGGAGATGAGAAAGAAACAGGAGTAATTCATTTGGATAAGATGGGTCAGTTAGATACTCTGGGCAAGCATAAAGATTCTCTTTAACTCTAGTTGGTTGTTATCTAGGGTATGTGTGTGTTTTATTTTTTGAGACTGGGTCTCTATATGTAGCCCAGGCTGTCTTCAGGTTTACTATGTAGCTCTGGGGAGAATAAATTTGTAGCAGTCCTGCTTCAGCCTCACAAATGCCTGATTTTAGGCTTGTCCTGCTCTGCCTGGCTGTTTATGTTCGTTTTGATTTTGAGTGCATATGTGTGTACAAGCATATGGTGCAGTTCTCAGGTAAAGGTTAGAGGATGACTTCCACGAGGCGTTCTCTCCTTGAGCTCTGGGTTCTGTGGTTGATCTCAGGTTGTCAGGATGGCAACTAGCACTTCGACCCCTGAAGCACCTCAGCAGTCCTGTTTTGTACTTTAAAAGGATGCTCTAACTGTTCTAGTGAGAACAAAACAAAACAAAATAACAGAATTTAGGAGGTATCAGTAGCACCTGGGAGGAGCTTTGGCAGCGATTGAGTTGTGTTGCTGAACATGACTTATTCCAAGTTTAGTATTAAACAGCAGTTGTTTATTATCTCACGCACTCACCATGGGGGAGAAGTGTGGGGCAGATCAGCGGTGTTGCTGGCTTAGCAGTTTCAGACAAGGCTGACCCTGATCTGAACCTTTCCACCAGGGGCTAGAAGATCTGTTCCCAACAGGGCTATTGGCAGAAGGCCCTGATACTTTCTCCTGGGCCTCCTCAGGTACTTGTGTGTCCTCAGGACAGAGCAGGTATTTCTCCAGAGAGGTTGATCAGAAAAATCGAACAAGCAACAAGCCGTAGTACCTTCTGTGACCTTGTTTCAAAGGGCATTTCTTTCTTTCTTTTATTTATTTATTTATTTATTTTTATTTATTTATTTATTTATTTTTTCGAGACAGGGTTTCTCTGTGTAGCCTTGGCTGTCCTGGAACTCACTTTGTAGACTAGGCTGGCCTCGAACTCAGAAATCCTCCTGCCTCTGCCTCCCGAGTGCTGGGATTAAAGGCGTGCGCCACCACGCCCGGCTTCTTTCTTTTTTTTTTTTAAAGATTTTATTTATTTTATGAATATGAGTACACTGTAGCTGTCTTCAGACACACCAGAAGAAGACTTTGGATCCCATTACAGATGGTTGTGAGCCACCATGTGGTTTCTGGGATTTGAACTCAGGACCTCTGGAAGAGCAGTCGGTGCCCTTAACTGCTGAGCCATCTCTCCAGCCCCAGAAGGCATTTCTACTTAAACACTTTTAAAGATTTATTTATTTTATGTGTATGGATGTGTTGCCTGCATGTGTGTTTGTTACACATTTCTGCCCTCAGCCATCAGAAAAGGGTGTCAGAGCCCTTGGAACTGGAGTTACAGGTGGTTTTGAGCTACCATCTAGGGGCTGAGAACCAAACACTGGTCCTCTGCAAGAGCAGCAAGTTCTCTTCTAAGGCCACTGTCTAGCCTTAGTCATTTCTACTTTATTCCATCCTACACTCAAAAAGAGAAGATTCGGGAGGCAGAGGCAGGCGGATTTCTGAGTTCGAGGCCAGCCTGGTCTACAAAGTGAGCTCCAGGACAGCCAGAGCAGAGAAACCCTGTCTTGAAAAACCAAAAAAAAAAAAAAAAAAAAAAAAAAAAAAAAAAAAAAAAGAGAAGATTCAATTTTTTTTTTTTTTTAAGACAGAATTTCATGTTACTACTATGTAACTGAAAATGACTTTCAACTCTTGATCCTCTGAGTTGATCTCCTGAGTGGCCAAACTTCAGGCCTGTGTCACCATGACCAACTTAGGCTCAGTTTAATCTTTTGGTGGTGTTGGTTTGGAGGGGTTTTGTTCTTTTCTTGTTGTTGTTGTTTTATTTCTATGGCATGTGTGTGCAAGGGTGTGTTCATGTTCACTGTGGAGGGAGAGATTGATTGGGTGTGTCTCCCTCAATCTCTTCATCTTATATGTCTCCTCAGGGTCTTGAACTTAAACCTAGAACTCACCAATTTGGCTAGTGGAGATTGTTACCTGTTACCTAGAGAATAAGAATGTAGAAGAGGCCTTGGTCTTTAGATGCTGGAGAGGTAGGAGATTTCTGGTCACCACCTTATGGGTTAGTAGGTGGCTTGGTTCCTCAGAAGAGCCTGAAATGCATGTTTGCATATGTATTCTTTCAATCACGAATGTTGGCATCTATTTTTGAATTATTAACGTTTTTCTGGGATGGCGGCACATGCTTGTAATCACAACACTAGGGAGGTAGAGGCAGGAGAATCGGGAGTTCAAATCCATCCTTAGCTACATTGCAAGTTCCATGACAGTCAGGGCTGTATGAAACCCCATCTCAAAAAAAGAAGAGCTGGCAAGATGGCTCAGCGGATAAAAAAACCGAAAGGCTATGTTCATTTTGGCCTCTTACACACCAAGTACATACATGATGTATATACATAGATACTGGCAAAACACTCATATACATAAAAATAAATAAATATTGAAAAAGAAAGTTCTGAGGAGTCCTGTAATAAAGAAAACCTAATTAACCAATTTACTTCATTCAGCCCAGATTCACTCCACTTAAATGTTGAGTAAATCTGAGAAATCTAACCTTTTCACTTTTATTTTATATTTTGGTCTCTAGCTCAAGAGGAGGTCTAAGACACGTAGGACAATGGTTAGACACCCTCCTGCAACCAGCCTCTAGCTACACAGGAGCTGCGGATTTGTTCTGTGGTGTGCCCATGGAGACAGGGAGCCCCGGGTTGAACATGAAGCCCCAGTCCCTGCAGCTGGTGCTGGAGGGGCAGGTGCTGGCGCTGCAGCAGCAGATGGCCGAGAACCAGGCTGCCTCCTGGCGGAAACTGAAGAACTCCCAAGAGGCCCAGAAGAGACAAGCAACCCTCGTGAGGAAGCTGCAGGCCAAGGTGAGGTAGATAGCCCTGTGGGGAAGGGGAAAAGAAGCCTCCCCCAGAGTTGGGCGCTAGGCTGGGATAGGACTGGAGGAGGGAAAGCCCGTGTAGTACCAAACATCCTGGTGAGGATGGCCCAGACATTCCAACTCTTTTTTTTTTTTTTTTTGTGGTTTTTCGAGACAGGGTTTCTCTGTGTAGCCCTGGCTGTCCTGGAACTCACGTTGTAGACCAGGCTGGCCTCGAACTCAGAAATCCGCCTGCCTCTGCCCCCCGAGTGCTGGGATTAAAGGCGTGCGCCACCACGCCCGGCGACATTCCAACTCTTAACCATAGCCTCTCCTTGACAGTCACAGCTCCTCCTGTCTCTGTTTCCCACCCTGCCGTAGGAGTGCTGGACAGTAACACACACCACCCCTTCTGGCTTTACCTGGGTTCTGGGGACCTGAATTCAGATCTTCATGCTTGCCCAGCAAGTGCTTCCCTACTGAGCTGTCTCCCAGAAAGTATTATTTAAACACCCAGAAAGAAACTCCTTTTTTTCTCTATTCCTTCCTTCCTTCCTTCCTTCCTTCCTTCCTTCCTTCCTTCCTTTATTTACATTTCAAGTGTTATCCCCTTACCCAGTTTCCCCCGCTCCCTGAAACCCCCTACCCCATCCCTCCTCTCCCTGCTTCTGTGAGGGTGTTCCTCCACCCACCCACCCACTCCCGCAGACAGAAACTCTTAAGTCGCTGTGGCCTCACTTCACCATCACCACCCGCTTCACACCTTCACAGCAAGTTTGTCCAAGATTCTTGGAGCCTGTGGGCTATGTAGTTTCTATGAGCTGTAGCTGAGCCTGCTCTCTTTGCTGTTTCTATGAGCTGTGGCTGAGCCTGCTCTCTTTGCTGTTTCTATGAGCTGTGGCTGAGTTCAGGCCTGCTCTCTTTGCCTCAGGTTTTACAGTACCGGAGCTGGTGTCAAGACCTGGAGAAGCGACTAGAAGCCACTGGGGTGAGTGAGATTCAGTTCTGGACTTCCCCTGTGCCCCCAAAATATACTTTTGGGGCTTTATATACTGCCAAATAACTGGGGCTATATAGGATGTTTGGTAAGAGTCCCTTTGTGTTCAGCTCCTAAGAGCTCTATCAATCTGATCTTCTAGAGATCCTTGGCCTGAGAGATTCCAACCCATGGTTTTCCATAGATGGATGCAGTATGTGGAATTAGAGAGAAAATTCATGTTCATCCAGCAGGTGTCAGTGTTTGTATGTCAGGAAAACACAGGTCTACAGGCATGCCTGCAGCAGAGCAATGTGTTTATTTGTTGCCTGGGTAGGACTGGCTTGGAAAGACCCTTTGTCAAGTTCTTTGCTCCAGCTCCCCTCAGCATCTTCTCATTCCCCTCAGACAAGTTTGAGGGAGAAAGAAAGAACCAGAATGTATTGAACCCCTTCCCTGCAGGCCAGGGCGCCCCAGGCATCTTACACTGTTCACTTTGCTGCAAACTCCTGGAAAGGAATGACAGTCGTTTTGTAACTTGGAGACGATGAGTGACTTCCCAATTAGTATAACAGACGTTAAGGCCCCTAGTGAAAGATGCAGCTTCCATTCCACTGGTTAGATGCCCAACGGCCAAACTGCTTCCAAGAGAGAACAAAAAAAGAAAGAAAGAAAGTGAGCCACTGTCAAAGGAAGCATGAGGGGATTGTCCTAGGGGAGGTTCTCCTGCAGCATTATAAGGCCTGTCTCTGACTCACAAGGGGCTGATCCCTCAGCGGTGGGAGAGTGTAGAAGAGCCCAACCTGGAACAGTTGCTGATCCGATTGGAGGAGGAGCAGCAGAGGTGATGGGCCCAACTTTCCCGATCTGAGTGGTTATCCAGTGGGTGGAAAGGCTGATGGGAAACTTCTGTTCCAAGAGTGAACATGTGGGTGGGAAACTGGCTGGGCATGGTGGTTCCTGTGTGTAACCTAAGGCAGGCAAAAAGCAGAAGGGAAAAGGGGAGCTGGGGAGGGGAGGGAGGGGCTCATGGGAATCTTGTGTCCCAAGTGCAAACAAGACTTCAGTCCTCCAATTGCTGGCAATGGAAAATTCCGCTCACTGTCTTACTCCCAAGAGGAGGACCAGACCTTCATTTTGCACTTGCTTTTGCCTGGTGCAGGTGTGAGAGTCTAGTGGAGGTGAACACCGAGCTTCGGCTGCACATGGAGAAAGCCGATGTGGTGAATAAAGCCCTGCAGGAGGACGTGGAAAAACTGACAGTGGACTGGAGTCGGGCCCGAGACGAGTTAGTGAGGAAGGAGAGCCAGTGGCGGATGGAGCAGGAGGTAGGAGAACAAGAGTGGAGTGTGCACGCTGTTCCAGGCAGCACCAGAAAGGGTTAACTTGGACCTGGGTGGAAACTGATCTGTCATTGCTCCTCCCTCTGACTAGCTCTGCCCAAGCTGACAGCTGTCCCCTGTTTCAGCTCTCTTCCTAGTTCTGCCTAGTCTAGGCTTTGTTGGCAGGTAGCATAAGGCTCAACTCTTGCATAAGTGACTAGCTTAGGTTTCAAATGGATCTGAACATTTAATCTGTCTTCGTCTGGAGGTCTGCATAGCTAGATCCCAAGCAGGTAGCTGCTGGATTGAATGGAGGAGAAAAAATGGCTAATGGGCCCTGGGAAATGTTCAAATCAGAGCTATAGAAAGCAAATGTTCCCTGAACCTTTGCTGGGTTCTGGGTCTGGGTGACTTGCATGTATTAGGCCACCCAGTTCTGTCTGTGGTAATAGCTCCATTTGTTAAGCAGCCACTGCATACCCTTTTTTGATATAGCCAAGTGGAAGGCCACTTTTCATCCAGGACCCCCTGACCTCTTGAATCTCATGACCAACTTTATTAAACTCTTTATCCATAAGCTATCACCTTGAAATCCTTCCTCCCTTCACCCCTCTCCCAGCAGCCGTGGGGAATCCAAGACTCTTGTGTTGGTGCAAGGTCCCTGCCCTTGGGTATGACTTGGGTTTCTGAACACACAGTTCTTCAAGGGCTATTTGAGAGGTGAACACGGTCGTCTTCTCAATCTATGGCGAGAGGTGGTAACCTTCCGACGTCACTTCCTGAAAATGAAGTCAGCTACTGACAGGTCAGTGTGGTGATAAGGAGAGAGGTTTGCCTCTGCTGAATCTGAACTTAAGGCAGCAGGCTCTGTAGAAGAGGAATCGGGGTTAGCGGCTGGGAGGGAGATCTGCCGTTACTGGAGAGATGATGTTCTCAGACCTGCCCCTTAGACACCTTGAGTTTTGTGGCTAAGCTCTCTTCCTTGGTTCCTTGGAGTCTTCGATCTTCCTTCCTGTGCTCAGAGACCTGACAGAGCTAAAGGCTGAACACGCAAGGCTTTCAGGATCCCTGCTGACCTGCTGTCTGCGCCTGACCCTGAGAGCACAGTCTCGGGAGTCCAGTGGATCTGGGAGAACGGAGGAGAGTGAGCCAGCCCAGCTGCTGCTGCTCGTCGCTAAGACCCAGGCGCTGGAGAAGGAAGCCCATGAGAAGAGCCAGGAGTTAATGCAGCTCAAGACTCTCGGGGATCTGGAGAAGGCAGAGCTGCAGGACCGGTGAGGTGACGCGTGGGCCCAGGGGGAATCTACTGAGGGGAAGCTCACTTCCTTAGGGGGTTGTGGGTGGGCGAAAAGATGTCAAAGACACCTTCACCCTGAGAGGGAAAGGAAATGAGCCATCTGAGTCCAGTGACCCAGCTGGGGTCTGGCTACCTTGCATCCAGTCTCTGGCCTCCTGGTTTGTGATGGCAGCAGTCTCCTTGTGGCCATACTCTTCCACAGTCGTGTCTTCCTGTATGCCAGCCTTAGCCTGGAATGCTTCCCTCCTTCCCCCTATGCTTGGCTCTTTAAAGTAGAGTTTCCATGTCACCTCTTGGTGACATCTCTGACTTCAGTAGCTAATAGTCCCATGAGTTTTTCTGACCTGCTCCTTATAGCACATTGTATCTCTTTAATAACTTTGTTTCTTCTTATCTGTCCTCTTTTGGGGTGGCACATTAAGCTTATTTGTTTGTGCTGTGCTGGGGATTTAACTCAGGACCTTGCATATACTAATCAGACATTCTACCATTGAGCTATACCCCTACCTTGGCTCTTTTAATTTTTGGATTATAGTGAAATAGGGTTTCTTTAAATGATAAGAGGGAGGACATGAACAGAGTCCCACTGATTATCAGGGCGAAGTCTTTATCATGGCTCGGGCTCTCTGCCTATGGGTGGTCTACATAAGTCGGACTATTTTGTTTTCTTTTTGCTTTTGAAGACATTAAGAACGACGATCATATCTTAGTAAGTCTGTGTCTCTATAGTGTTTTGAAGTTTTTCTCATAATGTTAAATATCTCTCATAAAATTAAATGAAAGATAATACAGTGATTTGGGCCCCTAGAGGTGATTCTTAATAAAATTATTAAGTCTTAATTTTTTCTTTTAGCCAGGTGCAGTAGTCATTGCTTTTAATCCTAATTCTTTGGAGGTAAATCTCTGTAAGTTCAATTTCAGCCTGGTCTACACAGCAAGTTCCAGGCCAGGGAAGGCTATGTAGTGCAATCTTGCCTCAAAAGTAAATAAGTAAATGAGGGAATGAATGACTGAACAAATACTAAGGAAAGAGAGGCTCATGGGTAGCATTCATTTAAGAAGCACTTGTCGCCGGGCGTGGTGGCACACGCCTTTAATCCTAGCACTTGGGAAGCAGAGGCAGGCATATTTCTGAGTTTGAGACCAGCCTGGTCTACAGAGTGAGTTCCAGGACAGCCAGGGCTACACAGAGAAACCCTGTCTCGAAAAACAAAAACAAACAAACAAAAAAGAAGCACTTGTCAGGCAGGTATTATGGCTCAAGCCTATAATCCTAGTACTCAGCAAGAGAACTAAGACCTAGTACTCCTGCTCAGGAGCAGGAGGATTTCTAGTTCAAGGTTATTGAGGACTACATAGAGAATTTTAGACAAGCTTGGCACTCATGGTCAGATGCTGCCCCAAATGATCAAAAACGGGAAAGCAGTTTTGTGCAGTGCTGGGCACAAAGAGCTCGGAGATGCTGTTAAATGACGGGGATGTTGCTGAGTGTGCGGAACATTGTTAGTTACATCGTCTCCCAAGTCACCTGTCCTTTTTGCCTATCAGAGTCAGATCTTGAGCAGGAGGGACCTTGGGACTATCCCCTGTGGCAATTCTGATGTTCTTGTTGGCTTCAGGGTGCCTGACTTCACAATCAAGGGCGGCCTGGAAGGCCTGGGCCAGGGCTTTCCTTCAGCCCTCGGGCCCTCAAACCCGCGCTCCAGTCTTGAGAAGTGGTAAATCCCTGCATGTGTCTGAGTGGCTTTGGTGTTCCCCACCAGATCAAGAATATAGAATCACGTTATTCAGGGAGTGCAAGGGACTGGGTATACCTAAGGGATTCTGGGGGTGCCGTGAGTGTGTCCACGTGGGGGCTGAGGTGTGCTGTGTGTGGCTCTGTCTACATCCTTGGGCTATTCAGGTGACAGTGCTGTCTGTGCTCTCTCTTTAGAGTGACGGAACTCTCTGCTCTGCTAACCCAGTCTCAGAAGCAAAATGAAGATTATGAGAAGATGGTAAAGGCTCTAAGAGAAACAATGGAGATCCTGGTATGTGGTCCTCTGTGTTGCAAAGGAGCTAAGCAGGGGTTGGCAGGTTCCTTGTTGTTCGTGGACAAGTAGTGAATGATGCAGTTAAATGGTCCTTGATGAAATTCTCCAATGCTGAAAATAAACTTTGGCCGAATCTGAAAATTAGTTAACTCATTCATTTACCTGCACAATAAAAGATTAATAACAGTCTGTATTCCTGGGGATAGTACATGCATATGAAATATGTCCTTATCAGAGAGAGAGGTGACTTACTGTGGTGTGCTTGAAGCCAATGTGAGTTATGTGAAACCTACTAGAAGATGGGAATAAGCAAAGTACCAGGGAGGGGATCTGCGGAGAGATTTAAACCAAGTCACATGGGAGACGGCTGAGGAGCCGGGCAGGCCTTAGCGGGCACAGAATGGCTGTGAGGAAGTTTTGCTGGCTGCCCTCAATCCCTGAGAGTGGGGTTGAAGGGAGGAGTTAAGCTTTGTCAGTGACTGTAAGCTGTGGACGAGCAGGAGGGTTGACCGCTGGGGCTGTCACAGGAAGTGTGTGTCTTGTGGAAGACTGAGGTTGTGCTCGCTGACTTAAACACCTGTCAGGGATGCTCCAGAAGCGATTCTCCCTCTTCAGACGGGATGTCAGGATCCTGGCTTGTTTCCCTGTCTCCTTTCATGGCAGCACGTGTTTTGGTCGCTGACTTTTGGAGCTCCTGAACCCCTGTCCACACATGTACCCCTAATCTCACTTACTCTGGAGTCCACCAGGAAGCTCACTTCTTTTTTTTTTTTTTTGGTTTTTCGAGACAGGGTTTCTCTGTATAGCCCTGGCTGTCCTGGAACTCACTCTGTAGACCAGGCTGGCCTCGAACTCAAAAATCCGTCTGCCTCTGCCTCCTGAGTGCTGGGATTAAAGGCGTGAGCCACCACACCCGACTGAAGCTCACTTCTTTTTGCCCCTTTAATTCTGGTTAGTCAGGAATTCACCAATACATACATCACAGGGCTCAAGTAACTTAAGATGAATGACATTGGATTGCAAAGAATTCTGGTTTTCCAGGGCTATCATAGCAGTCACAGCTGTTAGAACAAGAACCTTAACCTAGGCAGTCATTTAGATCATTTATTCTGAGCTTTTTATTGCCATATTACATTGTTTTTAGACCCCTTGGGAAAGTACTGCAGACAGAATAGACAGAATGTGTCTGATTGGTATGGAGATGAGAATGGTGAATTATGTTTTGAGAGTTTGGCTTCTAGGCTCTATTCTGTTCTTTCACAGGAGACAAACCATGCGGAGTTAATGGAGCATGAGGCATCTCTCAGTAGGAATGCTCAAGAGGAAAAGTTGTCTCTGCAGCACGTGATCAAGGCTATAACCCAGGCACTGGTAAGCCTCTCGACTGTAACTGGACACTGATCGTCTCCCCCCCAGCCCCCCCCCCCCCACTTCTCTGAGTCCTCTCAGCCGCCTTGAGTTGGACTGAGGGTCCGTAAGGAGGATTGGCCTCTTTTCCTGTGCTGTGTAGTGGGCAGGTTCTCTAACTTGTCTGCTCTGACTCTTAGGTCAGAGGCTGAATTGTCTCTGTCACTGCAGTAACATTTCCTTCCCTTTCCCCACTCACTCACTGCCCCGAGAGGATTCTAGCCGTGTGGCTAACTCTGTCCTTACATGACCAAACATGAAGAGTTGGGGGCCAGTCATTTTTGCTCTTAGGTTCCCTTCCCTGCTCGTGCCTGGAGAGGACCTGTGAAGGGAATCTTCAGGTTGCCTGGCTCTTAGTGCAAATCTCTGTAACACTGGCTTGCATTTCAGGCCTCAGTGGAAGAAGAGGACACTGTGACCCAGTCCTCAGGCCATGAGGACTCGCTGCAGTCAGACTGTAATGGCCTTTCCCAGTTTGATCCCCAGGACCCAGACAGGGCTCTTACCCTGGTGCAGTCAGTGCTGACTCGGAGACAGCAGGCTGTGCAGGTGAGAGCCCCCAGGGCACACCTCTAGTCTGCATTACCCCTTTCAGCTCGGCATATATATATACATGCCAAGTGCATGCATGTAATGGCCTGGGAGAATGTAAATGTTTCCCTACTCCAAGAGACCCTCATGCCACTACATCTGGTGAACTCCAAGGTCTAGAACCACCCAGAAACCTCTGATCTGTTGGCATCTCAGCTGGCCATGTTTCTGTTCCCAGCTAACTGTTCTGTCTGTCCTCAGCTGACTGTTATTATGTCTGTTCCCAGCTGACTGTTATGGCTGTTCCCAGTCCCCTTACCTTGGAGACATTCCTTGCCTCTGGCTTCTTGTTCATCGCCTTCTTTCTATTGCGTTCCTTCCGCAGGACCTCAGGCAGCAGCTTTCAGGCTGCCAGGAGGCTATGAGCTTCTTGCAGCAGCAGCACGATCAGTGGGAGGAAGAGGGCAGGGCCCTGAGGGAAAGGCTACAAAAGCTCACTGGGGAGCGGGATGCTCTGGCAGGCCAGACCGTGGACCTTCAGGAAGAGGTGGACTCTCTCAGCAGGTCAGTGAGCAATTGCTCGTTCCTCCCTTCCATGTCTGGTCGTTTAGTTTTTGTTTTGTTTTGTTTTGTTTTTGTTTTTCGAGACAGGGTTTCTCTGTGTAGCCTTGGCTGTCCTGGAACTCACTCTGTAGACCAGGCTGGCCTCGAACTCAGAAATCCGCCTGCCTCTGCCTCCCGAGTGCTGGGATTAAAGGCGTGCGCCACCACGCCCGGCTTTGTTTTGTTTTTTTTAATGAAAGCAAAACCTTCAAATTTTTATTTTGCTACATATCTGTTTTTAGTTACAGTTTTGCAAGGCTGGGTATCAAACCCAGAACCTTAGGCTTCTTAGGAAAGCACTCTGAGGCCTGAGCCATATTCTCAGTTCTCCAGTGTCTGCTTTCATTCCTCACTAAGCCACTTACCTACCACTGTCCAGTGTTTGACTGACTCTTCCTATTGTCCCTGGACCAAGGATGCTGAAGGCCGCTTTGGTTTTTATTCTGTTTCCTGTGGGAAGACCCTTTGGGTTTGGGTCCCTAAGATCATATAATAAATAGTTTTCTCCTTGAAAAAAGGCTCTACAAGGTCTTTTTCCACTGTGATCTTTGATCCTTGGTCCATAGGTCTGCTCATCTCTGATCTCAATTTCAGGGAGCGGGAGCTGCTTCAGAAGGCCAGAGGGGAGCTGCAGCAGCAACTGGAAGTGCTGGAGCAGGAAGCATGGCGACTGCGGAGGATGAACATGGAGCTGCAGCTGCAGGGGGACTCAGCTCAAGGGGAGAAGCTGGAGCAGCAGGAGGAGCTGCACTTGGCTGTCCGGGAGAGGGAGCGCCTGTAAGTGTGACCCGGCCTCTCCTCACCAGGGCCTGCCTGGTCTTCCCTGGCCCTACTCTTAGGAAATAGAGAGCCTAAAGCCTACACACGGTGGGTTCCCATTAGCTTACTGCTTCTCTGTAGAAAATGAACTTAGTGTGTTTATGTAGGGTCCAGTGGTTTTCAATATTCCTAATGCCGCAACCCTCTAATACAGTTCCCCGTGTTCTAGTGACCCCAACCAGTGACCCCCAACCATGAAATTCTTTCATTGCTACTTCATAACTGTCATTTTGCTACTGTTATGAATTATAATATAAATATATAACATACAGAATATGTAGTATGTGGCCCCAAAGGGGTCATGACCCACAGGTTGAAAACAGCTGATGTAGGCATTCTTGAGTCACTGTGGGGATGAGGGACTGTGAGGGCTACAAAAATGAGTAAGGCACTGACTATGCTCTCAAGGATTGAAATCTGATGAGATATCAGACAAGCTGTCGCTGTGACGCCTCACTAAGCTGGAGTTCAAACTTGGTGTTTAGTTATTGAGCATCAGGGACACTTTTATGGAGGAGGAGGTTTTCTTTGAGTGGGGCCTTGATCATTTTAATCTGTAGAAAAAAGGACCAAAGGGACAGAATAGCAAAGAAAGAGAGGTAGGAATTTTGTGTTCAGAGCTAGCTGGCTGTGAGAAGATCATTCACTGGGACTCCAGGGTCAGTGCCTATAGTAACTAGCCTGCAAATTCCACTAGGTAATGCTACAGAAAGGAAAGGACTCTAGAGGGTTGCTGTAGATTTTGGCTTTGTCACCAGAACAGCTAAGTCTCTTGACAAAATTGAGATGTTACTTGAAAAGTTATTGAAAAGATGGGACAATACTTCATCAAATGCCAGCATAGGACTGTCAAGATGGCTCAGTGTGAGTTTACTCCTTGGACCTCTCCGCGTGTGTTACGGTTCCTTCCCCACACACAAAGAAATAGAATCATTGTTTTGCTTGTTTGTTTTGGTTGGTTGGTTTATTGTTGTTATGTTGTTTTGCATAGAAACAGTAAGTATATTCCTGCCTCCAGTTGGGACGTGGCCAGTCCCAAACACTTCTAGCTCCCTGTCCTTCCCTCCTTAGTCAGGAGATGCTGGTGGGCCTGGAAGCCAAGCAGTCAGAATCACTAAGTGAGCTGCTCACTCTTCGAGAAACCCTGGAGTCAAGTCGCCTAGAAGGGGAGTTACTGAAGCAGGAGCGAGTGGAAGTGGCTGCAGCCTTGGCCAGGGTATGTGGGTCTCCACCCTTCCTGCAAAGGCGTGTTCCTAAGAAAGGGGCTGGAATCCCTAGTCTGCTTCTGGGTTCTCTCCCTCCCAACATGCCCTCTGCATTGAAGTTCAATGGGTTTTTTAAAGTATAAATCTGGTTGTTAGTCTCTTAAAGCCATCCAGTGGGGCTACAGATGGCTCTGTAGTGAGGAGTGCACACTACGCTTGCAGAGTCTGAGTTCATTTCCAGCACCGACCTCAGGGGACTCACAACTGCCTGGAACTCCAGGGGAATCTCATATCCTCTTCTGGACTTTGTAGGCACTGCACTCATATTTGTACATTTATTCATTCATTCGTGAGAAAAGAGACAAACACATACACACACACCTATATACACGTGGTTTTAAAATATAAATCTTAAAAACATATTCAATACCTTTTGCCATCTGCGGCCTACCTTCCGAAGCCCACCCTCACTCCAAGTGTCCTTTGCTCTTGCCACAAAGCATCAGCTGCAGTCTCAAGTCATCTTCCTTCATGACATTAGTACATTGTATGCACCTTCCTTTCACCTTGACTCCCAAGGACCAGCTCCCTGTCTGTGTTCCATCAGCTCCTCTCCCTAACTGAATTGATGCCTTCTTTGAGTTTTCAGTTGCACTTACAGTTTCTGTAGTGTCATGACAACTGTAGGTGTTTGCATGACTTTCCGTGTTTCTGTGCTGTGACCACCTGTCTCATGAATGAATGGATGAATGAATGAATGAAAAACTTGTTTAGATTGCAAGGGAAGAAATGGAGTGATAGTTGAAAAATAAAAAGGCAGGTATTGGGAGTGTGATTTACTTACTGTTCCTGAAAATTCGAACTAGGAAACACTTTAACCCTTTTGTTTTTAGGCAGAACAGTCCATTGTGGAGCTATCAGGTTCTGAGAACAGCCTGAAGGCAGAGGTAGCTGATCTTCGAGCTGCAGCTGTCAAGCTTGGGGCCTTAAACGAGGCTTTGGCTTTAGATAAAGTTGGACTGAACCAGCAGCTTCTCCAGGTGAGCGAAGGTGTGGTTCCCAGGACGGGGCTGGCTTATCTGAAGATTAGCCTCAATAGGACAGAGTCCTCTGTGGATTAGTCAAAGGCAGGGCAGCTCCCAGTTGTAGCTGAAATGAGCAAGAGAGACATTTGCAATGTAGAGAGCAAAGGATTAGCCTTAAGCACTGTAAATCCCCCCCCGCCCCCCCCCATACCTGCAGCAGAACCTCTGAGCATTGAATGAATGATCGGTAGGGAAGGTCCATGTCCCTGGAAGGAGACGAAGCATTCCATGCTATTGGGTGAGGCAGATGTGCTGAATAGCCCAAATAACCCCCAAATCATCTCTGTTGGTTAGAAATTTAACCTTCATTTTAGTAGGGAAAACTTGTTTCTTCTACATCTCCCAAGACCCAGAAATGTCTTTATTTCCTAATTCTGGGTATTTTAGTTGGTTGGTTGAGGTTTTTTTTGTTGTTGTTTTGTTTTGTTTTGTTTTTATTTTGAGACAGGGTTTCATGCTGCCAAAACTGACATCCTGATCCTCCTTCACCTCCCAAGGGCATGTACCACTACCTGGTATTATTCTGAATTCTCTGAAAGCAAGATTTTGCCTTTTTTGTCTCTGTCCCAGCATCAGGGCCATCTAGTGCCTAGAGTGTAGACATCAGATGGAAGGAATGGATGGATCTCCCTCCCTGTGTTCACTGTAGGTGGTTTCTGTAGAAGCAGAGGGAACTTTAACCATTTACCTTTGATGCCCTGCACTCTCTTCTCTTTCTGGCCAGTAGTTGGAGCAGGAGAACCAGTCTCTGTGCAGCAGAGCGGAGGCCTCAGAGCAGCTGAGAAGTGCTTTGCAGGTGGACCTGGCGGAGGCAGAAAGGCACAGGGAAGCCCTGTGGCAGAAGAAAATTCAGCTGGAGACTCAGCTGCAGAAGGCAGAGGAAACAGGGGCTGAGCTACAGGCAGAGCTGAGGGGCACCCGAGAAGAAAAGGAAGAGCTTAAAGATAAATTAAGTGAGGTGAGAGGCCATTGGGGGTGTCACTTGCAGTGTGTTACATGCTTGTTGTAAGCAGAAAGACTGAGAAGTGATGTGAGTGAGGCGGGTCTTCCCACTGTTTTAATGCATTTTTATGGAGTCCTGCGCTGACCCCCACATGCCAGTCCCCATGTGCTTCCTGCAGTCTCTCCCTCACTTCATACTCAGTGCGAACATGTATAGTCTTCCTGCTGTAATTACCTGTCTCTATATCCTTCACAGTCAGCAAATTATTTACTTAGTTAGTTTGGTCATTTGAGAGAAAATCTAACTCTAGCCCTAGATGGCCTGGAATTCACGCTGTGAACCAGGCTGTCCTCAACTTACAGTGTCCCTCCTGCCTCTGTCTCCTGAGTGCTGAGATTACCAGCACTCAATAGCTACCAGTTACAGCTGTGCATGTGTCATGTGCACCGGCTGTCTGTCTCTCTCTTTGCTTTTTTTTTTTAAGATTTATTTATTTACTATATGTAAGTACACTGTAGCTGTACTTCAGACACTCCAGAAGAGGGCATCAGATCTCATTACAGATGGTTGTGAGCCACCATGTGGTTGCTGGGATTTGAACTCAGGACCTTCAGAAGAGCAGTCGGGTGCTCTTACCCGCTGAACCATCTCACCAGCCCTCTGTTTGCTTTTTGAGACAAGGTCTACCTGTGGGTTTTTTTTTTGTTTGTTTTTTGTTTTGTTTTTGTTTTTTTGAGTCACAGCTTGAGGGGACATGGTCTGTCAAAGTGGGGCAAGCATGGCAGCAGATGTCTGTGGTGGCCAGAATTTGTGGCAGCCGCTCACTTGCATCAGGAGACAGGAAGGGGACAAGGTGTCCCCTGGGCTTTCTGCTGTTGCCCTTTTTAGAATCTACAACTCCAGCTCATGAGGCGTCACCATCCACATTCAGGTAGTTTTCCTTCCTTCCTTATCCTCTCTGGAAACGTCCTCACAGACACACAGAGGTGTGGCTCCTCGGGGATTCTTATCAGGAAGCTGACAGTGGAGATCAATCATGACAGTCATACTTTTCCCTACCAGACTTCTCATTGCCCTGGTACTTGGAGCATTAGGGCAATACTTAGAGTGTCCCATTCTTAGAGCCCCTTCCCAGGTCAGTACCCACTTTCTTGGCATATACAGGTTCTGCTGGCCTCAGTATAGTGCCTTGCTCATTGGAGAACATCCTTTCTGGTCCAGGGACTCCTGGTTGATCAAGGACATACATACATACATACATACATACATAAATGCCAGTTATTCAACAATGCTCGATCTCAAAGTGTGGAGTTCAGAATCCTTGAACACTCACTGGCCTTGACTTGCTGTTAGTATCTCTGGAGCAAGAGTCCTGGGATTGTGCCTTACTCTGTGTCTCACCAATTTCTCTCCCTCAGGCACATCACCAGCAAGAAACAGCTACAGCTCACCTAGAGCAGCTGCATCAGGATGCAGAAAGGCAGGAAGAAACACTTGCTAGGGCAGTCCAGGAGAAGGAAGCCCTAGTACGGGAGAGGGCAGCTCTTGAGGTGCGCCTGCAGGCTGTAGAGCGGGACCGACAGGACCTCACCGAACATGTCCTGGGGCTCAGGTAGGGCCCACACTTAGTTCAGCCGAGCACAGAGAGCTTTGCAAGGGTAAGGGTAGCCAAGCTAAGCTCCCTGTCCTCAGTGTATGCATTCTAAAAGAGCTGTAGACCTGTAATTGCCCTAGAGCTTCCCTGGGTAACCTGTACTTACAACCCAGTCCCTCTTGAGAAAGGGTAAGGGGCTTGATGGGTTAGAACTCTTCCTGATTCCTAAATCTTACAGGTCAGCCAAGGAGCAACTGGAGAGCAATCTGTTTGAGGCCCAACAGCAAAATTCTGTGATACAGGTCACCAAGGGGCAGCTGGAGGTCCAGATTCAAACTATTATCCAAGCCAAGGAAGTAATTCAAGGTGAGAGCCCAGCTGGAATAGGGCATACTGCATTCCAGAGAGATAGTAACAGCCAAGAAAGCAGTGGGAGCTTTCTTCTGCCAGACTCAGGCTCTGAGAGGAAGTTGCTCCTGAGGCAGGTGGGCAGGTGCTCAGAGGCGATCTTACCTGATGTCATAGGGGAAGTGAAATGCCTGAAGCTGGAACTGGATGCTGAGAGGACCCGGGCAGAGCAAGAGTGGGACGCAGTAGCCAGGCAGCTAGCCCAAGCTGAACAGGAGGGGCAAGCATCTCTGGAGCGACAGAAGGTGGCCCACGAGGAGGAGGTGAACAGGCTGCAAGAGAAATGGGTAGGTGGTGGATGTGATTGGGAAATAGGGGAGGCAGACATGGCCTCCCTTCAGTGAGCCTGCCGCCTGCTGCCTCTTGGTCCAGATAATGCTTAGAAGAATGAAATGTGACTACCAAGATATAAAATCCAGAGGGTGTGTGTGTGTTTTGCTTGCTACCTTGCTTGCTTGCTTGCTTGCTTGATGTGTATGAAGAATTAAGTATGGAGCCTAGGAGCAGACCTGGCAGAACACAGTTATAATTTCAGCATCCAGGAGGCAGGAGCCTTGTGAGTTCAACCGTGTTACAAAGGAATACCCTTTTTCCAAAAGTTAGGAGGCTAGTGTATGTAGTATCACGTGCTTTTTAATCCCAGCATTCGAGAGGCAGAGTCAGGCAGGTGTCCGTGAATTAGAGGCCAGCTTAGTCTATAGAGTGAGTTCCAGGACAGCCAGGACTAGAACTGTCTGGGGGAAAAAAAAAAGAATTGTTTCCTCTGCCATCTAATTACTTAATTAAATTTCTTGTTCTTGTTTTTATTTTATACTCATAGATTTATTTTTATGCCTTTTGGGGCATGAGGAAGTACAGTAGCTACACTCCTAAGTATGGTGCTTACATGGCCCAGTGCTTCCTACCCAGTGTCACTCTGACTAAGGCAGATACAGGCACCAGAAAGGACAGAGCACATATCCTCTAAAACACTTTTCTCAGCTGGACGGAGTAGCAGTGCACACTTTTAATTCTAGCACTTCGTAAGCTAAGGCAGGTGGATGTCTGTGAGTTCAGTGCCAACCTGATCTACTTAGTGAGTTCCAGGATTTCATTGTGAGACCCTCTCTAAACCTTTATTTAATTAAAAACAGTTATAAGGGAGTAGTCTGTCTGAGGGTGTGGGAAGGGGAAGAGAGAAGGGACCACCATGGCCCAAGTGTGATCATGACAGTCACTCCTTCCAGGAAACCTGAGGCCATTAGCTGATCAGTCAGCAGGGTTATAATCTTTTACTTTGGGGCTTTCAGGAGGTATCATGACTGAATTTTAGTTGAGGAAATGCCTTGTGGACACTACTCAACTATTTGAAAATACCTGCTGTCATACCCACATAATTCCAAAAATGAGCAAATTTTTGGCTGCTTTCTTGTCAGCAAACTCAGTGTAAAACATGATCAAGGGGCTAGAGAGATCAGTGGTTAGAGAGTCTGCTCTTCAGAGGACCTGAGTTGGTCCCTAGTGCCCACCTCAGGTGATTTCCAGTTGTCTTTAAAGCCTTCCTCTGGCCTCTGTGCCCATACATACATATATACCACACATATACACATAAATAAAAATAAATACTCAAAAGCAAAATAATCAAAAGTCTTAAGTTGATTCTCTCCCTCCAGTGTGGGTTCTGGAGCTGGGACTCAGGTCTGCAAACTGACAAAGCAGCTGCTTCTACTTCCTGAGCCGTCTCACTGGCCCAGGATGTGGCACTTTCAATAGCAAAATATTCTGCTCATAGCTAACCAGCAGTGATAGACTATTTCTTCCTGTTTTGACATCACAAATTTAGCTCTCTGGTAGCCATACATTTAGACAGAGCAAACAGCTTAATTTTGTTTTTGGTTTTTCGAGACAGGGTTTCTCTGTATAGTCCTGGCTGGCCTGGAACTCACTTTGTAGACCAGGCTGGCCTCGAACTCAGAAATCCGCCTGCCTCTGCCTCCCAAGTGCTGGGATTAAAGGCGTGCGCCACCACCGCCCGGCAATTTTGTTATTTTTATAGTTGGCTTTTTGACCCTGAAGGTTTGGTGTTTATGATGGTTGTGTAGTTGACATTATTTTATTTTTTGGTTTTGTTTTTTTGAGACAAGGTTTCTCTGTGTAGCCCTGGCTGTCCTAGAACATACTCTTTAGACCAAGCTGGCCTCAAACTCAGATCCACCTTGCCTCTGCCTCCCAAGTGCTAGGATTAAAGGAGTGCGCCACCACTCCCAGTATATACATTATTTTTTAAAAATAATCTTTTTAAAAAAAAATATTAAATGACCTTTAAATTTTAGTGAGACAAGGATTTAAACTTCCCTGCAGAAATGAGTCACCAGGCTTAAAGCAGTGCCCAAGTCACAGTGAGATAGTGAAGAGATTCTAAGTCCAGACACGCTCCCCGTCTCCTCTCTCACTCACTGGCTCTAACAGTGTGGTCTCCTTCTCATGATCAGGAGAAAGAGCGCTCCTGGCTGCAGCAGGAGCTGGATAAGACCCTGGAAACCCTCGAGAGGGAGAGAGCAGAGCTGGAAACAAAGCTGAGAGAGCAGCAGACAGAAATGGAAGCCATCCGTGCACAGAGGGAAGAGGAACGAAGCCAGGCTGACAGCGCCCTGTACCAAGTAAGCAGCCTGGAGCGTTATATCCTCATGATGTCTGCATGCCCGGTCTCTTCCCCTCTTACTTTTCCATTCCTAAGAACAGGGCTCAGGAGGGGCTTCCTGAAGAGTGTAGCTACCGCCCTGCAGCCTGTGAGGAGACTAACATGCAGTTAGCCGCAAGCAGGCAGTGTGTCATACTTCCCGAGGGAGGGCCAGCATTGACCACATCCTGTCAGCTTATGAGCCGGTGGCAGTCTTTGCACTTCCTGGTTCTAAGTTAATGGTCCGAGACTTTCCCTTGCCCTCAGCCCCTCATCCTGTTGTTGGAAGACCTTGGAGCAGATGAGATGTGCTTATGGCCTCCTGGGTGAACATGATCATCCAGAGCCATGAAGCCCTCGCCCTTCCTGCCCTTCCCCAGATGCAGCTAGAAACAGAGAAGGAGAGAGTATCCCTCCTGGAGACACTGCTGAGGACCCAGAAGGAGCTGGCAGATGCTAGCCAACAGCTGGAAAGGCTGAGACAGGACATGAAGATTCAGAAGTTTAAGGAACAGGTATGGCGATGGCCCTGTGCCTGACCCTTCTGCTTCTACCACCTAGTGTGGACCGTAACACCTCGTTTAAAGTATTGTTAGGGATTGAACTGTGGGGCTTCAGTGCTAGAAGGAGGCAGTTTTTAATTACCTTTAAATTACCTCCATTTGTTTATTCTGTGTGCATGTGCATGCGTGTACATATGGCGTGACTGCCTATGGAATTCCCATCGTAGAGTTGGTTCTTTCCTTCTGCCATCTAGGACCCTGGATTGACTTCGGGTCATCACACTTGGCAGCAGAACCTTCCCTGCTAAGGGTAGTTTTGAAGGACATGTTAGGCACAGGATTCCATTGTCAGAGGGCCCTGAAACAGACAGACAGGCTTAGGAAATATGGGGTAAAAGGAGGTACATGGCTCTAGTGTGATAAACTTGGGGTCAGTACAGAAGAGAGGAGAGAAGGAAAGGGCCCCTCCTTAGCCATGGGAGCTTGGGGTTTGTTTAGAGGCCAGTGGAAAACTGGTGACTGATATTTTAAGTGCAAGAGAGACACATGATTTTTTTAGATTTATTTATTTTATGTATATGAGTACACTGTAGCTGTCTTCAGACACACCAGAAAATGGCATTGGATCCCATAACAGATGGTTGTGACCCACCATGGGGTTGCTGGAAATTGAACTCTGGACCTCTGGAAGATCAGTCAGTGCTCTTAACCTCTGAGCCATCTCTTCAGTCCCAGATTTATTTATTTTTATGTTATGTGTATGAATGTCTTGCCTGCATGTATGTATATATACCATGATCAGGCCTGGTACCTGCAGAGGCCAGAAGCTGTCAGAGCCCCTGGAACTGGAGTTAGTGAAGTTTTGAGTCACCATATGGTTTCTGGGAACTGAACCTGGGTATTCTGCAAGAGCAAAGAGCAGCCAGTGCTCTTAACCACCAACCATTTCCCTAGCCCCTCATGCATGATTTTATATATTCCTGTTTACATTTTTTTTTAAATGGTTGTTATCTTTTGGTGGTTCTGGGGATCAAACCTGGATATGTTAGGCAAATGTTCAACTACTAAATTACTAAATTACTAAATTTATTATTATTAATTAATTTATTTATTTTTGAGGCAGAGTCTCTCTGTTATGTAGTTTCTACATGTCTCTGCTACCCTAGAGCTAGGATTATAGGCATATGTCACTATGCCTGACCAGGATATCTTTTTAATGCTGTACTAGACCAGGTGGAAATGTGTGTGTGTGTGTGTGTGTGTGTGTGTGTGTGTGCACGCACGCAATTAAGTGGAAATAAGGATCTGCTCAGGAGGCTGCTAATGAGTCTGGTAGGGACAGTTACCAGCTCTTGGGCTTGCCCAGAAAAGTTGGCTGAACCCATGCAGGCATAGAAGGAGGGGAAATGAGGTCTGAGAATAGAGGGAGAAAGTATGCATTGCTACTTCCTGCCTCAGCTTCTGCCAACTCAATAGAAACAAACAGGCCAACTACTTATATAGTAAGGATTTCAGGAGCTAGCTCCCGTGGGAGCTTTTCTGTACTCCCCAATTGCTTTCTATAGGAGACCACTGGCATGCTACAGGCCCAGCTTCAGGAAACACAGCAGGAGCTGAAGGAGGCAGCCCAGCAGCACAGGGACGACCTCGCTGCCTTCCAGAAGGACAAGCTGGACCTGCAGGAGCAGGTACCTTTTTTCTACTTGCCCCACAGCCCTTCCTCCCTACTTCCTTCTACAGACAGTGGAACCTGGGTCCTGCTTCTTGACCTCGGGAGAACAGACATAGGCCACCGAACTAAATGCAGAGTTGAAGGGTGTTCAGAGCTGAGCATGTACCTTTGAGAGTTCTGGGATTGTATTACTAGCCCTCTTTATCCACAGGTTCTGCCAATGGCCAGTTGAAAACATTGGGAAGGCTTTTTAGTGTAAATGTATAGACTTTTTTTTTGTTCTCTTAAGAGTATATAACAACCGTTTACATAGCATTCACATTTCATTAGGTACTGTTTACATCATATTAGGTTTGGTAAGTAACCTGGAGATGGTTTAAAATGTTTAAGAGAATGTGAATAGGTTATATTCAGTTACTGTATGTTTAATCTCAGCACTTAAGAGGTGGACTGTTGAGATTGAAGTCAGTTTGAGCTGCATAGTGGGATTCTGTCTCTAAAACAAGAGCCGGTTAGGAAGATGGCTGCATTGATGAAGTACCTGCTACACAGCGTTAGGGTCCGAGTTGAGATTCTCAGCCCCCTCATGAAGATCTGGGTGTGAAGGCAGGTGCTGACCCTAGCGCTGAAGAGGCAGAGGCAGGAGGATCTCTGGAGCTCACTGGTCGGCTGGTCCTGCTGAAAGTAAATTCCAGGTTTAAGGAGAAAGAGAGACCCTGCCTCAAAAAAAAAAGGAAAAAAAAAAAAAAAGACTAGAGAATGATAGAGGACACATATTAACCTCTGACCTACCTGTGCACACACATTTGCACTTACACACACACACATTTTGATTGTGATTTCCAGTGGAGATGTGTTAGGGACACTGTAGCCACTGCTTTCCACTTGTCTGGAATGACCCTGAGCTGACTTTTCTAAAGCAAGCCAGTTTTGGTGTTTTTCCTGTCCTCGCTGAAATCTTATGTCCATATTTACCAGATGGCTTTTCCGTCTCATAAGCCTATAACAGAGGATGTTCTAAGGTTTTTTTGTTTGTTTGTTTGTTTGTTTGTTTTCCTGGAACTCATTCTGTAAACCAGGCTGTCCTCGAACTCAGAAATCCACCTGCCTCTGCCTCCCAAGTGCTGGAATTAAAGGTGTGTGCCACCACTGTCCAGCTCTAAGTTTTTATTTTATTTTATTTTATTTTACTTTTTTGGTTGTGTGTGTACGGTCACTGTGGTCTTGCCCATCACTTTGCCTTTTGGGATAGTTGTATCCCAGCAAGGTTTTTATTCATGTCTGCATTTATGTAAGATTTCTCATGCTATGAAGACAAACAGGATGATTAAGAATGGGTTGTATAGCCAGGCATTGATGGTGCACACCATTACTCCCAGCACTTAGGAGGCAGAGGCAGAGGCAGAGGCAGAGGCAGAGGCAGGTGGTTCTCTATGAGTTCAAGGCCAGCCTGGTCTACAGAGTGAGTTCCAAGACAGCCAGGGCTACACAGAGGAAACCCTGTCTTGAATAATAATAATAAAAAAAAAAAATGTGTGTGTGTGTGTGTGTGTGTGTGTGTGTGTGTGTGTGTGTGTGAGAGAGAGAACTTGCACATACATCACAGTGAGGTAGTTCAGAACTAACTCCTACAAATTGTCTACTGTCCTCCACAAACATGTCGTGGCATGTATTCAAGTGTGTACACAAATAAACGAATAAACACGTAAATGTAAAGAAAAACATAGTGCAGGGACTAGTGACCCCTGCAGAGCTGTGGGGATGGCCACTGACTGGCACAGCTGACAGCAGCCTGAAGCCCGAGGCTAGACGTGTCTTCCCACGCAGCCCGTCTTGGCCATCTCAGCCTCATGCTTGTCACCTTCCAGGTAGAGGACCTAATGTCTCAGCTGGTAGCCCACGATGACTCCCAGAGGCTGGTGAGAGAAGAGATTGAAGAGAAGGCAAAAGTGGCTCAAGAATGCAGCCGGATTCAGAAGGAGCTGGAGAAAGAGAACGCCAGGTAGGCTAGACAGCCAGAGGGGTAGCTTTTCCTTCTCACTGTGTCTATGTCTCCACAGTTCTCCACGTGTCACTGTGGCATGTTCTGTGCATGGTTTTCTTGACTTCTGTTTCTACTCCAGGGTACACATGTAGCCATCTGGAGTAGACATGGTCTCTACCTCAAATCTTATATTTAGAGAAAACCATTGATGCACTGTTGTCTTATGGCAATGTGGTCCCCACTTCAATAAATATACCTATAGGGAAAATTTTAATCAAACAGTTTTTTAAGATACATTGTTATAGATTTTTGCACATGGTATGGAGGAAAGAAGCCAGGTGTTGTTGTGGGGGGTGGGGGTGGGGGGAAAGACTTGCTTTAGAAGGGTATAGGGAAAGTCTTTCCCAGGAAGTTGAATTTAAACTGAATGCTAAGCTGAGTGTGATGGTGTACCCCTTTAATCTCAGCACTTAGGAGGCAGAGGCAGGCAGATCTTTGAGGCTAGCCTGATCTACATAGTGAGAAAATGAGTGCCAGGGCAGTCAGGACTACACAGAGAAACCCTGAAACAAACCAAGAAATAAATACATGGCTACACAGAGAATTCATTAAATAAATAGAATGCCGGGCGTGGTGGCGCACGCCTTTAATCCCAGCACTTGGGAGGCAGAGGCAGGCGGATTTCTGAGTTCAAGGCCAGCCTGGTCTACAACGTGAGTGCCAGGACAGCCAGGGCTACACAGAGAAACCCTGTCTCGAAAAACCAAAAAAAAAAAAAAAAAAATAGATACATAAGTAAACAAATGCACAGATAAACACTGAAACAAACAAACAAACAAAGGACCCCTGAAATAAACAAGAAAACAAAGATTGATGGATTGATTGGTTGATTGGTTGAAATGAACTGATGCTAGGGTTGGTGATATGGTTCAGCAGGTAAAGCCTGCGGTCTGAGTTTCATCTCCAGGATCCACATGATCAAGGAGAGAATCTATCCTGAAGACTGTCCTTTGACCTCCACATGCCCCTCCACACACAGTAAATATAAACTGAATGCTGAGGCTGAGCTGAAGCCACCCCGGGCAGAGGAAGAGAGCTCTGTTGAGTAAGAGTAGATTCCACGCTTAAAAGCCCTGAGGCAATGGAAGCCTGCTGTGTGTGGTGATGCCCAGAGTGTGGTATAGGCGTCGTTTGCTACAGTCCATAGCAAGAAACTCGTAGGTTATATTTAGCAGGGAACTGCAAGGATTTCAAGTCAGGAAATCAGCCTAGTCCAGGTTCTGCTGGGTTAGAACGGATAGGAATGGCCTGAGTGGCCCGGAGTGGCATGAGCCCATTCAGAATGGGGAGCAGCACACTCAGTGCCCGAGGAGTCTGAGAAGCCATGGCTCTTTCTGATAGTGACACCTAAGTCCTAAAGACAAGTCAGGAAGCTGGTGTAGCTGTCCAAGTGAGAGTTAGCAAGACTGAGCCATGGTAAGTAGTAGGGAAGGAAAGAAGAAAGGACCTTGAGACAGACACATGGGCTTCAGAAAAGAAAGACTCAATTATATATAATGATAGACCGGATGTGGGTAGGATGTAGTGGAACCTGAAATGCTTATGGCTTCCATACTGTGACACTAGATGAAGGAGCCTCTCAGAGAGCCAGGGGACAGAGTGAGAGATGATTGTGTGGGAAATTGGGGGCTTAAAGGGTTGAGAAATTTGGATGTAGTGAATCTGAAATATGTGCATATATATGTGTGGAATTTATCAGAGAAGAAGAAATTTGTGCTGAAATGAATCTTCATATGTATGAAATTCCCACGAGTCCTTAGTAGGTGTTCAATAAGTAGAAGCTTTCACGGTGACCTCTCATCACCATTACTGTTTGTATTTAATACAGTACTGTGATTAGTGTTAGGTGAAGCATGCTGTCACCCCGAGAGAATGACCTGCCTCTCTAACCTCTTTTTCAGCCTGGCTCTGTCACTGGTGGAAAAGGAAAAACGACTTCTCGTTTTACAAGAAGCTGACTCTGTACGACAGCAGGAGCTGAGCTCCTTGCGCCAGGACATACAGGAGGCCCAGGAAGGGCAAAGAGAGCTCGGTGTACAGGTACCCCATGTGCCTGAGCCCCACTTTCTAGTGAGGCTGCACTTAAGAGAGGCTGAATGAATTGGTTCATCCAGAGACGGGATAGGGTGGGGCCTCAGCATCCCTGGCAGGAGGAGGGATCCAAGGCTGGGGAGAGATGGAGTTGGGATGGAGAGAGGGGCTAGATACTGCCAGGGCACAGGTCTGCCTGCTCAGCTTCATGCAGTCTCACTAGCTCTGTGTCAAGGGTTTCAGGGCCGAGTTCTGTCACAGCAGGGCTGGCAGAGTTGTCAGAACAACTCCCTTCAGGGCCCTCCTTGCCTGCTGCAGAGCTGAGCTTGCCACGTGGGGTCAGGCATGCGAGCATTAAGGAGAGGGTGCCACTTCTCAGGGGATCTCCTTCCTCCTAACAGGTGGAACTATTGAGGCAGGAGGTGAAGGAAAAGGAGGCTGACTTTGTGGCCCGGGAAGCACAGTTGCTGGAGGAGTTGGAGGCCTCACGGGTTGCAGAGCAGCAACTTCGAGCGTCTTTGTGGGCCCAGGAAGCCAAGGCAACCCAGCTGCAGATGCAGCTGCGCAGCACTGAGAGCCAGCTAGAGGCACTGGTTGCTGAACAGCAGCCAGAGAACCAGGCACAGGCACAGCTGGCTAGCCTCTGCTCTGTTCTGCAGCAGGCCCTGGGGTCTGCATGTGAGAGTAGGCCTGAGCTGAGGGGTGGAGGTGACTCTGCTCCTACCTTATGGGGCCCTGATCCAGGTGAGGAAGCCAGATGAGAGCTAAATCTTGTGGGGCCAAAGCTGGGGGAGAAGGGAAGGGACTGTAGTTCCTCTTATGAAATAACATCAAAGGCCACAGATGCTAACTGATGCCAGGTGAGGTTGAACCATAGTCTGGTAGCAAGTAAGTCACCTAACTTCTCTGAACTTGATTTTCCTTGACTATAAAATGAAAGTGTTAAAGGTCCTCTTAGGATTTTTCTAAGTAGATTACAAACATAAAGAGCTAGGCCAATTGTGGGGCACCTGCCTGTAACTCCAGCACTCAGGACTCTGGGATTCTAAGCTCCAGCAGTCTGAGACACATGTGAGTTGCTGGGCATGATGGGACCTGCTTGGCGTGAAAGCTGGGACAGGAGGATTAAGAGTGCAGAGCCTTCCTCAAATGTATAGTAAATTCCAGGTCAGCCTGAGCTACATCAATCCTGTCTTTAAAAAAATAAAAATAAAAAAGATAAGCTGGTCAGTCATGGTGCACGCCTTTAGTCCCAGCACTTAGGAAACAGAGGCAGGCAGAACTCTGAGTTCGAGGCCAGCCTGGTCTGTAGAGCGAGTTTCAGGACAGCCAGGGCTACACAGAGAAACCTTGTCTTGAAAAAAACATAAACAAATAAAATAAAAAAGATAAATATTTTGTGACTTCCACTTGAAAGCATGGCAGTGCATAGCCAGCATCATCTAGTGAGAAGTGTGTGGATGACCCACAGAAGGGATTCCTTGCAGAGAGGGAGCGAGTGCTGAGGCTGTCTGGGAGGGATGGTGGCTGCTGATTGTGGCAGCCAGGTGAGAAGAATTTCCCTCTTTTCTTAGATCAGAATGGAACTTCCAGACTCTTTAAGAGAGGGTCACTCCCAACAGCACTGTCACCCGAGGCTGTGGCACTGGCTCTCCAGAAGCTCCATCAGGACGTGTGGAAGGCTCGGCAGGCCCGGGTATGTCCTCTGTCTGCCTGCCTATTCTTGTGGAGCTGAGACAGACTTGTGACAGAGGAAGATGGGCCACAGGACAGTCACTTTGAGCTCTGCCTGTTGTCGCACCTCTGTCACTTACTATCCTCCAGACATAATGGGGCATTTGGATTTCCTGGGCCCTGTTTTCACTTGGAAAGTAGGGCAGATGATGCGTCCTCTTCCTCTTCCTCTGCCACCCCACCATCACACACCTCACCATGCACCTGTCAGGACTGAGCTGCCTGTGCACCAGCCACTCAGATCTGGTGATACAAACACATAAAGACCCAAACTGCCTTCAAGAAGCCCTTCCAAGATGGTCCCAAAGTGAACTCTGCTAGTGGGACTGATAAATCAGTGGCTCAGACATAGCTAGAGCACGTTTGGAACTGGGAGGGAGTGTCGGAAGAAGAGGCAGCTGTGGTCTAAACTGTGAAGTAGGCTTTTGGGAGGGATGGGACACTGAGCAGTTATTTCAAAAGAAATCATCCAAGTGTGGTGGCACATGCCTGTGGTCACAGCACTTAGGAGGTTGAGGCAGGAGGACTGAGAATTTGAGACCATATTCTGCCCACCACACCTGCCAAAATTTTAAAAATGTGGGCAGATAACCACGTGTGGGACCTTGGGTGTCTGTAATCCTAGTGCTTAGAATGTAGAGGCACAATGAGCAGGAGTTCAAGACCATCCTACGTTTTGTAGTCAGTTTAAGGCCAGCCTGAGCTACATGAGACTGAAATAACAACAAACACATTGGCTCCAGAGGCTTCCCAGCGCCCTTCAGGGAACTAAATGCAGAGAATTTAGAGGAGTGGTTCTCAACCTGTGGGTCTCTATGCCTTTAGGGGTCCAGTGTCCCTTCCACAGGAGCTAAGAACACTGGAAAACACAAGACATTTATATTACAGTAGCCACATTACAGTTATAAAGTAAGAACACATAATGTATGGTTGGGGTCACCACCACATAAGGAAAGAGTTGCAGCATCCAGAAGGCTGAGAAACACTGCTTTAGAGTTGGGTCATGATGGCAAAGGCTACAGAGTAAGGACAGAGCACAAAGAGTGGGAGCTCAACCCCACCTTTCCTTTCCAGGATGACCTAAGGGACCAGGTCCAGAAGCTGGGGCAGCGCCTGACTGACACGGAGGCCCAGAAGAACCAGGTTCACTCGGAGCTGCAGGACCTGCAGAGACAGCTCTCTCAGAGCCAGGAAGGTGAGGGGAGGCGCTCAGGTGGGCAGGTGGTAACTGGAGTAGGAGACCGGATAAGGCACCGGAAGGATGGAGCCTCGTGAACTCCTTTCCCACGATACTTTAGCTCCTGTGGCCATCGTGGAAGGAGGAGTTGGAAGGAACAGTTTTGGTAAACTGAAAGAAGTTGCTGCCTGGGCTGCTGTTAGTCTCTGCATCTTTAAAATTGTATATTTATTTATGTATTGATTTTGATTAGCGAGTGTGTGTGTGCCATGGCACACACGGAGGTCAGAGGGCTATTTGTTAAAATCAGTTTCTTCTTCCATCACACAGGTTCCCCAGGGATCCCACTGTGGTAGCCAGAGCTTTTCCCCTCTTGAGCCAACTCACCAGCCCAGACAGGAGGATTTATTTGTTTGTTTGTTTTGTTAAAGCACAAAATCCTGGCAACCCCAGGCCAGGACTGTCAGAACATAAATTTGTGTTTCTTTTGTTACTTCTCCCTGGTTTTTATCATTTCCCATTTTACCCTCTAAATTAGCCTTTGAGGACAGAGTGATTATAAACTTACCATGAGCACGGCCAGGAGGGCTTGGAGGGGCAGTGGCCACTGGAAAGGAGAGGAGTTCCACTGCAGAAGGGTCAACCTGGGTGGGCTCGAGCCTTTTTTAGTCATTTGAGGGTCCCTGAGGCCCTCAAACAGCTGTCTTTGAGGCCTCTTCAGGCTGAGGGTTTCTAGGAACTTCCCACAGCCTCAGATAATCTGAGGCTAGAAGGGCCCCCTGCTGTCAGCCAACTGTCATCTGGGGAACTGATATGAGGAGCTCTGGGAGGTCAGGATGATTAGCAGACTGGGCTGTGCCGAGGCTGGCAGGAAACACATGGGAGGCTGAGGCGCTGCTGGCGGGTAGGCATGGTACAGGCACTAGGTGTAATTCTCTCCATCCTGTCCTCCATCTGCCTCTGCCTGCACCCGTGTTCTTCCACCTGTGACCATGCACCTGACTACAACACTCTGTTCTTTCTAAAGAGAAATCCAAGTGGGAAGGGAGGCAGAACTCCCTGGAGTCTGAGCTGAGGGACTTGCACGAGACCGCAGCATCCTTACAGAGTCGCCTACGGCAGGCAGAACTGCAGAAAATGGAAGCTCAGGTAAGTGCTGGTCCCGGGAAGGGCGCCTTGGGAGAATTGCTTCGAAGCAGGCCCACCTTGGCCTGTACTCACATGCCGGCTTCCTTCAGCACACCTCCCAGTTCCTCTGCTCTCTGACCTGTCTGTTGTTTAGGTCACTGTGAACCTTTTCTGTTTTTTCTGAATTGGTTGAGACTTGTTCCTTGGTCTGGAAGATTAGGATCTAGACTGCCTCCTTGCACCAGGCTATCTCCCCTGGACACAGAGGCGCTTTGGAAGGTAGTAGGGACGCTCTATAGGATCACCTTAAGTAGAATACATCAGTTCTGTAGTCCTTGTTAAGGCCTGATCACTGCTGGTGCCATAAAAGAGGCCAGGGTTAGAGTGACAGTATCAAGAAAATAATCTTGTTCGGCAGTGGTGTACACGCCTTTAATCCCAGCACTCAGGAGGCAGAAGTAGACAGATCTATGAGTTTGAGGCCAGCCTAATCTACAGAGCAAGTTCCAGGACAGCCAGGGCTACACAGAGCAACCCTGTTTCAACCCCGTTTCAACCCCCACCCCACCCCACCCTCATAAAAAAAGGAAATAATCTTGTTTTGATGTGTTTTGCCTCCTGTTTGCAGAATGATCGAGAGTTGCTTCAGGCATCCAAGGAGAAGCTGTCAGCCCAGGTTGAACATCTGCAAGCTTGTGTTGCAGAAGCCCAGGCTCAGGCAAGTGCCGCTGCTGTCCTGGAAGAAGATCTGCAGACTGCTCGCTCTGCACTGAAACTGAAAAACGAGGAGATAGAGAGTGAACGGGAGAGAGCCCAGGCTTTACAAGAACAGGGTGAGCTGAAGGTGGCTCAGGGGAAAGCTTTACAGGAGAACCTAGCCCTGCTGGCACAGACCCTGTCTAACAGAGAGCGGGAGGTCGAGACGTTGCAGGCTGAGGTTCAGGAACTGGAGAAGCAGCGGGAAATGCAGAAGGCTGCTCTGGAGCTGCTCTCCCTAGACCTGAAGAAGCGCAGTCGGGAGGTAGACCTGCAACAAGAACAGATTCAGGAGCTGGAGCAGTGCAGGTCAGTCTTAGAGCACTTGCCCATGGCCGTCCAAGAGCGAGAGCAGAAACTGAGTGTGCAGCGGGACCAGATCAGGGAACTGGAGAATGATCGGGAGGCCCAGAGGAGTGTCCTGGAACACCAGCTTCTGGACCTTGAGCAGAAGGCTCAAGTGATTGAGTCCCAGAGGGGACAGATTCAGGATCTGAAAAAGCAACTGGGGACACTGGAATGCCTGGCCCTGGAACTGGAGGAAAGCCATCACAAAGTGGAGGGCCAACAGAAGGTGATCACAGAACTAGAGGGCCAGAGGGAAATGCAGAGGGTGGCGCTAACCCACCTCACACTGGACCTGGAAGAAAAGAGCCAGGAGCTGCAGGTACAAAGCAGCCAGCTCCATGAGTTGGAGAACCATAGCACCCATCTGGCAAAAGAGCTACAGGAGAGGGACCAGGAGGTGACGTCCCAACGCCAGCAGATCGATGAGCTGCAGAAGCAGAAGGAACAGCTGACTCAGGACCTGGAGAGGAAAGGCCAGGAGCTGGTGCTGCAGAAGGAAAGGATTCAGGTTCTGGAAGATCAGAGGGCGCTGCAGACCAAGATCTTAGAGGAGGACCTAGAACAGATCAAGCATTCCTTGAGAGAACGCAGCCAGGAGCTGGCCTCTCAGCGGCAGCTGATACATGAGCGTGCGGACGATGGAAAGAGCCCGAGTAAAGGTCAGCGAGGGAGCCTGGAGCACTTGAAGCTGATACTGCGTGATAAGGAGAAGGAGGTAGAGTGCCAGCAGGAGCGCATCCAGGAACTTCAGGGCCACATGGGCCAGCTGGAACAGCAGCTGCAGGGTCTACACAGGAAGGTGGGGGAGACTAGCCTGCTCCTGACCCATCGAGAGCAGGAGACAGCAACCCTGCAGCAGCATCTCCAGGAAGCCAAGGAACAAGGGGAGCTGAGAGAGCAGGTACTTCAGGGTCAGCTGGAGGAGGCCCAAAGAGATCTGGCCCAGAGGGACCATGAACTAGAGACCCTCCGGCAAGAACAGCAGCAGACCCGGGACCAGGAGGAAAGCATGAAGCTAAAGACAAGTGCTCTGCAGGCTGCTCTGGAGCAGGCCCATGCGACACTAAAGGAGCGTCAGGGGGAGCTGGAAGAACACAGGGAACAGGTGCTAAGGCTCCAGGAAGAACTAGTAGTAGAGGGACGGCAGGTACGGGCCCTGGAGGAGGTGTTGGGGGACCTAAGGGCTGAGTCTCGGGAGCACGAGAAGGCTGTGCTGGCCCTTCAACAACGATGTGCTGAGCAGGCCCAGGAACATGAGGCCGAAGCCAGGACCCTACAGGACAGCTGGTTGCAGGCCCAGGCCACACTCACAGAACAAGAACAAGAGCTAGCGGCACTGCGAGCGGAAAACCAGTATTCCCGCAGACAGGAAGAGGCTGCATTTGGCCAGGCAGAGGCGCTGCAGGAGGCCCTCAGCCAAGCCCAGGCTGCTCTGCAGGAGAAAGAGCAGAGTCTGCTTGAACAGGCTGAGTTGAGCCACACCCTGGAGGCCAGCACTGCCACCTTGCAAGCTACCCTGGACACCTGCCAGGCACGTGCCCGGCAGCTGGAGGAGGCCCTGAGGATTCGGGAAGGTGAGATCCAGGCCCAGGCTCTCCAACACCAGGAGGTCATGCAGCACCTCCAGCAGGAACTTTGCCAGAAGGAAGAAGAGCTGAGGCGGCAGGATGAGCAGAGGCAGCTACTAGAGAAGGCTGTGGCCCGGAGGAGTCAAGAAAATGGAATCCAAGAGAAGCAAAGTCTGGAGCAAGAGAGACAAGAGGAAACAAGGAGGCTCCTTGAGAGCCTAAAGGAGCTACAGCTGACTGTAGCCCAAAGAGAAGAAGAGATTCTGATGCTGAGGGAGGCCCAGCAAAGGCAGAATCGGGAGGCCTCGTCCCCAAGCCACAGAGCCCTCCTAGCCGAGAAGCCAGCTCTGCAACCGTTCCCAGCACAACAGGAGTTAGAGCGACTGCAGAATGCCCTAAGGCAAACAGAGGCCAGGGAGATTGAATGGAGGGAGAAGGCTCAGGACTTGGCTCTGTCCCTGGCCCAAAGCAAGGCCAGCATCAGCAGTCTGCAGGAGATAACCATGTTCCTACAAGCCTCTGTTCTAGAGCGGGAATCAGAACAACAAAGACTACAGGTGAGTTGTCATGTCGGGGAGGGAGGGCAGGGAACAGAACCATTAGCTGAGCTCAAAGGGCTGCTGCCTGTGGTACCTCAGAGAGTGAGAAAACAGAGACAGTGAGTACCACACCTCAGAGCTAGCAGAGGAGAAGAGCAACTATAGTCAGCTTCGTCCATGCCTGATAGAGGAACTCCAGTGTGCTGTGAGCATGCGGTAGGCATGCCCAGGCCTCCAAGGGTGGGCACCAAACCGCTTCCTGTTTAAAAGTGTTGTTTAAGTTAGGTGGAAGGGATGGGTAGAAAATCAGCCAGGTAGAGTGGGGGTTGGAATTTCTTGGAGAAAGGCAAAAGAAACATAAGGAAGAAGGGACACATGGAAGACCCGTGAGGGGGGGTTGAAGTCACCTGGGACATAGAGAGTGTTGGCAAGAATTGAGGACAGCAGAAGCCAAGGCATCAGGACTTTAAGGTGGAAATGGATGGAAGATTTAGGGCATGTTCAGAAAAACTGCTCAGGACAGCATGTGGAGTGACATCAGACTTGGGAAGGCCAAGGGGGACTGACAGAAGTCCAGGGAGAGGTAGGGACTTTGGGTGGCAAGTGTGAATAAAGAAAGGACAGAGGCAGCACCAGGGTTTCCACCCATGGGATAGAGAGAAGTGGGCTTTAGGAAGGTGGTTTGGAAGTGGAGCAAGGCACCTGGAGGCCATGGAGGGGAAATTCCAGCAGGCAGCTGTGGGCCTGTGGGGAAGAATGGAACCCGCTCTCAGCAGTGTGGAGCTCAAAAGTCCACGTGTAGCGGCCAGAAGACAGCTAGCACGTTCTCTCCTTTCAGTTTGTGGGTTCCTGGGCTTGAACTTAGGTCATCAAGCGCAGTGACAAGCGTCTTCATCTACCAAGCCATCTTACTGGCCTTGGTGCTCATGAATCTGGGCCCAAGGATACTTGTAGCCATGCCCTCACATTATATATGATGATCAGAGGCACTCTGCATACTCCCCATCCACAGAGCCTACAGAAGCAGCTTTCAGGACAGCGCACAGTTTTGTATTTTTGTTTTTCGAGACAGGTGTTCTATGTGTAGCTCTGGCTGCCCTGGAACTCACTCTGAAGAGCAGGCTACCTCTCAAGTGCTGGGACTAAAGGCGTGCGACACAACTCCCTGGCTGTTGTTAATACACATGTGCATGTCTCATATATTTTTGGTTGTGAGCCTAACCTTTAATGGCTGAGCCATCTCTCCAGCCCATTCACGTGTCTATGAGTATGTGCTGTGTGTATGCAGGTACCTGTGTCGCCAGAAGAGGTCCCTTGGAGCTGGACTTAGAGGTAGTTGTGAGCCGTGCCGTGTGAGCACTGGGAACCTCTCTTTACACTTAGCATTTTACACACTGTAAACATTTTTATATGCCACGTACCACTGTTTTCATTTTTAACTACCTCAGAGAAGGAACTGACAGTATGTTCATTTCATAGTTGAAAAATGCCAGAGACCTAAACTTATCCAAAGTCAGACATCTGGTTGAAGTGAGTTAGCTCTGACAGTCTGACTAGGGTTCTGATTAGACCACTTGGCTCGTCGTTTCCCTGTGAGCCTGTGACACCGCACCCGCACCCGCACCTGCATGCATGTACACACAACATACCACACACAGCACACAACACATACACACGCACATATACAACACACACTTGCAGATCTGTCTCCCTGCTGGAGCATGGCACACTTTTGAAGAGGGTAGAGGATGAGACAACTTTGGACATGGTTTGTCACAGTGTGACTTTTGTACTGTACCTTAGGAGGAGTTGGTACTCAGCAGACAGGCTCTGGAAGAGCAGCAGTCAGGTGGCCCACACTCAACCAGCAGAGCAGACCAGGGACTGAAAGTGGGACAGGGAAGCCAGCCTGGAGAGGTGAGTGGGGCCCAGTGGCATAGCATCCCTTAGGAATGGGTCTCTGAAGCCACACTGCCACATTGGTCCCTTTGCCCTCTAGCTCTTGTCCCTGTGTGTATGGCTGCCCGGATGAGCTCTGTGGGTCTCCCTTGTAGGCAAAGACTGAGCCTAGTCCCGGAGCGGAGGAGAAGGAACGGTTCACACAGAGGCTTGAACGTCTGCAGCAAGCAGTGGCAGAGCTGGAAGTTGACCGAAGCAAGCTGCAGTGCCACAATGCGCAGCTGCGGACCGCCTTGGAGCAGGTCAGTAACTTCCGCCATCTCCCGGTGGGCCCGGTGGGCCTGTGTCTCCACTCCCCCTGCTGTTTCTGAAACACTTTTTATTAAATTACAGCTGTGCTTTGTCTGTGAGTCCTTGCTCACCACTCCAGGGGCCGGAGTAGTTGTGACAGCTGAAACAGCCCACAAAGCTAGCCTCGGCTGCCAAGGCCTGAGAGCTAGCCTGCCTCCTCTGTGCCAGGAGCACTTGTATCCTGCCTTATGCCCTCCCCAGCCCAGGAGTCTTACTTTCCATGGTTTCTAGCTCTTTGTACTCATCCCTGCACACGTGACTCCTCGATTGCATATTGGCAGGTGGAACGAGAACGGAGGAAGCTGAAGAGGGATTCGGTGCGTGCATCCCGGGCAGGATCACTCGAGGCCAGAGAAACTATGAATTCATCCCCCACACATCAGGTTTCCCTGACTTTCTTCTTGCCCTTACCTCGCCTTATCTCCACCCTCTGTCCCGTATATAACAGCACTCTTCTATATAGACACGCCTTCCCTGGCTTGATTCTGCCCTAGTCTGCCCTTACTTCAGAAGGGGGTCCTACATAGGTGTGTTCTCAGAGCTAGTGGGCCTGCATTCTTAGTTCAGATCCACTCACTCCCAGACAAGTGCCTCAGGTTCACCTTGTGTCAACCAAAATCCCTGGTATCCAGGGGTTGTGTCGCTTACCAGCTCTTGGCACACCCAGGAGTGGGGTCACAGCTTTGCAGCTCTCTTAGAGCCCTTAGTTCTGAGTTTACAGTTGATATCTCCTGGCACCGAGGCCTGTTCTCAGGGAAGAGAGGTGTTTGGAGAGGTGTTTACTTCTCTTAGCTGTCACTGCCTTAGGTCAGCATGGGAGGGAGGGACTGCTTCTGGACCTGAACATCTCCAGCTTCACCCCATTCCCCAAGGGCAGACACTGTCTTCCCCTTTAGATCTCTGGCTCATAGCCCAAGGCTGCCACAAAACAGATCCATGCCGGGCGTGGTGGCGCACACCTTTGATCACAGCACTTGGGAGGCAGAGGGAGGCGGATTTCTGAGTTCGAGGCCAGCCTGGTCTACAAAGTGAGTTCCAGGACAGCCAGGGCTACAGAGAAACCCTGTCTCGAAAAACAAAAACAAAAAAACCAAACAAACAAAAAAACAGATCCATTGTGAACCCTTATGTTAAATATAAAAATTCCTCACAGAGGATATTGCCCATGTGCTGCTGTGGGTCCTCCTCAGCCCCCCCGAGGCCTGGAGCCATGTCCCATTGAGCTCAGGTACTTCTGGCCCTCAGATGTTGCCTAGAGCCCAGGAGTGGGATGACAAGTTCAACACTAGACCCTGGAAGCCTAGCTGGCCTTGGGAGTGCTGTGGCTACTCCAGACCAGGATAGCCCAGTTAACAGGGCCCATATTTGTTTTCCTAGGATGGGAAAGGCAGTCAGAGGGGTTCCTCGGACAGCATGCTTGTGGTTGAGCTTCAGAGAGAGGTATGTTCTGGAAGGATCCACTTCCTATTCTCCTTTCCCCTCTCACTATGCAGGCAACAAGGTTTAGGATCTGCTACATGCTTGGCCCTGTGCATTTCCAGCGGGAGAAGGGAAATAGTTTTGGCATCCAGAGAACTTCCATCTCCCTGGGAGGCAAATAGTGCTACAGATCCAACTCTACCTGAAGTGTGGGGATGAGTCCAGGCCAGCCTCCATCCATACTTACAGAGGGAAAGAAGCAGAGGCACTAGAACAGTGGGCTAGGGAGCAGGGCTGGCCTCTGCCTCAGCTGTAGGCAGGCAGGACTTCCAAGAGGACCCAGACACAGCTCCAGCAGGCTACCACACTCAGGAAAACGACATCAGTGCCTCCCTGCCTTACCCAAAGCTCCAACCCTGCTCTTCCCACACACCTTTCTCCCTTCCTCTTTCCACTCCACCTCTGCAAGGAGCCTTGAGGAGTGTAGAATTTGACTTGTGAGCCTCCCGCAGAAGTGAGCAGTTATTACTGTCAGGGTGGCTCTCCCACTTCGCCTATTGTAAGTTTATATGAAGCAATCCTGACTCAGCCTGAGGCAAGAGAAGCCCTTTCTTTTCCTAGTGCTCATGCAAATCTGCAATCTGCTGCCTCTTCCCTTGGCTAGTTCTGTACAATCCTGACACACCAGTCACTTCCCTGTTTCTGTTTATTTTACTGTCTACCTGAGAATGGAAAGTTTACTTAGTGATTCTCAACCTTAGCTGTACACTAGACCCTACCCCCACCCCCATCCCCCAGGAGTTTTGAAGAAAATACTGATACTCACACCATTCTAGTTAAGTTGGAATATTTTCTTCCAAAAGGTATGATGGGACTTTTACCGTGATTAAAATATGCTTTCTTGATTAGATTATGGTTATGCACCGACATATCCATTATCAAAATCATTAAAATTACAATTCTGGGCATTTTATCGCGTGTAAATTTGCCTTGAATAAATTTGATGAGCTGGAGAGAGAGCTCGGTGGTTAAGAGCACTGCTGCTCTTGCGGAGGATCTGGGTTCGGTTCCATCACAAGCACCCACGGTCTCCAGCTCCAGGGGATCTAATGCCCTCTTCTGACCTCTGCGGGCACCAGGCACACATGATGCACACATATACGTGCAGGCAGAACAGCCATACACTTTTTTTTTAATTTATTTATTTATTATATGTAAGTACACTGTAGCTGTCTTCAGACACTCCAGAATAGGGCATCAGATTTCGTTATGGATGGTTGTGAGCCACCATGTGGTTGCTGGGATTTGAACTCTCAACCTTTGGAAGAGCAGTCGGCGCTCTTAACCACTGAGCCATCTCACCAGCCCCTCCATACACTTTTTAAAAGTAAATTTTTAAAAACCGTTGAGTTTTATTGCTGTTCCCTGTGTATCACCTGTTATCCTGTACGCGCTGATAAATACGCTGACAAAATCAACGTACAGGAGAAAGGGGTGTTAGCTATCATTTCAGGTCACAGTCCATCACAGCAGGGAGTTCACGGCTACAGGAACTGAAAGCAGCTAGTCCCATCCCAGTCAGCAGCCCATAGAGAGTGCGTGCGTGTACACTGTCAGCTCTACAGTCCAGGACCCAAAGCCACAGAGTGGCACCACTGCAGGAACTGAGTGCTCTCATTATGTATAAGAGATGACCCCTCAGTTCATGTAAAAGAGATGAGCCCTGGCTGAGATGCTTCCCAAGTGATTCTAGATTGTGTTAAGCTGACAGTTAAACTAGCCATCATAACTGGAGGCAGTGTTGAGAATCACTGGATTTGATTGAGTCCATGGGGCCCTTTTCCCAACCCGAGAGCCTGATTCTGAGATTCACATATGTAGCAGGGTTGATTCCACGAGAGCACAGAGCAGAAAGGCCAGGACAGCCTCAGAGCCCTCAACTGCTGTCCTTGGTTTTCCTATCCACCAGGTAGCCCTGCTGCGAGCACAGCTGGCCTTGGAGCGAAAGCAGAGGCAGGACTACATTGCACGGTCAGTGCAGACCAGCCGTGAGCTAGCAGGCCTGCATCACAGCCTGTCTCACTCCCTCCTCACCGTGGCCCAGGCCCCTGAGGCCACTGTTCTGGAAGCTGAGACCCGAAAGCTGGATGAGTCTCTGAATCAGAGTCTGACATCCCCAGGGCCATGTTTGCTACATCCCAGTCTGGACACTACTCAAAATACCCACAGGTAGTGGCCATAGGCAGGGCAGGACACAGGCGAGTCAGGTGGGACACACATCGGATGACTGCAGAGGGGCCACAGCCCCCCGAACCAGCGACAAGTTTGCCAAAGGCGAGATTTACCTGTTACTCAACCTGGGAGACCCTAGCCAGCTGACAGCCCCTGGAAGAAAACAAGAACCCTTCAGGCTGGGGAAGGAAGGTCCCAGGACACATGGGAATGAGGCAAAATCACATTTGCTTGCTAACCTGCTACCCAAGAAGTGCCTTGCCCTGACCGTGGGGCATCTGTCGTCTTCCCGCCGGATGAAGCAACCACAGTCTACACTAAGCCTGAAGACCTGACAGCATATGAGTATTCTGTCCTGGGCAGGAGCACCCTGAATGTATCAGGTACAGGAGTGTCCATGGCCTGTTTGTCTTCAGTGTCTCCCTCATCTTCCCTTCGACAATAAATCCTAGGCCTTTGCGTTAGTCCTTGGCTGCTGTCGCTGCTTATGTAGATGGGAAGAAGCAGGGCTTCAAGGGAATTAAGTAAGATTTACTGATTCTTTTTTTTTTTTTGGTTTTTCGAGACAGGGTTTCTCTGTATAGCCCTGGCTGTCCTGGAGCTCACTTTGTAGACCAGGCTGGCCTCGAACTCAGAAATCCACCTGCCTCTGCCTCCCAAGTGCTGGGATTAAAGGCGTGCACCACCACGCCCGGCAGATTTACTGATTCTTACATGGTGGCATGAACATACCACATGGTATGTTGTCTAACTGGGAAGGTTAATTAGAAAATCCCCTCTGGGTGATGATGGTGCACACCTTTAGTCCTAGCACTTGGAGTGGCAGAAGCAGGATCTCTGAGTTTGAGGCCAGCCTGGTCTACAGAGTGAGTTCCAGGACAGCCAGGGCTATACAGAGAAACCCTGTCTTGAAAAACCAAGGAAGAAAAACAAAGAGCAAAGAAAACCCCGGGCCACCCCAAAGTGTGACTGACAAGACCCACATAACAAGTTTTGTGAGATGGTTCAGCAAGTAAAGGCACTTTCTGCCAAGCCTGACAACCTGAGTTCTGTCCCCAGTCCCACAAGATAGGTGAGTAAGCTGCCATCTGACCTCCCCACACACATGCATGTACACTATAAAGAGAACAAGAGCCAAGTAAGACATTAGTGAGTTAGAGACAGTCCAAGTATGAACAGAAGGACCATAAAGCAAGGAAGTTGCCAACTGACTTTGGGGATGAAGAAGTTGAGAGTTGATGGGAACTGGTCTGTTGTAGCAAACAGTGGGACCAAGGTTAGAGGCTGGATTGTGGCAGACAGCAGATGCTAAGCAGCTACCTGCTGAAGGATGTTTTAATCACATTGTGAACCCTGAGATTGTTTACTGAACAACAACAACAAACAAAAAAAAAAACCTGTTTCTAATTGTGTGGCTCAGCCCTTAGCACACACTTTTAATCCCTCTGGCTGGAATACAGACATGCCCATAGTACTTACCTTTAATCCCAAACTATGAAGCTAAAGTTAGTTTATAAAAGAAAGCACCCAGCCGGGCATGGTGGCGCACGCCTTTAATCCCAGCACCCGGGAGGCAGAGGCGGGCGAATTTCCGAGTTTGAGGCCATCCTGGTCTACAAAGTGAGTTCCAGGACAGCCAGGGCTATACAGAGAAACCCTGTCTTGAAAAACCAAAACCAAAAAAAAAAAAAAAAAAGGAAGCACCCATGTTTGAAAGTGCTGTCTAGTTGAGTGTCAGACAAAATGATGAATCACAGAAAAATTTGACAGAGTAAGATATGTCCAACTCTCATGAGAAGAGAGAAGAAAGGGATACTACTTCAGGGGCAGTGCAGAGAGGGAGGGAGAGGGAGGCAATCTCACTGGGAGAATTTTACAGAGAGAGGTTGAAGCGAGAACAAGCTAGAGTGGACAGGTAAAGCCTGTATATTAGAACGCATTGCTAGAGCTAGTTTGAGGCTAAGCAGAGTAATTTAGGAAAAGTTCATTGAAGCCAGTTTGAATCACTTAACATGGAAAGGAGTTTTGAACCAGAACAGCTGAGTTAACCAACCTGCCAGAGTTCAGAAACAACTAGAAAGGGAGAGCTTATTCAGCAGTAAATCTTGGAGGCTGAAAACATTCTAGGCCTAGATTAGGTGGTTCAGAGGCCCAAAGCTTCCAGTACTAAGCCTAGGTTAGCAGATGGAGTCAGTAAGTCTTAGAGACAATTACTACAGGAGAATAAAAGGTACTGTATAGTCTCCAACTTTCTAACCTTTAAACCAAGCTCTTTGACCTTTGCCTAAAGTCAAAGCCTTGATTTGAGAAGTCCATCTATTCCCCATAACACATAGTTGTCTGCCTGATTATCCTCGTGTCCCTCCCTGGGCACAGCAAGTGACTCTGGCCCCTGAGTCCCACCATGTATCAAGCCAACATAGACTGGACATACCAGTCATTTACAGAAAAGGCCTACCTAGGAGTTCTGCCACTAAGCCATGTCACCAGCCCCCAGTCCCCCAAACAGTGGTGTTCCCAGTGTTCTTTGCTTGGTCTAAGCATGCTATATTAGAATTCCCACTTTCATTTTTTCATGTCTTTTTTTTTTTTTTTTTTTTTTTTTGTTCCCTGTACTGGAATCCCCTCTGAAAACAATGACACTAACTTGATGAGGTTTGCCATGCTATTCAGCCGGGCGTGGTGGCGCACTCCTTTAATCCCAGCACTCGGGAGGCAGAGGCAGGCGGATTTCTGAGTTAGAGGCCAGCCTGGTCTACAAAGTGAGTGTCAGGACAGCCAAGGCTACACAGAGAAACCCTGTCTCGAAAAAACAAAACAAAACAAAACAAAAAAACATGCTATTCAGTGGGAGTGAACAAATTCATTTGATTGGGGTACTTAATAGGAGGAATAGAAATGATGCAAAGACAGCTACATAATCAAAGGCCTGCTCCACAGAGGGAGACACTCACAAATGCTGCAAACTTGTAGCCACTGTACAACTTGTGGGCAGCTGCACAAACTGGAGAGTCTTTTCCAGGCAGTTAAGTTGGCTTCTGCTTCCTGTAAGGCACCTGGGTTTGTCAGGGAGTGACTCTGCAGGCCTTGTAGTTTATGTATACTAACAGAGTGAAGATCTAGTGAATCTGCTCAGTTTCTGGAACTTCCTGAAGCTTTTGAGTTGTTACTTGGGAGTCTTCCCTGTAGGATGGAATTTTTGCCTCCCTTTAGAATCTCCTAGGTCTTAAGGAGCTTTCCTCCAAAATGAAAGGTTCCTGTCTTGCAGGAAAATGCTATATAATATTAGGCAAGGCAATGTAATACCAGTCCTCAGAAGGCTGAAGCTAGAACATCAGGAGGTCAAGGGCAGCCTGGAGCTACATTGTAAATTTCTGCCCAAGAAAAACAAATAGATGATAATTAGATAAATGGATGGATAAATGAATACGTAGAAGGGTGGCTGGAAGAAAGAGAGAGATTGTCCCTGAGATCTGACCCTTCCTCCCCAGATACTATGTTTGCAGGGAGTACCAGACCAAGATTTTATTCAGAACCAGGCTGATGTCACACCATTTTATCTTTACCCATGAATGTCTTCATAATTATGTGGCTGTTGTGACACTAAAAATCCAGCATTCAGCTCGTTGTCACTTGTGAATGGTGGCATGTCTGCCCATCTTAGCTGACAAGCAGCTTCCATTTCTAGTCCATGGGGGCCTTTTGGGGGCCTTTGGTCTGATTATCATTCTGTCAGTGATAGAACTTCTTTCTTTGCTGTTCTGATCCAAATCCAGAGAGGGCGGCCTAGCATATGAGCAAGGATGTTCATGTCAGCAGGCTGAATCCTGTCCTTTATCCCAAGTTCCCTCTTTCAACAGCTAGTGATAGGCTGTCTCTAGAGCTGGAAGAGAATGGAGTTCCACTTCCCCAGGAAATACAGACTCAACTCAGTGTGATAAACACTCTCATAGACTTACCCCGGACCTCAAAAAGAACATCAACTAGCTGATGCCTGTTATGCTGGGGGAAGGGCCTGTAAAAAGGTAAAAGGTAGCCACATGGTGCTATCACATGCCTTTAATCTCACAAAAGAGGATTTCTGCGAATTCAAAGCCAGCCTGGTCTACAGAGTGAGTTCCAGGATAGCCAGCCAAACTTTTGTCTCCAAATAAGGGGGCTGGGGGCGGCAAGTTGAGACAAAAGGCGGCTAGAGAGCTAGAGTGCTGGGGAACTGTATAAGAGCTAGAGAGATGCTCATTGTTTAGGAGCTTGTGTTGCTCTTGCAGAGAACATGCGTTTGGTTCTATACCCACATGATGGCTCAGAGCCATCTGTAACTCCATATTCAAGGAATCCAGCCCCTCTTCTCACCCCTGAGGGCACCAGACATGAACATGATGCACATGCATACATGCAGGCAAAATACTCATGCACATAAAATAAGCTTTGTAAACATGAAGGGCAGAATAGCACGGAGGAAGGCGGGGATATATTATATCAGTATAGACACACAACTTTGGCCTCTGGGCTGAAGATATGAAGTATGCAATGAGTTTGTGCTGACCATGCAGACCAGACTCTGGCCACTCACCCTGGTTATCCAGCTAGTTGCCTGTGTTTAGTAGTACCTGGGCTAGCCTGAGTCCTTGCTCAGAGCAGATCAGAGCCACAACCTTCTTACCTCATGTTTACTATCTTGTGCATCTAGGCAATCAGACCATCCTCCAAAATCTATGGAAGAATTGGAGATGGTGAAATTCTAGAAAGCTCCTGTCACCCAAGAAAACCCCTCAGGGTCCTTCACCTGTTGTGAGAAATATTAAAAAATGAACTGGCACGATCCCGCGTTTGTGCCTCTGTCCCAGCAGCCTGGCCGGCCAGCCATGCACTGGTAGGCAATGGCAGTTTTGTTTTTATCCCTTGGAGACTCTGACTCAGAACTCCACCTAGCTCGCTAGGTTCCCACTGGCGAGTCATTACCACGCCAGCCCCATTCTTCAAAGCCCCCACAGCTTTTGTGGTGCTCATCAGGCAAATCCACACTTTGCCACTGTACTCTCTGGAACCCAGTTGAATTGTCTCGAGAAGAAAAACACTACACAAACTTAGCTCAGAAATGGTAACTCAATCCCTGGGCACAACAACTAAAACCCAATCTTTTAAGCCGTATTAAATCTGATTCCTCCGTTGGTGAATCCTGACAGATCCACCATGAAACCAGGAAACTTTTCAGCTATATCCTGCCCTTCCGCTACCCCCGATCCAAAAGCAGCCCAGACTTCCCAGCATTCCTCCCATCTCCCCAGGGAAAACTCCCTGTCCCCCCACTCTGAGAATGTCTAACACATCTCCATTACCGTGTCACTTGGGGCACCAGATCAGCAAGCTGCAGTAACCAGTGCTGCCCCCAGAAACCCTGGTGACTGGCGTTCCTGGGACAGATGAAGGGTCCTGCTGTTTGGCTGTGGTTGGAGGCCTGATTCGTCCTTGGAACAAAGGCAGAAACTGACTGAATCTGGGACAAGACCAACCTGGACCCTACTACCTTCCCAGTACCCACCTGAAAGCCATGTAGAATAACTGGTTGATATTGCTGAAGCCAGAATTCCCCAGCATGGCACAGGACACACAGTGGAAATCAAAATGGTGCAGGAGAGAATTGGGAGTCACTCCGGATGGCTTCTTCCACACTGTCCCATGCTTGCTCACTGAGTTCATGCCCTGGTAACAGCACAAAGACAAGGTGGGGATTCTGGCACCAGTCATCAGTTCTGGGGAGCAGGAGGAGAGACCATGGGCCGAGGTTGGGGAGGGGAGAGGTACGCAGTAGCCAAGAGAAATGATTTGGACCAGAGGATGGGGGACTGGGCCTGGGGAGTGAAGCCAACAGCACAGGCCCAGGTGCTAACAACTGACCAGCCACCAGAGAGCTTTTGTCCTCCAGTATCCCATGAACTTCTCATAACATGCTTCCCTAGCTGTGTGGTGGCAGGTGGAACAGTTGGGGCTTTTTGAAGGGCAGCCATGCTTTCCAAATTTGAAGCAGAACCAGTTACATTGCTGTGGTACCATGTATGTCCATTCTTGCTGGGGTGCCAAATCATGTGTCAGGTCCAGGCAGGGAGCAATCATCCACAAGACAAGGCCCCAGAAGACCCAGCAGTGCTCCATGTCTGCCCAGGCGGTGGCTCATGTGGCAGGGGACAGACTGGCCTCTTCACCTGAAAGGACATGGGGCTGAGGCCACGGACAGCACGAGACAGCATGCGCATCCCCAGCCTTCCCTTCAGCTCCAACGTACCCCTCCTGTCCATTTTCTCACCCCCAGGGAGGATTCTGACTGGACCTAGTGAAGATGCTAGCACAGAGAGCGTAAGTTTTGTCCTGAGTGTTCCCTGCAGAAAGACTGGCTGTCAGCGCCACTCATTATATCAGAGTCCACACTGTGACCACTCTCCTGTACCCTACAGGGGACAGTCACCAGGCTCTTTAGTACTGAAAGTGAGAGCCCAGGGCCACACAGTGTCCTCATCTCTCTTCAATTAGGTATCTGAGATTGCTGACCTGAACCTGTAGTTTTCCCCCAGAAGCCAAGCATTCCAAGATGGTTCTGCCTATCAGTGACCCTACCATCCCCCGCTGCCATGGTTTCACTGTGATCCTCCAGAATTCTTACTCTATCCCTTAAATTCTTTTAAATCAACACAGAGTATTGGATATTGTCATGACCCTTTCTCTTTATTTTTTTTTCCTAGATTTATGTTATGACACCTCTCTACAGCCCCTAATATATATTTATACACAGACTATGGTATCAAAACTGCCTCTCTGATAAAGGAAGCAACTAGAAAAAGCTTTCTAAATTGTGTCAGACTTACTTAGAGTGTCTGTGCATGTGTGTGTGGGCATTCAGGCCATGGTTCATGTGTGTGGTAGTCATAGAACCACCATGGGGTTCTAGGAATTGTCCGGCTTAGTCACCAAGTTACCTCAATAGCCCTGAAGAATGTTTTCATTTGCTCAAAATAGCCAGATAAAAACAAAAGCAAGATCCTTAACAACTCTCCCTTCAAAACCACTAGGCTAAACTTCTTTTTTTTTTTTAAAGATTTATTTAAGCCGGGCGTGGTGCCACATGCCTTTAATACCAGCACTCAGGAGGCAGAGGCAGGCGGATTTCTGAGTTCGAGGCCAACCTGGTCTACAAAGTGAGTGCCAGGACAGCCAGGGCTACACAAAGAAACCCTGTCTCGAAAAACCAAAAAAAAAAAAAAAAAAAAAAGATTTATTTATTTATGTAAATACACTGTAGCTGTCTTCAGACACTCCAGAAGAGGGCGCCAGATCTCGTTAAGGATGGTTGTGAGCCACCATGTGGTTGCTGGGATTTGAACTCTGGACCTTCGGAAGAGCAGTCGGGTGCTCTTACCCACTGAGCCATCTCACCAGCCCCTAGGCTAAACTTCTTTTCCATTAGAATGATTATTTTTTACATGAGTAATTAAACAAACAAGACCCAGATCTGATATATATATATATATATATATATATATATATATATACATAAATTCATATAAAAACAAAAACAGATGGGCAGTGGTGGCACATGCCTTTAATTACAGCACTTGGAAGGCAGAGGCTGGGAGATCCCATAAGTTCAAGGCCAGCCTGGTCTACAGAACAAGTTCCAGGACAACCAGGGCTATACAGAGAAATCCTATCTTGGTCAAAACAAAACAGTGTACTTCATCTTGAGATAAGAATGATAAGTTCATCTCTATTCATTAAAAGCCAATTTCCAGCCTGATATGGTGGTGTAGCCTTTAACCTCAGCACTTAAGGAGGCAGCAGCAGGTAGATCCCTGCGAGTTTGAGACCAGCCTGGTCTACATATGGAGTTCCAGGCCAGCCAGGGCTACTCCCAGTTCCCAGAGATGATAATTAACTTAAAAGCAGTTAGAAGGGTCAGTGAGATGACTTGGTGGCAAAAGCCCTTGCCACACCAGCTGATGACCTGAGTTTGCTCCTGCAGCTTGAAGAGGTTTGTCTTGACCCGAGGAGGTCTGCAGCTCGTTTGTAGCCGTCTCCGTGAAGTTGCTGAGAGCTGGTCCATGTCATTCTGGTGCTATGTTGTGCATCAGCTACCAGGCTCCCACAAAAGCTGGTAAGTATGGATGTGTTGCCTGTATGTATGCATGTGCACCGTGTGCATGCAGTACCCATAAAGGCCAGAAGAGGGCTCAGATTTTGTAGAACTGGAGTTTCTGATGGTTGGGGAATGATCCTCTGAAAGAACAGCCATACTCTTAACTTTTAAGTCATCTCTCAGGCCTTGCACACATCTTTTTTTTTTTTTTCTTTGAGCTAGGGTTTCCCTGTGTAGCCCTGGCTGTCCTGGAACTCACTCTGTAGACCAGGCTGGTCTCTAACTCAGAAATGCGCCTGCCTCTGCCTCCCAAGTGCTGGGATTAAAGGTGTGCGCCACCATGCCCAGCATGCACCCATCTTTTTAAAATGCAGGCTCTAAGGATTAATAGTTCTGAGGTCTTAAGGACAAATAGTTTTATTCCATTTTTTTCTGGAGACCTGACAATTTACCCTTACAGAACTGATCCCTATATATGACCATATTTGACTCCAGTGTTTTGCCTCTGAGCAATCTCATGAACTCATGCATAAATTATAACCACCTGGTACAATTTTTGTTTGGAATATTTTTATTTTTATTTATTTTTGTATGAGTGTTCTATGTATATATATGGTGCATGCCAGAAGAGGGCATCAGATCCTATTACAGATGGCTGTGAGCCACCATGTGGTTGCTGGGAGAAGGGGGCTGACGGAGGGTAACTAACTGGGCCTGTGTGTGTGATAGAAATACATTATGAATATATATGAAGATGTCATAAACCCATTATCATGGATAATCAACATATCCTAACAAAAACATTTAAGGTCTAGATGTGGCAGCACATGCCTTTAATCCCAGCTTCTGAGAGGCAGAGGCAAGCAGAATTCAAGTCCAGCCCAGGCATAGTGAGACCCTATCTAAAATAAAATACAAAATAAAATCTTAAAAACTCTTTAGGTAAGCTGGGCGGGGTGGCACACACCTTTATTCCCAGCACTTGGGAGGCAGAGGTAGGGGAATTTCTGAGTTCGAGGCCAGCCTGGTCTACAGAGTGAGTTCCAGGACAGCCAGGACTACACAGAGAAACCCTGTGTCGAAAAAAACAAAAACAAACAAACAAAACAACAACAACAAAAAAAACCTCTTTAGGTTGACAGAAAACTGAATTCAACAGCATAAAATAGATTCCTAAAGTGGGATTTATTAGCTGAAGCAAGAGTTCTAAGTCAGACTTTTAAGCTTAAGTCTGGAGACAGAGTGCAGCATGGCTGCTCTTTCAGGGGACCCTGGTTCAGTTCCCAGCACACATTGGGTGACTCAGAACTGCCCATAAGTCCAGATTTCGGGGATCCAATGCCCTGTACTATCATCTGGTACACATAAACACATGTAGACACACATAAAAATAATTAATAAATATTCAAAACAAAAACCTCCCATGAGATGCTAAGAGGCTGAGGCAGGAGTCCAGGTGTTCCTGGTCATCGAGGGCAGCGGAAAGACACTGTCTTAAAACAAAACTATTGAGCACTTTGTTTTAGTCTTTACATCGGTATTAAGCTGTCTAGAGCTAATGGGTTACAACAGAAAGCAAATAAAGGTTTGTTTAATCTCCACTCCATAGCCTTGTCCTGGAGGGGGTGGAATCAGCGAACGTCCTTATTTTATTTATTGACCCACACTGGGATTAGCTCTGGGACGCTGTTTAAGAACCCAGGGTACTTTGAAGTCCAGAACTGGGTTCCACTATTGATCAGTTTAAGCTTGAAAAAAAAAAGCAAAGTTAACACCCACTCTCCTTTAAAAATAATTTATAGATTATATTTACTTTTTTGTGAGTGTGGTCAAGGGCACGCCACGGCATTTATATGGAGGTCAGAGGACATTTTGCAAGAATCAGTTTTTTTCCACTATGTGGGTCCTGGGTATAGAACTCAGAATTGGCAGCAAATGCCTTCACCTTGCAAGCCAGTTAATTCCCACTTCCCCCTGCAGAGATTCTCATGCTTTAACCGCATTGGAAACACCCTGGAGCCACTTTTGGCTTTCTGATGAGGGAACCAATGATTTCCTTGGAACCGATTTCTTCCTTTTTTCTTTTGTAATTTTTCAAGCTAGGGTTTCTTTGCATAACAGCCCTGGCTGTCTTGGAATTCTCTTTGTAACCCAGGCTGAACTCGAACTCACAGACATCCGCTTGCCTCTGTCTTCCGAGTGCTGGGATTAAAGATGTGCGCCCACCCCGGTTTGGAACCAATTCTAATTAACGCTCCGGTGGCTATGGCGGGGTCAAGTTGGAAGCGCTGTCCTTAAGAGATCCAAAGGTCCAAGGAGAGGCACTTACCACAGGTGCTGTCACTCCGCACTCAAGCACCGCCCTCTGTGCTCCCAGCCCGCCCCTCTCGGAGCACTGCCCAATCCGCGCGAGGAGGCGTGAATTGTCACAAGCTAGACAGCCTTTGAGAAGGCAGGTGAGTGGGTGGAGCCCCACTTACGCATCGCTACGCCTGCGCAAGACAGCGAGGGGCGTGATCATGGGTCCAGGCCGGAAGCGGGAGGCTGGAAGGGCGGGCCGGCTGGTGTCCCCTTTCCGGCCGGTCCCCATGGAGGCGCTGGGGAAGCTGAAGCAGTTCGATGCCTACCCTAAGACTCTGGAGGACTTCCGGGTCAAGACCTGCGGGGGTGCCACGGGTAGGTCTCGGCGCGGGCAGGGTTGCAAGGAGGGAGCTGTCCTCGCGTTCGGACCGGGCTCCCGGACCCTCCGTGGCCTGCTAAGGGGCTGAGGGGTGGGATATAGGCCGATCCAAATCTCGCTCTCACCCTGCAGTGACCATCGTCAGTGGCCTTCTCATGCTCCTGCTCTTCCTATCGGAGTTGCAGTATTATCTCACTACGGAGGTGAGGGGCGTGGCCTAGAGCGTGGGCGGGGCCTGGCATTCTAAGGGTAGGACCCTTAAAGGTGGGAGAGGGGAGGAGAGGCGAGGAGAGTGAGAGTAGGGTGAGAGTAGGGGCGAATCTGACTGAGATAGTCGCTCTCTAGGTGCATCCTGAGCTCTACGTGGACAAGTCTCGGGGGGATAAACTGAAGATCAACATCGATGTTCTTTTCCCGCACATGCCTTGTGCCTGTGAGTACCCGATTGTGAGTGGGGAGTTGGACTCCTGGACGTAGGGTGGGCTTCCAGATTTACACCTCTGGCCTTAGATCCCAGAGTGAATGCCAGGCCATCCTCATTCCCCGAGTCAGTTCTTCCTCGAGATACATCTTTCCCATCAAAGCTCAGCTCTCCGGATCCCTGGAGTCGTAGCACCTTAGCTTGCCTCTACGTTTCCAGACTTGAGCATCGATGCCATGGACGTGGCCGGGGAGCAGCAGCTGGATGTGGAACACAACCTGTTCAAGAAACGACTAGACAAGGACGGCGTCCCCGTGAGCTCAGAGGCTGAACGGCACGGTAACCAGGGGAGGGGGACAAGTCCCCGATCCTACAGCTGGACATGCCTGCCTTCCACACAGGGGCCTTTGCAGGCTCAGTGACACCGTAGGCAGAAGCCAGCTGGCTTGCTTAGGGTTCTACAACTATTAAAAGTCAAGAGTCAGTTGAATCCATGCTTCTGGTATTGGAACATTGAGTAGAATACCTTAGGGGCTGGAGAGAGGGCCCAGTGGTTAAGAGCAAGACACTTTGCTCGGTTATCGTTTCTCAAGCTTGAACATGGGTCTTCCTTAGGTAAAGGAAGTTTGCTTGTCCACCTCATTGGCTAGAGTACTGTCCCCCGTTGCAGTGCGAATATCCTAAGATTAAGAGTTTAAATTCTCGAGTAGAGTTGCCTGGGTTCGGATCTAGCATTGTCTTGCAGTTTGTGAGCATGATCTATAAACTGGTGATGAATGGTAGTAACCCATCCATGAGCAGGGCTGGATGCAGTACAGACTGGTCTCAGCTTACGACGCTCTGACTTGGAGATGGTTTGAAAGCATGCCTGTACAACCATTCAGGTCTTCACTTTGAGTAGAGGAGTCAGTCATTGGAGGTACTCGGTGCTTTGTTAGGAACTAGTCTTCATGTCAGATGGTTTGCCCAGCTGTTGGCTGGGTAAGTATTCTGAGAATGTTTAAGGCAGTATAGATTAAGCTATAATGATCTGTGTCTTAGATGTATTAAGTGCATTCTAAAATATGATATTTTACCATCGGAAACCTCATCCTGAGTTGGGGGATCAGTAATACATAATCAGTACACAACCCATAAGTAATCTTTTTTATTTTTAAGATTTTATTTATTGTTTTTTGTTTGTTTGTTTGTTTGTTTTTTCGAGACAGGGTTTCTCTGTGTAGCCCTGGGCTGTCCTGGAACTCACTCTGTAGACCAGGCTGTTCTTGAAGATTTTATTTATTGTTAAGTACACACTGTAGTTGTCTTCACACACACACCAGAAGAGGGCATCAGACCTCATTACAGATGGTTGTGAGCCACCATGTGGTTGCTGGGATTTGAACTCAGGACCTTTGGAAGAGCAGTCGGTGCTCTTAACCACTGAGCCATCTCTCCAGCCCATAAGTAATCTTTCTAAAAGACCTGGTATAGAGTGTTCACTTTGAGCAGTTTCCCTAAGTTGCTGTCTCTGTTACCCTCAGCCCATCTCACTGTGTAGAACTCACAGATCCTCTTGCCTCTGTCTCCCAAGTGCTGGGGTTAAAGGTATGGGCTACTACTCCCAGATCAGACCCAGTCTCAGAGTCTAAGGGGATGGAACAGGACAACAGGAACTTGCCTGTACCAACTAACTCTTAGTGTTTACTGCTGTTTTCTGATACTGAGTATATGTAATGGCCGTAACACCTGACCATCATGTGTGTGGCTGGTTTTGCCTAGCCCAGGGACTTATGTGGGGGGAGCTGTGGCTGTGGATGTCACTGTGTCTGCTTCATGCTGTGCTTTTGCCCCTGCCCTGCCCAGAGCTTGGGAAAGTCGAGGTGACAGTGTTTGACCCCAACTCGTTGGACCCCAATCGCTGTGAGAGCTGCTACGGCGCTGAGTCAGAAGACATCAAGTGAGCCACGCCTCAGGGCATGGGGAGTAAGACCTGAGAGAGTAGAGGCGTTATATTCCTCACTATTCATAGCAGTTAGTGATAATAATAAGTGATAACAGTTAGCAAGCAGGCCCGCTGGCAATTGCACTCCTACGGGGCCTGCTCTTCAGTCTAGAGAACCATTTGCCAGGCATCCAGTCCTTGTCTTCAATCTGAGCCACATTGCTTCTCTATGTAGGGATAATAACACCCTCCTTGCCAAAGTTAAGTGTATGTTATATGTAAAACCCTGACGTACAGGGCCAAAGCTACGTTATTACACCTCCACTATGTGCCAACCACTGTGCGATTTCACAGCCCCAACCCCTGAGAGACTGACTCAACAGGTCTAGAGAGATGTACTTTTCAGAAAGAAGAGGGGGAATAATAATACTGTTACATGTGGCTGACAGTTGGCTTTTATAGCAATTTTTACGTGTGCAGTTAATTGGCGCTAAGAACATTCACACCACCTTCTGCAGTGGGCAGAATAGCGTTGGTGTTACTCCCCAGGGCACTGTGGCTGGGCTCTCATCCCTTCATGACTTCTCAACAGGTGCTGTAACAGTTGTGAAGATGTGCGGGAGGCCTATCGCCGTCGAGGCTGGGCCTTCAAGAACCCGGACACCATTGAGCAGTGTCGGCGAGAGGGCTTCAGCCAGAAGATGCAGGAGCAGAAGAATGAAGGCTGCCAGGTGTACGGCTTCTTGGAGGTCAACAAGGTACCAGGAGGGAGCAAAGGGAGACAGCTGGGTGAATCAGGCATGTTGGTGACTCGGAGAATGAGAGGAAATGTCCCCTACAGGTGGCTGGAAACTTCCACTTTGCCCCTGGGAAGAGCTTCCAACAGTCTCATGTGCATGGTGAGTGATCCAGGGTCAGTGGGGCGCTTAGCTCTCAGATTCCCTCATGGCAGATTGGTGTGCCCCTTACCTGGCCAGTGTTCTTTTACCGTGGAGCCAGAGTAAGAGAGCAGGTTAGCACAGTGGTAGAGAATATAGGGCAGGGGTATGGATGCTCAGAAGTAGTGTTTACCTAGTGTGCATGAAGCCCTGGCTTGGATCTCGTCTGTATGGTGCAGGATTTGGTACCCTTAGCGGTGCTAATGTGTTCATTCACTAGACAGTAGCAATCACCTGCTGCGGGCCGTGTGTCAGTCTAGGTATGAAGATCCTAAGTCAGTAAAGTCCCTGCACTCAGAGTGTTCAGACAGACAGCTGGGCATGGTCCACATACCTACAACCCAGCACTTGGAAGGTAGATAGAAGGATCCGTTCAAGGTCATCCTTACATAGCACGTTTGAGACTAGCCTTAGTTAAATGAGACCCTGCCTCAACACACTCCTTACACACACACACACACACACACGAAACAAACAAACAGGCATATAAAGTACATGATATATCCTCTACTATTAAGTAATGTGGACTTGGGCTGGAGAGATGGCTCAGTGGTTAAGAGCACTGACTGCTCTTCCCAGAGGTCCTGAGTTCAAATCCCAGCAACCACATGGTGGCTCACAAGCATCTGTAATGAGATTTGATGCCCTCTTCTGGTGCGTCTGAAGACAGCTACAGTGTACTTACATATAATAAATAAATAAATCTTTAAAAAAAAAAAATGTAATGTGGACCACACCAAAGACCAGCCTGGTCTACATGGTTAGTTTGGGGCTAGCCAGTACTATATACTGAGACCTTGTCTCTAAATAAATAGATAACATAACAATAATGTAGACCAAAGCAAGGCAGAGTAAGATGGTGGAGGGGACACCATCTGCTGTTTTAGTTAAGGTGGTTTAGGAACTACTGTGGGGTTACCCATGTGCCAGGACCTGAGCAAAGCGAGGCGGCTAGCTGTGGTGATGCCTAGGCAGCATAGCAGGCAGAGAGAGCAGCAGATGTAGATGCTGAGGGCCTGCATGTGCTTGGCAAGTCCCAGTGATAGTGAGCCTTGGAACACAGAAGCTGAAGGACGGCCACATAGGGCAGCAGGGCCAGGCTTCTGTGCTGTGTGAGCTGACTTCACCCTTACAAATAAGGTCAAGCAGGATGGCTCAGACTCGATTCCAACACTCAGAAGGCAGGATTAGGAGGATCTCGTTGAGTGCCAGGCCAGCGAGTGCTGCATAGTGAGGCCTTGTCTCCCCCCACCAAAAAAAAAAAAAAAAAAAAATTAAAGAAGCACAATCAGCACCTGGTGGTAGAGGGTGGGAGGGGCCAGGGCAGCACACGAGGCTCAGTGGAGAAGGTCGCAGTGACCAGGCCTGGCAGAGATGGTGGAGCATGGCTCAGAGTGGTGGTGGTGAAGCGGTGGGTTCTGGATACATTAAAGGTAGAACTGAGAAGATACCAGTGGGTGTGACAGAAAAGGACAAAGGCGTCCAGGACAACGTGAGTTTTATGAGTTTTATGCCTGAGTAGTGGGAAGGTTAGAACTACCGTTTAGAAGACCTAAGGGGATGGGCTGGAGAGGGGTGGTTGTGCACAGGTGTGGGCATAGGACAGACATTCAGTTTCTGACCCTTTCAGGCCAGTAGGAGTTTCATTTCCTAGGTTCTGTGCTTACCAAGTAGTTTTTCCTGGGAGTTGGGGGAGAGGAACTAGCAGGGAGCTGCAGATGTTGGACCTCACACATACTCAGAGCTCTTCTTCAGGCACAGGATTGTGGAGAAGGGACCTCTGCCTGAATCCTCCAGCTTCTGGCGTTAGAGGAGGCTAAAGATGGCTGGTGATCCGGGCGTGGTGGCACACGTCTTTAATCCCAGCACTCGGGAGACAGAGGCAGGCGGATTTCTGAGTTCAAGGCCAGCCTGGTCTACAAAGTGAGTTCCAGGACAGCCAGGGCTATACAGAGAAACCCTGTCTCGAAAAACCAAAAAAAAAAAAGAAAGAAAAAGAAAAGAAAAGAAAAGAAAAATAAAGATGGCTCACCAGCCAGGGGAGTAGACCATGGAATGTCAGGAACATTGGTGGCCCTCTCAGACCCTGGCTGTAACCAGGGTCTGAGATTGTGTTAAGGGCAAGGTGCTTGAAATTGAAGATGTGAACATATGTCATCACTGCCATTGTCAAGTTTAGACGCTGGTGACAGCTGAGGACTGGGAAGTGGAGGATGAGACCGAGAAGGAAGGAAAGACTGCCCAGGAACTGGTGCACAGACCTCAGAAGGCTCACGTGAAGCAGGCTGTGCACATGCAGGACTGTGGGAATTCACCATCACATCACAAAAGTGAGGCTAGAGAGGAGAGCGACAGTGTGACGGGCGGATCTGGAGGGGACAGGTTAGTGCCTGAGCATTAAGACTGGCCAGCTGTGGCAGCCAGGAGAGCAGCCTCCAGTCACAGCAGGCAGAAACACATGCAGGTTGCCCCTAGCTGCTGCTCTGGCATAGGAAGCAAGGTCATTAGCTGAAGGCTGAGGAGAGGGGGATGGAGGTGGCAGAGATTTGAGAGAGGCCACAGTGGGCACCTCTGTTTTCTAGGACAGTGGGTAGAAGTGAGAACATCTGTGGGATTCTCTGGGGTTTAGGGACAAGGGAGTCAAGAGCGCATGATCACAGAGGTGAGCCATGGGAAGAAGTGAGCACTCCGGGTTGGGTAGCAGTGGAAGCCAGTAAGGAAACTGAGGCCGCAGACTGCGCCAGGCCTTCTGTGTGGTGGCAGAGGGCAGTTGGATTGGGTGGGAAGGAACAGGAGGAAGTTAGGCTGGTGGTGCAGCTACTGCTAATGTCAGGTTAGGGACTGAGCAATAGCTGGAGGTATGGACTGGGGGAGAGGAACAGGGGAGAGGGCTGCTCAACTGTGAGGAACGGATGTTGGAAGGCTCCTGTACGTGACTGTGGGACTCAGGAGAAGCTGTGACTCAGCTGTCGTCAAGGATGGACAGTCCTCGGGGTGCCTAGTAGTATTTTGTGATTACACAGTAAGGTGCTTTGATCTGCACCAGAGCTGAGGACTGAGAGTGGATCAGGGGACGGTGATCTGACAATGGCAGTAAGGAGCTAGAAAGGCCAAAGGGGGTAAGATAGGTACGGGAGACCACATAGTCACTGAGGGGATAGAGTAGAGTTGGTGCCTGTGGATGACACAAAGAGTAAAAGGCCTAAGTAGAGGCTGAAGACAGGAGTCTGCTACCTGGTGGGGTGTGGCTGGGGTGGCAGTTAAGATCACACTGGGAGATGGCTACCAGGTAAGAGGAAGGCAGGGAATGAGTAGAGCCCATAGGCCTGGCTGCTCTGAGTGACTAAGGTAAGCATATATGGGGTCATGTGCAGCAGCTCTGCAGGTCTATCAGATAGTCTGTGCCTACATTGGGGGAAAGGCAAGGGGAGCAAGGAGGTGGTCTAGAGGACCCTGCAGAGCTCTGGAATCCTGCATCCCCTTACTCTTGAGGAGTAAAGTGGACTTGCTGAAACTATAGAAAGATACCAGTGTGGCACTGTATGAAACTGTAGGCGCCAGGCCTCACAGACACTCAGGAGATTGGGCAGGCATGACAGCAGCATGTCTGCGCCTCCTCTTAGGTCTACCCTCAGAGTCCTGAACCCCAGGGAACTGACTCTGAGTACAACGATGCCCATACACAGAGCTCCAGTGCCAGTGGCCAGACATCTGCCGCAGCCCTCAGAGTATTTTTTTTTTTTAACATCTTGGTTGATTGCAGGGTGTGAATCATACGGTGTAATTTCTTGTAAAGTTGACCAGGTACTGCCTCTCTTAGATCCTCCTGGTCCTTAGGACAGCCCTCTGCAGAGAAGGTCGTGTAGCTGGGAGACGGTTTTAAGGCTCTAGGTCTTTGGTTCTTCTTAGACTAGCTATTTTTTTCTGCTTAAGCTACCTCCTATGCCTCTTTGGTCCCAGAAGAGGCCTTTTAGCTGGGGCTAGACCCTCGTGCTGAAGCAGGAATGTCAGTCCTCCCTCCTCCCATGGATCTTGCTCCATAGATCTCACTGTGAAGCTCTGAATCTTTGTTCTCTTCCTCCTCTCTCCTTCCCCCATGCTGCAGTCCATGCTGTGGAGAGTAAGTGGCCCTGCCCCCCAGGGAGGCCAAGCCCCCACTTCTGAGGCAGCCTGCCCTCCTGGAATGGGGAGGTTTGGATGGGTCTGGGATGTATCTTTGAGGTGGGGTTCCTCACAGCTGGTAGTTGGGACTAGAAGATGGGATGAAATTGTTGCTTCAGGACCCCCTTGAGACACCTTTGGGGAATTTTGAGGGCAGAAGCACCAGAGTCCCTGTCCCTTTCCCCCCTTCCCCCCATGCTGGCTTACGTTGGGGTCCAGTGATTTGCCATTAACTCTAGTTAGTGATCTAGTCAGTAGATTTTGTTTCCTGAGCTAAAAGCCCTGCCTGGAGTCAGTTGCCTAGAGCTACTTACTGTCAGGGAAGAAAGATCTGTGTTCTTGCCCACCCCATGTGAGGGTATGAACTCTCACCCAGGTCCAGGGCAGGCCCTGACCAGCTGTCCTTAAGCAGCACCAGGGCTACCAGGGTGATGGTGACTAGGAGTCCGAGAAGAGTTAGGTGCGTCACACTCCACAGGGAGGAGACTGGGAGCAGCCAGGAGCCTGGTCCTGCCTGCCTAATGACCCTGTCTTCTTCTCTCCTAGTTCATGACTTGCAGAGCTTTGGCCTTGACAATGTACGTACCAGGTGGAAACCATGGAGGTTGGGTGGCATGGAGACTGGGCTACTCATGTCTGACATGGGGGGCAGAGAAACCTCTCCCCATTGTTCAGCTGATGTTTCAGACTCGGGGGTTGTAGAGTACATCCTTGAGAAGGAACCTCAGAGCAAAGCCAGAAGGGAGTATGACATTCCTAGGTGGGTATAGATGGCCAAGGCTGACAAACGTTGGCGGGGCCAGAGCACTTGGGACTTGGCAGCCACCCTGAGGAATCGGCTCTTTGCTTCAGAACAGAGGGCAGTTGTCCGCTCACCATAACCAGGGGCATGACATAGTCACATTTGCATTTCTAAGCATCCCTCAAGAAAGCTGGCAGTTAGGGGCTTCTGGCTTAGGTCTTCATCCGTTGAGGGGTCCAGGCAGGACCAATGTCTACTATGCACTCCATGAGTCTTTGAAGTTGTACCTTAACCCTGGAGCCCCAGGAACCTGTGGACTGAGAAAGGAATCCTTCAGTGAAAGCAGGAGATGCCTGGTACAGCCAGTCCTTCCATCAACGTCATAGCTTCTCCCTTCATCCCTCCCTTTCCCCCTGCATTGACAGACTCAGGTGTCCCTCTCTGCTGCTCTAGATAGTTCTGGGTGGCGTGGGTGGTGTACTGTCGGGCCTCAGCCATCTGATTGCTTGCAGATCAACATGACACACTACATCAAGCACCTGTCATTCGGGGAGGACTACCCAGGAATCGTGAACCCCCTAGACCACACCAACGTGACTGCACCCCAAGGTACCATCCTGGGAGGTAGCCCCTTCTCCCATCAAAACCCAGCGTGCCTGGCAGCAGCCATGCCCTGTGCTCTCCTCTCCACACAGCCTCCATGATGTTCCAGTACTTTGTGAAGGTGGTGCCCACAGTGTACATGAAGGTGGACGGGGAGGTGAGTTCAGGGAGTACGGGGACAACTCGTCTTCGAGCACTGGAAGTCCTTGTGTAGTTCCTCAGCCTGGCCAAGGAGGTACTGCTCTCTCCGTACAATGGATGCAGCTGAGGCCTGAAGAGTAGAGGTCTGCCCTCACTGCAGTCACAGGCTCACCACCACCTGGCCTGCCTGCTTCCCACACTGCCTCCAGACAACTCTTGGGTGCTCAGTGACTCCCATTCTATGTTCTGGGCTGGGTTAGCCAGGTCAAGCATCCCTTGGGCCTGCTCTGTTTTGTGGTCTGTAGAGCAGCCAGTCTGTGGAGTGCTGTAACAGGGCTCAGGGGCAAGGAAGTGAGTGCCAGCCTTAGGGTGGCACTGCAAGAGTGTTTTCTCACCCCTGGACCTCCAGCGAAAGGATTGACCAGATGTTGCTACAGCAGGTCAACTGTAAGGTGCTGACTAGTAGGCTAGCTGGCTAGTTAGGTGACCAGGCAGGGGACCACAGGAGTTCTGACAGTGCTAGTTACCGACATGGGACCCTCATGTCTCTTCAGATAGTCACAGCCTCACAATGGGCAGGCCTCAGAACACCCCTGAGCCAGTTTCTGAGCCTTTCTCTGTCTCGGACCCTTCCTACCACAGGTGCTGAGGACGAACCAGTTCTCTGTGACCAGGCATGAGAAGGTTGCCAATGGGCTCCTGGGTGACCAGGGCCTGCCGGGGGTCTTTGTGCTGTATGAGCTCTCACCAATGATGGTGAAGCTGACAGAGAAACACAGGTGAGGTCTAGAGCGGCAGTAGCCAAGGCTCAGGGCCAGTGAGAGCCAGTGCCTGCTGAGCCCTCCTGTTGCCTTTTTAGGTCCTTCACCCACTTCCTGACAGGTGTGTGCGCCATCATTGGGGGCATGTTTACAGGTAAGAGGTTCTAGGGCACTTTTGGGGGAAACGGGTGCCCCAGGCTTCCCTGTGCTGTAGATCTGAGAACGGTCACATACTGGGCAAGGGGTCCACTGCTGAGTAGCATCCTTAGTAGTGTCCCAGGCCTTGGCTGGGGAAGAGGAATGCCTTAAAGACCAAGGAAAATGCTCGCTGGCCAGTTAGGTGACAGGCAGGGGTCCTCGGTCTCTCCCTCAGTGGCCGGCCTCATTGACTCGCTCATCTACCACTCCGCTCGGGCCATCCAGAAGAAAATTGACCTAGGGAAGACAACGTAGCTCTCTCCCTTCCCCACGGCTTGTCCTGCCCTCTCCTCCCCTGTGGGTTTACCCTCCAGCCTGTCAACTACCCATATGCCCTCCTCAGCCAGCCCAGCCAGGGCAATAAATATGAATTGTGATAGGAATGACTGGTCTCAGTGTGGTTCTTGGGATCTGGCTGGAACCTAGGAACAGCCCCTTCTCTTAGTCACATGTTGAAATCCATTGTGACTGAGAGGCCAGGGTCAGCCCTTTGGAAGTCCCATGTGCATCCCTGTGTAATTTGGCTTTATTTACACCAGACTGATACCAGCTTCACAGCTCTAGCTCTGCCTTTAGTCCTTATTCTATGACTAGAACTTTCTACGGTAAATATCTTAGAGCCACTATCACAGAGCTCTGAGTCTAGGCTGGAATTGATCACGTCTGCACTGACAGACAGCTAAAGCAGAGGCTACCTCCCACAGCCTGGCCTCATCACGTCTGCACTGACAGACAGCTAAAGCAGAGGCTACCTCCCACAGCCTGGCCTCATCACGTCTGCACTGACAGACAGCTAAAGCAGAGGCTACCTCCCACAGCCTGGCCTCATCACGTCTGCACTGACAGACAGCTAAAGCAGAGGCCACCTCCCACAGCCTGGCCTCATCACGTCTGCACTGACAGACAGCTAAAGCAGAGGCCACCTCCCACAGCCTGGCCTCAGTCCTGTGGCTCTGCTCACTCCCAAGCCCCATAGTGTCACCAGTCCACAGCCTTGGGAGCCAGGACAGCAGCCAGTTCATAAGACCATGGCTGGGAAGCAAAGTACAATGATGGCAGCAAGCTCACTGGAGGGCACTGTGCCCTAGGTCCAGGTGACAGACCACCTGAGAGCTATGTCCAGTGTCCCCTAGAAGTCGGAGGTGATGACTTTCTCTTGCTAACCTGGGGTCCTTCTGGTAACCCACCCATCCTTGGCTTCTTGGTTTGGTTTGCCCCATGCTCTTAGGAGGGTCACTCAGGGCAGTGCTTAGATGTCAGGGAAGGCAGAGCCATAAGCAGGGCAAGAGAGGGACCCAGCCACTGGCAGGAACAGGAAGGCTGCTGGTGAGGGTACAGGTGACAGAGTCCACTCAGACTTTAGAGCTTGTCCTTTCCTGGGATCGCACATGGGCAGTTCCATCCCTGTGCATCCTAGCAAATGCCCAGCTTCTGGTGCTACCTGAGAGCCTGCACCACCTACAAAAGACAGCCCTGGCCTGTGATAGAGTTTATTGAACCCAAGGACTGAACCCTTCCAGGTCACATTGGAAGGAAGGACTTCAAGAGCAGGTTTGAAAGATTGTGACCCTGAAGTGTGTCCCTGGTCACTTGGATTAGTGTTTGTGGACAGGGCTGAAGATGACCTCGCTGATCTGTCCGGGGATGGTGTAGAAGACGAGGAGGAGGAAGATGGTGATTAACGCCAGCAGCAGCAGCAGCACCAGGATGCGCCAGTACCGGCGCCAGATGAAGAAGATGAAAGTCTTGAGGGGGTTCACAAACCAGTTGAAGGAGGTTTTGGGGCGGCTGTTGAGGAAGGGTGCAGTCACAGTGACCAGGAAGCCCCTGCCAGTGACCCCAACTACCCAAGCTTGGGCTACTTACTTGGGTTTCTCCAGAGGCTCTGGCTCCTTTCGCCCCTTCCCAACCGGCCGCTTCTCTGCCTCCTCCACAGTTAGCAGTTCAAACTCTGCCTCAACCTTCCCCTAGAAGAAAATGGTGGGTGGTCAGTGGACAGAGTCTAGCCGGAGCCAGCCCTTGGTCATTATGGGCTACGCACTGTGAGGATGTAGACGTTGCCCGCTGTGTCTGTGAACTCCAGGTCTTCTGGCCGGCCCTTCCTTCTCTTCCTCTTCCTTTTCTTGCCAGCCTGAGCTTCTCTGGCCTCCCTCTCCACATCTTCCATGTCCTTCATCTTCACCACTGGCCACCAACCCCGCAAACGATGACAGCGGAACAGATTGCACCTCGGCCCTGCCCCATCAAGGGCTAGTCGAACAGAACAGTGCTCAGGGTCCCGGGCCCCCCTCACCATGTCTGGTAGCTGCAACTCCAGGGACCCTGTGAGAGCAGAACTCACGAGGTTAGGGCCAGGAGCTGAAGAGGCAGCACCCAGGGTTGCAAAGACCCAGAGGGAAGATAGTGGTCAGACCACAGCTATAGAGGTCTAGAATCAGACCGCCAATCAAAGGTCACAGAGGGACTCCAAAGTGACTTCAGGACAGTAGGGGGAGGTGGGGGAGCATGGAAGAGGTTTTACTGCACCAAGCTCCCTGAACACTAGGTATAAGCCTGGGCTCTGAAATCAACAGGATTCAAGGTTAGAATTTAAACTAAGGGACAAAGAGGAAAAGGTTGGTGCAAAGACAACAGGGACAGATAAGTGTAGACTTGAGGTTAGGAAAGCTAAGTACCAAGAAAGTCGTTGGCAGAGATTCGGTCGTAGTCCCAGACCTGCAGGACCAGCACTGCTGGCTGCCGGAACTCAGCCTCCTCAAGGGCGAAGGGTCCAGGCTTGCGCCGGACGCTCACCTCCCGCTCCGTCGGCAGGTAGTCAAAGCGGAACACAAAGCGCCAGTTGAAGTTGCCCTCTCCGGTCAGGGAGTTGAAGTGGACATCTGTCTCCTGTCTGTCCTGCTCCAGACCCTTTACCCAGCTGGGTGAGGGAAGGAGACAGCCCAGGGCAAGATGGGTATCAGGACTAGGGCCACACCCAGGACTCAGCCGTCAGCACACAGAGGATGTGAACACGGGGTCCCCATTTGCAGTTTCCTGTAGAGCAGCCATTTGGCCAGTCTGGCCTGTAGGCCTACCTTTTCACATAGATGTCGCTTGACATCTCTCCAGTGAGTGGGTTCACATCATCCAGAGCCACATCGTCCGTGTTCCAGATGACAACTCTGAGCTCATAGCTGGAGAGGCAGTGGTTTCAGACTGTTAACAAGGGTCCTGGGAGTGTAGCTCAGTGGGTAGAATACTGGCCTACAACCCCACAGTCCCGGGGTTGACTACCCAGCAACTCTTTTTTTTTTTTTTAAAGATTTATTTATTTATTATATGTAAGTACACTGTAGCTGTCCTCAGAAACTCCAGAAGAGGGCGCCAGATCTCGTTACGGATGGTTGTGAGCCACCATGTGGTTGCTGGGATTTGAACTCTGGACCTCTGGAAGAGCAGTCGGGTGCTCTTATCCACTGAGCCATCTCACCAGCCCTACCCAGCAACTCTTAAGTGGGGGTGGTGGCACACAGGCCTGTAGTATCAGCTCCCCTCACCCCAGAGGTTTGGAGTTCATCCAGGAGGCTGCATGAGACCCTGTCCCCAAACCACAACAGCTGAAAAATCTTTGATCTTTGTTCAGTTGAGTGCTTGCCTAGCTTCTGAGGGGCCCTGGGCTCGATCTCCAGCACTATAGTAAGGTGTGGTGATGCATGCCTGTCAATCCCAGCACTGGAGAAGTAGAGGCAAGAGGGTTAAGAGAGTTCAAAAGCCATCCATGGCTGCATCCCTAGTTCAGGGCCAGCTGGAGCTATGTAAGACCTCGTCTCAAAAGACAAGAGGGGGACTGTGGGAACAGAAAAGAGCTGAGTCAGGTACCACTGATCATTTCCCACTACAATTGCAGCACCAGGAGTGCTCTGATCCGAGCCAGTACAGTGAGCTTCTTATCATGTGGAGTCAGAAGCCTGGGACTCTTGAGTGGTTCAGCAGCTGTCAGCTTCAGTTAGAGCCACAGCGAGCCACATGGTGTATAAGCTGAAGTTCTGGGGTACAGGAAAGTATGAGAAAAGACAGGCAGAGAGGGAAGGGGTGAGAACATGAGAGCTGGGACATTCTGTTTCCTCCCCGGCACGGCCTCGTGGTTGTCAGGGGGTTGCTTGGATGTCTCTTCGCTTCGTTTATTAACAATCTCTGATTTTGTTTGGTTGAGACAGGGTCTCATGTAGCCCAGGCTAACCCTGATCTCTATGAAACTGAGGCTGGCCTTTGAACTCCTGATCTTCCTGCCTCTGCCTTCTGAGTACACAGATACACTGCCATACCCGGTTTCCCTCTGACTCTGCCCAACCACTTTGTCAATCTGTGTGGTTCTGGTGGGACGGGCTTCTATTGGACTCAGGCTTGGGAAGACCACAGAAATTGTCAAGCTGTGCTGCCAAAGTCCCTCCCCACGGTGACAGCATCACCTAGACCAGCCAGTGGCCGGTGTGGGGAAGTAGCTTTGGGCCTTGGCTCTAAAGGCATTTATTTCCACTCAACAAGCCTGGTTCTTAAGAGATAAGCCAACACTCTTAGAAGCTGTCTTGTCCTTAGGCTGCAAAAGGGTCTCTGAGGAGCTGAAGAGATGACTCAGTGATTAAGAGCACTTGTTGCTCTGCCAAAGGACTCAGGTTCAGTTCCCAGCATCCACAGTGTGACTTACAGTCTTCTGTGGCTCAGGAGATTTGATGCCACCCTCCTTCTGGCCTCTGCAGGCCACAGGCGAGCTTGCAATACACAGACATACATGCAGACAAAAGATCAGTACACATTAAAAAAGGGGTGGGGGCTCCCTAAGAGGTATACCAAGAAGAGCAGAGCCTAGAGGTAGAAGAGATATCCTCATAGAACTGCATTTGTGCTAGCCCAGGGAGGAGCAGGGTTTACTGAAGGACATCTGGACACTATACAGAACAATGTTCATGGCTTATGGGCAAGGGGGGGTATGAAACTCAACTGCCCACAAGTCACAGGCAGAAGTCTTGGCCTCATTCAATGGAGGTTGGGTTTCCAGAGAGTAGAGAGGCCCAAATTCTCTCACCTGATTGGCTGCCGAGGCTTGATGTCAACTGGGGGTGGGGCCGGCACATCACTGGGGAAGATGTCAATCCACATATGAAGGGATCCCTAAGAGCACAAAACCAGGATGCAGGGTCTTGCTAGAGAACTCCTTTTCTTCAGGGAATCCAGTGCTGCTCTGTCCCCAGTGGGGAATGAGGAAGGTGAAGGGCAGGAGTTACTGGGTAGATTTGGGGTATTAGGGTAAAGGTAAGAGTCTAACGTGAGGTTGCCAAGGTCAAGGCAAAGTCTGGGTTCAAGATAAGTTTCCAAGAAAGGAAATTGAAATCAAGAGTAGTATATGGTGTTCTTGAGGCCCAGATAACCCAGGGTGGAGCCCTGGGTCTGAACCTTGTTGGCTCAGGGTTGGGGATCTTCTAGGACAAGAACTAAGGAGCCCATGACAGGGCCAAGACTCCAAGGCTGCATAGAATGCTTACTGACACCAGGAGCCAGGGTCAGTGGTAGTTGTGTATGGGCAGAGGACTTGGGGAAAGGGTCCAGAGTCAGGTGGGAGTCTTGAGTCTTAGGGGTGCTACAGTTCCTTCACCTGCAGTAGCCCAGGGCTGCGAGGATGGTACAGAGGCCGTGTTTCCACATGCTCAGGTACCAGCTGGATCCCAAGGCCTGGCATCTCCTGCCAACGCCTCAACACGTGCAATGCTTGGGCCTCCTCAGAAGCCTCACTTGTCACCTTGGGTTTCCTGTCATCTGAAACAAGGGGGTATGGGCTTGGCTTCACAGAACCCTCCCTCCCCCTCCCCTGCCCCGCCCTCCTCAGTAGCTCTCCACTGAGACTGGCACTGTACTAGATAAAGCCTGTGGCCTGTGCGGGGCATGGTGATTCACACCTTTAATCCCAGCAGAGGCAGGAGGATCTCTGTGAGTTTAAGGACAACTTAGTCTACATAGTAAGTTCCAGGACAGCCAGGGCTCCATAGAGAGAGACCTCCTCAACAGCTGCCATCCAGAAAAACTAAACTAAACTAAACTAAACTAAAAAGCAACAACAACAAAACCCAAAACCCTGTGGCCTGAGAGAGCAAGCCTATCATGTACAAAAAGTGGGGGGTGGGGGGTGGGGTGGCAGGGGTGCTGCTATAACTACTGACTGAAGACTGTGGAAGAGCCAGCCATCACCTTTGATCAAGCCCTGTTCAGCCATGTGAAGTGTGAATTCCATAGCCACAGACTGTATAGATCTGATCCTGTGCTCCAGGAGGTCAACCTGAGATCATTTTCTCCCAACATCCAGGAATCTTGTCCTAACTCAGCCAAACTCACAAACACCCCTGTGCCTGCTGCGGTCAGTGGGCTCTGCTGGGCACAGGAGCCCGACACCTGGTGCGTCCTGTGCCTTGGTCTACCTCCCTCCTACCCGCTGTGGCCTGTCCAACAGACAGGGTCTGGTACCTGGAGGCGGGGCCTCAGATGGTGTCAGAAAAACTCGGCTGCCCACTTTGACAGCCCCGGCTCGGTATTCAGGGACGGGAAGGCCACAGCGCTGGCACAGCCCAGCCAGGATCTGTGAAGGCCGGAATGCATCTCGCCAGGCATTGTACCCATTCCTGCGGGCAGAAGGGAACAGCTAGGACTGTGTGTGAGCACAGTGGGACACAAAGGGAAGAGGAAGAACTGAGGTCAAAGAGGTCGAATGACTTAGTACCAAAACCCCAATACCCAAGCTCAGGTCTTGGATACCAAATGTCTAGGATGTCTTGCTAGGGGGTAGGAGAAGCTCCCCTTTTGGAAACAGAGATGGTCCTGTGAGGACTGAGAGATCTGTTTGGAGCTGTATCAAAGGGCTTGTGGCCTACCCATGAGGCCCTGAATTCAAATCCCCAGAGCCCACACAAAGGTCAGCAGTGCAAGTGTGAGTAATCTCACAACTCCTGTGGGAGATGGAGGTGGAGACAGGAGACTGGAAGCTTACGAGCCAGGTAGCCTGGCACACAACAGTGAGGAGACCCTGCCTCAGACAAGATGAAGGAGAAGACCAGCACCCAAGTTTTTAAGTGGGGATGTGAACTTCGCAGGTGTTTGTTTTGGAAATGGCTTCTTAGGGCCCTGCCGTACTGACTCACACGTCATACTGGGAGGCCAGCCCACAGTTGGCTCTGTGGTGGCTATAGAATCTGTTTTCCAGGTCAATGTGGGTCTCCCCAATGAGGTCATCGGAACCCACGAGGTCATGGTCGAATACGGCCACAGTCAGCTCTGGCTGGCCTGGGAGGGAGACACTCAGCTCCAGGACCCTGGAAAGGAAGCGACCGATCCATGCCCTCAGAGGAGACCTGGGGTGGCAGTGTCCAGCCCTCACCACAGTTGCCTAGGCAAGAAGCTGTGGAGCCGGGGACGCCCCCATTCCCAAGCCCAGGGCCCAGCCTCACTCTCCAAAGATGGGGTTGAGTTGCTTGGGGATGTAGCGTTCCTTAGTGTCCCGCTGTTCCTTGCCAGCGCTAACCACCACATAGGGGTCTGCCTTGCCATTGGGGTCTGCAGGAGCCAGGTTGGTAGCCTAGGGGGTAGAAGCCAAATCCAGTGGAGTCAGGAGGTCTAGCATCCTGGAAGCCCAGGCCCTTGTTGGACCTAATTTCAGGATTTTATGAGATGCTGGAGGTCAAACCCAGGCCCTCCTCCTCGCTAGCCAACTGCCACATCACAGCCCCTGGCTCTTCTTCATCGAATTGTAAGAAATAAATCCTTACAGCCCATTCATGTAGGAGATTTGTTTAGAACCCATTGGAGAATGGCAGGTAAGCTAGAGGCACGAGGCCGGTCTCCAGCAGTTGGTGCCTAGCTCTTGTTGACAGTTCAGCCTAAGGTTGAAAAGGTAGAAAAATCTACTGTGTGACTCAGCCATAGGATGAGCCCACAGGATGAGAATAGGGGAGGGGACAATACTAGACACCAGGAAGATCTGTCCTATCTCAAGAATTTGCCTGGGGGGCTGGGGATGGGAAATATGACTAGGGATATCAAACTCACTATTTTGTACCAAACTGGCATACCCATCACATTTGCCTTTTGTCTAGGTTGACATCTGGCTTCTAAACTGAAAATGAATCTGTCTTGCTTTTGCTACACGGAGTCTCCAAGACTTTTATTATGAAACCACGATCAGTGTTTCTCATATACATAAAGACCACACTACCCACAGTCCTTTGTACTTTCCTATTTTCACCCTATGCCAGCTTCTGGAAACTACTCGGTTTAAGGACACAAAGATCTTTCTCACTCATTTTAAACAGTTATATAATACTCTACATACCCATTTTTATATGCCTGGGCAGTTGTTTTTATACTGACTTTTCAGTTTTAGAAATATGTGGGTTATTTTTTTTTCCAAACTATTCAGGCAGCCTTTTTTCAAGACTGGAGTTTGAACCCAGGGCCTCCTGCTTAGTAGGCAAATGTTCCACCACCCAGCTATGTCGTCAGCTACCTGCTTTTAAGTCTTTCTCTGTGTGTGTGTGTGTGTGTGTGTGTGTGTGTGTAGTTTGGTGTATACATATGTACCTTCATGAATGTGTGCGTGCCTATGGGGAGCCTTAAATCAATCCCTGGGAGTCTTTCCCAGTCCCTATCTTATTTTTGAGATACGGTCTCTCACTGACCCTGGAGCTTGCCAGGGTAGCTCAGCAGGCCGGCCAGTGCATCTCAGTGGTCATCCAGCCCCCACCTTCTTCGCGCCAGGATCCTAGGTGCGCACCACCAAGGCCAGCTTTCTACACAGGCACTGGGGATGCAAACGTTTCCCTGCTTTTATAGCAAGCACGTTACCTACCAGACCCCTAGTCAAGCTTGAGACAAGGGCTCACGTAGCTCAGGCTGCCCTCAAACTTGCTTGATGGTTGAGGCTGGCCTTGAACTCCTGACCCCTTTGCTCTCACCTCCTGAGTGCTGGGGCTACAGGCACACCCCACACCTGGTGTGTGTGATTCTGGGGATTAAATCCAGGGCTCTGTGTACACTGAGAGAGCATCCCGTCTCTGAGCCATGGTTCCAGTCCTCGGGGTCTTAAATTTCCAATCCTACCCCAGCCTCCAAAGAGGCTGCAATTACAGGTCTGTGCAGCCAGGCCCAGCTCTCAAATTGCTTTTGTGTGTTCATGAGGGCACAGGTGTGTATATGTGCATGTTGAAGTCAAAGCGCCTCCTTGGGTGCTGTTCCTTACTGTCTACACTTCTGTTTGTTTGACAGCATCTCCCACTGGCCTGGAACTGGCCATGTAAGCTAAAGTGAGTGGCCAGTGAGCCACAGGGCTCCACCCATCTCCACCTTTCCTACTCTGGGATTCCAACTATGTGCACAAGTCTGGTTTGTTTGTTTGTTTGTTTGTTTTTGCATGGGTTCTTAGGATCAAACCCAGGTCTCTGGGCTTCCAAGGCAAACACTTTTCTTACCAAGTTACCTTTCCACTCTCCAGGGTGTCATTTTTCTCTGTGTGGGTGAATGTGTGCGAGTCTGTGTGTGTGTGTGTGTGTTGGCCTGGAAGTTGACAATGAAGCTCAGCTGGCTGGTCAGGCACCCACCTCAGTGCTAAGGTTACAAGTGTAAAGCCTCACACTTGGGTTTTGTTTTATTTTTCCCCCAGTAGTGAGTTACAGAATTGAACTTGGATTCTCATGCTGATACAGCAAACCCTTTACAATCCCACCATCTTTGCAAGTCACTTCTGACAGTGGAGCTATCTCTGCTTACAAAACCCATGTAAGCTGTTATTTCTCACCTAATGACTGACAGTTCTAACATCCAGAACAGCGTGGTGTCTGTTATCCTTGCTGTGCAGGGCTTCGGTCATTTCTCCTGATACTGTTTTCTTACATATTCTATAATTTTGTGCTGTGAGCCCACGTTTGTTTTTAACCCTATGGAAACTTTGAGGCTGGGTTTACGGTCACTTTGAATGAATTTGGGTTTTGTTTGCTGGTTTGTAATTCTTGGTTTTAGGAGGCAGGGTCTCTGGTGGAGCAGGCTAGCCTATAGCTTAGCATGTAGCTGAAGCTGGCCTTGAGTTTCTGATTCTCTTGCCTCTCCTGCCGCAGTTCTGAGACTGTAGCCACGGTGGGCACCACTCGCTTGTTTGGCTGTTTTGACTGTTTGCTCGCTTATTTGGTTTTGGTTAGTTGGCTTCTTTGGTTTGCTGAGGGTTTTTGTTTGATTTTCATTTTATTTTTTATGTGTGTGGGTATTTTTTAAAGTTTTATTATTTTATTTATATGAGTACAGTATAACTGTCTTCAGACACACTAGAAGAGGGCATCAGATCCCATTACAGATGGTTGGGAGCCACCGTGTGGTGGCTGGGATTTGAACTCAGGACCTCTAGAATAGCAGTCAGTGTTCTTAACCACTGAGCCATCTCTCCAGCCCCGTGTGTGGGTATTTTGCCTTCATGTATGTCTATTTACCCACCAGGTGAATGCCTGAGACAGTAGCCAGAAGAAAGCATCAGATGCCCTGGTACTGGAGTTACAGATGTTAGTGAGCTGCCTCGTGGGTATTGGGAATCAGCCCGGTCCTTTGGAGGAGCAGCCCGTGCTCTTACCTGCTGAGCTACCTTGCAGGCCCTAGGTTGGGATTTTGATTCTCTTTCTTCCACAGATTCCATGGTCGACATGGCTATGCCTAGTTATGGTTTGGGTTTGGGGATTTTAGGGGGTTGGACTGGGTTGGGTTGGGTTTTGGTCTCACTATGTAGCTCAGGTTGGCCTGGAATTCACAGTAATCCTCCTGTCTTGGCCTCCTGGGAGCTGAGATCACAGATATGATCCTAAGATTGTTGTTTCCTCTGCCATGGCCTTGAACACGCCTTGGAAGTGTTCTGAGCCAAACCTCAACTCTCAGTTTTGAGTTTTTTGGTTTAAACAGAAAATATAAATCCTAGTCTTAAATCAGTGTGGGACCTTGCTAAATGCACATCCCCCAGAAAGACAGTTGCCCCGAAACAGACTCCTTTCCCATTGGCAAGCCGCCTGCTGGCCTGCTTTTCTCAGAGGTCCTTGTTTCCAGCCCCCTCCCTTGCTCAGGCTCTAAGACCCCCAAGGTCAAAGTTCAGATGTGGACAAACCCTTTGGAGACAGCCTGAGCTCCAGGGCTCACCTGGAAAAACTACCGCTGCCTCCTCACTCAGGGAAAGGAAAGTTTTCTTTCTTTAGAGCTTCGGATTCATTAAAAAATAATTTTGACTAGCATGTCTAAATGTCTTACAAAGTAATTTATCTCAGATCACCCTGTCTGCCCTGTTGTTAAAAGGGACAGTAAGAATGAGTTCTACGCTCAGCAGTTCCCTAGGAGGGTCAGGTGGTGACAGAATGTCTCTTCCCATGATGTCCTAGATCCTTAGGTCAGGGTGAAGCATGCTGTCTGAAACAGGAGAGTGGGGACATAGCAACCAGCAGAGCAACCTGCTCCTTCCCTCTTGCTCCCCAAGATTCCTTTAAGGAAGTTCCGGGGCCCCGCTAGGCCTGCATGACAGACATGACAATGGGAGGAACTACAGGGTAATCTGGAACTGGGGAGCTGACACTACAGTCTACAGCGTCCCGAACCCAAGACCGGAATGTAAAAAAGTCCTGATACCAGCAAGCTTTGTGAGGGATGGGAAGTCTAACCACACCCGGGACTTCTACCCAACCCCTGAAGGAGTGAGCCTCTGTGATCTCTGAGGACCTTTGAGAGCCTTTCTTCTGTAGACTTCACAATATTGTCTCTGCGCCATGAGGACGAACCAACCACTACTCACCTTCACTATATACACTCTGACTAGAAGCTTGATGGGCCGGTTCTGGGGGATCCCCCTGGAGATCTGAGGCTCAGAGAAGGATTTGGCCTCTGACTCGGGGTAAATTAGGAAGGAGCCCTGAGGTGGTGGTGGTGGGGGAGACAGAAGAAGGCTTGGTAAGAAAGGTTAAGTCTTTAAAAATCAATTACATTAGATCTATTTATTTTGTTTTATGTGTGAGTGTTTTCCCTGCAGGTATGTCTGTGTTTACGTGTGGTGTGAGTGTGGTCCCACAGGTCACAGGAGGGTGTCAGGTCCCCTGGAATTGGACTTAAGGTTGGTTGTGAACCACACTATGATACTGAGAATGGAATCTATGTCCTCTGCAAGAGCAGCCAGTGTTAGCCCCTGAGTCATCTCTGCAGCCTGTAAGAAAGTTTTTCTAGTCTTTTTCCATGCCCTTTTCTTCTCGCACGCATACCTTGAACTTGCCCACAAAGTGTCCGGATGCTCCCTCTCCATCTCCATCCTGGCCGCCTTGTCCTCTGTACAGGGGGAACACACTCAGCCAGTCTTCAAAGTGGCTAAACTCGTCCTCCAGAGAGCTGTTGTAGATCTGAAAGGCAAGGGGCTTCGGTGACAACTCTATACCCCGAATCCCAGGGACTCCCTTCTCCCCAGCACCCCGTCACCTTCAGGGTAGCGATTGCTTTCTTCCGAGGTACAGAGACTTTGTTATCAGTCTCCCCCTGCTCCTGGGCCTCCCTGTCCCCAGAAATGAGATGGGTTCCATCTGGAAACAGCAAAAATGGCCCAGGTAAGAACTATGGAGGTGGGGTAGGTGGACAAAAGGAACAGGAGCGAAGAGCGGGGACTCTCACCTGCATCTCCAGCCTCGTCCATCTCATCATCAGAGCTGAGCTGAAATCAAAGGCAGGTCAGGGATCCTGGCCATTCCCCTCCATGAGTGGCCCACCCCCTTTCCCAGCTACACAGTCACTTCCTTTTTAGATGTTGCCTTTATTGTCTGGTCCTGTGACCTTGGTCACCGCCACCCACATATGGTCACTGAGTCCTTGACGTGTGAGATTAGTCTGCACTGAGAGGTGCTGTGAGGTGGAACGCACACCAGACTTAACGCCGAGAATGCAAAATAGCTCATTATTGTTATGATAATTACTACTCGAAATTATGATATATATATATATATATATATTAGTAAAACATTACTAAAATTAACCACATTTGTCCTCTTTTACTTTTTTGTTTGTTTTTCAAGATAGGGTTTTCTTTGTAATAGCCCTGACTCTCCTGGAACTTGCTTTGTAGACCAGGCCGGCCTCAAACTCACAGACACCCACCTGCCTCTGCCTCCCAAGTATTGGGATTTAACAATATACCCTACCACACCTGGCTTCCTTTTATTTTTTAAATTAAAATTAAAATTAAAAAAAAAAAGATCCATGTAGTGGTGGCACATGCCTTTTATCCCAGCATTTGGAAGGCAGAGGTACACAAATCTCTGAATTCGAGGCTAGCCTGGTCTACAGGTTGTGTATCCCTGCCTGGCCTATAACTGGTTATGTAGACCAGGCTGGCCTCGAACTCACAGGGATGGAGGGCTGGGTTTAATGGGTTCTATTTTTATTAGACAACAACAGAGTGGTAGCCAACAGAAATACTGATATCTGACCCCTAAAACTGAGCTGAGAAGGAAAATCACTGCGATCAAGAGTGATCCTGGAACACGCAGGGCTCTGTTGCCTGAGACCTCTCCTTGCCTTTCATCGGGTCCCACTCCTCCTACCTGCCCCTGGAACTCCTGCAGGGAGGCATAGTACTTGGACCACCAGTCCATCTCTTCTGGATCTGGGATGTCTTCCTCTAGCTCAGGGCCTTGACCCAGGAGTCCTAAGGTGAGCTTCTTTAGAGGGGCCTGAGGCAGAGAGGACCTGGTGATTCTCAGCCAGTACCACCACAAGCCCTGACGTCCCTGTCCAGCTATGGACCACCCCCATCACCTTCAGAAGCTGTCTGGATGTTCCTGCTTCAGTCAGAGGCTTCTCTCCTGGGAGTAGGAAGGGATGCCATGAGTTTAGGCCAGTAGAAAGCAGACTCCGAACCCCATAAGACGGTCCACTGGAGCCGCCTGTACCAAGATCCAGAGGGGCTTCTATCTGCTGGCCCCTGCGGAGAACACTCCTGACCTTGAGGCCCATGTGGCACCAGGTCCCTTGTCTCCTCCTCTGTTTCTTCCTCCTCTTGGGGATCCTCATGACCCTGGAGTATGAATCTAAGCATGTGGGGAACAATATGGGAACCCACAAGAACGGTCCGGCCAAAGGCCCGGCGTTCAATCACCAAGATGCTCAGCGGGGGCTGCAGATATGGCTGTTCTGGCAGGTCCTAGAAAGAGGAAACGGGAAGTGAGTCCAAGCCCTGGGGAAGGAAGACAGGAGCACAGAGCAGGTGGAGAAACGAGTCAGTCTGTGCCCATATCTGCCACACTGTCAGCCCCTAACGTCATCACGGCCTCTGTCTCTGCCCAGGTAAAGAAGGGACACGGTCTGGACTAATAGACTGTCCTAAATATGGTGACATGACTGAGGCAAAGGGACTTTGGCACCTACAAAGTGCCCCCAGGAGCACAGGTTAGTGTTGCTCTTAGGCATAAGACAATGCTCACCTGGCAAATATAGAGTCCAAACCATAAACTATTATGGACTTTAGCCAGGAGATTGCCTAGCTATCCCTGGTACCTAAGAGGGGGAGATCAATGATTACACCTGATCACTGGCTTCATTTATCCTGTCCAAAGAGGAGAAGAAACAGAGCTATGCTGGAGAAAAGCATATACCTGTCCCTGCAATTCAATTACCAGATTTTAAAAAGTTTTTAATAAGATGCTTTGTAACCAGGCAGCTGTAGCATGTCTTTAATTCCAGCACTCAGGAGTCAGAAGCAGGTGGCTCTGTGAGTTCGAGGCCAGCCTGGTTGGTGGAGCAAGTTTCTGGACAGCCAAAGCTATGTAGAGAAACCCTGTCTCCAAAAAACAAAACCAAAACCAAAATGCAACGTAGCCCTGGCTGGCCTGGAAGTTGCTATATAGACAAGGACAGCTTCAGAGTTGCCAATTCTCATGCTGCTGTCTTCCAAGTTCTGGGGTTACAGAAGTACACCACCATGTCCTGGAAGTGAGAATCATAGCTGGGCATGGTGGTGCACGCCTTTATTCCCAGCTTGGGAGGCAGAGGCAGGTGATCTCTGGATCTCTGTGAGTTTGAGGCCAGCCTGGTCTACATCATGATTCCAGGACAGCCAGAGTTATATAGTGAGACTCTGTCAAAAAAAATGAGTAATAATCTGAAATAAATTGTGAAAAATAAGCATTCATATTTGTGACATTTTGTCAATTGGATACAACCCAGAGCTGCCAGGGAATTGAGTCTCAGGGCGGGATGGTCTATATCAGGTTGTGGGAGGGGTTTTCCTAATTGTGTTCCTTGTAAATTGGGAAGACCCAGATTGCCCTGGAAGGCACCATCCCCTAGGCAGGGCATCCTGGACTGTGTAAGTGTGTAAGTATATTTGTATATGTGTATAAAGGACTGTGCTGGTATAGAGAAGATGCTGAGCTCAAGTAGACATGGATGGATGGATTCCCTCTCTTGACCGTGGATGTGATTTGACAAGCAATCTCAGGTTCCTATCACTGTGACTTCCCTGAAACCCCCAGGCCTTGAACTCATGGAGAACCACATGCCTTGGCCTCAGAAGTGCTGGGATTAAACACATACACCACCACACCCTGAAAGATGAAAGAGTCTTTAGGGTCAAAGGCATACACAGGCTGAAGTCTGAGGCTGTGGCTTTGTTGTCGATTGATTGCATAGCATAGCATGTTTGAGGCCCTGAGCTCAACACTCAGTATCTCAAAAATAAATAACAAATCAAAAAGACATACATACATTGGAAGAACTGGGAGATAATCAAGCAAACAGTGATTGAAAGACAGAGAAGTTATACCATCAGTTAAAATAGACTGAGAAACAAACAAAAAATTACTGGAGACACAGAGGGTCATTCTACAGTGGTAAAGGGGCTGATTCATCAAAAAGCTAAAACGCCTGTAAACAGACATGCACCTAACAACAGAGTTTAAAATACAGAAGGATAGGAAGTGATGGATGAGGATTGGGGGAGCCGTGTGTTACGGCGCATGTCTCAGGGACCAATCAATACTCAACTCTGAAAAGAGAAGTGACAGAGCTGGAGAGACGTGAATAACAGCTAACAAATATTGATAATGGATAGAACTGGCTAGAAAAACAATGAAGAGGGTTTCAAGAGGTGTGAGAAACACCAGGGAGCACAGCTTGATCCAGCTGATCTGTCTACAGACCATCAAGCTCAGCAAGAGAGATTTCAGGTACACGATGTGCTGCCCGATTTGAGCCTTGGAAGGAAAGGAAAGGTCTCATTATGGTCTGAATGTATCTGTTCCCTAAACACAGCCCTTGGGGGGAATACGATTACTGTATTAAATTAGCCTCCTTGATACCAAGATGTGGTGGCACACACCTGATAGCCCAGTCTTTGGGGGTCAGGGGACGCATGACAAGTTTGAGGTCAGCGTGAGCTACGTAGTGGGTCTTTGCCTCTATAAAACGAAAGTACTGGCTGTCTCGCTGTCTTGGTTGTGTTTGTGTTTAGTCTTCACAGTTCCTTATATTTCCTAGACATGAGTCCCCATCTGAAGTGGACACCTGGCAAAGAGTTCCTGTGATTCTGCAAGTTTACCAAGCAGTTTTCAAAAGAAGAAACAGGCCAGGAGGTAGCACACACTAATCCCAGCTCTTGGGAGGCAGAAGCAGATGGATCTGTGTGAGTTCAAGGCCAGCCTGGTCTACAGAGTGAGTTCCAGGACAGCCAGGGCTACACAGAGAAACCCTGCCTCAAAAAAACAAAACAAAAACAAAACAAATGCTGGCAAGAATGTGGGTAAGAGGACGCCTTATTTAATGCTGTTAGGAGTGTAATGGGCACATAATGGAAGCCAGTATGGAAATCTCTCAAAAGTTAAAAAGCACTGGCAAGCTTGCTCAGTGGGTAAAGCACCTGCCACACAATCCCAGTGACCCTGTGTGATCCTTGGAACAAATGTAAATGTGGAAAGGGAAACCTGACTCCTTCCTCAACCTGCTTCTCTGACCTCCAGAAGAGAGAAGGGGAGGGGAAGAGGGGGAGGAGGGGAGGAGGGGAAGAAGGAAAGAGGGGAGAAGTTCTGCCTCGGGGAGTAGGGACTGACTCTTAATGGCTGAGCCATCTCTGAAGCCGCTATAGTGCCCTTTTCTTCTCCTCCCGTGTTTCAGAGACTGGATAGATTCTCTGATGTTTATTCTTCAGGACTCCAGCTAACAACTTCATTCAACATCACCAAGAGAATGCCACCAATCTAAAGATTAATCCAGAGGTCATGGAACTACAGGCAAGATTCATGTCCTGCCCACTGCCAGTTTTTTAAGTAAAGTTTTATTAGAACACAGCCATGCACTGATAAGTGGATATTAGCCCAGAAACATAGAACACCCAAGATACAACTTGCAAAACATAAGAAAATCAAGAAGAGGGGAGACCAATGGGTGGATACTTCATTCCTCCTTAGAATAGGGAACAAAATACCCATGAAAGGAGTTACAGAGACAAAGTTTGGAACTAAGACGAAAGGATGGACTATCCAGAGACTACCCTACCCGGGGATCCATCCCATAATCAGCCACCAAACCCAGACACTATTGCATATGCCAGAAAGATTTTGCTGAAGGGACCCTGATATAGCTGTCTCGTATGAGGCTATGCCAGTGCCTGGCAAATACAGAAGTGGATGCTCACAGTCATCTATAAGATGGAACACAGGGCCCCCAATGGAGGAGCTAGAGAAAGTACCCAAGGAGCTGAAGGGGTCTGCAACCCTACAGGTGGAACAACAATATGAACTAACCAGTACCCCCATCCTCCCAGAGCTCATGTCTCTAGCTGCATATGTAGCAGAAGATGGCCTAGTCAGCCATCACTGGGAAGAGAGGCCCCTTGGTATTGCAAACTTTATATGCCCCAGTACAGGGGAATGCCAGGGCCAAGAATCGGGAGTGGATGGGTAGGGGAGCAGGGCGGAGGGAGGGCATAGGGAACTTTCGGGATAGCGTTTGAAATGAATATAAAGAAAATATCTAATAATAAATAAATAAATAAAAGAAAAAAAGAACACAGCCATGTTAATTTCTGCTTGGTCTCTTGCTGTTTTCATCTACAAGTTGCAAAGTTGAAGGCTGCAGATGAAAGCCTGAAATATTTAGTGTTTGGCCTTTGATGGAGTGCTGCTCCTGAATCACCCTAACGGAGTCAGCGCCATTCACTGCCTCTGCCTCCTTGCTCCTCTGCCCTACAGGCTGTGTCCTGGCATGTTCTCACCACTGTCACACACGGGACACGCCCTGTGCCCACTCTCACCACTGTCACATGCCGGACAAGCTCTGTGAAGTTGGGGTTCTCACGGTAGTTGGGCAGAACTTCAGACTCCACACGCCTGCCAGCCACTTCCAGAACAACCTGAGGCTTTTCTATCTCAAACAGATGTACACGGCCCAATCCTCTCAGACCCCAGAACAGCACCTAAGGTCAGGAAGAGGGAGAGTCGAGGGCTATGGCTGACATGAGGCCAGCAGGTTAGGAGAAGGGAAGAGGCTTCAGTGCTTGGCGCTACCTCAACACGGAACGCCCTGAGCACAGGGCGCACGCTAGGAGGCAGAGACAGGTGTCCAGAGATGGGTTCAACCAGTGATGCCAGATCCCGGGGCTCCACATCGCTGGGCACAGAGGGCTACAAGAAAAATCAAAAAACAAAAAACAAGTCAGAATTCACACCAAAACATGGAAAGCAGCCGGGCGTGGTGGCGCACGCCTTTAATCCCAGCACTCGGGAGGCAGAGGCAGGCGGATTTCTGAGTTCGAGGCCAGCCTGGTCTACAAAGTGAGTTCCAGGACAGCCAGGGCTACACAGAGAAACCCTGTCTCGAAAAACCAAAAAAAAAAAAAAAAAAAAAAAACAAAACAAAACATGGAAAGCCTAGACTTGGAGAAGGGCCATGGGTTTCTGTGACGTGCCAATGCAGGGGAGCCAGACAGAGCTGGATTTGTAGGAAGGACCTCTCATAGAGCAGAGGCAGATGGGTGTATGGAAAGTGGGGTGGAAGTCTGAGGCATTCAGGGTGGGATAACCCCAGGATCAACAGCAGTATGGGTTCTCTAGAGGTAGAGACCTGACAAGATGAATCCTGAATATATCCATCAGTAAACCCGGGGTCAGGGTGTCCAGTGAGGTCAAACCAGGAGAGGCTTGCAGCCAGCACTTATGTGGACAAGAGACTAGACAGTTATCCTTGGGACACCCCAAGATAGGATGGCCTGGTAATAAGAATGGAGATACAGCCTGCCTGCCAGGCCAGGGTTCCTAACCTCAAGATGGCCGCTGTAGTCCAGCTCAATGAGCTCAAAGGTTGCAATGACCTCTCCAGCGGCCTGAGGCCCCTTCCTCAGGGGGAAGAACTGCAGCTCAGGGCGCTGATATGGGTCCTCGATTAACTTTACCCTTGGGGCTGCAAATGCCCTGCCCAGGAACACAGCAGGGCCCTGCAGGAGGCAAGGCAGTGAGAAAATAAGAAAGACACAGCTGGTAGTGGTGGCTACATTGCTAACCCCAGAGCTTAGGAAGCAGATGGCACCCTCCATGAGTTCCAGGCAGGCTTGTTCTACACAGTGAGTTCCATGCCAGCCAGGACTACATAGTGAGACATTCTGCCGCAAACCCCAAAATTACAGGAGCAAGGGAAGCTAAAAGGGAGGCATCAAGACAGTGGGGAAGAGGCATCTGGAAATGGGGTGGAGGAGGGGACACACTCACAAACTTATTGTGGTCAAAGACATTGATGACCACTAGTGGAGGTTCCTCCCGAAGATGCTCCCGTCTGCCGTCCACAATCAGCTGGTCAAATACCAAGAGCTCATCCCATAGCGGGCTCAGGGTCTGCTCCAAGACCTTGGAAACCATGAAGAGAAAGGGGCAAAGATAGATGTCAGAAGGGAGCCCCCCTCATATTCCAGGTGAGCAGTCAATATGATGCTTTCACGAGCTGTTTATCACCAAAGGCATGGCTCTCCAGTTCTGGTGTCTCTCTGTGACCATCTTACTTTTCCTAGCTCTAAAGTCAACCCCAAGAAAGACTGTCTGTCTGTTCTACACCAGGGCCTGAGTTGGGCCAGAGTCCTATCGAGTACTCTGTCCTGAAAATCTAAAGTAGGGAGAGAAACGTGGGACCTGAGACAAGAGTGCACCCTGTTCCCTGCTCCCCACTGTTTGTGTCCCAGCCTGGCTCTCACCCTTGTGGTCTGGCACTGGGTAGAGATGAGGACACGTGCAAAGGGGTCCGAGAGGCCACTGTCATCTGCTGCCAACACACCACGGGCCTGATACAGGTGAGCCCTCAGCTGGAAGTAGCTGAAGTCTGAGATGAGGGGAAAGAAGGAGATATGCTTGCTCAGGGGACCGCTGGGGTTCCCCGATTCATGAACCCCTCTCTAGGGTCAACAGCAAAGTGGGCTGACCCTGGCCCTGAACTCACCATCCCGGTATAGGCTTTGGGGCAGCCCAGCTGAGGGTTCAGGCAGAAGATCCGTGGGCAGCTCAGAGGTGCAAGCCTTGGCTTGCTTGCCCAGCCCCAGCCACAGGAAGAGCTCCAACTTGGCACAGACCTCCCCAGGGGCTGACCCAGGTACCTGTGTGGGAAGGAGGAATGCTGGAGCCCCCTGCCCCAAATCTCTCTGCCAAGGAGAGATGGTACCCAAGTTCCCCAGTGTGGGGAGTCTGCTCCCACTTCTGCATCCTTCCTCGGTCCCTCCATCCCACCCCATGATCCCATCCCATGCCTTATGATGCCACTCCTATAGCCACAGTCCTAATCCCAAATGCATAACCTGCCCTCTCTGTCCCCTCTATCCTCAGCACATTTATATCTTCTGTCCTTTACCCCAAGGGTCACAGCTTCTCACCGTTAAAAAATTTGCTTTGGTGTTTCTTCCCGAGACAGCTCATTTGGAAATTTTCTACTTGTAAACCAGCTGTGCTTGCAAGAAAGATCACTCTCCCTCCTCTTCACCTTGCCTATATGTCAGGACCACTGTAGGCCCAGGGCAGATAAGTTTGCTCTTGACTTCACTCCCAGGCTGACCTGGACAAAGCCACAACCCCCTTTAGCCTTTCTGGTCAGGGAGTTTCTGGTTGGGAGCCACAGAGGCGCCTGCCTGCTCTGATGCTCTGCTGTGTCTACGAACCTCACCCCACTCTCCCCAGCACCTCCATCCCAGCCCCGCCCACTCTCCCCAGCACCTCCATCCCAGCCCCGCCCACTCTCCCCAGCACCTCCATCCCAGCCCCGCCCACTCTTCCCAGCACCTCCATCCCAGCCCCGCCCACTCTCCCCAGCACCTCCATCCCAGCCCCATCTCACTGTGAGTAGCAGACTCTGGATCTTCCCACAGTCTCGGCCTCGCTCCTCTTCAACCACGGAGTACAGTATATCCTGTGCAGGGATGCGGGCATAGGCCACACGGCGCTGGCCACTGAACATCCAGACCAGCACGTCAGGGAGGGGAGGCTGTGGCTGCAAGCGGAGGACCGGGTTGCTTAGGGAGTTTGGAGCTTAGACTATCTGATCCCGAAGATTGGTGGATACTTCAAGTGCCCTGACTTTTTCTGACCGCTGGCCACCTGCTCCCTGGCCTCTCCCTGGTCTCTCCCCCTGGGACATCTCAGACTCGAGGCCCAACTTGAAGTCCTCACCCAGCACACAGCATTCCGCTCTTGTCATGTTTACATGTAAAGTTCCGTGGTAGTAAGCACACTCACAGTCGTGCTGATGGCTGTGCACCCCCAGAACTCTATTGACTTAAGTATTAGCTCCCCCATCTTCAATTGAGGGTCCAGTTCCCAGTAACACAAAAAGGCAAAATAATGTAATGCTTAAAAACAACATCAGTAGGAATAGAGAGCTGGCTTAGGGCTTAAACGCACTGACTGCTCTTCCAGAGAACCTGGGTTTGGTTCTCAGCACCCACATGGCGGCTCACAAGCATCTGTAACTCCAGTTCCAGGGGGTCTGATGGTTCTCCTGACTACAGAAGCCAGGCACGACCATGGTGCAAAAATATACAGGCAAACTAAATACACCTTAAAAACAAACAAACTGCGGAAGTCAGACATGCTAGGTTATGCCTCTAACCACAACACTTGGATGTCAAAGGCAGGCAAATCTCTGAGTTTGAGGCCAGCCTGGTCTATAGCATGAGTTCCAGGACAGCCAGGGCTACATAGAGAAACCCTGTCTCGAAAACAAACAACCAAAAACAACAACAATGAAACTATATATGACACATATTTATGTCATGAAATGTCCTTTGACAAAGGGAAGATTTCATTAAACATTTTTAAGACTTGGGTGTAACTCAGTGGTAAAACACATGCTTATCATGGGCAAGGTAAGAAAGGAGGGAGAGAGGGAGGGAGAGAGGGAAAGAGGGAGGGAGAGGAAGAAAGAAGGAAGGAGGGAGGAAGACTTTTTTTTTCGAGACAGGGTTTCTCTGTGTAGCCCTGGCTGTCCTGGAACTCACTCTGTAGACCAGGCTGGCCTTGAACTCAGAAATCTGCCTGTCTCTGCGTCCCAAGTGCTAGGATTAAAGGCATGTGCCACCTGGCTAGGAAGACTCTTAAATTTGCTCTAAGATTTAATTTAATGACATCCCTACCTTGCTCCTCCTTCCAATGCTGACTTCTGCCCACCCAGGTCTCCCAATTGTAGGCATTTGTACATGTTGGGCATCCATCCTCTCTCCTACACCAAACCCCAACTAACAAATATGCTTGGAATTGCACCCGCTGCTTCAGCAGGGCCAACCACGATGGCTAGACTGTCAGCCTCCATTGTGTGCACAAGCTCTCCTCACACGTTCCAGTCAAAGGAGGCCGTGCCCAAGGCACATCAATCACCTGTCCTTCCAATCAAATCTTGGATAATCTTGGGACCCCTGCCGAGCCCCGAGTTTGGCACCCTTAAGTACACCAAAGGAAGCACGTGTCACCTAAAGGACAACTGTTGCATCTGCCCAAAGGTCTCTGGAAGGGTCCAGAACGTAGGAAAGTATGCAGAGTAGGAAAGGCATCACCTCTTGAGCCAGGAAGCGCAGCCTTGCCAGGAGCTTCTTAGCCAGCACCATAGTCCTCTGCATGTTGTTCAGCCTCAGGCTCCGTAAAAGCCGTAGTCCTTGCCTTGCCATCAGATTCTAGAAGGGCAGGCAGAGAGCATGAGTAGAAGGATTCTGTCAGGCACCCTGGCTTCCTTCCTTTCCCAGAGTGTACCAGGCTGTGTACCAGGCTGTGTGTCAGGAGTTTCGCTCGACAACGATCCAGGGCATTGGGTCGAGTCATCGTCCTGCGCTCAGCACCGTGGCAAAACTGTCTGCAGAGAGAAGTCAAGGCCGAGATCAGGACCCTGGAACCTCTTCCTTCAGGAAGGCCCCCTACTTCCTGACTCTGACAGTCCTTCCTCAGAGAGCCCCATGCCCAAATACAACAAGCACAGCCTGGTCTTTAAGCCCTGTGGCCACCAATATTTAACATCTCTGCGTGAGCTACTTCAGCTACAAGTCTATAGACCAACCGCCTGACTGCTAGTCAGTTAGGCTAGTTAGTTATGCCAGCCCCACCCAAGGCCTACAGCATCTCATGAAGGCCTACTTGTTTACACTGTGGGAGAGTCCTGTACCCACATTCATCAGAAAGGAATGCCTGCTTTAGTCTCCACCAGCCTGACTAGAAGATAACTAGACTTCCAGGTGAGGTGGGACACGGCGCCTTTAATCTCAGTACTTGGGAGGAAGAGGAAGGTGGAGCTCTGTGGGTCTGAGGTCAACCTGCTCTACACAGGGAGTTCTAAGACAGCCAAGGCAATAAAGTGAGACTCTGGAGAGAAAGAGAGAGAGAGAGAGACAGAGACAGAGCAAGCTGGAATACAACATGGCCAAAGCGAATGCATGATTTCCAATGACCACTTCCAACCAACGCACATCAAAGTTGCCCTGCTGAGATGGCCTCAGGGGAAAGGTGCTGGCTTCCTAACTATAAGAGAAGCCGCATGGGGGAGAGAATCAACTCCTGAGAATTATCTCCTAAATCCCCCATCCCCATCGTGATATGAATGCACGCATGCATACATAACTAAAACTATTTTTTAAATGTAATTAAGGAATGTTTTTAAAAACACATAGCAGTCAAGCTGGTTGGTGATAGCGTACACCTAATTTAATCTCAGCACTCAGGAGCCAGAGGTAGGTAGATTTCTTGTCAGTTTGAGGCTAGCTGATCTGCAGACCAAGTTCAAGGACAGCTGGAACTATAGAAAGAGAAACCTTGTCTCAAAAAACCAAAAACAAAAACCAACCAACCAACCAACCAACCAACCAAAAAAACCACGACAAACAAACAAACAAAACCACAGAGGTCAAATTTTCAATTGTTACCTTTATCTTTCACTAAATTATTTACATTCTTTCTTAAAAATCCAGCACCAGGATGGGTCCAGGATTCAGCAGTAGAGCGCATGCTCTGTGTACGTGAGGCTGTTTAATGTCCAGCACATGTGTGCACACACTAGCAACCAGCACACGCCCCCTTCTCCATCTTTTCCCAGGATCGCCCAGTTTAAGTTCCTTTCTCACACAGGATCAAGGCAGACAGACATCTCACCACACTGGCTGCTTGCTGTCCTCACCCTCGCTGCCGCACAGAGCATTCTCATAGTACCCAGAGGGCTCTCAGCACTTTCCCATCTATTTTGCTCCACTGCAGTTGCCTATCTAAGGGTCAAATATAAAACTCTAAAAGTGAACTAAAAGGCTCTGCACATCTGGCCCATTATCTCTAACCTCATCAGATACACCTGTCTCATCAAGGACAACCCTGTGTCACACTGGCCTCTGCTCCTCCATAAATTATGTAGAAAGCAAAATGTCCTTGTGCACACAGACGTGCACTTGGAGACGCCAGGAAAGTTAAACACACCTCTTCCACAGAACGAACTGCTTAGCTGGTCCTCTGGGAGGCCAGGGATGGATGGATATAGTTTAACAACCTGGTGATCATTTGCTGCCTGGTGAGTGAGCCTCTGCCCATATCTCCCAGAATTTATGTTTTACTTATCCCAGGCCCTTTCCCCCTAAAACCCTGAGCATTGCTTCTAGGCCATAAAACCCATCCTAATGGGAGACACCACTTGCACTTCACAACAGCCTAAGTGACTCCTATGCTATCTGAGGCCCAGGGACAATCCTGACGCCCATAGGCATTGTGGTTACCCATCTCTGAGTCAGCAATACTCATCTTTGTGAAAAAAGCCAGATGCACTTTGCAAAAGTTCTCAATGGTAAACAGGTCTTAAATTTATTGACCACTTGGGACTGAGTTATCAGAAAGCATTTTCCCCTCAAAATTGTGCTGTGCTCAAAAACTGGCTAAATGATCGGGGTCAGAATTCAAAAGTCCTGGGCCAGCACCAGTATCTGAAAATTCAGTGAATCAGGTTTCATTCTTGTCTCTTTGTGGGTTGTTTCCCTGCCTGCAGGGAACCTCTGCAAATTTATACCACACACATTACCCACCAGAACTTGCAGTGAGGCCCCATCGTGTGTGTGTGTGTGTGTGTGTGTGTGTGTGTGTGTGTGTGTGTGAAAAGGAGTGAGCAGGCCATTCAGGTAGAAAGCTTGGAGTGTGCCAGACAGTGGTGGCACATGCCTTTAATCCCAGCACTTGGGAGGCAGAGGCAATTCTGAGTTCGAGGATTTCTGAGTTTGAGGCCAGCCTGGTCTACCGAGTGAGTTCCAGGACAGCTAGGGCTACACAGAGAAACCCTGTCTTGAAAAACCAACAAAAGATCTCTTTCTCTGTGCTCTAGAAATGCCCAACCTCATCAACATAATGCAGATTTGCATAATGTAAATTTGCATTTCCTACAAATAACTATCCCCAGAACTCAGGTCACCTTGCTGCCTGGCTAGGAGATCTATTTCCACTTTCCAGGCTAGCTAACATCTCCAGAAACAAGCTTGCGACACCCTTCCTTCCTTCCTTCCTTCACACCTTACCCTCCACAGCTTAACTAACAGCCCCTTCTACACAGCCAGGCAAGTTGGGAGGGTTAATGTTGGTCATCGCCTGACCGGGTTCTATGGTTGCCAAGGAAACAAGCCCCTCGAGCATGTTTGTGAGAGGTTTTCTAGACTGGGTTAATTTAACTGGGAAGATCCACCAGAACTGTGGGTGGCCCCACCGCGTGGGCTGAGGCTCTGGGTTGAGACAGATGGAGAGAGTGAGCCAAGTCCCAAGCATTTGTCCCTCCCTGCGTCCTGACTACGCCTTATTCAACTACAAGTTTTCTCTTGAATTTACTCCCCTGGTCTTTTATCACTGTTTTGGTTTGGTTTTTGAGACAGGGTTTCTCTGTATAGCTCATGTAGACCAGGCTGGCCTTGAACTCATTGAGATCCACCTGCCTCTGCCTCCTGAGTGTTGGGGTTAAAGGTGTGTGCCACCACTGCCCAGGTTTGCATTTACTTGTTTGTTTGTTTGTTTGTTTGTTTATAGACAATGACCTCATGTATGCTGCCACACTGGTCTTGTTTGTTTGTTTGTTTGTTTGTTTGTTTGTTTGTAGACAATGACCTCATGTATGCTGCCACACTGGTCTCAAGCTGAGCTTGACCTTGAGTTTGAACTTCTGATCCTCCTGCCTCTACCTCCCAAGAGCTGGGATTACAAGCATGTGCCACCATGCCTTGTAATTGCAATGCTAGAGCCTGAACCCAATGCTTTGTGCATACTAGGCAGTCACTCTGTCAAGTGAGCTGCATCCACAGCCCCTGAGCCCATTCACCCCCTCTCCACTGCATGGCTCTGTCCATCTCCTATCACCTAAACAAAGCCTTCTTTAGAAGTCCTGTCTTCTCTCTACACCCTCTCTCTCCCAACTCATCCTTTCTAAAGTTATAAATGAGAACATCAAGACCTTCATTGGCTCTCCCCTGCCACAGCCATTACAATGACATAGCCGGTGCCACGGTGTCTGCCAAATAAAGGGGAAGCTCGTGAGAAAAGTGTCAGAAAGGGACTTGAGTGCCTGGAGCAGGTGGTCCGATTCATGGAAGTGCAGATGAAAGATGGAAGCAACCAAGTTATGCAGTTCATGCGATTAGAGCAACAACTGGTGGCTGAGAAAGGACCAGTTAAGGATGCCCTCAGAGCTCGTTATGCAGGGGGTGAAAGGTTAAGTCAGCATCACAGGGCTACTGCCAAGGCAGCCTCACATCCTCCCAGTATCAGCAAGTAGGGCCGTCGCAGGGATGCCTCCATGAGATCAAGCTGTAAGGAGTTTCCTTAATCAGTGATCAGTGGGGGTAGGGCCCAGCCCATTGTGGGTGGTGCCATTCCTGGGCTGCTGGTCCTGGGTTCTATAGAGAAGCAGGCTGAGCAAGCCAGGGGTGGCAAGCCAGTAAGCAGCAGCCCTCCAAGGCCTCTCTGCAGCAGCTCCTGCCTCCAGGATCCTGCCTTGGGTGAGTTCCGGTGCTGACTTCCTTCAATGATGAACAGCAATGTGGAAGTGTGAGGTGAATAAACCCTTTCCTCTGCAGTTTGCTTTTTGATCATCCTGTCTTGTTGCAGCGATAGAAAGCTTAACTAAGCGGGGTTTTACTCTCCTTGTGAAATAGGAGGGAGGAGAAGCCTTCTATGCCTGGAGAAACCCAACGCCCCTGATCTCTACTGAGTTCCCTTGATATGGGCACCTCTCCTTCTCTTTCTCCTGTAGGTGCTGCAGAACACAGCTTGAAACTACCCTTGGTCTAGACAGTCACCAGGAGCCTCTCTCCCATCCTGAAACTGGCCACAGAGAGGCAGCTCAATGGCTGACTCTCAGCTCACCTGCTGCCAGCCACCAGCTCTTCCAGAGTCTGCTTCAGTCGTGTGCAGGCACCCGGCCCTGACCTGCGCTGCATCTTCTCAACCTCCTGCAGGCCATGGTCCTGTGTGGACTCCAAGAGAAGTCAGTCTTGAGAGGCCCTGGCCCATATCCCACCCATGCATACCACTCTCCTGATGGCCCCTCATTGATTGGATTCTGGTTCTGATTGCCCGGTCCCCTCTGTCTCCACTGTCCTGGCTCCCACAACTTTGCTCCCCTCAGTTTGCCTGGAAACCTCAAGCTTTGTCCACCAGTTCCCAGCCTTGCATCCACAGCTTCTCAGCTCCACCCCATCAGCCTCTACTTTCGAGCGCCTTCGGAAGCCTCACTCTCTAGCATCCCGTGGCTGGGCCTTTCCCTTCGGGTGTGTCTTGCTCTCACCAGCCTCTCGGCTACTTTGCACACACTATTGCTGCTCTGTAGGCGCCAAGTATAATCCTCCCAGCGGCTCCATACATGTAGGCAGGGCTTTCGGTGACGCAGAGGCAAGCAGAGATATGGCCTGGCCGGATAGAGAGAAGAGAGGGACTTGGGGGCATCTTGATGGCTTGAGGACCTCTTTATCCCCTCCTACAAGTGACTCTGGTCACTTACCCATTGCCATCCACAGGTTCAGGCCACTGAACAGGTGTCCCCAGCAACTCTTGCTCCTCCTGCCCTGACCCTCTGTCCTCAGATTCCAAGAGAGGCTGAACTTCAAGTGTGCTGCTTTCAGATCCCTCCTCAGCCCTTGATCCTTGGCCCGATTGTTCTTCCTGGCGTCCTGCATGACCTGCATCCCATTGAGGATCAGAGCATCAGGTTGAAGGTCAGGCACTTCCGGCCATGGCCCCTCTCTCAGTAAAGCAGAACCCACCACTGTCTCTCAAGTGACCACCCTTTCCTGTGGCCTAATGTCTGAAACAAGGGACCACTCCCAATCCCATGGCTTTTCGGGCTCATCTAGGCCACACACCAATGGAAATCTCCAGGCTGATGGGCTTCTTGGCCAGTGAAGGGTCAATCATGGTGGCCTCAAAGAGCGCCCCGAAAAGCAGGAAATCTTCAAAGGATGCCAGGGCATTCTGGGAAAGAGAGTGAGGCTGGGGTCAGCTCCCAACCTCCTGAGGAGCAATCTGATCTGCTTGGTCACAATGCCTACATAAAGACATCAAAACTAAGGTCCAGGAGGCTCTGCATCTTACCTCCCTTTCTGCCCCTGATAGCTCCCCCAGGGAACTAACCTCCTTAATATATACCATGCTTAGATACACCAGCACACGTGTGCACATGCACAGGATTCTTCATCCAAGTCCCCAAACTGGTAAGAACATCATGATGTCTGACGCTGAGGGTGACTCCAGCCCCTACCTCTGGCAGAGGCAGCAGGTCCTCCACCTCCACCTCCATTGCACTCGGAATCTCAGGTGCATCCTCGATGGTGCTGGCACTGGCAGGCTGTAAAATGCCAGCCGGGGTCTGACCCTGTCTGGTCTTCTCCTTCTTCTTTTTCTTCTTCCCAGTGAGCCGGGACAATCCAGACCTTTGTGTGGTCTGGGAGGATTTAGGTTCAACTCTGCCTTCAAACACCTCCATAGACACAGCTACCAGAAGTCGACCCCGGAACCAAATCCCTTCGCCAAGACCTTCGTTGAGACTTTGAAGATCATCCTGGAGCCTGCCGCTGGGGAGCGAACCATAGAGGGGCACCCAGGCTGGACCGAAAGTGGGGTTAAACCCCGCTGTGAGGGGACAAGAACAGGATTGGAGGGGAGCACAGAATAAATGAGTACTGTTCTGAACTGTACCCCCTTGTATTCTCCAGGTGCTGGGGTGGGGAAGAGAAGGCAGGGTTTGGCTCTTTCTGAAGGGAGTGGCGCTAACAGTATTAGTCAGAGGGCCTCTCTGGGCTTTAGGGAGGAAATGAGGCTGGGGTAGAAGTACTGGTGTTGTGGTAAAGGTTGAGCTTTGCTCTGAGGAGCTGATGTGAGCCACGGCAGACAAGGACCCTCGCGGACCAGACGTGCTCACCTGCGCAGAGTTCGAGATCTGCCTCAGGTCTAGCACGTGTGTGGCGAGGGCCACATCCACAAGAGGTGCATTGTCACGCAGCTGCAGGCGAAGGCTGCGTGTTAGCGGCGGGAAGAGTTCCACGAAGCTCAACTGCTCGTTCCACTTGGGCGCTGTCTCCTCACCCCGAACCGAAGTCTCACCCTGAAGGCCAAGTCAGGCGGAAGGAGTTAGTGTGGGTCCTAAAAGATGGCTCAGCGGGTGATGGCGCCTGATATCAACCTGATGGCCTGAGTTTGGTCCCTAGGTCCTATCCCTGTTGTCCCTCCTATAGGTTGTCCTCTGACTTTCACACATGTGCTGTGGCACTCAGAGCACCACATACATACACAAAATAGCCAAAGAGATGGCTCAGTGGTTAAGGTCAAGCGTGAGTTCTACTCTCCCACCAAGTGAGTTTGCTTCTCCTCCACTTATCCAGCAGCCCACAGACACTTGTGACTCCAGCTAAAGGGGATGGCTGACACCTCTTCCGGCCTCCATGAGCTCCTGCCCTCAAGCGTTCCACAGAGATTTTCATACATACATAATTAAGAATAAAAATTGTCTTGGGAGGCAGCAGCAGGCGGATCTCTGAGTTCCAGGCCAGCCTGGTATCCAAAGTGAGTTCCAGGACAGCCGAGGCTATACACAGAGAAACCCTATCTTGAAAAACAAATAAACAACAACCAAAAGCCAGCCATTGTGGCAGATCCCTGTAATCCTACCAAACGGATCTCTGAGTATCAGGGCTACATAGCAAAACCTTGTCTCTAAATGAATAAATAATGATTATCATTAATTAATACTTTTTAAAAGACTTGAGCTGCAGCACGGAGCATAGGAGTGATTTACCTGCTGTCCCAGGAAGCTCACCCGCACATACGGGTCCAAAAGGACATTTTGGTCATGGAGGGCTCGGGCCAGGCTGCCCAGCAGCCCCGTGCGCACTGTGGGGAGCCCCTCTGCACGGTACACGCGGACTCGCAGCCGTGCCCATGGCCTCTCAGCCTGCACCCCGTGTGGCAGGAGTAGATTCCTAGGAGAAGCCAACTTGGGGAATAAAGCTGGAGCCTGAGCCCCCCTGCTTCTCTGCCCCGCCCCCAGGCCACGCCTTATCCAATTTCTCCTCCGTCCACTGCCCAGCTCACTTCTCTATGTCCGAACTGGTCCCTGGGCATGGGGGTGGCGGTGGAAGGGGAAGGTCCCCACGTGCCCTCACAGACAGGGTGATCTTGACGAAGCCCTTGGTTCCGGCGCGGGTGTCACGGGGGTCATGCAAAGGAGCCCACTTTTGGTGGAAGTGCCCATCTAAGGACAGAGGAAGAGGACAGAGAGTGAGGAGACATCTAAGGGACACAGATTCAGGATGTTGGACAATGACTGGGGTTGGAGCAGGGAGAACCACCATACAAAAAAGGTGAGCATTCACAAGAGACGGGTGTCTTCGAAGTTAGTCCACTGGCCAGAACTCAGTTAATTTGTTCATATAAATAAGTTTCAGTGAGAAGAGGGGTTTAATACCTGGCTGGTCCAAGGCCATCCCCAAGTCCATCCTGAAAGTCCCTATCCTGGTGGCCATAAACGGGAGAGTCTGCGAGTGGAAAGCCTGGGGAGAGAAGAGTTAAGTCCTGGTGCTTTGGCATCTTTCTCCCTGCCCACCTTTTTGACTTTCAGTTTATAGCCCTGGCTGGACCTTGAACTCATGGCGATTTTCCTGCCTCAGTCACCCAAATGCCCAGCTCAGTACTTCCCTTTCCTGACTTGAATCCGCTTTCCCACTCACAGTTATCTCCAGCAGCAAGTCTTGGAGATGAAGCCGAGTCTCATGAAATTCGAACAAGAAGTACTGGGTAGTGGGATGAGAAAGGTTAGAGCAGCGAGAGGAGTTAGGCACGACAGGCTCATTCAGCTCGCCCCGAATTCTTGCAAAGAGCATGCGGTTCCTTTCCTAAAAGGCACCTACATACTCTTTCCCCGGGATGACTCCCCTAACCTGGCTCAAAACGCAGAACCAGTGTCTTTGCATCCTGGCCCCGCCCTCTCTCTTCACAGGTCTCTCTGGATCCCTCCCATTCTCTCAGACCCGCCCTCTTCCTTGGTGGCACCTCACCTCATTGTAGAAGGGGCAATTGGTTCCACGCAGTGTTGCAGTCACCTTGCGCTGATCCCCAACGCGAACAGCCACATAGGGGTTAATATTGACTCCCACCAGTTTCTGGGCCTCAAGCACTGTGACCCCGACCTAGGTAAGGAATGAAACAAAGAGAGGAAAGAAAGTCAGAGTTGCCTGGGTAAGAGGAGTGACCCGTGTGAGATGCCACGAGGGTTAGAATATGGCCTGAGAGTCATACCTGGAAGTCCTGGGCTTTGCAAACCTTGAAGGGGTCTCCCCGAGGCAAGCCCAGGGCGCGGCTGTAAAGAAGTCTAGGGTCAGCTCTGCTCTTCCCTCCTCTCCCACCCACACATACAGATGCTTGTTGCTGGGATGAGGAGTCAGAGCCCCTTGCCCTACCTCCATCTCAGGCCTACATCCAGAATTCGATTCACTCTTGGAGGTCTGAACAAAAGTTGGTTGAGACCTACTCCGAGGCCACACTGTGTCTCGGGACGTGGACAACAGACACAACCTGTCCTTATCAAATTCCTTTACAAATCGATATGAGCCACTATAAGTGACTTTGAACATGGTAGTGTCTGTCTGTGCTGTAAGTGAATGATCTTTGATGCCAGTGTATCCACCCTTCCGGGTACTCTGGTGTGGATGGATGGGTGTGGCTTATGTGTGTGAGGAAAACTGACTCAACGACAGGGTGTGAGACCAGGAGCATGTGAGTACACTACCTTTTGAGGGGGCTGAACACCACCCCAGAAATCTCCACGTCAGGTTCTTCCTCCAGCTCCGGCTCCAGCTCCAATTCGTTCTCTTCATCGTCCTGTGTTCCCAGGCTTCGGGCTAGCCTGCGGCCCAGAGCCACTGCTCTTCGCTCCAGCTGGGCTTCCCCAGGCCTGAGAGGAAAGGCCTCATAGGACCTGTCACCTGGTGCTGGGCATCCCTTGCCTTTGCTTATCTTAGAACTGACCTTTAACCTTCAGATTGACCCCACTTATCCTGGGACTAACTCTTTTGTTTTGGTTTGTTTTTTTTTTGAGACAGGGTTTCACTGTATAGACTGGGACTAACTCTTCTTATCCCTGAGATCAGTCTAATTTCTTTCTTTTTTTTTTTTTCTTTTGTTTTGTTTTGTTTTGTTTTGTTTTTTGAGACAGGGTTTCTCTGTGTAGCCCTGGCTATCCTGGAAATCACTTTGTAGACCAGGCTGGGAAATCACTTTGTAGACCAGGCTGGCCTCGAACTCAGAAATCTGCCTGCCTCTGCCTCCCGAGAGCTGGGATTAAAGGCGTGCGCCACCACACCCGGCCCAGTTTAATTTCGTAACCTAGTCTTTTTTGTTTTGTTTTGTTTTGTTTTTTGAGACAGGGTTTCTCTGTGTAGCCCTGGCTGTCCTGGAACTCACTCTGTAGACCAGGCTGTCCTGGAACTCAGAGATCCACCTGCCTCTGCCTCCCGAGTGCTGGGATTAAAGGCGTGTGCCACCACTGCCCGGCCATAACCTAGTCTTGGTGTCAGGAGTGACTTCTGACCTTATAATTCAGTCACTGGAATCTCAGACTCTAGTACTAAATCATGGCACAGGCTCTTCACCCCCAAAGCGACCCTGTTTATTCCCTATGACCCCACATACTCACTCCATGTCCTGGAAGCCCACATTGGGGATGATCAACTCTAAGCTGGGAAGAAAAAAATAGAGAAGATGAGACCCGACTGTAGAGTGCTGAGATCACAGCACCCCGCAGACCCAAGGTGAAGGCATATGCTGCTGCTCTTTCTCCAGGGTGAGTTTCATCTGGGGACACCAGGCCTTGCATAAGTTACTAGCCGGTTACCTGTCTCGAATGGGTGTCCCAAAGTCCTCCTCTGCCCAGGTCCCAGCAGCTCCCTCAGGGGGTTGATACTTTAGGTCAAGCTCCACTTGGATCTGAAACCAAATACGGCACCCGTTGGTGCCCCCAAACTGACATGGGGCTAAGAAGTACCAACACCTGCACACCATCGGGAAAAAGGGGGCCTCTCCGTCTATGTCTGCAGTAGCGTGTTCCTCTCGAATTACAATAATGTTAGCACTCACAACCTTCTGCACTGCTGCTAGAAGAAGCTGCGGCAGCTTTCTTTAATGATGACCCCTGGTAGGTTGGCTACACTCCAAGGCAGGCCCTACTCCCAAGAGCAGCTGGATAACACAAACTGAGTTTTATCAAGGGGTGAGAAATAAAGAAAACTCACAGTCGGGTGGGTAGGGAAGTGAGGATGGAGAGGGGTCATGGGAAGAGTGAGGGATGAATATGATCAAATACATCCTATTAAATTCTCATAGAATTATTAAAGAATATCACGTTGTAGATGCTCACAGCCTTCTTGAGAACTAACGGCGCTAGGCTTAGGAGCTTAAAGGGTGTTTGCTCTCAAGGCAGACAACTTGAGTTTGACGCCCAGAACCTACTCAGTGGAGGCCGAAAACCAACTCCCAGAAGGTGTTCTCTAGCTTCTACACAAAGGCTCGTGTACACATAAGAAATAAATGTTTACAGGACTGGAGAGATGGCTCAGTGGTTAAGAGCACTGACTGCTTTTCCAGAGGACCGGGGTTCAATTCACAACTCCCACATGGTGACTCACAGCCATCTGTAATGGGCTTGACTCCCTCTCCTGGCATGCAGGTGTACATGGAGTCTGGACACGTATACATAAAATACATGAATACATAATTCTTAACAAAAAATAAAATAATAAACGTTTAAAAAACTTTTTTTTTTTTTTGGTTTTTTTTTTTTCGAGACAGGGTTTCTCTGTATAGCTCTGGCTGTCCTGGAACTCACTTTGTAGACCAGGCTGGCCTCGAACTCAGAAATCCGCCTGCCTCTGCCTCCCGAGTGCTGGGATTAAAGGCGTGCGCCACCACGCCCGGCTAAAAAACTTTTGTTGAGAAAGGGTTTTATTGTGTAGCTCTAGCTAGCCTTGAACTTACAGAGATCCACCTGCCTCTGCCTCTGCCTCTGCCTCTGCCTCTGCCTCTGCCTCTGCCTCTGCCTCTGCCTCTGCCTCTGCCTCTGCCTCTGCCTCTGCCTCTGCCTCTGCCTCTGCCTCTGCCTCTGCCTCTGCCTCTGCCTCTGCCTCTGCCTCTGCCTCTGCCTCTGCCTCTGCCTCTGCCTCTGCCTCTGCCTCTGCCTCTGCCTCTGCCGTCTCTGTCTCTGCCTCTGCCTGGATTGAAGATATGTGCTACCACACGCAGCTACAGATAAAATGGAGATAGGCTTGAGGCTGGGGCACAGCTCAGTTGGGAGAGTGCTTGGCCATCATTCAGAAAGGCTTGAGTTCAGGCTCAGCAGCACTGAAAACAATCAAACCTAAGCCTGGAATATACAAAAGCAAACACTCATACAACAAACAACAACAAACATACAACAGGGCTCAACCTCAGCGTGCATGCCACCCATCCTGTTCTTTCACTGTTCTTGACCCTTGCATCCTGCTCCCAGACAGCTTTCCCACTTCCAGATCTTTCTAGGTTTCTGCCCTACTCTGCACCCCAACTTCCAACATCAGCACACCGGCGTTTTACAATTTTTGGTTCTTCTGTCTGAACGCTCTCCCTTCTACTCAGTTCCGAGCACAGGCATAGTTTCCACAGGGAAAGTCTTCAGACCTCCCCCTATCACAGCCTTGTAATGGCTCTTCTATAACACTCATGGTGGCAAACTTACTTTGTCTTGTGTGGATGGATGCTTGCTTAATGTTTGACCCCCTCATACAGTTTGTGGGCTTCAAGAAAGCAAATCTTTATCTCATTTTGCTTACCACTGAATCCTCGTTGCTCAACATCATCCTTTAACTTAACCAAGGATCGAATGAAAAAAAAAAGTCAAGTGTAAGACTGACTTGCCATATGTAAATGAGGAGACAGCTTAGAGATGCTAATAACTCTTTCAGGTACACCAACGGGAAGTAGAAGTGATTTGAAGCCAGGTCCAACTCTTCTAAGGATATATGACCTTCTATGAAATGCCAGGAAAACCCTATCAGCTTCACCAATGTCTCCCATAAGAAAAGAAGTGAGCCTACCCCAGACCCAAGGAGCAATAGTACACACACCACACCCCGGGACCCAGAAATGAGCCTGCTTCTGGCCCATGGAGAACTCAGGCAGGGGCTGCAAACAGAACTGAAACTGGGCCAGGTGCTTGTTTCCGCTCCTGTCTGGCTTGGGATTTCTTCTCCGTTAATTCAAACCCTCTGTCTGGAGGCATCTCGGGTTGCTGAAGGTAGGCTGTCCACTTACTGGGGACACCCGGAGTCTCTCGTCCACCAGAGCTTCCCTCAACACCAAATGCCCAGCACTCTGTAGCTGCTGCAGCGAAATCACCAGAGTCCCCAGGGGTCTAGAAGAAGGGCACGGAGCAAAAGACTGAGTCAGGTGGGAGGACATCAAGCCATCACCTGGCTTCTCTCCCATCTCCTCACCTGGGGCTGAACACGCGGCTACAGTTGACCACCTGCACAGACAGACTCTCCCCAGCCAGTGGAGATCCATAGTGGGGCCAACGAAACAGCTAGGAACAGGAAGATGCTCATGATGCCAGGTGCCAGGCTGACTGTCCCTCACACCTAATCCAGAGTCTATTCCCGACAGTCCACACAAGAGGCTACCTCTAGGACTGCCTGGGACAAATCCCTCCTACATGGAGAAGGTGTCAATCCAGGCTGATATGGGACTGATTGCTAATCAAGAACTAACCTTGCTAGTTTTGAAAGTAACATCTCAAACCAGGTCTGAACTCTCCAACCTGAGATCCACACCTTCCAAGCCCAGGAATGAGCCCTTCTGCCCCAGGATAGACCCGGAAAAGAACCAGCTCTACTGACCTCACCCACATCTGCTTCTCGGCCACAGTGAATTTTCCTTGTTTTCTGGGTAAAGCCTGCTCAAAAATGAAACTAATCATTTATCAGCCCCTATACATATGCACAGTCATTTGCCTCCCCCACCCCTGTCCCACTGTCCAGTTCCCCTCTCACACTTAAGGAAAAGTAGAAGATAGGAAAGAAGTAGAAGCCAGGGAGAAGGGAGACAGGTTAGAGAGAGCTGACCAGGACTTAGGTTGGAGGTCTAGGGAATGAAGAATGTAGAACTCCCCAATTCTAAAATGACAGACCAATGATGCAAGTCTCACCTCGAAAGCAGAGCCTCACTTGTCGGTCATGGGTGCCCGGCAGCCCTGTTAGGTGCCTCACACACACAGTCAGAGCCATGGTCACAGTGCCACCACCGGCTCTCAGGCTGCCTGCTTGCCCTTCTGCCCACCAGTGTTGCCCGTGACTCACACTGGACTCACCCAGCAGGTTCAGCAATCCCTTCCCTATAGTCAAACACACAGGAGGGCAGGCCTGGAGGTCACGGTTGGGGAAGGATCGAGGCTGAGCAGTGTGGGGATAAGGTCCCTGTGGTCAGCACAGAACTCTGCCTGTACTGTCTGCGGGTGCTAAGGAGCTTGAGCCTCACAAGGATGGGAGCTGGGATAGGTAGGGATGGAGAAGAGAAGACCTCAGTCTAGTCCGCGCTAGCCTCGCAGGCCTCCAGGGCATTGCTTTGGCTTTCTTTCTAGCACAGTGATAAAGCACCATGACCAGAAGTAACTTAGAGAGTTGTCTTAGGGTTACTATTGCTGTGATGAAACATCATGATCAAAAGCAGCTTGAGGAGGAAAGGGCTTACTTCACCCGCAGTTCCAAATTAAAAAGAGCAGGAATGCACACGGGGCAGAAAGCTCAAGACAGCAGCTGATGCAGAGGCTATGGAGTTCTGTTTACTGGCTTGCTCCTCATGGCTTGAGAAGAACCAAAGACTACCAGCCCAGGATTGTCTCCATCTATGAGGCGCTAAGCCCTCTCCCATCAATCACTAATTAAGAAGATACCCCCACGGGCTTTTTCTCAAATGAGATTCTCTCCTTTCAGAAGACATCAGCTTGTTTCAAGATGACATAAAACTACCCAGAACAATTGACACGTTGTCAATTTGACACACCAAGGCAACAGTATTTAACAGTAGCCTCTCCTTTTTTGTTCATCCCCAAAATCTCAGATTAATAAATAACACAATGTGAATCATATTGGAAACGTAAAAGTCTCACAATCTTTACAAATTCAAACACTTAAAAAAATTCAGCCTTGTTGGGTGTGGTGGCACACTCTTTTAATCTCAGCATTCAGGAGGCAGAGGCAGGCAGATTTCTGAGTTCGAGGCCAGCCTGGTCTACAAAGTGAGTTCCAGGACAGCCAGGGCTACACAGAGAAACCCTGTCTCAAAAAAAAAAAAATCAATCTTTTCTAAAATAACAGTCTTTATAAAATTCCAAAATCTCTAAAGGTTCAAAGTCTCTCAATTGTGGGGTCCTGTAAAACAAAAAATACATCACACACTTTCTTACTCCAAGAAGACAGAACCAGGGCACAAACACAATCTAAACAAAGCAAAAGCAGACTGCGACTAACTTACAATCCTCTGGGCTCCTCCAAAGGGAAGGTCTTGCCACAGTACACGAAGCTTGTCTCAAAGACTCAGCCCAGCTCCACTCCAAGGCTGTTTCTGTCCTTGGTGACCATCCTATGGTACTGGCATCTCCAAAATGCACGGTCTCCTGATGCAACTAGGGTGCACTTTTACCAATAGCCTCCCCTAGGCTGTCTTTATGATGCCAACCCTTCAATCTTAGGCCTTCAACTGCTACTCAGGCTACATCTTGGCCATGACCTTTCCTGACCTCTCACAGTGCCAAGCCTCAGCTGCTCACCATGACCCCTTCATGCCTTCAAAACTATTACTACCTGAGAGACTCTTAGAAATAACCAAGTTCCATGCCAGCATGGGGTCCAATGTAGGCTCCTCTAGAAACAGCTGTGTGTGAACCCTGAGGAAACACTACCCAGAAGATCTTACTCTAGCGACGACACGGGGCTCTTCTTAATCACCACTCATTTCTTAGCTTGAGTTGACCAGTGTCGATAGTCACAAAAAAGAATAGTTTACACATTAAAGGTTTTGGTATCTTGTTAATCACAGCCAATTACAGACTCTTAATTCAAATATGCAACGGCTCACAAACTTCCCTCTGGAACTTTCCAAGCCAGGCCTCCTTCATCTGACTGCTCTCTGCATTCTTACCCTCCAAGCTCCTACAGAACTGCTCACCAAGCTTTGAACACCCAATGGCTTTTCTAGCCCACAGTTACAAAGCTCTTCCGTGGTCCTCCAAAAACACATGGTCAGGTCTGTCACAGAAATTACCTCTCCCAGTTACCAATTTCTGCCGTAGTTAAGGTTAACTACTGCTGTTTTGAAACACGTTGAGCAAAAACAACTTGGGGAGGAAAGGGTTAAATTGGTTAACATTCACACACAGTCCATCAAAGGAAGCCAAGGCAGGAACAAGAACTGGGTGGGAACCTGGAGGCAGGAGCTGATGCAAAGGCCACGGAGGAGTGCTGCTTACTGGATTGCTCAGCCTGCTGATTTGTTTGCTTGCTTGTTTGTTTTCAACATAGAACCTAGGACTACTAGCCAAGGGGCTTCCTCACCCTCAATGGGCTGGTTTTTCCTCTGTCTTCATCAATCACTAATTAAGAAGATAGCCTACGAGGCGGGCTACAGAGTGAGTTCCAGGACAGCCAGGGCTACACAGAGAAACCCTGTCTCGAAAAAAAAAAAAAAAAAAAAAAAAAACAACAAAAAAAAAAAAAGGAGGAAGAAGAAGAAGAAGAAGGAGAAGGAGGAGGAGGAGGAGGAGAAGCAGAAGGAGAAGGAGAAGGAGAAGAAGAAGAGGAGGAGGAGGAGGAGGAGGAGAGAAGAAGAAGAAGAAGAAGAAGAAGAAGAAGAAGAAGAAGAAGAAGAAGAAGAAGAAGAGGAGGAGGAAGAGGAGGAGGAGGAGGAGGAGGAGAGAAAAGAAGAAGAGGAAGAAGAAGAAGAAGAGGAGGAGGAGGAGGAGGAGAGAAAAGAAGAAGAGGAAGAAGAAGAAGAAGAAGAAGAAGAAGAAGAAGAAGAAGAAGAAGAAGAAGAAGAAGAAGAAGAGGAGGAGGAGGAGGAGGAGGAGGAGGAGGAGGAGGAGGAGGAGGAGGAGGAGGAGAGAAAAGAAGAAGAGGAAGAAGAAGAAGAAGAAGAAGAAGAAGAAGAAGAAGAAGAAGAAGAAGAAGAAGAAGAAGAAGAAGAGGAGGAGGAGGAGGAGGAGGAGGAGGAGGAGGAGAGAAAAGAAGAAGAGGAAGAAGAAGAAGAAGAAGAAGAAGAAGAAGAAGAAGAAGAAGAAGAAGAAGAAGAAGAAGAAGAAGAGGAGGAGGAGGAGGAGGAGGAGGAGGAGGAGGAGGAGGAGAGAAAAGAAGAAGAGGAAGAAGAAGAAGAAGAAGAAGAAGAAGAGGAGGAGGAGGAGGAGGAGGAGGAGGAGAGAAAAGAAGAAGAGGAAGAAGAAGAAGAAGAAGAAGAAGAAGAGGAGGAGGAGGAGGAGGAGGAGGAGAGAAAAGAAGAAGAGGAAGAAGAAGAAGAAGAAGAAGAAGAAGAAGAAGAAGAAGAAGAAGAAGAAGAAGAAGAAGAAGAAGAAGAAGAGGAAGAGGAGGAGGAGGAGGAGGAGGAGGAGGAGGAGGAGAGAAAAGAAGAAGAGGAAGAAGAAGAAGAAGAAGAAGAAGAAGAAGAAGAAGAAGAAGAAGAAGAAGAAGAAGAAGAAGAAGAAGAAGAAGAAGAAGAGGAAGAAGAAGAAGAAGAAGTAGCAGCTAGCCTACAGACTTGCCTGCCTACACCAGATCTTCTGGAAGCATTTTCTCAGTTGACGACTCTCGTGTGACTATAGCTTATATCAAATTGTCATAAAGCTAGCCTGGACAGCAGGGAAGGGTTTATTTGGCTTACTGGTAACAGTTCATCATCGAGGGAAGCTAAGACAGGAACCGAAGGAGACATCCTGGAGAACCAGGGTGTGCTGGCTTATAGACATTCTGGAGGACCAGTGTGTGCTGGCCTGCTACTTCTGGCTTTCTCAGTTTACTTTTTCATATAACTCCAGACCACCTGCCTAGAGAAGCCACTGCCCACAGAAGATTGGGCTCTTCCAAATCAACCCTTATTAAGAAAATGCCCTCACAGGCTTGCTTACAGGCCAATCTGATTGGGATATTTTATCAACTGAGATTTCTTCTTCTGAGATTATCCTAGTTTGTGTCAGGTTGATATAAATAGATACATACTTTTCTTTGGTTTCCAGACAGGGTTTCTCTGTGTAATCATGGCTATCCTGGAACTCATCGTGTAGATAAGGCTAGCCTCAGCTCCTGCCTCTTGGCAATAGAATTAAAAGCATGTGCCACCACTCCAAGCTCTAACCTTTCTTGTTCTGAATTCTCAGGCTTCACTTCCAGATATCCAACACACAGCAGACGCTGAAAGCACTGGCTAGGACCAAGCATAGTGGGATAGAGTTGTGATTCCAATAGTTGGGAGGCTGAGGCAATAGCATCTCCAGTTCAAAGTCAGCTTGAACTATATCGTGAGACCTAGTCTCCAAACAAAAAAATACACTGTCTGGATGAATAGATGGAGTAAAGATGAACACCCTTCCCCAGGGTTAGTGCTGTAAGCACTCAACACATCTGTTGGCTTAGTGAGTGGTTGAATGCATCCCTAGCTACAAACAGTACTTGTCTTTTGTGTTTCTTAGCCAGAAGCCAGACATCTTTAACTCAGTGTAAGAGGACTCTAGTGTAGCTGTAAATAGGCTTTGGGGAGTCTGCAAACCTTTGAATTAAACTACAACTTTACTATGTGTGCATTTTTCTGTATATAATTGAACTATTTAATTGTTAAAGATTTTTTTTTTACTATTGTTTTATTGATGTGTATGTATGTACATAGGTTCAGATCCCCTGGAGCCGGAATTATAGGCAGGTGTGAACTTTCCAGATGTGAATACTGAGAGCCAAGCTCTGGTCCTCTGGAAGAGCAGCCCTCCTCACCCCTAAGACATTTCTCCAGCCCCCCTAGATTAGCTTTTAATTTTTGAATTACATTTCTTCATGTGTTTGTTTCGGAGGGTATGTGCACATGTCACAGCGCGTATATGGAGGTCAGAAGACAACTTTGTAGGAGTGAGTCCTCTTTGCCCATGAGGTGGGTCCTGGGAATCAAAGTCAGGTCAGCCGACTTGGCAACAAGGTTTTCTTTTTTGTTTCTCAAGACAAGTGTCCTGAAACTAGCTCTGTAGACCAGGTTGGCCTTGAACTCACAAGAGATCTGCCTGCTTCTAACAAAGTTTTACATCTGACAAGAAAGATAGGTTGCTTTTTAAGGTTTTTTTTTGTTGTTGATAATTTCATAGGTGGCATTTATAGGTGAAATTTATATCATTTCTAACACCTTCCCCCTCCAATTCCTCCCATGTTCTCTTTCTCTCTCTCAAATTCATTACCTCTTCTGTAATCATTATTTCAACACACACACACACCAAGCCCATTTAGTGTTGTTATTATGTATACATGCTTAGAGTCAACCCCTATTGGCACATTTGTCTCTGGTGAAAACTGATTCTCCCTCCCTCGGCAGCCAGCCATTGTTTGCCGGGAGCTCTTCATCTAGCGGTGGAGCCTTATGAAGTCCCCCATCCTGGTTAGCATGCCTGGCGTTGTTATGCCACCCATGTTTAGTTGACCATATTGGTTTTTTGGTTTTGGGGGGGGGGGTTGGTTTTGTTTTGTTTTTCGAGACAGGGTTTTTCTGTGTAGCCCTGGCTGTCCTGGGGAACTCACTCTGTAGACCAGGCTGGCCTTGAACTCAGAAATTTGCCTGTCTCTGCCTCCCAAGTGCTGGGATTAAAGGCATGAGCCACTACACCTGGCAAGTTGACCATATTGTTGACGTTCCATGGATGAAGCCTCCCCAGCTCCTCCAATCCTCCCGCTCCTTCTTCCCAATACTTCCTAAGGTATTGGAGGTTGCACTGTAGCTATTTGGAGGTCTCTGCGACCACCAGAGCCAGCACAGTGTGGATCTGAGGGAGGCAAGAAAGAAGTCTGGTTCAACACTACTTTAACCAATGTTGGCCCAAACTGTAGGGTCTGACACAGGGAAGTTTATATTAGACATATTTAAGTATAGCGTAATCTTGGAAAAAATATTTCTGTTGATAATTAACCCAACCCCATGCATACACTAAAGCTTAAGGCATGACTACATTGAACCTCTTTGAAAGTACTAGTGACCTCTTTCATAAAGATGGGTCCTGTAGGTTGACTCCATGTGTCATCATAAGGGTCTGAGAGAGATGTAGTATGGTCTTGGTCATAGAGATAGTGCAAAGGACACTGGAAAGTGCATGTTGCCTCTTCCATAAAGATAGGTTCTATTAACTGAGGAACAGTGCTCAATACAGGTCTAGGGAGAGTGACTGAGATAAATACAAGGGTCTGGGGGAGTCAGGCGGGATCAGGCCACACAGAGTGCAGAGGTTACCAGGGTATAAACTACATCCTTTCCCAGCCTTCTGGGTGGAAAACAGGCTGTACATCACCTTCTTTGAAAGAAGACACTGTGTTCAACTTTCTGCAGTGCTTAGCTGTGAGCACGAGGACCTCATGCCCTCTACACAAATGAGCCAAATGGGAGGACAACTGTCACTTAATCTCTGCATTTTAGCCAGTCTGGAGTCTTTGTAGTATAGTCTCTGTGTGCTGCAAAAACAGGCTCTTTTGATGAGAGACAAGAGCTATCCTTCCCTACGGACAAAAGAACGAGTATTTAGAATACAATTAGAAATCATATCGATGGGGCTGGTGAGATGGCTCAGCGGGTAAGAGCACAGACTGCTCTTCCAAAGGTCCTGAGTTCAAATCCCAGCAACCATATGGTGGCTCACAACCATCTGTAACGAGATCTGATGCCCTCTAGACAGCTACAGTGTACACACATATAATAAATAAATAAATCTTTAAAAAAAAGAAAGAAAGAAAAAAATCATATCAATTTAGGAAGATGGTAGTAGCAGATTCTCCTCCAGGGTCTAGGGCCACTTCGGCCACAGAGAGTTGGCCAGGTCTACCATCCCAGGCATGAATTTCCTATTGAGCAGGTCTTCAGTCCAATTAGACAGCTGCTGGTAACTCTTGAGATGATAATGCCACACTGTACCATGGGGATGTCTTGCCAGATTGGTCATTATTGTGGTTCACAGGCTTTAGAGCTGGATAGAAGTATTGATTGCTTTCCCCACTGTTCTTGTATAGTGGTTGTGATGCTATGAGAGCTAGCCCTCAGGGAGGAGGCTTCTTGGAAAGCTACAGTGCGATTCCTCCAAGTTCTGTGTCCTAAGCGTACGGTCTTACCTTCATGTTCAGGGAGGCAACCTAGGACAAAGGCAATAGCTTATGGCAGTGGCCTGAATGAGAAATGTCCCCACTCTCCAGCTTTAAACAATTGATACCCAGTTGGTAACACTGTTTGGGGGAGGCTTAAGAGGTGTGGCCTTGTTGGAAGAAGGGCGTCATTGAAGGCAACCTTTGAGAGTTTGAAGGCTTGAGCCATTGTTTCCAGTTTGCTCCACTTTGTGTTTGCTGTTGAAGGTAAGAGCTTTCCGTTGGCTGCTCCAGCTGCCTTGCTTGCTGCTTGCTGACAATCATGCCTCATTGCCATGAGATGCCTCTTATCTCTCTGGAACCATAAGACCAAATGAACTCATTTTCTGGAAGTATCCTTGACCATGGAGTCTTATCACAGAACAGAAATGTAACGAATGTGTCTATATTGAGTGTATAGCCTGAAGTCCCACAGAAGCAGGAAGGTAGAAAGGAGCAGCTCTAATAGGACATGGGTGCTCTAAAGTAGAAAAGGAGAAAAACAGGAGGGCATTCTAACTGGGGGGGCGAGGGTAACACAGCAGGAGGAAAGAGAGAAATTACACTAATGAAGCTTGAAAACGTCATAGGGAAACATATTTTATAAGCTTACTTAATAACATATATTAATAACACAGCATTATATTAAGACATTATAATAACCATATAATAATAACACATATATTAATAACACTGCATTTGAGAAGCAGAGGCAGGTAGATCTGTCTGAGTTCAAGGCCAACCTGGTCTACATAGCAGGTTCCAGCCCAGTCAGAGCTACACAGAGAAAATCTTGTCTTCAACCCATCCCCCCCTCAAAAAGAAGTGTGCTATACATGTGAATGTTGTGTGTGTGTGTGACATGGGTGATAATGCTCCTCTCAAGAGCCAAAGACTCCCAAAATCTCTAGTGCCAGGCATGGAAAAACCTCCCTTTGTACTGTTGGTTAAGGAGGTCCAAGGTTGCTTTTTTTTTTTTTTACTTTGAGATTTCTTTCTTTTTATGTGCATTGGTGTTCTGCCTGCCTGCCTGTGAGAGGAGCCAGATCCTCAGCAACTGGAGTTACAGACAGCTGTGAGCTGCCATGTGGGTGCTGGGAACCGAACTCAGTCCTCAAGGACAGTGCACTGAACCACTGGGCCATCTCTCCTGCCAGGTTGCTCTCTTTTCAAGTAAGATCCAGGTTAGGTGACAATGACAAGGTACTTAAGTGCTGAGGAGGCTTCACCTTCCTCTGTCAGAGAAACTGCAATCCAGTGGAATTTTCGAACAGGACCCAGGGCAGGGTCAGATGGGCTTCCTGCTTTGCTTGCCTCCCGGGCTCTGTGGAATCTAATGAAACATAATAATGTCAACCCTCTAGAGCCTGGTACAATACAAGAGCCTCCTCTGGACTGGAGCACAGCTTAGCAGAACAGACTGTCTTTATACCTCAGCCTCTAAGAATTGCCACTTCCCCAAGCTGATTAGCATTCTAAGTAAGATGTGATGTGACAAGAAAAACACCGGGTGGGTGCAGGATTTTGGAATTCTGTTTTTGTCATTGTGGTTTTATATAGCTCTAGCTGTCCTGGAACTCTTTATAGAGACTAGACTGGCCTTGAATTCAGAACTCAGAGATCCTCCTACTTTGGCCTCCATAGTGTTAGGATTAAAGAAGTGTGCTACCACCTTGCTGGGTCAGGATTCCCAAATTCAAACCTGTGGTGCAACATGATCTCGGAGAAGTAAGTCCTTTTCCCTCTGGAGCTGACAGACTCCCTGTGTAAATCTTGCAGGTTGCACTACATTGTTGCTGTTCCTAGTACAGACATTAATCTCTCTCTCTCTCTCTCTCTCTCTCTCTCTCTCTCTCTCTCTCTCTCTCTCTCTCTCTCTCTTTCTCTCTCTCTCTCTCTCTTCTCTCTTCTCTTCTCTTCTCTTCTCTTTCTCTCAGCTGGGAGTTGTGGTACATGCCTTTACCCCAGAGCTTGGGAGGTGGAGGAGGCAGGCAGATCTGAGCTCCAGGCTGGCTTTGGCTGCATAGTGAGACTCTGTTTTAAAAGTGAATAGGAGGGGCCATAATAAATGCTTTAGTGTGTTGGATGATGCTCTGTTTCTTCCTAATATTTACTGCTTCCCTAAATACTAGGGCACTTACCAGGCTAGACCTGTCTGGGTACTGCAGGATACAGAAGTGAACAAAACCTAGTGGCCATTGTAGCTGGTCATGATGGACATAATGACATGCCCGTAGTCTCAGGCTTGGGAAACTGTACCAGGAGTATGGTCCTGACTCGGGACCATCCTGGGCTACATATCCAGTACCAGGCTAGCAAAAGAATCAAAGCAAAACCTCTTGCCTAAACTACATAGGAGATTGGGGCAATGTCATAATCAATAAAATGTGCGGAAGCCTGAGGACCCATGTGCAGATACCCAGTACTGTAGGTAAAAAGCTACAGACCAGAGCTCAGTGGACTGTGATCCGGACTCTGAACAGCAGAATCCCGAGGACCCATTGGTTAGCTCTCTAGTCAAACTTGTAAGAGACCATGACTCAGAAGAGAGGGAAGGAGTTGAGATGGCCCAGTGGATAAACCTCACACTTGCTGCCTAAGCATGAGGACCTGGTTGTAAACCCCGAATTCACATAAACAGAGGGTGCTGTGGTACGTGCCTGTCACTGAAGCTCTGTGGGAGCAGGGACAAGTGGAACCATGGAGTCTTCCCGGCCCTAGTTCACTGGTTCTCAAACTGTGGGTCGGGACCTCCTTTGCAAACCTCTATCTCCAAAAGTTTATTCATAACAGTAGCAAAATTACAGGTTTTCTATTAAAGACTTATTTATTTTATGTATATGAGTACACAGTTGCTGTCTTCAGATACACCAGAAGAGGGCATCGGATCTCATTAAAGATGGTTGTAGCCGGGCGTGGTGGCGCACGCCTTTAATCCCAGCACTCGGGAGGCAGAGGCAGGCGGATTTCTGAGTTCGAGGCCAGCCTGGTCTACAAAGTGAGTGCCAGGACAGCCAGGGCTACACAGAGAAACCCTGTCTCGAAAAACCAAAAAAAAAAAAAAAAAAAAAAGATGGTTGTGAGCCACCATGTGGTTGCTGGAAATTGAACTCAGGACCACTGGAAGAGCAGTGAGTGCTCTTAACCGCTGAGCCACCTCTCCAGTCCAACAAAAATATAGTTATGAAATAACAATGAGAATAATTTTATGGTTGGAGGTCACCCAACATGAGGAACTGTATTAAAAGGTCGCAGCATTAGGAAGGTTGAGAACCACTAGGGCCTAGTTGAAAAAACAAAACAAAACAGTGAACCCCAGGTTCAGAGAGAATCTATCTCAAAAGCTAAGGTGGGGAGCAGGAGAAGACAACAGCAGAGATCAACTTCTGGATGGACGGACACACACACACAGACACACTCAAGCCAGGAACAAAAATGTATCAGGAAAGGGGGATGGGCTGCTGGCTCCCAGTGACGTCACGGGCGCTCTGTGACGTGGCTCCTCTGTGACGGTGACAACAGCACAGCAGCGGGAGGGTCGGCCGAGCCGCCCCGGGGCTCACGCAGGGTGCTACCCTGCGGCGCGAGGCAGCTGAGGGAGGGCCGAGGGCTTTGGCTGCGGCGACTTCGGCTTCCCAGAGGGGTAGCCCAGGTCAGGATGCGGCGGAGCCCCCGCTCAGGCTCGGCCGCATCCTCTCACAATCACACACCCAACTTCTACAGCGAGAACAGCAATAGTTCCCACAGCGCGACTTCGGGGGACAGCAATGGGCGCCGGTCCGCTGGGCCGGAGCTCGGGGAGCCCGAGGGCAGAAGGGCCCGGGGCTCGAGCTGTGGTGAGCCCGCCTTAAGCCCAGGAATGCCCGGAGGAGACACATGGGCAGGAAGCTCTCGGCCGAAGCTGGCGCCTCGGAGCCACAATGGGCAGACCGCCTGTGGCGCGGCAACCGTGAGGGGCGGGGCCTCGGGTGCGGGCGGGGTCGAACCCGGGGGCGAGAGGGCGGGGCGGGGCGGGCTCGGGGGCGGGGCCCGGCGCGGACCTGGTTGCAGAAGCCCCGACCTGGCGCACGAGGGGACGTGCTCGACACGTGTCCTTCGTGGGCGAGCTCGGTGCCATGGCTGGTCCTGGGAGGGGGCGGAGGAAATCCTGTGACTGGGCATGGCTGAGGAGGTGCCGCAGGACCGGCGTGAGTGTGACCCTAGTCGGGCTGCACGGGGACTCAGACTGGGGGGCGGTTTCCACTGATTGAGACTCTCCAGCTCCGGCTCTGGGCATGTGCAGGGAGTGTGACCTGGGGGCAAAGGCCTGGACCAAAGGCCTGTTTGAGAGGCTGCCCAGCTGTTTGGCACTAGGGTCAGGAGCCTGCGCCCGGGCCCCGAGGGGAAGAGCGGGCCTGTGGTGCACAAAACCTCAATGGAGCCCTGGGCTCTTGCAGAACCGTCTGGATCTTCTGTAGTCTTGGAGGAACAACTCAACCTTCTCCCGATCCTGGATCTGAGGCAGGAGATGCCTACCCCGCGAGTGTCCAAGAGCTTCCTGAGTATGAGCCAGGCCAGCCCCATCCCCTCTGACCTTGGCACTCAACCCCATTTCTGCTGAGTCTGAGTTCGAGAAACCAGCCCAGATGCCCTTTGACCTCTGATCTCGGATCCCCGCCCCTGTTCCCAGTTCTCCTCCTCGAGACTGAGCCCTAGTGTCCAGCCTCAGCTCATTTCCCCAAACTACCCTTGCCTCCTGAACCCCAGGCCCTTGTCCTCCGCACCACCCCATTCCCCACCCCGGCTTCTCTTGAGCCCTTCTGAACCTGCACTACCTCACCTTCATGAATCGCCCTCTCTGAGCTGCTTCTCCGGTCTCCGTCCCTAGGCCTCCTCTTTCAGGTGCTGAACATGGTGTTATCCCTGGCAGTCGATGGGCTGGTCTGTGTGTGCAGGTCAGAGGCAATGGCAGGGCTCAGGGAAGGGCAGCAGGGCTGGCCCCACCCAGGCTAGAGCAGATCCAGATCTGCTTGAGTTCCCAGAACCTGGGCGGGTCTAGGACCCCGCAGTCAAGGATGAGTGGATCAGGGCCTCTAGGCAGCAGCTTCCACTCCTGTTCTTTAGGGAAATCTGCTCCATCCGCTTCCTGTTCACTGCTGTGTCACTCCTGAGCATCTTTCTGGCAGGTGAGGAGCATTGATTCCCTGGGACCCAGCTTGGTGTGCAGCCAAGTCCACCCCCCCAACTCTGTCTCGGTGGCCTTCAGCCCATTCTAGTGACCCCCAACTTGGTCTCCCGCATGCTCCGGCAGCCCTAGCTTTCACCCCAACTCCTTGCTTTCTTCCTTGTTCTCTTACATCAGAGGACACCTTTCCCCTTTTTCTTTCTCCAGCACTCTGGTGGGGGCTCCTGTACCTGATCCCTCCTTTGGAGAATGTGAGTTGGGGAGACCTATGTCTCCAGGTGGGGGGCATCCCTGGGCTGCTGGGATATGGGGGCAGTGTAGGAAGCACTGAGTATAATCCCCATGGGCCAACCAAGAATGGTAGGGCAATGTTGACAGAGAAGGGTGCTTACTGGTCCCTTCCTCCATAGGAACCTCCGGAGATGCTGACTCTAAGGTGAAAGGGCAGCTGGGGCAGTCCTGGGCAACACCGGCAATGCCTCTGTGGGTGCTTTCTGAGAGGAATGCACAGGGACAGGTAGCTAACCGCATGGTACCACCTCCCAACTACAGCCAATACCACCACCGCGTGCATTCCCAGGGCCAGCAACTGCAGCAGCTCCAGGCAGAACTGAATAAACTCCACAAGGAGGTGTCCAGCGTTCGTGCAGCCCACAGTGAGGTGAGCCCCACGCACAGGGGCTCCGGCCCAGCTGGGAGGTTCAGGGGCCTAGCTGTGTTCACTTGGAAGACTGGGTCCCAGTGTGGGGAATCTTTCTCAAGGCCCTTAAGTTCCTACCTCAGAGCATCGAGTTACTGAGAAGCAGGCCTACCTATAAGCTAGCTCACAGTCCTCCTGGCTCACCCTCTGCCTTTCTAGAGAGTGGCCAAGCTCGTGTTCCAGAGGCTGAATGAGGACTTCGTACGCAAACCTGACTATGCACTGAGCTCTGTGGGTAAGACACGGATATGTGGAAAGAGCTGGAGTGATGGTCCCAGACAGCCATTCTACTGCGCTGTTGAGAAGTCCCGTAGGAGCCCCTGAAATTGACTTGTGCCTGTTCCAGGAGCCTCCATCGACCTGGAGAAGACATCCAGTGACTACGAGGACCAGAACACTGCCTACTTCTGGAACCGCTTGAGCTTCTGGAACTATGCCCGCCCACCTTCTGTCATATTGGAGGTGGGTCTGGAGCCAGAGGGCTTGGGGACAGTACCAAGGGGCAAGAGCTGGGGACAGGAGTCAGCCTGGTGCAGGGAGGAGTGGAGCTCCAGGAGGCACCCTCCCCCCCCCCCCCCCCCCCCACTGGAAGAAGACTGCCAACCAGGCAGAATCTGGACTGACACTGAAGAGACCCAGCACTGATTGCTTCGTCTGGCTAGGCAGAAACCAGGGCAGCCGGCAGAGCTCTGGGCTGAGCAGCGACCCTAAGATTGGTCTTGTGGGTTTGTCTTAACGTTCTGACGGTCTGCCCAAACCCCTGCAGCCAGATGTGTTCCCTGGAAATTGCTGGGCTTTTGAAGGTGATAAAGGCCAGGTGGTGATCCGACTGCCAGGTCACGTGCAGTTAAGCGACATCACCCTGCAGCATCCTCCCCCCACTGTGGCACACACCGGAGGGGCCAGCAGTGCGCCTCGGGACTTTGCAGTCTATGTGAGTGGGGCTGAGGCGGGGAGGTGGGGGAACTCTGACCAGGAACACCAGGCAGTGCTGTGTGTTGGTTGCTCTAGGTTTATAAATGAGCATAACCACATCCAGATATTAGGTATGGTTTGCCAAACTCATATTATTCCATTGCATCTGTAAGACCTATGAAGCACAATGAGCGATTACAAGCTCAGTCATACAACTTAACCACATGGTATGCTCAGTACCCTAGGAAGTCAGGTGTTGGACCCTCTGGAACTGGAGTTAAGAACAGTTGTGAGCCACCATGAGGGTGGGGGCACTGGGAACCCAACCAGGGTCCTCTGTAAGAGCAGTCTTTCTAGCCCTGCTAACATCTAATAGCCTGTTTTTTTTGCTTATGACAGGCTCACTCTATGTGGCTCAGGTTGACTTTAACAGTCTTGGCTTAGCATCGCTGGTTCTAGGACATCCTGGCTATCACTGGTTTCTTTAAGCCTCTGTTCCAAACTACACACCCTACCATGAGAACCTAAGCCCGAGCACGTGTAGCTGTGGAAGAGTTGGCTTTCTCCCCCCCCCCCCTCTGGGCCTCACTGTTCTTCCACACACTTCATCCCCCAGGGGCTCCAAGCTGATGACGAGACTGAAGTGTTCTTGGGGAAATTCATCTTTGATGTGCAGAAATCTGAAATTCAGACTTTCCACCTCCAGGTGTGTTTCTCTCTGGGGGCGGGCGACAAGGCTGAGATGTCCCGGCAGGATGGGGCAGTCACTGGCATGATCCATTTGTCTCCCCAGAATGATCCTCCTTCTGCCTTCCCCAAGGTGAAGATTCAGATTCTAAGCAACTGGGGCCATCCCCGCTTCACGTGCTTATATCGCGTCCGCGCCCATGGTGTGCGGACCTCAGAGTGGGCAGACGATAATGCCACAGGGGTCACAGGGGGACCTCATTAAAAATGCCAATGGTTGGAGTAGAATCGAGGTTTGTGCTAAAGAAAAGTGCGTTGGTGCGGGGAGCGCCCCTGCTGCCTTGTAGTATAGCAGTGTGACAGGACGCAACACATCCCCTTTGCTTGGGAAAGTCCAGAGTCATACAGTACAGTAGTTGTTTAGTGTCTACATATGCAAGAGAAGGTGCTTTGGACATTCTACACTGGAAACCACACAACACGATCCTCCGCACAGAGAAGGAAACTTGCCTCAGTCAAGTTCGAGTGAAAAGTACCAGACTGGGCCTTCCTCAAGAGGCGTCCCGTTCAACTGGAGAACCGAAGGCATATTTGTGCTCACTTCTTGCCCCCAGTTCCTGGAAATGCCCTCAGTTCCTGCTAGGTACAGAGTTCCCAAGGGCAGAAAGGAGGGACAGAGCAGGTGGCTCAGCAGTTAAGAGCACTCACTGGCTGCTCTTCCAGGGGACCTGAGTTTACTTCACAGCACGCACATGGTGGCTCCCAGCCACCTCTCTAGTTCCAGTTCTAGGGAATCCGATGCCCCCTCTCGCCTCTCAGGCAGTAGGCATACATGTGGTAGGTGAAAAAAAAGACAAAACATCCAAACACATACAAATCTAACAGCAAAACCTGAGGTTTGGGCTGGTGAGAAGTCCTGTCTCAGCAGGGAAAAGCCACTAAACTGACAATCAGAATTTAATCCCTGGAACCCACATGGTGGAAGAAGAGAACCAACTCCATAAAAGTTATCCTCTGACCTCCACACACCGTGGCACTTATACCAAATAATTTAAATGTTACCAAAAAAAAATCAAAAAACAAAAACTAAGGGCTCATTAAGATGACTCAAGTGGGTTAAAGGGGCTTGCCACCAAGTCTTAAATGTCCTGAGTTCAATCTCTGGGACCCATACAACAGCTAGCTAACTCCCATAGGTTGTCTTTTGACCTCCATGTGTACGGTGGAACATACATGTGCACACTTACAAAATAAATGTGGGAACATGCTTAAACTAAGATTTAAAAAACAACAAAAGTCTGGCATGGTGGTGCCGAGATGCCTGTATGCTGGCACTCAGGAAGCAGACTACATGGAGCCTGACTCCAAAAACAGATGAAATAGAACTAAAGGCTGGACATGGTAGGACATACCATGAACCTCAGCACTTGGGAGGCAGAGGCAGGTGGATCTCTCAGTACGAGGCCAGCCTGGTCTACAGAGTAAAACTGTCTCCAAAAAATAGAGATGAAAAAAAATAATAAAAAGGACTTGCTGGCAGTGTAGCCTAGTGATGGAGCTGGCAAAGCACAAGTTTGCCTAGTATGTAAGGGTCCACGGTTCTTTAGCTGGAGAGATGACTCAGTGGTTAAGAGCTCAGGCTACTCTTTCAGAGGACCAGGATACAATGCCCAGCCCCCACACGGCAGCTCCCACCGTAACTCCAGTTCCAAGGGATCTGACACCCTCACACAGAGACGCATGCACACAAAACACCAACGCCCAGAAAATACAAACAAACAAACACCTCCACGGTCTTGGTTTCAGTCCTCAGTACACATACACAAAGGGCAGTTCAGCCATAGGAAACAAAATCTTGAAAACTTTTCCTGCATCATTTTCTGCTCCCTCTAAGGCTGGCCTGGAATTCACTGTAGCCCGGGGTTAGTAAGCTAACGGTGGTACTCCTGCCTCAGCCGCTGTATTGCTAGGACTGCAGACAGAGACCTTAAATGCATGTATGTGCATACCAGTGCTAGAGTGGCGACCGGAGGACAGCTCTGCGGAGCTAATTCTCTCCTCCTGCCTTTACATGGCTCCTACGAGTAGAACTCAGGTTGTTAGGTTTACACAGCAAACATTGTACCCAGTGAGCAACTTGCAATGTCCCCTCTGTGCTTCTGCAGCTCTGGCTACCCTCAAACTCCAGGTGTGGTAGAAGATGCCCCTAAATACATGCAAAGCTAAGCTGTGTGGGAAAGCCCGACACACAACCCCCAGCATCAAACACAGAACAAGAGCGGCCACTGAGGAGGTGGATATATTAATTTTATTGATACATAGATATATTTTTTAAAAGGTTAGCATATATAAAAATAATTTTACATATGGAATATAAAAACATGAAACAGTAACACATGAGGGAGAAATACTTTCAACATGTCAAGAACAAAATAAAAGCTCTAGCACATACAGCTTGTGAACAGGTTACTGAGAAACAAGGAAATAATATAGAGAAATAAATGGAAACTAGAAATGAGATCTGGGGAAGGAAGGTGACCCACAGGTTATCAGAGGGGATGCGTCAGACCACCCCTCTACAGAAGGCAGCCTGTAATAACTGCTAACACTACAAATATCACCTGCAATCTCTCATTTCCATACTGAAAAACCAATTCTTCAAAAATGTGTGTAATCACGGTAAAACGAATCTCTGTTGGGAAGGGAATTGCTAAACTCTGGTATATTCTTACAAAAGAATAGATATGAAAAAGGAGAGGAGGCAGTAAGTTCTGGTGGATAAGGCACCCAGTATAAATGCAAACCAGATACAAACAGCACACATGTTAGCTTTTAAAGTTGTTCTGTCTGACCTGAAACTCATCGTGTACCTCAAGTTCACAACAAACTCAGAGCAACCCTCCTACCTCAGACTTCTGAGTGTTGGGACTATAACCATGAGCCACCAATCTTTGTTCCCATTTTCTTTTTTTTTTTTTTTTTGGTTTTTCGAGACAGGGTTTCTCTGTGTACCCCTGGCTGTCCTGGAACTCACTTTGTAGACCAGGATGGCCTCAAACTCGGAAATCCGCCCGCCTCTGCCTCCCGAGTGCTGGGATTAAAGGCGTGCGCCACCACGCCCGGCTCCATTTTCTATTTTTATATAAACTGATATCTGCATTTAGGAGCTCCCCTCCCCCCACTCTGCAAACAAAACCAGTTTTGCTAAACCAGACCCTGAACTGTAGTTCCAGCTACTCCAGGACCTTGAGTTGTAAAATGTCTAAAGGCAGTCTGGGCAAAGTGGTTATGATGTGTCCTATAAAGTTTTCCCAAAATGAAAATGCATTAAATCATTCATTCTATAAAAAAAAAAAAAAAAAGCTATCAAACTGTTGAGCTGGTAAAGGGCAACTGATGAGGCAAGCTAATAATCCTAGCATTTGGGAAGCTCAAATAGGAAGGAGCAGGAATTCAGTTATCCTTGGCAACAAAATGTAAGGCCAGCCTGGGCTATATGAGAGCATATATTAAAAAAGCAAAAAAATCTGGACTATACTCCAGGTACGGTAGCATACACCTGTAATTCTAACATCTCTAAGGCTGCCACAGGATGGTAAACTGCAGGCCAGCCTGGGCTACACAAATGTCCCCAAGAAACAGAGGGACAGAGCTAGCACAGGCAGTCTAACAGCCCTGACTCTGTTCTCAAACATCGTCTTCTCTCATTTGCTACCTCTAACACTGTAGCACCTTCCATCGTGTTCACAGTCAGTCCCAGCTCAGCTCGCCCCGGAGGAAAGGACAACCACAAGTTTACTTAATATTCAAACTTTGTCTTTTCAAAGTATGTGACTGAAGTGAATAGACATAAACATAATAATGCTTGAATGGGGTTATTAGACCAAAGGGCTCTTTTACTCAGCAAGCCCAAGGTCAAAGCAAGTGTGGCTCTCTCTAGCAGTCTATAATTTTGAGAGAAAGGAGTGATATCTTTACTAGTCTTTCTTTCCTGAATGAAAAGGTGCCTGCCTGCCTGGCAGCAAAGAGCAAAGAGCAAAGAGCAGCAGCAGCAGCAGCAGCAGCACATATAAAAGTATCAACTATGAAATGGAAAGAATGTGCACACTTGGTCCCTGTCCAGAGGATGGAGCAGGCTGCAGGCTGAGGACTGATTGGAGCCTACTCTTCCATGGGTGCCTATGCCTGTGGGGCCTGTGCGGGGCCCTTGGCTGGGGTTGGAGGTGCCTTTAACGGGGCCCAGCCTTGGGCTCTGAAGTAGGAAACCATCTGAGTGGGCACTTCGGCGAGTACGGTCTGTGCGAGTGTCTCCCGGGGAGCCTGCCAGGAGAAGAGAGGCGAGATAAGGGAAGGAGGGCCTGTAAATCTCCCTTGTTTACTCCTTTCCCAGACATTGATTGAAAAAGCTTTATCTCCTGGCCCTCAAACCCATACTACCCTGCCACCTCCTGCCCACTCACATTCTGAAATCGTCGATAAGGCACGAACTGCACTATGTCTCGGGCTGCTGCTTCTCCAGAGCGCGTGCGGAGAGGGCCGCCATCTGCATCCAGCTGTTCCATGACCTCAAAATCTGCACCGCCCACACCCACGATGATCACGGACATGGGTAGCTTTGAGGCGTCCACCACAGCCTTACATGTGGCCTCCACATCTGTCACAGCGCCGTCAGTCAAAAGCAACAGCACGAAGTATTGCTAGAGGCAAGTCCATTCACATACTTAGGCAGACTGTCTTTCCTTCCTGCCAACCAACCAGGTGCACACTCCCACTGCCAAGATGCCCTCTACACGGTCCTGCCAGCTCGGCACCACTGCCATCCACAGCTCTTACCGAGGCCGACCTCTGCTGTGCAGCTTGGGCTGCAAACCTGGCCACGTGATTGATGATGGGCGCAAAGTTGGTGGGGCCATAGAGACGAACTTGGGGCAGGGCTTGACGGTAGGCATCTACGATACCCTGGATGCCTACAGAGAAAAGCAGAAAATACTTAGACCTTAGACCTTATGGGCTTAAGTTAGACCTAAAATCAGCCCATCTTAGCTCAAAAATTTTAGAAACCTGGAAATGTCTCACACTTGTTCCTCAGGATACAACTTTATCCAACAAATGAAACTAAGGGGCAGATGAGATAGGACTTGCTATAAATAACGTCTTGAATTAAACTCAGAATAAGAGCTAGCTTCTGAGCTGGGGAGTAGTTAAGCCTGGTTATCTCAGTCCTTTGGAAGCTAAAGAGGATTGCTGTGAGTGTCCAGAGAGCCCGGCATACAGTAAGCAAATCGGCCAGTGAGATGGCTCAGCAGGCAAGGCTCTTGCTGCACAAGCCCAGAGACCCGAGCTACATCCACAAACCTTGTAAAGATGGAGGGAGTGAACTGACCCCCAAGATCCACCTGCCTTGGCCTCCCAAATGTTGGGATTAAAGGAGTGAACCACCATGCTAGGCCTGTCTCACAAGTTTAAGACTAACCCACAAAGTTCTAGGCCATCCTAGCCAGGGTACATAGACTGTTTCAAAAAGGGGAAAAGGAGCCGGGCGTGGTGGCGCACGCCTTTAACCCCAGCACTCGGGAGGCAGAGGTAGGCGGATTTCTGAGTTCGAGGCCAGCCTGGTCTACAAAGTGAGTTCCAGGGCTATACAGAGAAACCCTGTCTCAAAAAAAAAAAGGGGGGGGGGAAGGTTTGGCAGACTAAGGTAAGGACACAGAATTTGGTTTAAATATATATGTATATATATGTGTGTGTGTGTGTAATGTATGTGGAGGTTATAAAAGAAAGGGGATCATGTGGGACAGAAAAGGTCTTAAAGAGAGGGGCCCACAGGTAAGTTCATGGAACATGTGATATGAAGCAGATTGGGATACTACTAGGCAAGGGGATGAGCAACAAGGCCCGATGAGGAGAGGCTAGAGGTGAAATAAGCACAAAGTAGAGTGATATACATGTATGCAAACAGAACACACACACACACACACACACACACACACACACACGAGGTTATAGAACCTCGACAGCGGGAGATGGAGACAGGAGGTATAACAGTTTGCTAGAGTGAGCTTCAAGACTGACTCAAAACATATGCAAAAGAAAGGAAGTCATAATAAAATCATGCGGACCACAAATGAATCAAAGTACTAAGGGGCTGGGGTAAAGCTCTGTGGAAAAGCCAAGCGCCTCCCATACCCAATCTCCGGCAACAAGAGAATCAATGTCCTGGATTTTAGGAAATACACTTAAAGTGTTTAAGGTAAGGGGCAATGTGAATGATACTGGGTACAACACTGATGGAGGCCAACCTAGTCACTATAATAATTAATTCAGGGAAAAAATCCCAGCCAGCCATGGCTCTATAGTTAATGCAATTGCCACCAAGCCTGCTTTAGGCAGGAAGGGATACTTGGTGTTCAAAGCCAGCTTTGGTTAGTTAAACAGTGAGTCCTAAAACAGTCTGGCCAAGAGTGAGATCTACCTAAACCTGAAAGGAGATGGAAACCATGGTTACGAGCCTGAGCTGCTGTCGCAGAGGACCCGAATTCGGTTCCCAGCACTCATGCAGGCGGCTCTCGACCATCTGTAACTCAGTTCCAGGGGTCTGATGCCTCTGGCCTCATACACATACTAAGACACACATACTAATTAAAAAGAATAAAACAAAGAGCAAGGTCAGGTGAGGTCAGTTTTCACTTTCACTTGGCGTCACGTGGAAGTGCTAGGAAGCCACAAATCTCGGGTCTTTACAAAAAAGGCCTGGGAAGCTCACACAGAACATCGTGCACTGTGCTGGGGACTCGGCTCAGGCAGGCAGTGCTTACTCACGTTATGTAAAGCTCTCGATTCCATCCTTAGCACAAGGGTCACCCGCCCAGCCCATGTTGTTATTTTGAGACCAATCTGCCCCGGCAGGCCTTGAACTTTTGACTCCCTTGCCTCAGCCTGCTGAGTACCTCTGCCACACTAAGCCCAGGAGATTTTAGCTTTATTTTGAAACCAAAGTATACAGAGGTAAGGAATTTGCCCCAAGACATTTCAGAAATCAGGTGTGGAAGTGTTCCATACTGGAGAGGGAAGCATTTACCTGCACAATACGGATTACTGGGATTGAAGTTCAAGGCAAACTCATGTGAGACCTGAGGGCAAGATGAAAAACAATCAACCAAGTTGGCACACAGGGACCAAGACTGGAAGACTGCAAGTTTAAACCTAGCCTGAGTTATACAGTGAGCCAAACATGGCTGGGCAGAGAAGTATACATATTTAATCCCAGTACAGAGGGGCATTAGGATCACTGCATACCAAGGTCAGCTTTACCAACAAATATACAAACAAACCAAAAAAGAAAAAATGAGATCCTTCCTACATTCCCTACCCCCTTTAGCCTCTTGAACCCTCCCCCCAACACACAACTCCTGCCCCCACAAGCCCTGAAAAACATGGTCTCTGTAGACCAGGCTGGTCTTGAACTCAGAGAGATTCACTTGTGCTGCTTCCCAAGTGCTGGGATGCAGACACGCACCAGCGCATTCACCAAAGAGTTTGGGTTTGTCTGTTCGTCTGTCTGTTTGCTTTGTTGTTCTGAGACAGGGTCTCATTATGTAGCTCTGGCTGTCCTAGAATTCACTACATAGACCAGGCTGGCATCAAACTCATTGATATTGGCCTGCCTCTGCCTTCTGAGTGCTGGGATTAAAGGTGTGCATCACCAGGCCTGGCTGAGGTCAACTTTTTTTTTTTTTAGATTTTAAAGATTTATTTATTTATTATATGTAAATACACTGTAGCTGTCTTCAGACACTCCAGAAGGAGTCAGATCTTGTTAGGGATGGTTATGAGCCACCATGTGGTTGCTGGGATTTGAACTCCGGACCTTCGGAAGAGCAGTCGGGTGCTCTTACCCACTGAGCCATCTCACCAGCCCCTGAGGTTAACTTTTTATTTATGTTGATGTCTGTGTGTGTGCACACCCAAAAAGATCAGAGGAATGCACTGGGTTCTCGTTAGAGCAGGAGTTATAGGGAGCTAACCTTCCTATGTGGGTACTGGGAACTAAACTTTGGTTATTTAGAAAAGAAGCAACTGCTAATTCAACTGCTGAGACGTCTGTTTAGGAACACCCCAGCCCTGTATAGGCCAAGGAAAAGGGCACTCTCAGGATCCATATGCAGCTCAGCAGAGTGCATGCTTCGCATGTTTAGGGCCCTGTGTTCAAGCCCCAAAAATACAAAATACAAACATGGGCATTCTGAGATAGGCCAGGATTCCAACAGGAGCTATTTAGCCCTGAGCTTGCAGTGTAGCTGTTTGCAAGAATGGATCCCTGCATCTCTCCTTGAAGCTGGATGCCAAGTAATGAAGACATTTACCACAGACTCTGGACTTAGGACCCTGACACCAAAAAGAGAACAGAGGAAGGGAAGAAGAGCGTTTACCTGCCAATCGGGGGGCACCTGGGCTCCAAAACCAAATGCAGGAAATAGCTTGTCTCTGTGGGGGGACAATGAATTGTAAAAGAGGCAGCAGGAGGATTTTCCCGGTCTAGAAGCTGAAGTGTATACAGGGAGTGGAGTGGCCTGAACCAGGGACTCACGAGTCATAGTCTTGAACCACGCTGCCCACGCTCCACAGAGCTGTCAGATACTCGTTGACTCCTGTAGGGCTCAGATAATGCAGGGAGTCAGGTGAGGATGGGTCGCCATTGGAGCCAGTGAAGTCCACACCCACCTGGGGAAAGAGCAAGAATGGAGGTGAAGGCTGTTCAGTCTAAGGCCGGTTCACTTGCCCCAGCCAGGCACTCCCATTTACTTACAGTAAAGTTGATCTGGCAGCCTCCCATCACATAGTCCAGGAAGGAATACTCTGTCTCCACCTGCAGATGAAACCAGGTTAGGACAGGGCTAACATAACAGGGGGCTGGCATCACAGAGCTCAGAGCCTGGGTCACATGGGTCACCATCTTACCCGGCAAGTCTTGACACGGACGGTTCCAGAGTTCCTGTAGTTTTTCTTTCTCTGCTGCTTTTCAGGGTGGACACATTCAAACTCAGCCTAGTGGGGAGACAAATTAAAGTAAGACACCCGCCACAGCACTAGCCGAGTACCTAAGCCTCACTCTCCAGACCTCCCTCTGGGCAGCAGCCTTGCAGGCCACCAAAGCACTACCAACAGTCAACACTTACCGGGACTGCTTGCAGTTGGGCCAAGGTAGTATGGAAGGTACCAATGAGATCATGTGAGCCGTCACTGTCATAGTCTGAGCAGCGCACCTGAGAGGGGGCGTGTGTGTGGATAAAGGAGATGCATGGCAGGCACGGAGCCTCTTCCCAGGACCCCTTCCTTCGCTCCTTGGCGGGGAAACTCCTCACCTGAATGGGCGTGCTGAGGTCCCCACCGCAGAAATGCTGCAGAGAGACTGAGAAGCGTTTCCAGGTAGGGTTCAGGTTGTTCTTGACTACCTGGGGGTGGAGAGTAGAGACCTCTGGTCTGGCCCATGAAGAGCTCCCACCAGCTCTACCCACTAACAGGCTTTTTCTCTCAGTTCCCAAACTTGCTAATCCCAACCCCTGCAGTCTCTCTTCTCTGCCAAGCCACCCGACGCCAGGAGTCACCTCGGTTCTGTATGCCAGCTGCCACTTCCCATCGCCTTGCCGGAAGAACTCCAAGAATGGATCAGATTTCCCTAGGAAGTCCTACAGATGCCAGAGACCAGAGTTATGAGACTAACGAGACAGCCATGCATCAGCCCTCTGTAATTCTTGGCTCCTCTGGGTCTCCTTCCAGACACACCTTCTTATCTAGGTTTCTAGCTTCCACCTCCATGGTTACTACACGGTTGTCCTTTAGCTCCTGAGCTGAAACCTAGGTAGAGACATTGCATCACCTCATGAACTTTTACTCCTGGGACGGCTTCCCCGCCCAGGGTTTAGTTCCTACCGTGATGGTTCCCCGCCCTGCAGGCTTCCCGGGCTTCAACATCAAGGGTAAGGTCAGCGTCTGGCTGGATACAATCTGGGGAAAGCGCAGTAGGAGAGCTGTTAGCACCTGTCTCAGGCAGGGTGGGGCCCTGCTTGTCCGGGACATCCCCAACACCACTTACCTGACCTAGGGAACATTCAGCTCCCCCCAGGAAGTCATCATCCCCCAGCTCCGGTGTCTTGTTGTCTATGTCATAGATTCCAAAGCGCAGCTTCTGGACAGTCTCAAAGTGGTATTCTATCTGCAGAGTCTTGGAGAACTCAGGGCTTGAGCAGTTGCGAACACGTTCAGTCCGGCAAAGCTGCGGCAACAGGTGACTCAGCATCAGTGACAAACCTTCTACCTCAAACATAATGCTACCTCCCTCAATGTCTTAACCTTTGAGGCCCATCTCACCTCAGCCCAGGCCCCACCCACATCCTGTAAAAGGACGCAGAGTGGGTCAGACTTGGAGCCAATGTCCTTGTCAATGAGATGTTCACAGGACACGGAGAGCTGGACCAAGGTAACGCAATGAGCCATCTGTGGGGGAAAGAATGGGGTCAGGCATCAGGGCATCTCCACCACCTTTCACTGACTACAGTTCCCAGCCTGGGAAAGCTGCATACTGCACACCCCTGAATTCCAAGTAAGCTCAATAGCACAGGACGCAGTTGTGACACCAAACTCTGGCTCAAAAATCAATCCTTACTCTGAAAGTGGCCTGAACCTCAGCAATGCCGTCCGGCCCTGGGGCTCTAGCTTAGCCACTGCAGACGGTAACTGACCTCACTCCCATCACTCACTGCTCCCCAACAGCCAATAACGATGCTCCCCAGACCCTGGGGCCTGAACCTTGCACTTGGGCTCTGCCCCCTCCACGGGTGCTTTGAATCTCTGCTCTGCTGCTCAAGTGCACTCCCGCACCATTTCCGTGTCATCAAGTCCAAGCCACTATTTATGTTGCCTAGAAACAGCAATAGCCTCTCCAGCTGGTCTCTTAACCTGTGCCATCCCTACCTCCACTTCCCACCTCCACCCCACCAGGCTATTAATATAGCAACCAAATTAATCCTGGCAAAAATATCCATGCCAGGCATGGTGGCCCAGCCTGAAATCACAGTACACAGGAGGCAGAAGCAGGACTGATGTAAATGCAAGGCCACCCTAGGTAGCATACAGAGTTGCAGGTTACCCATGGCTACAAAGTGAGATCTTGCCTCAAAAAACAGAAAATGCACTGTGGCTCACACCTGTAATTCTAGCTCTCGGGGAACACAGGGAAGGGACACGAGTTCAAGGCCAGCCTGAGTACAAAGTGAGTATGAAGCCAGCCTGGGTTACATGAGATCCCAACTCAAAAGCAAACAAACTGGCTTGAGAGATGGCGAGGCAGCTAAGAGAATGTTTTGCTCTTGCAGAGGACCCGAGTACAGTTCCCAGCACCTACGCTGGTGGCTTCCAACAGTCTGCAGCTCTGGCTCCAGGAGATCTGCTGCTCCAGCTCATGCCGTTAGTCCACAGACATATATACATTAATTAAACATAAGACAACAGAACTTCCCTGAAGAACCTCACACTCTGGACCACCACTTGTAGAAACGGCCTAAGCCGCACAGTGAGCTGATGTACGACCTGAATTTCCAGGTCCTCCTAATACCACCTCCCGTCAGTTCTCTCAAGAACTCATTCTGGCCTTCATCATTCTTCAAGCCCACCAGATTCCTATTCCAAAGACCTGCAGCATCGGGTACCATTGTTTTCATCACCCACAGGCCCGCCGCCGTCTCCTCTCTCATGAAGCTCATTCATCATCACGTGGGTTACACCGGCTAAGTCTTGCCTGCCAGTCTGAAGTTCAAACCCTAGCACCACTGACACATCACAGACTCGACTGTGGCTCTCACACCAGTATCTAGCTTACTACATATGTTGGTTACTGTCTCTAGCACTAGGAGGAAAACCTCATGTGTGAGGAAGAATGTATCTGTGCACTGCTCTATCCCAAGCATGCAGAAACGCATGTTACATGAAATCCAAAAGGCTATCTCTAGCCCAAACTCTCAGACAGAGTAGCCTCCTGTCTCCAAATCCAAGCAGCAACGAACCTCTCCAATTCACCTGCTTCCTCGGTCAGAAACATCATCACCATTTATGAGTCACCAGAGTGACAACAATGTAGTTCCTCCTACAGCCCACAATGATGTGCAGGTGACATGGTCCATCTACATCAAGTGCACACAGAGATTCCTTGCTTGCCTCAGGAGCTCAGCTTCCCAGCAGTACTTCCGGGGATGCCTCCCAGCCTCGCGATCCCTAGCCCTCAGTCAATCCCTTCTCCTCCCAGCCTGCACTGACTTGCTTTGGACCCTACAGTTCCTGTTGGTTGTTGGCTTCGTGGAATGGGAACTGAACCTAGAGCCTTGAGCGTGCCAGGCGACCATCTGGCACTAAGCCTCATCCCCGGCTCTAGTCTCCCACCCAGATCAGTACCCACAGTATTTCTAGAGTCACCCTCAGTACTTGAACCCACTGGACAAACGAAAAGGGAAACCCTCACTTCTCTTTATCCCAGAGTCCGTAGCCAAACTAAGCCAGATGCGTGTATTCCCACTGCCACCCAGAAAGCCTCCTGCTTTCCCAGGATCCAATTCCATCTGTGCGTGAGAGCTCATGGTCTGGAGGCAGTCAACAACCCCAAGTGAACTGTGACTGGCAGACGCAGTGTTCTAAGGTGAGTCTACAAGAGGCATGCAGACTTTCAACCCTCAGACGGCTGGTTCTCTTAGAGGTTCAACAGTCCACAGCTTTTGCCCCATAACCGAATTCCATGTCTGTCATCCCCTCATGTTCTCTGGGGCAGTGTTTGTTACTCTTTTTACTATGCTTTAACAACAGAGAGCCCCAAAAAACTCAGTGCAACTCAAAGGTCCATCAGCTAGGTGGGGCTGGGCTCCCTAGCAAACATACAAAGGGGTACTGCACCTGCTCAACAGGTAGAACCGTGTGTCCTCCACATTGCCTGCCTGAAAGCACTAGATTATAAGCGAGCAAAAGAGTAACCCAGTTTTAAACGTGTTACTTAGGTAAGTATATATGCAACAGATCTGAATGCACACATGTACAAGTAATACTCAGAGGACAGAAACATGTCAATATTGCTTTTAGGGGTGTTGGAGAAATGAGATAAAATCAAGAATTTCTTATGTTCTATATTAGCCCCCTTTTATATTTTGAGACTTTGCATCATCACTTTGCAGATGAGGATGACATTTGACCTTAGATTCTGGATACTCTGACCTCTCTCCCTACTAAGTGCTGGAGTTAGGTCTATGCAGCACCATGCCTAGACTATTACAATCTGTACACTTCATTGTTTTCAACATTATACATCTGCAGAGTCTTGTTAGCTGCCTACTCAGCGCTAGCCCACACATTTAAGTATCTATCGACTACTCAGCTGGAGAACCATCAAGCTGTAACATCTCTGACCCTTAGGGGTTTCCTCCTCTCAGTACTGCCTACCTACCTAGCCAGTGTCCAGTCTCTCATTTAAAATCCCATAACTGCCCAATGACCCTTACATTTAATACCAAACTCTCTAGCAAGCTTCTTTGATCTCTCCGAGGGAGAATTTCTGCAGCATTCAGTAGTGGCATGTTGTGGTTAACCCTGAATTCTCTAGCTCAAACTGTTAAGACCTTTCTTAGTCTGCCACCTTCCTTAGCTCCTTCAGTTGGGATGGGCAGAACCAATATCCTCCCTAGTGACTATCTTGTCATCCACAGCTCTGCTCTGACAAGATTCCCCTTAGGAATTCTTGCCCAGCAGGATATCTCACTGTCTTCGGATAACTGCAGTGGTTTCCTGTATCAGGCTTTTGTAACTACATAGCCATTTCTGTGTTTATTAGCTGAATGAAGAGCAGATCATGTCATTTCTCTGTTTAGAACCCTGGGATAGCTTCCCAGTGCATTCAATATAGCACCCCAAGTTTGAGAGCTGGATAGATGGAGGGGCAAGAGCTCAGCTTCCAGCACCCACGTCAGGCAACTCCAGCTCCAAGGACTCCAGTGCCCCTTTCTGGTATCCACAGGCACCGTAACCACGCGTACAAACCAACACACAGACATGCACAGGTACACAAACACACACACCAATCACCCCCCCCCCAAAAAAGAAAAAAATATCCCACCAAAGTTCTGTGGCTGTAAGCTGGCTTAGTGGATAAAAAGTCACTTGCCACCACACCAGAGCTTGATCCCTGGGGCCCAGACAGTGGAAGGAGACACCCACAAATTATCAGATTGTCACATGTACTCCACAGCTCCTCAATGTCACCAACACTAAATAGAACTTTAAAAAGCCACTCCAATCCACAGCTCTTACAATGGTCTATAAAATCTAACCCATGTGTAAAGAGTCACCCAGCCACCCAAGTGTGTTCCCACTGGGCTGTTCTTTCTGATTCACACCCACAGTATCAAGCCCATTCTCCAGCTCAGGGTGTTTGTACCATGTCTTTTCCCATGGATAGCAAGCTATGTGAAGAACAGGAACCCTGTCTAGTTTGTCTGTATCTCTGGTACCTACTTATAACAGACACTCAGTAAATACTCAGTAACTGAGTCAATGCGGAAATTACAAATGTCTCCCCCTCCTCTTCCATTTAAATGTGGGTTCCTTAGAACTAGCACTAAGTACTCTCTAAATGCACAGTACTAGTACTCAGTGTGGGAAGCTGGTGCTCATAGCTATTTGATGAACTATTGGAATGAATAACATCAGGCCCTTTCCATTTGAATGAATGCATACTAATAAACCTTCTATATCTCACATCCTTTAACAATTGTGCTGATAATTGACAGTGAGTATTTGCCTAGTTACACACAGCCCTGGGTCCAATCCTCAACCATAGAAATAAATGAAAACAAAAATCAAACCATAAAATTTCAATGCAAGACTCCTATAATTCCTTATCAATGGTAACCAATTTAATTAAATAGGCAAAAGATTCAAAGACACCCCGTAAACATGAGTAAGAAATAAGCTAATGAAATGACCCACGGCATAAGTGACCAGAAAGGCAAAATAAAACGAAATATAAAAGACTACCAAGGCCAAATTTTGGCAAAGGATATAAGAATCCTAAGAATTAATAAAACACTGAATGTGCCACCTTGGTAAACAGAATGGCCAAGTTGTCAAGAAGCCAAATATACCCAGAGCCAAGTGTAATCCCCTGGCAAACTGTAATCTAAAGGAAAACCTTAGAGCCCGAACACTCCTAGAGTCCATCAATAGAATGGACAGTTATTTTTTTATAGAAAATCAATCAGCAACTAAAAAGATTAATACCTGAAATCCAGATGAATATTAAGGATAAAAATATCGATTCAATTTATTCATTTTACAATTGACAAAAACTAATCTCTGGTGTCCTCTCCCCCAGGGAGCGGTTGGTATTGACTGAGGAAGGCCAGAACTCTATGGAAGGATGACCAGGTTCCTTGCTGTTGTAGGACTTTGCCTCAGAGGGTCTACTCTTATTTCCAACCGTACAACTGTGGGCCCACTGTGTGCAAAGTAGCATACAGGGTTCAACTCTCAGTGATATTATGAAGTTGGCCTGACTTCTAGTCTAAATGTTACTGGTTCCTGTTCGAAAAGGTTCCTATGTTTTGTTTTGGTTTTTTTTTTTTCGGCTCAGATTTCCTTTATTTATTTGCAGTTTCACTGGCCACTAGGAATCAAGTCTACAATCCCAGCATTTGGGGAGTAAAAGCTGGAAGAGCTCACCCCAGCTTGAGCCACAAGACTGTGACTCAAGTGGTCCACCTCTAAGCAACCTCCCTAGCCCCACCCTGACATGACTCATGGGAGGCCCTGCTGTCCTGATCGTCTTCAAGGGCTGGGATTGCAGCTGAAAACCATCATACCTACCTACAGCTATACATTTCCTTTAGATCACCTGTAATCTGTAGCTTACGTTTCCAAGTCTTCCTTACAATCTACTTCTAAGTGTATCCTCGCTTGGAAACCCACGACTGAAACTCTTGGTGCACTTTATTATTTCTCAGCAGCTACATGCCACCTGTTCTGAGACAGCTCTTCAGATGGCTTAGGCTGTCCTTCTGCCTTGGGCTTCCGAGTGCTGAGATTACAGCCTGTGCCCACCATGCACCGCCAACAGCTACAGACTTTACCCAGATGCACTGCTCGTATAGTGCTATTACTGCCGTGAGGCTTTCATTTCAACTTCCCTGAATATCACAGCAAGGTGATTTACTGAGAGAAAATAAACTTTCTCATTTAAGAGGTCTGGCTTATACATATTAGATTTCTGTGTACAGAAGAATCCCTGTTCAATCAATTACAGGACCTTCAAAATGACTCAAGAAATGACTTCAGGATGACCTGGACTAATGCTAAACCCATCATGGGAAAGTTGAGCTTTCTGGCATATTCTATTATCTCTTTTTTTCCATCTGGGACGAGTACAGTTTCAGATGATAATGTCTAAGTTGAGTTCTAACCGCTTCTGTCTTGTTCACGATCACATCGGGCTGGGAGGCTCATTTCCATTTTCCTTGTTTTTTGCCTCTCCTCTCACAGCCAACCTCAGAGCTTTCTAATGTCATATATATTATATATATATATACATACATACATACACACACACACACACATATATATATATATATCTTCTCTTAAAGCAGAGACTCACAGCTCGGCATGGTAGTGAAGGTTTCCAGTGCCAGCTGAGGCAGGATTGAAGGTTTGAGTCAACCAAGAGTTTACATAATGAAAATGTGTCTTAGAACAAATGAAAAACCCCATCTCAGTTTCATAGTCTGCAATATCATATATGGAATGGGACTGAGTAATTATCTAACCCACATTCTGTGACCCCAGGCAGAGCAAAGGCAGGATTTGGATGTGGCCATCCGGCAAGAATACAAATATCTAGACTCCTAAATCCTCCATATTACTTTGTTTTTTGAGACATCCATGTGGCACTGGCTGGCCTGCAACTTGCTATATGGAACAGACTGGCCTAAAACTTGCAGAGAGCCACCTACCTCTGCTTCCCAAGGGCTAGGATTAAAAGTATGCGCCTTCATGCCTGGCCTAGAACTTTCTGAATTACAAACTCTCTTCTCCTCTGGAAAAAAAATGATATCCACTATTTTATCTGAAGAAGGCAAAAGGATGGACTTCCTAACAGTGAGCAGACACCAAGACTACTACTTCTTCCCAGCCACAAGACGCTACTGTACCAGATGGTGTCCCGCCTATGTGTGCAAAATAATTGTCTCAGATTCCTTGGCTCCCGGAGGGATATGATTAGCTCCGAAGACTGATGTAACAAATATGTGCAGGACTCTTAGGTACCTAGGACCTGTGCTGGAATTAAGAGCATGTTAGCCATCACCGTCTTTCCAAGCCTCATACAAGCTCCCCCACAGCAGCACTCAACTTCTTTGGAGGCACCGCATTCAATCTACAATGGACAACTGTATTCTTTCTATGTTTTCCCCCACCTTGCTAATTGAGAAACTCTTTGTAGCAGGATCTCATAGAGCACGCAATGCTCTCCAACTTTCAAGAAAGCCAAAGTTGGTCCTCATCTTCCTACCTCTACCTCCCAAATGCTTGATTGTAGGTCACAAACTCAGCCAACACATCCTAGCTATATACCACAGACCTATACACACACCACAGACCTATATACAATAAAAACTTCAGGAAAGCTGGCGTCATTGTACTTAATGATGGACCAGACTTAAATGAATCTAAAGGGTCATGTGAACAAGTAGCCTTGGTACATTCAAGATGAAGGAAAGATTAAATGCTGCCCTCCCTGGTTTTCCCTGGAAGGTTTCCAGCAACCACTGTTGATAGGGACTCTCTTCAGTAATAGGAAAATTATGTGCCCTTCATTTTTTTATGTCCTTTTCCCAGCATTAGCAGGCTCTAATTGGTCTTCATAAGTCCAAGGGCAGATTTTCTTTTTTTTCCTTGTGGGTTCGGTTGCCAGTGGCCTAAAATTCACTTATTGGTCCTTCAGGCTCATGAGTTATATGAACCTCTTCATACTCAAGAGCTTAATCAGGTAACCATGCAATTCCTACCTCCCTTTATCTATCCAAAGTCATGGTACAGAAGTAGCAGGGCCCACAAGTAGGTCAGTCTCTGTATAGCAGCATCATTCCTTCAGACAACACAGTCATGCTTACACCTGTTGTTGCCTACCTTGGCAAAATGGAGCAGCTCACAGATGCTGGAACAAGTCTTGGAGGCCAATCAGGAAATCCTCCAGAGGCTCCCAAGTGAAGCCCAGCCACCCACAGAACAGCCCTTCTCTCATACCCGCCAGTAGCAGCACTGCTCGTCCCTTCTCATGTCTGCATGGGCCACGGGGAAGGCAGCTGCTCTTCTTACCCCTGCATCTCCCTCTAACTTTAGAATTCTCCAATCAGCAGCTCCAAAGACATCCCTCACAGGTCACAAACTGACCCAAATAATTCTTTTAGACAATCTATAAAGCAGGCTGGCCTATTACTCTAGATCCCCCTTGCCTCAATCTCTCAAGAGCTGTTATTAAAGGTCCAATTACAGCATGACCAAGTCCAAGTTCTTCTATTCCAAGTGACAGTCTTTATTCATACATGACTCGCATCTAATAAAAGTTATGCACATAAATTAAAATTTCAAACAATTAACTTTATTTAGACCCATGTACTTCTAAGCCTATGAGTCACAGAGAATCTGGCAACACTGCAAAGCCTAAAGTGTGCACACAAGAACGTTAAGTGGGAAGGAAATACAGCAGGTTCCTAACTTTTGGAGATGGTCAGAAAAATCTGAAAACCACTCATTCAATTCCAGCATCTCCATAGATCTTCCCAAAGCCAAACACATCTCACCCGTCCTTGAACCTTCACAGTAGAAAACCTAGCCCAGAGAGAACTGGATATGGAGTTGCTCCCCACCCAGAGACTCTGAACACATCCTGTATCAAACTTCATCTGATCACTACCACACCTTGGTGGGCAGTGCTGGTTACTCCATGTTTACCTTAGTTGGAGAACTAAAAGCATGGACCATTAGGAAGGCTCTTCCCTAATAGACTGGGGATCAATCATATGACCACTATTAGTGAATTCAGCCTCACCTGACACCCTTCAGTCGAGGGAGAAACAGGAGGCACTTGCTACCTTATGAAGTATGAGAGCATCCATGAAGACTGTAGTTGTGTAGGTTCACAGCTCATACCTGAAGTCCCAACACTGTAGACTTCTCTATCAATAAAATGGGAGCACCGATGGCAACCCTGGGGGCTCAGGTTACACTGAGTGATCAACAAGGGCCTCTTATTTGGCATGATGCCTAGTATATACCAACTGCTCTCCTTTAGTGCTCACAGGTTAAGTAAATGTGCCTTTGGGTATTGGTGTAGCACCCCTTCTGATCCTTATGCTTGGGGGACACGTAGGACTTAAATGGCAGGATGGGCACAGGCTAGGAAACAGTGACTGATCCTCTCTTCTGAGTAGCAATGTGGGATTTCTATTCTACTGCACCCAAGCGGGAGGGGAAGACACCAAAGTAGCCAAGTCAAACACTCTTTTAAGTTTCTCCTCAGGGCCAAACTCATACCAATTCCCAAAAGAAATGGAATAGCTGGGGTCTTAGAACCATAGACACTTACCACTGAATAATCTGAATCCTCTTCTACAGAACAAAGCCATGGGTCACAAGAACTAATGGAACCAAAAGGAACTTCTCTGTCCCATTGTCATTAGCTCCCATTTTATAGTTCAGTCCAGTCTCAGAGCTAGGTCACCACTTAAGATAGGCCCCTACTATGTGACCTCTCCATGGCCTACATATAAAAACTAGCCTTATATACAGATGCAACAGAAGTCTATATCTATCAAAATCTCCTTATCATTGAAACAGCAATGAAGGACTTGCAGGACTCCAAACTAAACGGGATTTCATCAAACACGTGTATGGTAAAATTCATCTCAGAAAGCAGCTAGCTTCAAGGACAGTGAGCTTCTGCTTTCATCTTAACCTGTTACAACACACACATCTGGTGCCTGTTAAACATGGAGGATGAGAAGAAATACCAGAACATCTCCCTGAGCATCACCAGGGAAAGAACATTGTCAAAAAAGCATTACTTCTCCAGTGTGCATGCTGCTCGGTCAGCACAGTGGACCAGAGCCTCTGCTCGTGATGCAGGTCACCGGCTTCCTAACTCACTTGGTTGGGATATGTGGAGGATGATTTTAAGCACCAGCCTTTAAAAGTTCTGTCTGGAAAAACTAATAAAATTTCAACAGGGAAACTACTCTATAGCCACAAATGTATTTCCACACGAGTTAACTGACCATCAACTGGCCAGGAAAGTCTTTACTCAGATCCTGTGGCATTTTTATTTGCTTTCCCACCATTAAGTCCTGTTGTGCCCTGCACATAAGATTGCCCAAAAATGCCGGGTGTGGTGGCGCATGCCTTTAATCCCAACACTTGGGAGGCAGAGGCAGGCGGATTTCTGAGTTCAAGGCCAGGCTGGTCTACAGAGTGAGTTCCAGGACAGCCAGGGTTACACTGAGATACCCTGTCTTGAAAAACCAAAAGGAAAATGAAAAAAAAAAAAAACTGTCCAAAAATTTGTTAGCATGGCATATAGCTATGGCTGAGTTATAATTACAGGAAAACGTAAGTGTATGAAGATGAACAAAGTTGAGTTCCAAAGAAGCAAAGTGGTAAAATAGCCACCTGAGCAAGTTTATAGCCACTGGTCTCAGACAGATCACATGGCTAAAGGGAATTACAGATGCAATGCCTCCATTTGCAACCTACCATGTGGAGGGAGTAGGGGACAGAGGCCCAACTCAGAGTGCAAGAAGGCATGAGAAACTCAGCAGCAGCACAGGCTGGTATTCCGGCTGTATAAGCGGCTCAGGTCCATCAGCCTTTCTTTTCCCTCTTGAGACAAGGTCTCACTCATTAGCCTTGGCTGGCCTGGAACTCACCAATCAGACCAGACTGATCCAGATTGCTGGAATTAGGCTGTACCACAGCCAGTGTGTAGCAGCACAATGTGGCTACTGTTTGCTGTGAATCATATTAACTATTCTTTGCAATCAAACCTTAAATGGTCTTTGTCAGGGGGCTACAGTTCACCAAGACATATTTATCATCCTGGTTTCCAGCAGATTTATTTACATGTGAGAAGGCAAAAGGAGAAAACTGGTGGTGGCGGCAGCAGAAACTGAAACATGAAGGAGCTGGCAGAAACTCCTGGGATGAGCTATGCCAACATCTGTATTTATGTCTTTCCTCCTTCCAAAATAAAATAGGTTGTCAGATTATTGAAAAAAAAAACTTAATTGTTCCCTAGGCCAGAGTCTAGATGTCTGACACGGGGATGTCAATATTAATACTCTATCCCATCCACCACTTCTCTGCAACTATTTGCTGAGTTTTATGTCCTAACCTTTAACAAAGCCCCGAGTCCCAACAGATATCAAAGGCCATGGTTCATGTGATTTCTCCCCTACTATACAGCCTCAGTGCTTTTGAAGTTGTTGCCCTGTACCTGAGGCTGAAATGTTTACATCAGGGTCACTTCTCCTGGATTCAGCAGCAGCAGAATGGTACGTAGAAAGCATGGTATGCTGCACTGGTGCTGATTGTTACATGTTGATCCGGAAAAGGAGCCATACTTAAGGATGCTTCTGACTCTCAGACACATATAACGTAGCTCAAAACATCACAATTCAGTCCAGAAGAGCACATTAAGAATTAGCGTTTAATAGGAGATGCACTCGCTTATGTTGTTGGGCATAGGGCTTTTCCACAGAACTGTCCCCACTGCCAACGTGCTAGCACAGCACTCTTCAAACTATTATACAGGAACCTTTCATGCCCTATCAGATTTTATACTAAAAAATAACATTTTTTTAACATGAAAAGGCAAAGCTTTATAAATTCAGATCCTACCATATCCCCTGAAGGAAAAAAAAATACTCTGGGGAGGATGGTGACATATGTATCTGATATACTTTCTTATATAAAATGCTAGAGAGCAGAAAAGAACAAACTCCAGAAGGGATCTCGAGTATGATCTCACCCCTGTCTGTGTGTGCAGAGCTGCTGATGTCACTCCATCATTTTGCAAATGCTGACTCAACACTGTCAGTTTTTAAAAAACTTAGACAAGGTAGCCTGTGTCTGTTGTCCAGTTAATCCACAAGCCAAGGTGGGAAGAATGCCTGAGTCCAGTTCTAAGTAGCCTGGGCAATACAATCAATGAAGTCACTCAGTCTAAGCTCTTCTAAAGCTGGACATGCAGCTAGCTCAGTAGCAGACTGCCTGCTTGGACTTGCTAACACAATAGGATATTCAAATACAAGCTAAACTCTTACATGATAACGATAAAAATGACAAGCATTTCCCAACAACTATGGTTGTAAGAAACAGCCCACAAATCCTAGCAACTCTAACCCGGCCTTTAAAACCAGCAGTCTAGGACAACTTCGTTTACTAATAGTTCATTAAGTTGAACAAATGTGAAAGGGACAAAACCCAAAACACCAATGTCACAAAGCAGCAATTGTTTTGGCTACCTTTTCCTCCCCGCCTCAAACCCAGCACACAGGAATACAAACACCAAGCTTCAGTGAGTGAAATTAAAAACCTACTCCAAGCTTTTGCCCCTTTCCACTGCAACCAGCATTTGAAAATGAGAGTCCACAGACCCTTGGAGACCCCTGGTGAGGAGGAGTATCTGGTCCTCAAGTTCTTTCCAAATCCACATTAACAAAGCCATTAGCTAACAAAAGACACACAATAAAATGAAGTTCTGGAAACGAAGATACCACAGATTTGACCAAGAATCAAGTTTCCTCCCTGCCGTCCCAAGGCATCCTCTTCTTTCCACACTTCAGCATTAGAAGTCAAGGATAAGCAACGAGGGTTACCTCTAAGATAACCACATCCACATTTCCAAAGGCACAAGATATTTTGAGTTAAAAACAAAAACCCAAAATGTGGTATTATACCTCAAAGAAGTACTGTGCAGTTAAAGCATTAAAGCATCAGCCTTTATTTTGTGACAAGTTTATTGAACAGTATCCAAGACTTCTTCTTTATAAACAAAAACTGCTAAGTGATGCCAAAGTAGGATGTGCTGGCAAAGTTGTGGTCACACTGTCAACAGCCTTTTGGCTGTACTTGATTTCAAAAGTTTGGACTACAGAACTGCCAGTAAAACAGCTGAAGTAAAATAACTTACACATGGCAATTGTGAGTGGGAAAGGTACTCAGTGAGCACCGCCAGAAACATCCCCAGAGCCCGGACTGGGAGTCACTGGACAGATTACGGTCTTCACTCATTTTCCAACGCTTTCAAACTGAGTGCATTTTATTTTACACACGTCATCAATCACAGAGTTCAGGAAAATGGAGTTTGAGTTAGCTTTTGTTTCCTCATTTTTGTGCAAGGTGAGCATTTCCACCTAAAAACCACGCGTGCTTGCTTACTTCCATATATGTACGAACGCCTAGATTTTCATCAAGCAGATCAAGACTGACCTTAGCTACACTGAGTATTACTCTCTGTAAGGTTGACATTTCCTAGTGCAGCTTTAATTGTCAATGCTTTAGCAAGTCAGGAACTACGTTTCGCGTAACACTGCTGCATTAAGACAGAGCCTACAGCAGCCACTGTACAGAACTGTACATCCAGACAGTATAAACACAGGCAATACCTCCAAGTTATGCTTATGAGCTAAGTCGGGCACTCGTTTTAAAAATTTACAATTTGCTTATTTTACAATACATTTGTAGGTTTCTCTACTCCTATAAAACCAAAAGAAAAATAAACACTAATAAAAACTCAGGAGAAACAAATTAAGCCTAGTGAAATATTCTTTTCCATAAATGTCAGTCACCGAAAACAGACAATAAAATTTACACATGAAATTGAGAATACCTTGACAGTGTTTACAAACACACTTTGAGCAAAGCTTTACAAAGCCTTCATACCATACAAATGGAAAAATTACGTAAATTCAAATCTATATCAAGACTAGTTCTGGAAAAAAATTGTCTGACGAGAGGTATGAATAGTTCGATAGAACACATTTCCATGGTTATTAAAACAAAAACTAAAACTTCAATGCCCAAACAAGATAAAACAATAACTTAGCAAGTAGGTCTGTCTCGCACATACAAGCTCAAGTTCCAGAGGGCAGAGCCTTTAATTACATCTCACAACAAGCTCTGTTGTGATTAAAGGGAATGCGGATCACAATTCTCTCTGATTTCTACACCAACACTATTTTCTTAATTTATTTAATGAACAGTGAGAACCAGGTTTTTCTTTTTAGCATTTATCTAAGATGTAGAAATAACAAAATAGTTGCAATTGAGTGTATGAAATATTTAATAAGCATGTACGTAGATACAACCAAAATAAATTGTGAGAAAGGATAAAAGATTTTCACCTTCCAACAATCAGTTTTTCTAAAATATAGTCAGTTTCCAATGGGGAAAATAAACCTGCAGTTGAAATAAGATGCCCAAAATAGTTCTGAAGTGTTCACATTCTGTCTTCGAACGAGAAATGATTACTTAACAAAGAACATCACATATAAACATATTGCTTTTTGAGGCAGTAGCTATCTTTCAAGCAAATTGTGTTTGTGAGTTATCAAGTGATTCAAAATGCAGCCACTTTTCAAAGTCTGCACAACCCTTTCCCTGAACAGACCACCACCATACTGTCTCTCCTCCAAGACCATCGCAGTAGTGGAGAGGCTTTCCAAACTTTCCACACACGAGACTGTTGCCACTCTTAACTCTAAAACTACACGACGAAACCTCAGGGTACCACTCCCTCAGAACACAAAAAAGGCACTACATAGACACACATACATACATTTGTGTGTGCATGTGTGTATACACGCATACATACATGTATATATATATATATATATATATATATGTAAAATATATATAATGTATGTGAGAAATGCTTCTTTTAAAAATAAATGCAGACTTCTCAATATTGGTGTTTCAAACCAGAGCAACATTATGTGAAAGATACTGTTTATTTCCCGTTATTATTCATCAATCTCCAATTCTGTATGTCATGTGAAATGTGAAACAGCTTTCAAGCATCTTAAATTTAGAAAAAGAGCCGTAAGGTGTCAGTGAACAAGATGTGAAAAACCAAATGCTTTTAAGGGAAAGGACATTTAGCCAACCGAAGATTCTATCTTAGTGTTCTGATTGCCAAAAGGAAAGAATATAAAATGCACGGAGTGACCTCAATTCTCTCTTCTGACATCGGTACTTAAGACTCTGCATAAAGAATTTTTGTGAACAGGCTCATGATCAAACAACTACACCAAAAAGCCTCCAAATTAACAGAATTAAACACACATCAACCTATGATCCAACTTAAGGATCTTTCATTCTGCACTACTACTGCTAACAAAACTACCACTTTCAATTTCAGTTTTATACTCCAAGATACAATGCTCTTTCCTATGAATCTCTTTGTTCCAAAATTCACATATATTGGGACAAAAACAATTTGCTAAATTAGTCCATCACAGTAAAGGATTTCAAATCAAATACCTAAACACTGATTACTAAGTGGTTTCTGATTTTCATTGTCATCCAAACAATATGAACAAATTTTAAACTCCCTAAGCTAAATAAAACTTGGCGGTCAAACCAAATAATGTCAGTAGAGGACTCCATAGTTTATTTTTATGGTCAAAGTCATTTCACACAATCATAAGTGTGACATTAGTCACAAAGTTCAGGGTTATTTAGCACAAACCACAAGTGTGGAGTTTTTATATTAGAAATTAATTAAAACTAACAAAATGGTTGTACTTATTACAAGTGGTCAATTAGGTAGATGAAGCAGCAACACTGAAGCAGGGCCGTCTATACAGCAAGAACCCTCCAGAAGCAATAAAGGTCCATACAATCAATCTGGATACAGAGACTTTATTCAATTTTGAAAGAAAATGAAGGTTTCAGACAAAGCTTTGACCCTATAACAAAGCAAGTATGTCCAGCTTTAAAACAAATGGCAAAAGTAGCCAACTTCCAATGCCATCACTGGCATGAGCCCCCTCCACGAGCTCTACTCACATTTCTATTTATACGTTTCAATTTTCTTCATCCCATGTGGTATAAAAGAAAACCAATCTAGATTCCTTGATCATCGAGAATTACAAATGGTCTCTACTGTATGCCAAAATTATTTTTGTGTTCTCTCCAGATAGCTTTACTGTAACAAATTGCAATGTTTATTCTGTGAGTTGTAAAACAGCCAACCAATACTCTGTGTTATAGTAACCAATCTATCTGCAATTGAAACAATCCGCAGGTTCTAACCTGGAACTACTAGGAAAACAATCTGGATGCATTAATCACAGCAAAATAAAGATATACCCAACAAGGAACTGATGTGAACGGCTACCCTAAAACAAGTTTTACCTTTCTTGAACCTATAGGCCTATCATTTAAGTCAATGACAGCAGCTGTGGCTTCATCCCGAGATTCAAAGGCCACCATGGCTTCACCTGTAGGCATACCTTTTTCATTGTATTTTAAACATACTGAACCTGGAATTACTTGATAACCATAAAAGAAATCTAAAATTTCATCAATAGATACAGTAAAAGGCATGTTCTGCACCTTAATTATTGTAGGTCCTGGTTTTCCAGAGCTAGCTCCAAAGCCAGGGGGACCCCCAATATGGATCGGGCCAGGCCCAGGCCCAGGCCCAAAGGCTGGAGGCCCACTCAAATGCCCAGGAACACTTCCAAGACCAGGGGGTCCACTTCCAAAACCAGGAGGAGCATTTAAACTACCTGGGCCATTTCCAAAGTTCTGAGGGATCCCTCCAAATCCTGATGGCCCACTTATATTATTTGGTGCACCTCCAAAACCTGGAACTTCTAGTCCTAGGCCAGGTAAACCACTATTTCCAACCGAAGGCATAACAGGCCTAACATCACCAAAGGCACCCCCTAATCCTGGAGGGGGTAGTGGTGGCCCAAAGGCATTGGGCCCACCAAAATTACCAGGGAAGTTAAATGGTGGCCCATTATTGGCCTCCTTTGACCCTACAGTCAAGAAGACATGCTCTTCTCCTCCTGCACTGGGGATGCCAGCACCAGGTATTGCGGGACCAGGTATTGCGGGACCGGGTATTGCGGGACCAGGTATTGCAGGACCAGGCATTGCGGGACCAGGCATTGCGGGACCAGGCATTGCGGGACCAGGCATTGCGGGACCAGGCATTGCGGGACCAGGCATTGCAGGACCAGGTATTCCAGCACCAGGTATTCCAGCACCGGGTATTCCTGCACTGGGTATTCCAGGACCGGGTATTCCGGGACCGGGTATTCCAGGACCGGGCATTCCAGAGCTGGGCATCCCAGCACCGGGCATTCCAGCACTAGGCAATCCAGCCCCTGGTATTCCAGCCCCTGGTATTCCGGCAGTGGGAATTCCAGCACCAGGCATCCCTGCACTAGGTATCACTGGTACTGCAGGATTACCTGGAACAGATATCTTTAGACCCTTTTTTCCTTGGGCTGGGGGGTTTTTCTCAATCTCTCTCATATCTTCTAGGGTAACTATATGAACAAAAGCTTCTCTCCCATTCAGCTTTTTACGGTGTAAGTGTTCAGATTTATGTGCATCATCTTCAGTTTTAAACTGAACCAATGCTTGCCCTAGACCTTGCCCATTGTTATCAACAAGAACATGTACGGCGTTCTCATCCACTGGGATTCCTTCGAGGAACTGGAGAACATCCATCTTGGTAATGCTGAATGGAATGTTTGTTATATGGGCACAGACTTTGGCAGAACTGACTTCCCCCTCTGGATTTAACCCCATTTCCCTCTGGTCATAGCTGAAGTTCTGAAGTCGTTTTCGAATCATATCTATCTTTTCAAGCATACCTTTCTTAGTTATTGGATGAACTTGAATAAAGCGATTGCCCATGTATTGTTTATGACGACAGAGAGCAGCCTTATAGTCAGCATCATTCCTAAATTCTACAAAGCCTTCACCAGTTGCTTTCCCATTGGGTCCATAAGCTATATAAATACTATCTTCCACAATATCCAACTTCTTAAAAAAATCAATGACATGTTTGTTTTCTGCTTCAAATGGTAGCCCTTTTAAGTAAACACAAAAGCCAGCCTCATGTGGTGATCTTGATCTTGACCTTTTCTGCCCACTGGGCGACTTTGACCTTGGAAGTGTCTGTGGAGGAGGGTGGGCTTGTCCAGAAGGCCCCATACTTTGCTTAAAAGTGATATGACCTCCAGCAGCTACCCACTGTCTCTCTGTGGCAGGACTGACTTCCACATAGCGTTGAATCATTAGCATTCTGTTCCGTTTCAGAGCTTCAAATGTATCTTGAGGGGAGAGGAACTTAACCAATCCATTCCCATTATTTCGACCTACATGATCTTTTAACAAATGCACTGCATCAACTCGGAGACCATGGAAAAATTCTCTGACATCATTTTCCATTGCAGAAAAGGGCATTCCATGCACACTCACATACAGATCATCAGGGTTGATGGTAAGAGACTTCACGCTGCTTTGAGAATTCATCTGTATCGAGTTAACAGGATTTAATGGACCCAGAAACACAGGGTTCATATTATTGTTCAGACCGATAGGTGCTCCAGAGCCATTCATTCCAGCAGGTAGAGGTGCCACAGGTGGTGGATTCAAGGGTGGCATGCCTGACATAGGAGGCAGTGTGGTCATAGGTGGCACCGAAGGGACTGGGGGAATGGGAGGAACAGGTGGCACAGGAGGCAATGTTGGTACCGGAGGAGGAACCGGTATTGGGGGAATGGATGGCAGCGGTGGCAAAGATGGCATCGCTGGGATTGGAGGAATTGGTGGTGGTGGGACTGTGTTCATTGGAGAAGCTGTACTCGGAATGGTTGAGCTGAATGTTGGGCTCCCAAAAGAAGTCCCCATGTTTGGAGGAGCAGTTCCTACGCTGGCTGTGGAAAATGTCTGTATGTTTTTGTTGCTCTCATGAACAGAAGTGGTAGCAGTTACTACACTTGGAGAAGGATTATTAAAGTTGGGTACTGTTGCTGGCAAGTTCACCCTGCTGCTCATCCCTGAGCTAGGTGGTGGTCCTGATCTACTAGCATTTGCTGGTGGAATATCTAAGTTGGCAGTTTCAAAACGCCTACGACTCAGTTCAATCATATTTTGCATTTCTGTTTTACTACTCAATAATAGTGTTACTTTTGACCCTTTAATAGTACCACCTGTGCGCATCATACCAAGCCTTGCATCTTCATCAGTGGCAAAAACGATGAAAGCCTCACCCAGTTCACCCCCTACAATATGCACGCCCCCATCGGGGATGGTTAATCCAGAGAAGAAGTGGCGAATGTCCATGGTCCCCGCCACAATTGGGAGACCTTGCAAACGGATGACCACAGCCATGCTGCGCTGAAAGCACACACACCTGCAGATGAGAAAAGGCAACGGCCATGTCAGACTCCTTATATGAAACCAAGGTCTTAGTCGCAAGAGTGACCAGCTACCACATGAACCCACACAGTCCCTCACACACACTAACCCACACAGTCCCTCACACACACTAACCCACACAGTCCCTCAAGCTGCCACAATGTCTTTAATTTACACAGTTAAAAGATCTGAACAATTTCAATCTCTAAAGGCTTTCATTTTGGCAATAGTTATAAAGAGGTTCAGTCTAATACTCCAAAGATCCAGGAAAAACTAAGGACAGAAAAGTCATAATACACATCATTTAGATCACTAAGCCTTCAGGAAGATATAAAATAAATGTGCAAAAATTCCATAGGGGACTCATGTAAATGATGCATCAAGATTACTATTTAAAACTGATTTAGCATCTTCCATATAAACTTTATAATTTCATAGGTATCAGAGTGATACCTTTTTAAGACTCAATCTCAAAAGCCAGAAGAAACAAAAAACTGGCATGTTCCTGGATTACAAATACCAAACGATAAAGTAGGTTCCTATTCCCAAAGGAAGAGTGGTAGGTGTTTGACTAGCATTCAAACACTCATTCTTAGCACAAAAAAGCTCAAATGATAACAGATTCCATATTTCATAGTACAACTTTTAATATGTTTTATAGTTTTAGTAAAGAAAGACCTATCTGAGGCTGCAGAGCTGACGCAGGGTAAGAACGTCCTGTATGGACGTACAATCCCAAGAACTTGAGTTCTATTCCCAGCATCTACATGGGTATGGCTATATATGTCTGAAATCCTAGCTAGAAGCCCCAGCTCAAAGTCTAGTTCCAAGTATAATGAAAGGTACTCAAGATAACAAGACACAGAATGACAGAAGAATTAGCATCCTCTTCCAGCCTTTGCCTGTACACACAGGCTCACATGCACACACACACACTCTTCTTTTCTCTCTTTCTGAATTTACCCCCCCAAAAAAAAAAAAAAGACAACTGGGGCCAGGCACGGTGAAATAGTCTTTAATTCCAATACTTAGGAGGCCAATTTCTGTGAGTTTGAAGCCATTTGCTCCAGGCCAGTGAGGGCTTCATAGTGAGACTCAGTCTCAAACAAATGAACAAAACAGGAGTCAGGAACATAAATCAGTTGGTAGAATGTTTGCCTAGCACTCATAAAGCTCAAAAATCCATCCCCAACACCACAGATGCTCAGCGAGTACCAATTATCCCAGTATTTGAGCAGTTGAGGCAGGAGGAATTCAAGACCAAGACCACAAATTATACAGATTAATGCATAATTCACTATTAGGGCCTCCAACCCAACTTAATTCCTGTTGAATCTGGTTGCTATCTCTTTACATAGCAAAATCTGTCTCAAAAAAATAAATAAAAGGGGGAGAGGAAGGGAGCCTCAATGAGATGGCTTAACTTGCTAATAAATGCTTAAGAGTTCCATCCCCAGGGCCCCCAATGGAGGAGCTAGAGAAAGTACCCAAGGAGCTAAAGGGAACTGCAACCCTATAGGTGGAACAACATTATGAACTAACCAGTACCCCGGAGCTCTTGTCTCTAGCTGCATATGTATCAAAAGATGGCCTAGTAGGCCATCACTGGAAAGAGAGGCCCATTGGACTTGCCAACTTTATATGCCCCAGTACAGGGGAATGCCAGGGCCAAGGGGTGGGGGTGGGTGGGTGGGGGACTGGGGGGGGGGGAGTGTATTGGGGACTTTTTGGATAGCATTGGAAATGTAATTGAGGAAATTACCTAATTAAAAAAAAAAAAAAAAGAGTTCCATCCCTAGGACCTATACACTAAAGAGAATCCTACCCTCTCCCTCCCTCCCTCTCTCTCTCTCTCTCTCACACACACACAAACAACATACAAATAAATAATTATAAAATTACAATAGCATTCAGCTGGAAAAAAACAGCTGAGCAGTTAAGAGAACATCAGTTTGAGGCTGAGCTCACAACCACTTCTCAGCTCCAGGGAAAAAAGGAGCACCCTTTCCTGTCCTCCTTAGGCACCAAGGCACATACAGTACACTTATATACATAGCAAAATACTCATGTATGTAAAATAATTATTATTATTATTAGCAACACTCAGGAGGCAGACAAATCTGGCTGTGGTGATATTCACCTTTAATCCCAGCACCCAGGAGGCAGAGGCAAGCAGACATCTGTGAGTCTGAAGACAGCCTTGTCTACAGTGAATTCCAGGCCAGCAAAAGCTACATAGTGAGACACTGTCTCAAAACACAAAAAGTAGTAACATGGGCTGGAAATGTAGCTTAGTTGATGCTTGATGGTATCCATGAGGCTGATAAACTGGGCATGGAGGCATATACTTGTAAGCCTATCATTATTAGTTAAAGGATGATCAATTCAAAGTCATCCTTGGCTACATAAGGCCAACCTGAGATACATGAGACTGTTTCAAAAATAATAAGAGGGCCTGGAGCGATGGTTCACTTGTTTCTGCAGTGAACCCAGGTTAAGTTTCCAACATCCATGTAGTGGCTCACCACCTATTACTCCACTTCCAGGGGCTCCGACACCTTCTTCTGGCCTTGCCAGGTACATATATACATATATACATACATACATATATACATATATACATGCATGCATGCATGCAACCACTCATACACATGAAATGAAGATGAGATAGCTCCACAGTTAAGAGCTCAAACTGCTCATCTCGGGAGTTTAGTTCCAAGCACCATGTCAGAAGGCTTAAAGGTGCTTTTTAATTCCAGCTCCAGGGGATCTAACTCCTCTGGCTTGCACAAGTACTGCACTCATGTGCATATTACTAACACAAAGACACGCCAACACTCATAATTAAATCTTTATTTTTTAAAAATAGTTTTAAGGGGGCTGGAGAGGTGGCTCAGTGGGTAAGAGCACCCGACTGCTCTTCCGAAGGTCCAGAGTTTTAATCCCAGCAACCACATGGTGGCTCACAACCATCCGTAACGAGATCTGGCGCCCTCTTCTGGAGTGTCTGAGGGCAGCTACAGTGTACTTACATATAATAAATAAATAAATCTTTAAAAAAAATAGTTTTAATATTTTAAAAGAAATCTTAAAGAAGTTTCTCCCAGGTCCAATTTTGATTTCAAGATTTCCATTTATTTGTTTGCTTGTGTGTTGTTCCTGTTGCCATTCTAGTACCTGGCAGGATTTCCATTTCAATTTTAATTGCATCTACAACTTTTAAAAGAATGGGAATTAAAATTTGGGGATTGGAAAAATGATCATTTGGAACTAATGTGATCAATCAAGTTTTAAATATAAATCTATTAACCTGGTTCTGAGTGCTCAGGGATATGTTAATTCCTTGAGATCTGGTTTAATAATTTCTCAAGTAAGAACATTAGAAGGAACAAGGTTTCCTGCTACAAGCTCTAAGACTTAACACAATAAATGGAAGAAATTCTTCAATGTCAAATACTGTATGAACTCCAGTTTACTGTAATAAAATCTAATTGTATCAACAATATTATAATTACTATATACAAAATAGAAATATATTGGCAGTTGTTTTGGTTTCCCTTTTTCTTTTTCAACCCAGATTCCCCTTCTCTCTCCTTAATTCTGAAATGTTCTTACGTTGTAGCACTGGACTCCCTAAGGAAAGTAGCCTGTCCTCCAACTCCCAGAGATCCACCTGCCTCTGCCTCTGCCTCCACCTCTTGAGTGCTGGGATTAAAAGGTGTGCACCACCACTCTTGGCAGCCTAAAACAACAAAACTCATCGCATTGTTTATACACCTGAAAAAAGTTCATAAATCAAATACAGCCACATTATATATTTAGAATCTTCCTTCCTTCCTTCCTTCCTTTCTTCCTTCCTTCCTTCCTCCCTCCCTCCCTCCCTCCCTCCCTCCCTCCCTCCCTCCGTCCCTAGCACTGGGATGTGCTACCCCATATCCAATTTATATTACACTGCAGACTGAACCAGAGCTTTGTTCTTGTTAAGCAAACTCTAACCACTGATTCCATATTCTAACAATGATATACAAAGATAAAAGCAATTTTCAAATGTAAGCAAGAGAAACTGGCGCTAGAAACGGAGGTGGGGTGGGTGAGTAAAGCCTTTTTAGGTATGGTCTGTAAGAGTCAACAAGAGGACTGGGAAGAAGGCTCAAGTAACCTGAGTTTGATCCCTGGAGTCCACCTGGAAGAAACAACTGACTTCTGCGAACTTCCCTATGACCTTCACATGGGTGTCACTGCAAGTGCCAGTTCCTACATACACACACACACACACACACATACACACAACTATTAAAAAAAAAACATACACAACAAAGATCATCACCAACAGACCTTTTCTATTTTCTATTTAGCATTGTAATATGGAAGAATATCTGCACATTTCCAAATAACTGAGTCAAATGCACATCCCTTACTGAATCTGAAACATGTTTATGTACAAATCATAATGGCACTATGGCCAACTTCAAAAAAATATTTCATCACTTTCTATGGGGGGTAAGTAATATCATAGGTAAGCCAAGTGTTCAAAACCTAAGGAAAAAAATGCTTTGTTTATAAGTTAAGAATAAGATGAGAGCCAGGCAGTGGTGGTGCACACCTTTAAACCCAGCACTTGGGAGGCAGAGGCAGGCAGATTTCTGAGTTTGAGGCCAGCCTTGTCTACATAGTGAGTTCCAGAGAAACCCTGTCTTGAAAAACAAACAAACAAAAAAACCCCAAAACAAGAAAAAAACCTTAAAATGGTCCCCAGAACACAGGCCTAAAATACATTCATGTAAGTTTCTAAGCCATATTGCTAAGAGATTTGCTGAAAGTTGGTACAATGAACCCAATGAAAACATCCCGATTATTAATAACCTAAAAGTGCCAGCTAGGAAAGGCTAGAGTACAGGATCTACTCCTAAACCATCTTAGGTTCTGAAAAATACAAAGAAATATCTGCTATTCTGCTACTAAGAAATGGTTGAAAGCAAATCTTAAACCTTGGTCCCTCCAACAAAAGGTCTAAAATTTGTGCTGTACAAACTATTACCTAGCATGTACACCTGTATTTCTAGGACTGTAAGTAACCATGCCAAGAAGCAATGGAGTCTGTCACCATCACAATGCTATGGGGGTGGCACAGGAGCTCACTACCTAAAAGTAAGAAACATACATAAATAAAACAGACTCTCAGGAAACAACTATTCCTCCCATGCTCATGGCTCAGTAAGCACACGCGCACACGCACACACGCACCAGCACACAGGGTTTACTACACCTATTTTCATACTGCTTAAGGTACCGCATTTATTTTGTATACAAGTGAACCTATTCAAAATCTCTTACCTTGTAAAACAAGAGATGTATTTTCTTAAGAAGCAGAGGCCAAGTCAATCCTGTGGGCAACCAATTAAAACCAACTTTTAGACTGCAATAGAGAATAAATGGAGGCAAAAATCAATGCAGGAAACAACACGCACAGGCCACACTGAACTGTACTTTATGAAGAAGAGTCAGAAACCAGCAGAGTATTTCGAAGAATGTATAGTTTTGTTTTGTTTTTAAGGAAAGAGACACCAAAATCCCAAACATATTCTTAATTTGATGTTGCTTTCGAGTCTGAAAACCATTCTATCAAGAAAACGCCATCAGGTAGTTTTATCAAGAATATGCCATAAAATAGCCAAAAATTAATTTAAAACAGTACTAAAGTTCCACTTCAGGTAGTAATTGCTTTATCACTTAACATTTGTACAATCCAAACAAGTCTATCAACAAGTCTCACCAAACTTCTGAAAAAGAAGCACAATAACAATTCCTGGACAACTGTCATCAATGTGGGACACTCACAGACATCACTGCAATGACTCTTTCAAATAGATTACCTCTGCATCATAATATTATAAATCACAAAACAACTGAAATGCAAGTTCAAAGTCTAAGAACTAATTCTACTGACACTCAACACATTAAGGGAGATTTATTTGAACGTAATTCCCCCCAAAAAACTTGTTTCATAAGTATCTAAAGCACAACTGTAACCCCAGTACTCTAGAAGCAGAAGCTGAAATACTTACATAGTCGAAGACTAGCCTGGGCTACATACTAAGTTCTAAGTCCAACCTAGGCCAACAACAAATCCCTGTCTCACAAAGTATTTTTCCAGCAAATGTCTTAATATATAATAATGACACTTTCCAAAGCACACACAGGTAATAGGGTACTTCTCTCTCAGGGTAATTATTTCCAAACTAGTTGTTAACAATTCACAAGTAACATATATACCAAACAATTAACCAAATTCTTTTAACTTTAATCTCTGTGTACAGGTTTTTGCTTGTGTTTATATCTGTGCACCATGTCCATGCCTGGTGTCCAGAGGCCAGAGAGAGCTTCAGATCCCCTGGGACTGCAACTGCAGACAGTTGTAGGCTACCAAGTAGGTGCAGAGAAACAAACTCGGATCCTCGAGAAAAGCAGCCAATGCTCTTAACTGCTGAGTCCTCTCTCTAGCCCTATAATCATTCTTAAAAAGTCATTTTAAAATGTACTTTTACTTTTTAACCTTTTCGGGGGCTGACTGAACGAAAAACCTAACACATTTTAGGCAAACCTACTATTGAGCAGAACCCTCTGCTCAATATTGTATTTTTAATTTATTGTATGTACATGTTTTGTGTATGTTAAGTACACTGTGCCACAGAATGCATGTGGAGGTCAGAAGACAACTGTTAAAAGTTGCTTCTCATCCTCTGCCATGTGGGTCGGAGAGTTAAAACTCAGACCATTATGGTTGGCACCAAGTAGAGTCATCTTATCAGCCCTATTCTACTTTTTAAATCAGGCTGGTGATCCTCCTAGCTCAACTACACCAGTTTGTTTTTGTTTTAGAGACAAGTCTCAGGCAGCCCAACCTAGCTGCAAACTCAGTAAGTAGCTGAGACTGGCCTTTATTGATCCTCCTGTCTCCATCCCTCAAGTGCTAGAGTATGGTATGTGCTACCATGATCCACTGAAAGGTGTTGTTTTGGGGAAGGTCTCACATGCTGGCATTATAGGCATGTGCCACCATTTTTAAAAATAGCCATTTAAGGGCTGGTGAGATATCTCAGTGGTTAAGTGCACACTGACCGTTCCTCCACAAGTCCTGAGCCCAATTCCCAGCAACCACATGGTGGCTCACAACCATCCATAATGGGATCTGATGCCCTCTTCTGGTGTGTCTGAAGAGAGCAATGGTGTTTCATATACATAAAATAAATCTTAAAAAAAAAATAGTGATTTTGAAAAAAAAAAAAACAACTCTTGGGTGCTTGCAGACGTCCAGGAGACTCTTGGGTCTTAGAACTTGAACCTTCAAAGCACCTTAAGAAAGGGCTTCTTTTTTTGTTTTTTGGCTGCAATACACCAGGTTGGCTGGCCCGTGAACTTCCCATGAGCTATCTCCCAGCTCATGCCCCATTAAACCATTGCCTCAGACAGGTTATTTCTAAATTCAGAGAAAGAGAAAAAAACTCTGCCCCTCTCTGGTACAAAGATTAGCAACAAAACTACTTATCTGATTGATACTCACTTTGTTAATATTCTCTGAGATCAAGTAAGCCACAGTAATAATTTTTATCACCAAAAGGTGAAACGATTTAAAAAAAATCCCAAGTATTATTCTGAACTTGTCTAATGGACAAAGGAAAAATATTCTAACAACTTAAAATATTACACAAAAGTGAGTTTTGCAACAAAAACCCAAGCTTTTAAAAGGCCAGAGCACTACATTAATCCTTAACATGGTGTGTACAAATCTATCCTAATACAGATTTTTGTCAATTATTGTCTACATGTATATGCTGTATAGGTATGCACATGTGCCAGACAGACAACACTGTGGCGGTAAGAGGCAACTCTGTGGGGGTCAATCTTCCTCCTTCCTTCATGTGGGATCCAGGGAGCAAACTGGGGTCACCCAGATTTTGGCCTTTACCTTCTGAACAACCTAGCCAGCTGTTTTCTTATAACTCTCCATTTAATTACATTTAGTTAGTTAGTATATCTGTGGGTCACAGAAGCCACAGCATATGTGTGAGGAAGTCAGAGGACAACTTGGAGACTCAGTCCTCTCCTTCCGCCATGTGGGTCCTAGAGAAGGAAACAAGATGGTCAAGCTTTATGGCAAGTTCCTTCACTCCCATGCAGCATCTCACAGCCTAACCTAAGTCTTGGTTCTCTGAGCCAGGAGTGGTGGCACTCACCTTCAATCCCAGCACTCGGCCAGAGGCACACAGATCTCAGTCTGAGGCCAGCCTGGACTATAATGAGCTCCAGGACAACTACAGAGAGAAACTCTGTTTTGAAAACAAAAACAAAACCTGTATCTAGCAGTTTCCATAACTAGTTATAAAGGGAAATACAAAACAAAAGGTTTGCTTTAAATAAAGTAACAAAAATAATTATTGCAATACTTATCTCTAACTGCATAAAAGGTCAGCACTAGGAGCTAAGTAAGAGCCAGGGTAATTTTCTAGTTAATATTTGTGCTAAACATCTGACACCTATTAGAGATTCTAATTTGAAAGGTCTGGCATAACAGGGTGTAGTACTATATTCCTGTAACCTCACTGCTTCAGGAGCAAGAGGCAGGAGAATCCTGGGTTCAAAATCAGAATGGACTACTACATAGTGAATTCAAGTCCAGCCAGGATGTAACGTAATGAGAGCAGAAAAACCAAGTAAGAACAAACACAAGGTATGGGCCTGGGCACGTCTCCCACATATTAGAGAACTGAGTTTCCTAACTCTTTTTTTCCCTTTCAGACACAAGAAGATACCCCACGGCCATCCTGAGAAGGTCAAATTTAAGCTAGCCAGTCATACTCAAGGTTCCAAAACCATTAACAATAAGGAAAAGTCTTACTACATTAAGAAATGTTGAGGGCTGGAGAGATGGCTCAGTGATTAAAGAGCACTGACTGCTCTTCCAGAGGTCCTGAGTACAATCCCCACCAACCATATGATGGCTCACAACCATCTGCCCTGGCTGTTCTGAAACTCACTCTGTAGACCAGGCTGGCCTTGAACTCAGAAATCTGCCTGCCTCTGCCTCCCCAGTGCTGGGATTAAAGGTGTGCGCCACTACGCCCAGCACAATAAATAAATCTTTAAAAAAAAAAAAAGGAAAAAAAAGAAATGTTGAAAGCCCAGCTGATCTGCATAAACGTGTAGTTTAACTTTTGTGTTCAACTTACAGAACAGAGTCAATCTACATACAAGAAACACCATCAGAAGCATCCCCACACCAAGGAAAATGTACACATCAAGGCTAATACCAGCACCTTTTTTAAACTATAGCTCTTCCTTCACAAATAAGTCAGATGGAAACTAAAAACTGTAGCATTTTTGTCTCAAATCTCACTTTGGAAAGACCAGTAATTTTTATTAGCTCAAAAAAAAAAAAATATGTACAGGTATAGATGTTCTGCCTAGATACTGCATATCTGTGTATCACACGCACACAGTACTAACAGAGGCCAGAAAGAGGGTATCATATCACGTGGAACTGGTGTTAACAATGGCTATGGCTTGCCGTTTAAGTTCTGGGATTGAACCTTGGTTGTTTGAAAAGAGTACCCAGTGTTCTTAATTCCTGAGCCATTTCTCCAGCCCCAAGATCACAAATTAACAGAGGCAGCACTATTTTCCCAGAGCCTGTTTATTCCTATGTGTTAAAATGTGAGCTAGACCCTAATTGAACACAGGATCCCAAATTTAAAAATCTATTCCGCTCACCTGAGTTCTGGTGGCCTTTGGAAAAACATAATTAAAATAATTCTATTAAAAAAAAAAAAAAGGTGATAGAAGGCTACACACCTTTAATTCCAGGACTCAAGGAAGGCAGAGGCTCGCAGATCTCTGAATTCAAGGCCAGCCTGAACTACAGAGCACCAGCATATCCAGGGCTACCCAGAGAAATCCTATCTCAAAAAAAAAAAAAAAAAAAAAAAAAAAAAAAAAAAACACAAAACAAAACAAAAAAGTATTGACCCAAATGTGTCTGTGTCTTTAAGTCCAAAGCAAGCACGGAGGCAAGGGCAGGCAATGAGACCCTTTCTTAAAATATATAAATAGGCACTGTAGCTAGATATGCTGCACCTGCAATGCTAGCACTGAAGAGGCAGAGGAACAAAGAGTAAGAGTTTGAGGCTGGCCCAGGCGTGGTGGCGCACGCCTTTAATCCCAGCACTTGGGAGGCAGAGGCAGGCAGATTTCTGAGTTCAAGGCCAGCCTGGTCTACAGAGTGAGTTCCAGGACAGTCAGGGCTACACAGAGAAACCCTGTCTCAGAAAAAAAAAAAAAAAAAAGTTTGAGGTCTGGACTACAACAGAGAGTGTCTTATAAACATTTAATCTACATATAAAATATAGGGACAGACAAGGAGAAAATCAGCCACTAGTCCATATAGTTCAGAAGACCTAAAACAACAAGCTTGCATTTACTGCATTTTTCACTTCATTTCCTAACAGATGTTTCTTCAGCACAACAGAAACCAGGGAAACATAGTACTTGCATATTAACAAGATAAATTTATTTTACTAGCCATTCCAAGTGTTTGAAACTTCAAAGTAAAATGTTCATCAACAAACCTTTTAGTTACAAAGAAAAGGAACAAACTAAAACTCCAGTATTTCCACGCTCTCTGGCAATCAACACGAGAAAGTAAATTTCATCTTGTAAAGTCGTCAACCTTTACCTGACAGCAATCAGGGCAAAGCAGAACCACACACTTAAGATCCAAAAGACACAAAAATCCCAACAACCTCTTAATGTCCGCCTCAAAGTTCAGCAACAAAGCCTCTATTTACAATGGGCACAATGTTATCAGCAGTGTAATCCCATCATCAAAGAAATCAGGAAACCACAGCTTCAGCCCTTTAAATTTGCCCCCTCCCCCCATTATCAGATAAAACACACTTCAGATCCTGGAACCATCCTTATTTATAAATACATTTTTCAGACACTGATAAAATGTAAAATGTTGAATGTTCATGTTAATTTCTCATCTAGTGCTCAGGCAGCAAATCAAGACATTTGTAAATAAGATGTTCCTCCTGCCAAAAAAATTTAATACTGTTATTAATGATACCAACAAAAATATCCTTTTTAGCCGGGCAGTGGTGGTGCAGGTCTTTAATCCCAGCACTTGGGAGGCAGAGGCAGGCGGATTTCTGAATTCAAGGCCAGCCTGGTCTACAGAGTGATTCCCAGGACTACACAGAGAAACCCTGTCTTGAAATAAATAAATAAATTTTTTATTCATTTATACTTCAAAATAAAAATATTACTTCTAGCTTAAGTAACCACATTTTCTTTCACTATGGCTTTTAGCCTTAAAAGCTGGCTTTAAACTTAAAACTCTGCCAAGCAAAGGTACGTAGGTGCTTGGCAGTAAAGCTGCTGGAACTACAAGTGAAATTATTTTTCTGTTTAGTCTGCCTACAACTTTTAGTGAGCATTCATTTTAATTAGTATTTATTACGAATATGTAGAGGAGAGGGCTGGAGAATCTGCCCAGTGGCTGCTCTTCCAGAGGCTCCATGACTCCCTGCATCCACAGGGCAGGCAGCTCACAACCTTCTGTAACTCTAGTTGCAGCAGATTTGACCCCCTCTCCTGGCCTCTGAGAACACCAGGCATGAAGGCTGGCAAATACCTACTCACTCAAAAACTGTAGGCTAGGTTTTAGATTTTAAGGTGGACTCTGCATTTTAGGGGGAGATTTAGAAATTAGTATAGAATGTACAACTAATTACAACATTTTCAGGGGGAAAAAAAATCACATATTCAAACTAAGTATCAAAAGTCAACTGTTACTAGTGACTCCACCAGCTTAAGAGTTCAATGTGAGCCTAAGCTACAAGATCCTATGGCCAATGAGGAACAAACAAGCCAACCTCCAAGAACCAAGCAGCACAGCAGCTCTCTACAAACTCAAGTGGGACTTTCTGACTGGCAGTAGGGTCTAGCATCTGGCACCCAGTATAAAGCAGAAGTATAATGATATAATAAGTTTTACACCTAAGAACTGTACCAACAACTCCCAAATGTTCAATATGCAACCAATCAAAACATTCAACATGCCACAAAATTGTAAAAGAAACCTAAAGTATATTGCTAGTAGCCTAGAGCAGTAACCACCACAGTGGTTTGATGGTCTCAGATCTGAACATAAAATTATACATTACAATCCACGCTGACCAACATTTAATCAAACACAAGGTGATATAAAAATGTAACCCGTTTTGATAAACTATCCAATACGCACTATGTACAGCCTTGTGAAATCACCTAAACACAAACATTTCATTTCCTTCCAAAATTATATTCGAAGTTATGTGAACAGTTCTTCCACAATCACTTTCTACGAATCCAAAAGTCTCCATCTCATCAAAAGCAACAAGTTTCAAAAACAAGTACATCAGTTTTATATATCTATTTTTTTAAATAAAAAAATTTTTGTAGGATTTTTTTCCAACTGCAAACGCTCTTTAACACTTTAACAGTATACAATGGTTAACAAGGCCTTGGACAATTTTTGTTTCTAAGACTGAAGTTCACCAAAAATTACACCTCAAACTATCTAAAAAGCCCTGAAAGAAATAGTCTCTCCCTTGAGTTGCCATCCATCCTAGTTTTTCCCCACCAAGTCATATAATAAGATTCGCATCAACTTAAATCTTAACGTACACAATAAAATGGTTTCTACCAACTGCACACACACTCAGTCATCTCGGAATCTAGGAGCCAAGAAGGCTTTAGGACCCAGAATACTTCTGCAACACAGCCTGTAACTCGCAACTTTATCTACCAGAATGAATGGATCTTTAGCACAGGGGACTCCTTATAACTTCCAATAAAACACACACTTAGGTCCACTCGCTTACTAACACGGGCACTCCAACCCGCTACATGAGTCCATACCCCAATACTAACCTGTAGATCTTTAAAATGCGTTCCCTTCTATTTTACGCGGCTGCAAAGTGGCGCCGCCAACCTTCAGACAGTAAGTAAGCTATCTAAAGACACCCACCCTCCTTCCTCCAACTCCCAAAGGTGCTGCAGATAGCAGCCCCTCCCCTAGGTGGGAATCAAGGACCAGCCATCCTAGCTACAATTCTCCAAGCCTTCCAGCCTCTCCGACCTACAGGGCGGTTCCAATCACCTACACTTAGGACGCCCCTCCTCAACGCTGGACCTAGGAAGCTATACACTGCAACTCCCTGCACCTCCAGGCCCTAAAAGCGACCGGTTCCCAGCCTCCCAGGACACCTTTCCTCCCCTTAGGAGTGTCCCTAGTGTAGTCCCCTTTTGCAGGTCATAGGCCACTGGGACCTCTTCACTTCGGGGCAGAGGTGAGAGTTAAAACCTCGTTCCCGCTTAAAGCCAACGAAGCCTTCCCCACTAAGCGTGCAGGCGTTTTCATCGCAATACCCCCCGACCCGGTAGTTCGCAGGCCGCGAGGCCACCCGATGCTGGCCGCTTCCCCTCTCAGGACCACCGGGGCGTCCCCGCTAAAGCCTTGCTCCCACTTCGGCACGCAGACTCCACCTTTCGCATCCTCGGAGGCCCCGGAGCGTGAGCGGCGCCCCAGGACCCCCGCAGCCCCGCCGCGACCCTTTGTGTAGGGCGCTCGCGGCCGCGGGCTCCGAGGCCTGGGAAGGCCCCGCCCCGAGGCACCAAGGAGGCGGCTCGAGCCCCGCACAGCCCCGCCCGTTCCGGGGCTGCGGGAGTCTTACCAGGGAGAGCTTGCGCGGCACCAGAACCCAGACCCGAGTTACCCCCCGCGCGAGTGCCTCAGCCCTGCGGCCGACAGCCCCAGCCCGAACGGCTTTCCCGGAGCCCACTGCAGTCAACACCTCCGCAGCCGCTTCACAAAATGGCCGCCCGCCCGCTCCGGCGCTCTGCGTTCCCGGAGTAGGCGGGGCGCCGCTGTCGACGTCACCCGATGGGAGACGCAGGCGCGCTGAGGATTTGGGGTGGGGGCAAAAGCTCAGAAGTTGCAGGTATTTGTGGTGAACCCGGTATATCAGTAGCTGTTTGCAAAGTCAGACCTGAAGCTGTTGTCCAAGGTTCCTTGCAGAGCTTTTGTACAGGTTCCTTTGGCTCTTGGAGACCCCCGTGAAGGGAGAAAAACAATGCCTTCACTGCAGAACTGTATTGAGGATTAAACGCACCAAGAAGCAAAAGCTTGATGCTTCTTTTTGACTATTGAAAAAAAATAAAATGGGAGGTAGAGGCAGGCGAATTTCTGAGTTCGAGGCCAGCCTGGGCTACCCAGTGAGTTCCAGGACAGCCAGGACTATACAGAGAAACCCTGTCTCGAAAAACCAAAAAAAGCCGGGCGTGGTGGCGCACGCCTTTAATCCCAGCACTCGGGAGGCAGAGGCAGGCGGATTTCTGAGTTCGAGGCCAGCCTGGTCTACAAAGTGAGTTCCAGGACAGCCAGGGCTACACAGAGAAATCCTGTCTCGAAAAAGCCAAAAAAAAAGAAAAAAGAAAAAAAAAAAGAAAAACCAAAAAAAGAAAAAAAAGAAAGAAAGAAAAATAAAAAGAAAATAATCCTGCCTCCTGCCTGGCAGTGGTGGCGCAAGCCTCTAATCCCCGCACTTGAGAGGCAGAGGCAGGCAGATTTCTGAGTTTGAGGCCAGCCTGGTCTACACAGTGAGTTCCAGGCCAGCCAGTTCTACACAGAGAAACCCTATCTCAAACACAGAGAGAGAGAGAGAGAGAGAATCCCCCGTGGGGCTGGAGAGACGTCTCAAAGGTTAAAAGCTCATATTGCTCTTCCTGACATCTTGAATTCTATGAGCTACATGGAATGGCTCACACCCTCCTGTAACTCCAGCCTCAAATCTGACTCCCTCCTCTGGCCTCTGTAGGCAGCTACACTAATATGTACAAACTCTCACACAGAGACATTAATAAAAATAAATATAAATATAAAAAGAGTAAAATATCTTTCAATATCTCCTATAATCCCCAGTACTTGATTATACAGGGAGACCTAGGCTCTACCAGACTCTGCCCCTTGATTGTGTGTGTGTGTGTGTGTGTGTGTGTGTGTGTGTGCGCGCGCACGCGCGCGCATAAAAGGGATGGAGAGAGAGAGACAGAAAGAAAGAGATCTTCTTGCCTCTGTCTCCTGGAATTAAGGTGTGTGCCTCCTTGTCTGGACCTAAACTTTTTTTTTTTTTTAAAGATCTATTTATTTACTATATGTAAGCACACTGTAGCTGTCCTCAGACACTCCAGAAGAGGGAGTCAGATCTTGTTACGGATGGTTGTGAGCCACCATGTGGTTGCTGGGATCCGAACTAAGGACCCTTGGAAGAGCAGTTGGGTGCTCTTACCTGCTGAGCCATCTCACCAGCCCCAACCTAAGCTTTTCATAGTCACTATGCCTTAAGATCAGGATCAAAAGCCTGTGACTTTCATTTCTGGATTGTTGTTCATTCCAGACTAAAAGTCCTAGAGAAGTCAATAACCCAGTAATAATGATGCCTAATATAATAGAACTATTCTGTGTTAAATGTCAAATGAATAAACAATAAGATTAGCTGGGTGGGACCAAGCCCCAAGGTCACCACTCCCTTAATCTGCTTGAACAAGGGATTCAGCTCCATTTCACTACCTGAATGGTATATTTTATATTTTTTCCTTTCTAAGCTTGCTATGCTTGTTCAAAATACTCTTCATGAGACATTCCCAGAGAAGAAAATCTCTAAAAAAGTTGGGCTTTTTTGAGATTTCCTTGTCAATGTAATTAATATAAATCCCTTTACCTTAGCCTCGGCCGAACTCTTCATACAAGGGCAAAAAGTGACATATTCTTCTCCAAAATATCACAAGAACAGTTTCTAGACCACATACTGAAATTCTTCTTCACTGAAACCTCTTGGGCCAGATCTACACAGTTCAAATCACCCTCAGCACCGATGTCTTCCATATTCTTACTAGGATAGCCCATTAAGCCCCACTTAAACAATTCCACTGTTTCCCAAATCCAAAGCCCCAAAATATACATTCCTCCCAACAAAAACATGGTCAGGCCTATCACAGCAATACCCTACACCTAATACCAACTTCTGCCTTAATTAGGGATTTACTGCTGTGAACAGAAACCATGACTGAGGCAACTCTTATAAGGCCAACATTTTTTTTTTAAGATTTATTTATTTATTATATGTAAGTACACTGTAGCTGTCCTCACATACTCCAGAAGAGGGCATCAGATTTCGTTATGGATGGTTGTGAGCCACCATGTGGTTGCTGGGATATGAACTTGGGACCTTCGGAAGAGCAGTTTGCGCTCTTAACCACTGAGCCATCTCGCCAGCCCCATAAGGCCAACATTTAATTGTGGCTGGCTTACATTTTCAGACGTTCAATCCACTAACTTCATAGAAGGAATATGGCAGCATCCAGGCAGACATGATGCCATAGAAGGAGCTACATCTTGTTCTAATGGGAACCAGGAGAAAACTGACACTTCCACATGGGCAGAGCTTCAAAGCCCACCACACAGCGATACACTTCTTCTTGAATCAAGGCCACATCTACTCCAACATGGCCACACCTCCAAATAGTGCCACTCTGTGGGCCGATCATATACAAATCACCACATGGCCCAAGTGGAAGAGCAGCCTGCATAACAACCTGGACCTATTGAAGAGCCTTCTCCTGTTCCAAGCTCCACACAAAGCTAGTAGCTTTCTGAGTCACTTGATATGTGGACCTGAGTAACACACCCAAATGAGGAATGTGCTGTCTCCAGAATCCAAATAGATTTACTAAATATACTTCTTTCTTGGTAGTTGCAAGGGCCAAGTATAATAAGTTATACTTAGTTCACCTTAGAAGCAATATCTCTACATGCCCCACGCCATTGGACTCCTAAGAATTTCAATGAGGTAGATGGTCGTTGAATTTTGGTTGGATTTATTTCCCATCCTCTGATAAGTATGTGTGTTACAAATGAGTACAAAGCGATTCCTACTTTCTGCTCACATGGTCCAATCAGCATAATGTCATCAATATAGTGCACCAATGTGATATTTTGTGAAAGAGACAGATGATTAAGATCCCTTCTTGCCGGGCGTGGTGGCGCACGCCTTTAATCCCAGCACTCGGGAGGCAGAGGCAGGCGGATTTCTGAGTTCGAGGCCAGCCTGGTCTACAAAGTGAGTGCCAGGACAGCCAGGGCTACACAGAGAAACCCTGTCTCGAAAAACCAAAAAAAAAAAAAAAAAAAAAAAAAAAAAAAGATCCCTTCTAACTAAGTTGAGACACAGGACAGGAGAGTTAATATATCCTTGAGGCAAAACTGTAAAGGTATACTGCTAACCTTGCCAACTGAAAGCAAATTGCTTCTGGTGGTCCTTATAGACAGGTACTAAGAAGGCATTTGCTAGATGGATAGCTGCATCCCATGGACCAGTAGATGTGTTAATTTGCTCAAGTAAGGAAACTACATCTGGTACAGCAGCTGCAATTGGAATTACTACCTGATTTAGTTTTCCATAGTCAATTGTCATTCGATCCATTTGTCTTCAGTACTGGCAGATAGGAGAGTTAAACGGAGATGTGGTGGGAACCACCATCCCTGCATCTTTCAAGTCCTTGATGGTGGCAGTAATTTCTGCAATTCCTCCAGGAATACAATAGCATCTTTGATTCACTATTTTCTTTGGCAATGACAACTCTAAAGGCTTACATTTTGCCTTTCTAACCACAATAGGCCCCTCTCCACCGGTCAGGGGACCAATGTGAGAATTCTGACAACTTAAAAAAAAATAAATAAATATATATATATATATATATATATATATATATATATATATATATTACACTCCAGACTTTATCCCCTTCCCAGTCCACCCTCTGACTGTTCCATTTCCCATACCTCCTCCCCCCACCCCTGCCCTGTCTCCACAATGATATCTCACCCACACCCCAAAGTTCTGCCAACTTGTAAGTATATCTATGGCTTTATACATTCTGGAACTGGGGAAATGATCACAGGATGTGTTCTGGGAACTACTGGACCTACTGTGAGTCAGACATCAGTGAAAACTCCATTAATCACCTGTCCTCCACAAGCCCATACTTTAACTGGAGGGCCGCAATGTTTCTTGGCATTTCCTGGGATCAGTGTCAATTCAGAACCAGTATCCAGCAGACCCTGTAAAGTCTAATTATTTCCTTTTCCCCAGTGTACAGTGCCCTTGTAAAAGGCCACAGGTTCCTCTGGGGAAGAACTGGAAAAAGGATAACAGTAAAAGGCTAACTGTTAGGTGTCTTATCAAGGTCGTTCCTCAGGGGAACCTGGCCACCACTTTATTCAAGGGGTTCTGGGACGGCAAACTGGCTCAAGCCTGGAAACTGATTCACTGGCTAAGATTGCCTTTTGCCACGATCCAATGTAGCCTCCTTTCGTTTGTTTGAGAAATTTTCTGCTTGCACAGATGATACAGAAATGAGGTAGTACCCCAGATAAAAGGTGTGCCTCAAGATCTGGATTAAAAGTATGTCTGTCACCGGGCATGGTGGCACACACCTTTAATCCCAGCACTTGGGAGGCAGAGGCAGGGGGATTTCTGAGTTCGAGTTCAGCCTGGTCTACAGAGTGAGTTCCAGGACAGCCAGGGCTACAGAGAAACCCTGTCTTTTTTTTTTTTTTTTTTTAAAGATTTATTTATTATTATATCTAAGTACACTGTAGCTGTCTTCAGATGCACCAGAAGAGGGCATCAGGTCTCATTAAGGATGGTTGTGGGCCATCATGTGGTTGCTGGGATTTGAACTCTGGACCTTCGGAAGAGCAGTCTGTGCTCTTAACCACTGAGCCATCTCTCCAGCCCCCGAGAAACCCTGTCTTGAAAAAACTAACTAACTAACTAACTAACTAACTAAATAAATAAATAAATAAATAAATAATAATAGTAATAGTAATAAAAGCAAACCTACAGACCTATACATTTCATATACATGTGTATATGTGTGCATTTATAACAAACACACACCACACAGGGAGGCAGAGGCCTGGTCTACAAAGCAAGTTACAGGGATGTCAGGGTTATATAGTGACAGCTTGTCTCAAAAAAACAAAGAAACGGGGGCTGGTGAGATGGCTCAGTGGGTAAAAGCACCCGACTGCTCTTCCGAAGGTCCGGAGTTCAAATCCCAGCAACCACATGGTGGCTCACAACCATCTGTAACAAGATCTGACGCCCTCTTCTGGAGTGTCTGAAGACAGCTACAGTGTACTTACATATAATAAATAAATAAATCTTTTAAAAAAAACAAACAAACATGAAACGTACCCTTTACATATTGTACTGGCTAGTTTTGTGTCAACTTGACACAGCTGGAGTTATTACAGAGAAAGGAGCTTCAGTTGCCTCCATGAGGCATTTTCTCAATTAGTAATCAAGGGGGAAAGGCCCCTTGTGGGTGGGACCATCTCTGAGCTGGTAGGCTTGGGTTCTATAAGAGAGTAGGCTGAGCAAGCCAGGGGAAGTAAGCCAGTAAAGAACATCCTTCCATGGCCTTTGCATCAGCTCCTGCTTCCTGACCTGCTTGAGTTCCAGTCCTGACTTCCTTGGTGATGAACAGCAGTATGGAAGTGTAAGCTGAATAAACCCTTTCCTCCCCAATTTGTTTCTTGGTCATGATGTTTGTGCAGGAATAGAAACCCTGACTAAGACACATATACATGGGCTGGTGAGATGGCTCAGTGGGTAAGAGCACCCGACTGCTCTTCCGAAGGTCCAGAGTTCAAATCCCAGCAACCACATGGTGGCTCACAACCATCCGTAACAAGATCTGGCACACTCTTCTGGAGTGTCTGAAGACAGCTACAGTGTACTTACATATAATAAATAAATAAATCTTTAAAAAAAAAAGACACATATACATATATTTATGTGTATGCATATCTAGCTATCAATACTAAAGTAATAAGGATTCAGCCAGCACTTCAGGCATGCTTAGGTGTGTATCAGCTGGACCTTACAACTTTACAACTAAGGTACCTTACTGCACTTCTTGCCTATGTCGCTGTGTGTGCAAGTGTGTGTGCATCTCTGTATGTGTGTGCAAGTGTGTGTGCATCTCTGTATGTGTGTGCAAGTGTGTGTGCATCTCTGTATGTGTGTTTGGAAGCCAGAAGTCAACGTGTCTTCCTTTGTCTTTTTCCACCTTATTTTTTAAGACAAGGTCTCTCACTGAAATTCACTGAAGGAACTTGCCAGTTTGGCCAGCAAACTGTAGGGATCCCATTATTCCCTCCTTCCTAGCATTGAGGTAGAAGGCTCAAGCCACCGTGCTGGCTCTTTTACCTAGGTTCTGAGAATTAAGCTCATGTCATCAAGCTTATGGGACAAAGCTGAAGAAGAAAATTGTCCAACTTTGAGACCATTGCAGTCTACAGAGTGAGATGCTCCTTTTAAAAAGCAGAGGAGTTGGGAGGAAGGCTCTGTTGATAAAGGGCTTGTCCTGCAAGCAATGAAAACATGAGGTGAATTCTATGCAAATAATTTCTGAAGCAACTACACTCAAAAGGAAGAAAACCGGGACCAGACATGGTGATAAACTCCCTTAATCACAGAAGTGCATGCATGCATACATACATACATACATACATATATGAACCAGGGCCGGCGAGGTAGTTCAGCAAGTAAAAAATACTAGCTATAAAGCTTGACTAGCTGAGTTCAATCCCAAAAACCCATGTAAAAGCTGGACTGACTCTAGTAAACTGTCCTCTGACCTCCACACATGAACTATATGTACATGTGAGTCACACACACACACACACACACAAACACACATTTTTTTTGTTTTATTTTGTTTTTGTCGAGACAGGGTTTCTCTGTGTAGCCCTGGCTGTCCTGGGACTCACTTTGTAGACCAGGCTGGCCTCAAACTCAGAAATCTGCCTGCCTCTGCCTCCTGAGAGCTGGGACTAAAGTCGTGCGCTACCACGCCAGGCTACACACACATACACACATACACACTGAATTTATATACAATTTTTGAAATGTGTTATTTTGATTTGGTTTGGTTTGAAAAAGGCCTCACTGTGTAGCCCTGGCTGTCCTAAAACCAACTTTGTAGACCAGACTAGCTTTGAACCCACTGAGATTTGCCCGCCTTTGCCTCCCGAGAGCAGGCATTAAAGGAATGCACCAATCACACCAAGCTATCTTTGTTGCCATGTTTGGGACAGAGTATCATTATATAGCTCTGGCTGGCTTGGAACTTGCACTGTAGACCAGGTTGGCACTGAACTCAGATTGCTAGCCTCTGCCTCAGAGTACTGAGATAAGAGGTATACACCTTCATGTTGCATTTGAAATCATTCGAAATAAAAAAGACGTTTATGGTCTGTTTGTAGGACTGGGCACTGAACTCAGAGCCCAAAAGTGCTCTACAATTGGGGTAGATCCCTACCCTTATAAAAGTTTAATTTGTTTGTATTTTTCAGGATGGAGAGATGGTTCTATGGTAAGAGGACTTGTTGCTCCTTCCAGCACTATCATGGTGGCTCTCAACCATCCAACTCCAATTCCAAGGGATCCAAACCCCTCTTCTGACCTCTGAGGGCACATGGGACACACAAGGTGCACATATATAGATACAGACAGGCAAGACACTCACATACATAAAATGACTTTATAAAAAAACGGGGCTGGTGAGATGGCTCAGTGGGTAAGAGCACCCGACTGTTCTTCCGAAGGTCCAGAGTTCAAATCCCAGCAACCACATGGTGGCTCACAACCATCCATAACGAGATCTGGCGCCCTCTTCTGGAGTGTCTGAAAGACAGCTACAGTGTACTTACATATAGTAAATAAATAAATCTTTAAAAAAAAAACCAAAAAAAACAAAAAAACGACTTTTTAAAATGGCTTAACACCTAGAAGCACTTGCTGCCCTTCCAGAGAACAGAAGTTTGATTTCTAGTCCCCACTCACACTGAACAACTCATAAGGGCTGCCAGCTCCAGAGGAGCCAATGGCTCTGGGCCCTGGGATGCCTGCACTGACATGCAGACACATGTACATACCATGAGAAAAAGCACAGGGAAGGGCAAGTGAAAAATAAAATCTTGCTGGGCAGTGGTGGTGCACACTTTGAATCCCAGCACTTGGGAGGCAGAGGCAGGCAGATCTCTGAGTTCAAGGCCAGCCTGGTCTACAGAGTGAGTTCCAGGACAGCCAGGGCTACACTGAAAAACCCTGTCATGAAAATATATATATATATAAAATCAAAGATGTGTCAATAGCCTTTTAAATTTTAAATATGAATAGTAAATTAAAATAGAAAGTTGTACGTTTTTTGTTTTTTTTAAAGATTTAATTATTCATTTTATGTGTACACTGTGCTGGGACTAAAGGCATGTGCCATGCCTCCAACTGACCTGCTTTTCTGGGTTTTTTTTTCTTTTTTTTTTTGAGACAGGGTTTCTCTGTATAGCCCTGGCTGTCCTGGAACTCACTCTGTAGACCAGGCTGGCCTCAAACTCAGAAATCTGCCTGCCTCTGCCTCCCAAGTGCTAGGATTAAAGGCATGTGCTACCACTGCCCGGCATTTTTTCAGGGTTTTCTATCTCCGGCTCTCTCTGCTCCTTTCTGTCCAGCTCAGCAAGCACTGGCTCTCCATGGTGTGCTCGCACAGGCCCTGAGCAGCTTCTCAAGAGCATCCATCATCACGGTTCTCCCGACTATTGCCTTGAAACACTCTCCTTTCTCATGTAGCACAGTCCCACATATGACAGTCTCTATTTCTGAGTTTCTATCTCTCTGCTAATATAAAAGCTCACTGAGGACAGTGTGCCCTTCCTGGTTCTATGAGCCAGTGCATCCCAATACCCAGTGTGTCCTGGAAATCCTTTAAATTGTTGGATGAAAAGCAAGTGGACTGAGTTGTCTGAGAGAGGCAGGTGGAAGGAAGGTCCACAGTTCTCCAGCGGAGTTCTCCCTCAGATGCTCAAAACCTCAAGGAACAGGACGGGAAATGGGAATTTATTGAATTAAGTTTAATGAATTAAGCAAATTATTAGAATAATGGGTGAGATCATGGATATTTCTACTTACATTAAATCAAAAGAGAGGAAAGAAGATGAGACCCCAAAGGAAACAAGACTTTAATACAACTTGGTGTTCTTCCTGAAGTCGATACAAAGAGATGTCTTTCAAAGCCACAAAAAAGGTTAAAATAAAGTTTGTTTATGCCAGTCCCTAATGGCGCCAGTTCAGCTGAGCAGCTAGAGTAATGATTCACAGAGAAGCAGTCTTTGAACCTAGAGCCTTCTTCCAGTTCTTCTATCTCTGCACAGGTAGGTCCTCCCTGTGGCAGTAACAAGGCAGTGCCTCCAGGCCCTCAGATAAGAATGGCCATGCCAGGCAAGAGAAGAACTCCTGAGGAAGATTAGGGAATACATGCCTACACAGGAGCCGAGGCTAGGAAAGCTAGCCTCAGCTTCTCACTTGAGAACATTCTGTGGTGAAGTCACTGCAGAGCTTCCCATCTGCTTTGAGCGTGGACCACGTCAGGCGATGAGGTTCCTGGCTGTGCACGGATCAGTGAGGCCAGAACAGCCAGGCCAGCACAAAGTCACAGCCCATTCCTCTAATGCTGGGTCCACTTGATGCTCTTGAGGTCAATGCCATCCTGAACCATCTCCCAGAGAGGACTGCCAAAGAGAAGAGGCACTGAGTAAGTGAGGGTTAGACAGGAAGCGGCAGGTAACACTGCCTCTCAGGCCCTGAACAATCATTTCCCTTCTGTCCTTGTTGCTTCTCTGCCTTTTGCCCTGGTGAACCCCAATACAAGAGACAAACAAGCCTTCTCTAGCTCCTGTAAGTCCTGCTCAGTCCCAGGCCCTTCCTAATTTCTAGCATCAGGAAGACTATTTATTGCTTTAGCCAGAAAGGATGCCTTAGATCTCAGGCCTGAGCACCCAGGAAGATTGTGGGTAATGACCTACTTTGTGCATGGTGGGAGTGATGACTATGAAAACTTCTTTGTTTGTTTTTACCACTGAAGCTGAGACACGGAGTCGCGCATGCGCACACACGCGCGCACACACACACACACACACACACACACACACACACACACACACACACACACGAGGCAGCGTCTTCTGTGGAGCCAAGCCTGACACCAGTACTGAGCTTGGTGCTTCCGTGTCCCCAGTTAGTTTTGCTCAGTGTCACTGAGTCCCACCCTTTGTTTTTGTTTCTCAGAAAAGGACTTATGCACAATCTTCCTACTGCAGCCTCTGGCTCACAGCATCAGGCATGCACAATCTTCCTACTGCAGCCTCTGGCTCACAGCATCAGGCATGCACAAGATCCCTGGTTTGAGTTTTGTCTTCTAGGCAGGTACTCTACCACTGACCTTCCATTGGTTTTGGGGGGCTGGGGATCAAACCCAGGCTGTTTAGAGATGATACATAAGCAACCTCTATGCTATATACAAAAACCTAGTTTTAAAACATATTCTGAAGAACAAGAAGACAGGCGGTCGACTTCCTTGCTTTGTGGAATCTTTACATCCTACAATCCCTTTACACTCGGGTTTCCAGCTGTCTGAACAGAGTCGAAGGACAAGAAAGGTGTCAGTGTACGGTGTCTTCCATAGAGTCCACACGCAGGCGCACACACCTCATTTCTCGCAGGCGCTTCACGTGATGGATGCACTTCTCCGCCGTGTAGTCCACCTCCTCTTCTGTAGTGAAGCGGCCAATGCCAAACCTGAGAGAACACAGAAGATCGCTACACCTGGCAACGGGTTTGCTTTTTGGTTTTTTTGTTTTGTTTTGTTTTGACCAATACTCTCTGAGGACATACTAAATAAAAGATAGCAAAAGGGATGGGGATGGAGTTCAGTTGATAGAGTTCTTGCTTAACATGCATGAAGCCCTGGGTTAAACCCCTGACTGGGTTGGTGGCATATCTCCAGCCCTCGAGAGGTGGACACAGAGCAAGCATGGGCACGCTCTGGCTACAGAGTCAGTTGGAAGCCGACTGGGCTGCATGAAAGCTGCTGGAGCAAAGGAGGCAAACAGGAGGTGGGAGACCTGGTGTGCCTCTCTAGGTAAAGGATTCTGAGAACACAGCTTGACGGGCAGAATCCACCAAGCTTCCTCCATTTACCCTAGACCTCCTGGGCAGAGGAGCTAAATTCAAGACTCAGACATCCTCATCTTCACCAAGATTCAAGAAGCGGGCAGGGACATAGCTCAGCAGGAGGAGTGCTTGCCTATCATGTACAATTACCCCAAACTGCATAAACTAGGCATGGTGAGCACACCCCTGTAATCTCAGCACTTTGGAGCGAAGACAGGACAGAGTTCAAGACCAGCCTGAATTTCTGACAAGACCTTAACAAACCAGGAACACACCCACACCCACTCACACCCCTACATACACTTGCCCCCACACATAGTCACACACATAAACACACCTACTCTCATACACACACACATACAAAAATACCCCCACACTCATACACATATGTACACACACACATACACAGAAACATTCCCCATACACACACACACTCACACACATTCTCACACCCTGGTGCAATATCTCTCTCTCTCTCTCTCTCTCTCTCTGCAGCTGATCTCACTGACCTGATAGAGGAGTGTGCTAAATCCTCATCGGTACCAATTGCTCTGAGGACGTAAGAGGGCTCCAATGACGCAGAAGTGCAGGCACTAAGGATGGAGACAGAACCTTTTAGTCCATAGGACACACCCTGAAATCATACCACAGGGACATAAGAAACATAGCCTGGTGATGCCCTGTACAGCCTGGGATGTAAACCCAGCTTCTGTGGTCCCTATAGACAACTTCCTGGACCAAGGACACCAATGACTGAAAGAGCATGAGAGCCCACACACTGGACCTGACAAAACAGCCAGGGCAGAAAATACAGTATGTAAGCCTGGAGGGTAAACAAACCCTTGTGGCTTACACCCAAACTGTTAGCTTATCCCTGCAAAAGACATCTTCAGTTAAGCACAGTTAATCCCAGCACTCAGGAGGCAGAGGCCAGAGGATCTTGGTCTATACAGAGCATTTCAGGACGGCCAGGGCTACAGAGAGAGATCTTGTCTCAAAAGGAAACAAAAAAGACACATCTTCTAGGACAGACAAGCCCCCAGTTTCCAGGGAGAGCTGCTGGAACGGTTCCCTCAGCCACAGCCACCACCTGAGGCCTGAGCTTTATCGTGATCAAGAGCTCCTGTCCTATCCAACACCAGGAAGCTCACTGACACATAGGGTACCTGACAGGCAAGCTAACGGTGCTGCAACAGTGTCTGTCGACGCCGTCCAACTCACCTCCCTGAGGACAAGGCCACATCCTTGAGGGCCATCAGCAGGCTCTCTCCTTCCACATAAGCGAAGGAGAGGTTGATACAGCCTGAAGAAAAGAACACATAGTGATGGGACTCTGGGCCCCAGCGTCTGTCAGAATGGAGACTAAGAGCTGGAGACAGTGGAGGGGTACAGAAGGCCTACCACGAAGGAGACAAAGACGGTTAAAAAAAACAAAAAAACAACAAAACAAACAAACAAACAAACAATAAACCTTTTTTAGGTACAAAATATATTTCAGAAACAAAACCAGAATGGTAGAGTAAGTAGGGGCACGAGGATGGCTCTGCAGGTAAAGCCCTTGCTACATGCGCCTGGTGAGCTGAATTCTATCTCTGAAACCTAGGAGAGAGTGGGAGGAGAGAAGTGACTGTCCATGTGTATAGTGAAGGGCATTCTCCAGCCTCACATAATAGCTGGGTATCTGTGGTGCACGCCTTTAACCCCAGCACAAGGGAGGCAGAGGCAGGCAGATCTCTACGCGTTCAAGGACAGTCTGGTCTACAGGGTGAGTTCTAGGACAGTCATGACTATATAGAGAAACCCTGTCTCATAAAAATGAAATAAAATAAAATAAAAACCAATAAAATAAAATAAAGCAAAAAGCAAAGCAGAGGAAGACTGAAAGGGTGAGCCTGTACCAGGGTAGTGCTGCTTCGGGTCCCCATTCATCACCACATCTGGAAGGTTCTTCATTATCTTCTGTACCAGTCGCTCGGCTAACTTTGAGATCCGCTTATGGTCATACTAAGGAGCAGGCAGGGGAGAAGGAAGTACAGTGACCAGCAATCAGCTCAGAAGAACGAACTCCTGAAGCCCTTCTCCCTACCCAGGAGTCACGCTGTATCTATCGCACAGCCCCATCTGATGACCTGTTAGGTGTGGAGACCGCTCTATCTCCAGCACTGTGCGTAGTGTCTGGTGTATAAAAGGTGCTGAGGAGCCGAAAACAGGGTGCCAACAACATACTGAAAATTGGACTGTTAATTACAAGCAAGGCATGAATGTGTGTTCAACCATCTCTTTCAGAACAAGGGGCTGTGGTTCCTTGACAAAGTATGTTTTAATTCATTTTGTATGTACACATGGACATTTTACGTTTATTTACAAGGGACTGAACCCAAGGTCTTACCCACCCTAGGCAAGAACACTCCTACTGATCCAGCCCTTTACTTTTAATTTTGATCCTGAGTCTTGCTATGTAGCCCAGGATGGCCTTAAACTGAAAATTATTCTCCTGCCTCAGCCTCCGAGCAACTAGGATTACAAGTGCAGGATGTCAGCTGCTCAAAGGCAGGACAGCCTTAGCCCTGCTGTTCCAGAGATCAGACTCATTTATGCTAATGTGTCACTAAAGGGAGACCCTGCTTGAGGGGAGAACTTGGCGGGGGGACTACTCTCCCCAATACTTACCTCCATCTCTTGTTGTGCCAACTCACATGCAGCTCCCAGGCCCACCACCAAGGGTGTGGGCACTGTCCCAGACCGCATACCCCGCTCCTGCCCGCCTCCACTCTGTAGGGCCTCCACACGTACCCGGGGCCTACGGCGGATATAGATAGCACCAACCCCTTGGGAAAGAAAAGTTGTTAGGGAAAAAAAAAAAGAAACACAATGGAACAAAATATTACTTAAAAAAAATAAGATTAAAATATTTCAAGTTCTATAGTTAACTTTTTCTAAATAAAAAAAAAAAGAGGAAAGAAAAGGAGAAATGAAAAAAGCATAGTTTGTAGCAAATGTCCCCAGCATAACTATGTTACAGCAGGTATATCCTATATCAATGACCAAAATGATTCCAAGCCTACCGCTATGCATGATGAAATGACAGCATACAATGAGGACTATTCGTAAGAGCAAAAGGATCAGAAACCAGTTAGAGATGGCCACTGGTACCGAGTATACACTGCTCTTAAAGAGGACCTGTGTGTGGTTCCTGGCACCCACGTCGCAGAGCTCAGGAGACCCAGTGCCCTTTGCTTGCTCTCGGAGTCTTTGCAGGCACCTGCACATACTTTCATAACACTCCACACAATAAAAATAATCATGAAACTTCCCAAGAATAAAAAAAAAAAAAAATAAGGCTCACCGGGCAGTGGTGGTTCACACCTTTAATCCTAGCACTTGGGAGGCAGAGGCAGGCAGATTTCTGAGTTTGAGGCCAGCCTGGTCTACAGAGTGAGTTCCAGGACAGCCAGGGCTACACAGAGAAACCCTGTCTCGAAAAACAACAACAACAACAAAAAGGCTCAAAAAGAAGAAGGAGGAAGAAAAGGAAGGGGAGGGGGAACAGGAGGAAGAGGGCAAAAGCCCACTAGGGGATGTGGAGATGCAACAGTGGTTTGCTGCCCTTGCAGAGGACCCAGGTTCAGTTCCCAGAACCCAGACACAGCTCACACAGCTCTAACTCCAGGCCAGGGGAGTCTGTGCCATCTTCTGGTCTTCACGAACATTGCACTCAAAACAGTACACTTAGGTGCATGCAGGCAAAACACTCAAATACCTAAAATAAATAAACCTTTTTTTGTTTGTTTGTTTTGGTTTTTTTGAGACAGGGCTTCCCTGTCCCTCTTAAGGACATGGTGAAGAGATCAAGAAAGAATGCCAGCTATGTTCAGCAGCTGCTTGGATCTACAAAGAGGCAAGTGTTTCTGGCTATTGTTGAATGATACGTCCATAGGCCAGGCCACTCTGAACGTACAACCTTCTCAGAGAACCGTCACAGTCTTGACTGAGTTGAGCACCAGCTAAATGATTTGCTGAGAATGGGAAAAAGCAGGCAGGAACTGGTACCTTTAGGGCCGTAGAGTTTGTGACCACTGATGCTCATAAGATCAATCTTCATGTCATTGACGTCAAGTGGGATTTTCCCAACAGCTTGGGCGGCATCAGTGTGGAAGTACACCTTTCTGGAACTGCAAATCTGCCCTGAGGAATGACAGAGAGAAAGACACATGGCACAGTGAATGTAACCTGACAGCAATCTTGCTAGGTACCATGAATAATTTAAGTTACTGATAACATTTATTTATATATATATATACACACACATATATATATGTGTGTGTGCACATATGTGTGTGTGTGTACGTGTCCTCTCCTACTCCCTGTCTTTCCACCTGCCCCTGCCTCTCTAGCTCCCTCCAAACTCCCTGCCTCTTTGCTATTACTGTAAAAATCAAGAGCAAAACACCAAACCACAAATACACACGACATTTTGATGCCCAAGATTCTTCATGCTCCCTTATTAACTCTGGACTTTGCAAACGCAACATCTCCTTTTAGATACTTTTTATTTAAAAGAGAAAAAAGGCCTTTTCTTACTGTTTTGTTGTCATTTGGAGCAAAAACTGAAATAAAATGTGGCAGCAGCAACAACCATAAAGGACACAAACCCCTGAACTCTAAAACCTCACATAGTAGCCAGCTAGAATGCAGGTCAGCAAGGCACACACAGCTCTTCCCGTTGGTCCACTTGGCTTTTATGTCAGAACTCTGTGCCCCTGCTTTCATGGACCCACGGGTGGTAAGTATCAGGCTAACCTACCATACTCACCTATTTCTGCAATCGGTTGCTTTACTCCAATTTCATTGTTCACAGTCATAACAGAGACCAGGCTGGTGTCTGGCTGGATGGCAGCCTCTAGTTCCTAAGAATGTAGGAGTAAGGAGTCTATATGATGCCAAGAGACAGCTAGCTATATAAATAAGAATAAAAGCAACTTTAAATCTACAAGAGGGGCCTTCCACTCTAACCCTATCTAAGCACGTAAGTTAACCGGGGGACGGAGCATGTGTGAGGCACTGACTCGCCCTAGTGCTACTGTTTAAAAACAATAACAGCAGCTTTCGGCTGCAGCCATAGCTCGGCAGCAGTGAGCACTGCCTGCTCATCCCGAGGACCCATGTTTACCTCCTAGCACACCATGGAGGATCACAGCTGTCTGTAACTCCAGGTCCAGGGTACTGGACACTTTTTTCTAGTCTCCACGGGTACCAGGCACAGATATGCATGCAGGCATGACACTCAAATACAAAAACAGAAAGTTATAAAAAAGGCCAGGCTGTTCATCCAGAAGTCCCGAGTTCAATTCCCAGCACCCACCATGGTGGCTCAGAACCATGTATAATCTCTGTCATAGAGTCATACATGTGAATAGAGTACTCATATACATTAATAAACAAACCTTTAAAAAGGAAATATGGGCTGAAGAGATGGCCCAGAGGTTAATAGCAATCGCTGCTGTTGTAGAAGCCCTGAGTTGGAGTCCCCACAGCCACACTCATAGCCACCTGTAACACCCAGGCACACATGAAATAAATCTAAAAGGAGGAAGAAAACCTCCCTGCAGCCATGGCTGTTGAGTGAGGAGGATCAGGGGTTCAAGGCCATTCAAGTCTAAATAGCCACTGCAGGCCAGCCTGAGATTCCTGAAACACTGTTTCAAAGACAAAGATATAAACCAAACACAAAACAAAAAACCCCAAAAAGCTTACATGAGACCCTACCTAGGCCAAATAAACAAAGGTGATTTCAAGCTGCTGCAAAGCTACAGGAGTAAGAGCAGTGTAATCATGAGGTACAAACATGGACAAGCACCTATACTCAAGCCTTTCCCTTGAGATAGGCTGTCACTCTCCAGTCCAGGCTATCCCCATACTCTGGTGAGCCTTTTTTTTTTTTTTTTCCTTCGAGACAGGGTTTCTCTGTGTAGCCCTGGCTGTCCTGGAACTCACTTTGTAGACCAGGCTGGCCTCGAACTCAGAGATCTGCCTGCCTCTGCCTCACAAGTGCTGGGATTAAAGGTGTGCACCACCACGCCTACCTCTGGTAATCCTCTTGTTTGAGCCTCCAGTGCACTGAGTTTAAGAGTGAATCCCCCATATTTAACCCATACTAATATGTTGGCTTTTGCAGTTCTGGGGATCAAGCCCACAGCCTTGTGTATACTATTCAAGAATTATACTACTGAGCTACACCTCCAGTCAGCCTGCTTCCTTCGTAGGGTGATAAGAAACATCAATGCAGGGAAGAAAGAGGCCAGAGCTCTCCTGTGATGTAAGTCCCTGACATCCTACCCTCATGTCCAGTAGCTCTGTACAAAAGAGGATCACCAAAATCCCTCAGAGGCAAGTTTTCCATGGAGAACAGCGAACACATAAAGAACACAATCTTCTCTGCCAGGCCTGATCCATGCTCCACTCTCACTGATCAACCTTTAGGCTCCACCCAAAACTGGAGAGACAGACTTACAGGATGGAGGCAGGCTCCTCCCATCCTGTCCCTCGGGCCTGGGGCACTCCTACCTTTAAGTCAATGATCCCGCTCTTCTGCACAGGGAGGTAAGTGACTCGAAAGCCCTCAGCTTCCAGGGAGCGGCAGGAATCCAGCACACATTTGTGTTCTGTCTGGGTGGTGACCAAGTGTTTTTTTCTTGACCTGTAGAACCTGGCCACTCCCTAAGAATTGACAATAATGTAATGAAAACAAAGTATAGCATCCTTGGTACCATGAATCCCATTCATGAACAGTCTTTCTGTGAGGGTAGGCTCAGGACTGCCCAGAGCCAAGTACACTGAAGACCAAGGCCCCACCGGTGTATGTGATACTTTTAGCATCAGGAGAAACTATAAAGATAGGCTAATAAAAACTGAAATACTGCTGGGCAGTGGTGGCACACGCCTTTAATCCCAGCACTTGGGAGGCAGAAGCAGGCGAATTTCTGAGTTCGAGGCCAGCCTGGTCTACAGAGTGAGTTCCAGGACAGCCAGGGCTATACAGAGAAACCCTGTCTCGAAAAACAAAAAACAACAACAACAACAACAAAAAATAGTGCCAGACCTGGCAAACACGCTCACAGTCAGTTATTGGATGGAACACAGGGCCCCCAATGGAGGAGCTAGAGAAAGCACCCAAGGAGCTGAAGGGGTCTGCAACCCTAAAGGTGGAACAACAATATGAACTAACCAGTACCCCCAGAGCTCGAGTCTCTAGCTGCATATGTAGCAGAAATTGGCCTAGTCGGCCATCATTGGGAAGAGAGGCCCCTTGGTCTTGCAAACTTTATATGTCCCAGTACAGGGGAACTCCAGGGCCAAGAAGTGGGAGTGGGTGGGTAGGGGAGCGGGGTGGGGGGTGGGGGTGGGGGTGGGGAAGGATATAGGGAACTTTCGGGATAACATTTGAAATGTAAATGAAGAAAATACCTAATAAAAATTGGAAAAAGAGAAAAAAAAAAGAAAATGACATATCAAAAAAAAATATTATGATGTAGTGAAAAAAACATAAAAAGTGTTGCAGTGAAGTGGCCTGTATTAAAAAAAAAAACCCAAATTATCAAATGAACATTTATGTTATTAAAAGGACAAACAAACAAGCAAAACATAGTCAAGTATAGCCCACATAGCCATGGTCTCAGCATTAAGGGACAAGAGGGCATCTGCACACTGAGACCATCTTGGTCTACACAGGAAGTTCAGGACACTCAGGACTACTTAGTAAGACCTTGTCTCCAAACAATCAAAAGAACAAAGGAACCGAGGGAGAAGTAAGACGGGAAAGCAATGTAGCTGAGTGCAGTAGCCTGGAGTCGGTGCTACTGTGGGGACTGAGGACAGAGGACCATTAGGACTTACTGTCTCAAAAATAAATAAATAAAAGATAAATGAGACTCACACCTCATTCCCTAAGGTGCTTGCTGCACACACATGAGGATCTCTTGGAGCTCTGGTGAAGGCTCCTCATTTCAGAGCACTTGCACTTACAAAGAACCTCGGCTCTGTACTTGGCATCCACTGGTGATCACAACTGCCCTTGACAGGGGATCTGGCTCCCTCTTCAGGCTCTGAGGGCACCAGGCACATAAGTGGCAAACACACACACACACACAGAATAAAAACAAATAAATCTTTTTTCTTTTAAGTTTAAATAAATAGGTATAAGGACTGAGCTCTACCCAGATCCAGTGCTCCTGCATCCCAGTTGTACAGAAGCAGAGACCGGAGAATCCCAGGGACACCAGCCAGGCAGGCTGGCCCAGGTAGGGAGCTCTGGTGCGGAGATGGGGCTGGTGTTGGTGAGCATGAAGCCTCCCTAGGTAGGTGACCTTCATTCACTAGCACATTGTTTACACATACATGTTTTCACATCTGGTACCTAAACTGTTTGGTGTCATTGACTCAGCAGTTAAGGAGTCACACTGCCTTGCTTTTTCATGTTGCTTTCATGTCTCTTTGCAATATAAACACTGATTAGTTTAGATGTCTCTTCTGTTTTTATTTGAGAGATGCTCTTTTTGAACAGCATATGCTTCAGAGTTCAATCTCTATCACCATGCAGGGATTTATTGTTTTGAGACAGTCTCACTATGTAGCTGTGGAACTCACAGAGATCCACCCGCCTCTACATCCCAGTCATGAGATTAAAACTATGCATCGTCACACCCAGCTCTGCTTAACTACTTATAATAGCTAAGAAGTGGAACCAGCCTAGATGTTCATCTACAGATGAAGGGATAAAGAAAATGTGTTACATATGCAATACCACTTAATTCTGACAGAAAGAAAAATGAAATAATCACATTTGCAGAAAAATAAATGGAATTAGAAATTACTACGTTAAGTAAAATAAGTCAGACACAGAAACAAGTACTGGGCTGGAATGCTGGCTCAGCACGTGAGGGCACTTGCCACAGGCTTACTGACTGAATCCAACCTTGGGAGCCAACTCCCACCAGTTACTGATGACCCCACATGTGTGCTGTGGCACATGCATGCACACATACAAATTGATTAATTAAAAAAGATAAATGCAGCCAGGTATGGTGGCACACGCCTTTAATCCCAGCACTCGGGAGGCAGAGGCAGGCAGATTTCTGAGTTCGAGGCCAGCCTGGTCTACAAAGTGAGTTCCAGGACAGCCAGGGCTACACAGAGAAACCCTGTCTCAAAAAAACAAATAAAAAAAAAAAAAAGATACGGGGGCTGGAGAGATGGCTCAGAGGTTAAGAGCACTAACTGCTCTTTCAGAGGTCCTGAGTTCAAATCCCAGCAACCACATGGTGGTTCACAACCATCTGCAATGAGATTGGATACCCTCCTCTGGTTTGTCTGAAGAGAGCAACCCTGTCTCGAAAAACAAAAACAAAACCAAAGAAACAAAAAAAATTAAATAACACATCCTTAAAAAGAGAAAAATTAATATCATCACATGTGCACAAATTATTTTTCAAAAGATAAAAAATTGTAAATGAGAAACTGGGAGCCAGAGAGTGTGCTGCTCCCTTTCTTTCTTTCTTTCTTTGTTTCTTTCTTTCTTTCTTTGTTTCTTTCTTTCTTTCTTTGTTTCTTTCTTTCTTTCTTTCTTTCTTTCTTTCTTTCTTTCTTTCTTTCTTTCTTTCTTTCTTTTTGGTTTTCCATGAAACATGAGTGAAACATGGTTATGATCTGTCCATCAACATTGCCATTAAGCCTGAGATACTTGCACAAAGCACGTGCATGACCCAAATATAGGATGACCAATACCAGACTGAGTGACCAAGTCAAAGGCCTGCAGAGAGTACTATAGCAACAATCACCTCTAAATGCAGAGGAATTCTGTAAACAGCTCTCAGAAAGGAAAAGCTGACTGGAAAGTGGCCTTGATCAACTACAAGCAAGCCAAAGTCATCTTAGAACAGCGACATGGCTGAAAACATGGCCCACGAGGCCACCTGAAGACAACTGCATAGGCACACATATGACTCATGGCTGGTGCTGTACTGCTGTGGGTCTGTGGTGCTGTGGGTCTGTGGTGCTGGGAGGCTGTGGTGCTACCCCTGGTAGGTAGTTCTGGGTGAAAGAAAGCCCGCTGAGCGAGCCATGGGGAGCAAGCCAATAAGCAGCATCCCTGCATGGCTTCTATCTCAGTTGCTGCTCCAGGTTCCTGCCCTATGCTCAGGCCTTGACTTCCCCTCATCTCATCAAGGACTGGAGGTTATAAGGTGAAATAAATACTTGCCTCCTAAATTGCTTTTGGCCATGGTGTTTTATCACAGCAACAGAGACCTAAGCCGGACACTGTTACTCATTTTTTTAAAGGACTAGCATCCTAAAAAATCCAAACTGTTAGTGGTCTAAGAACCACCTTCTTTCCTAACCAACTGCCACACTGAACTCAGACCAATAGGGTAAAAGACTTGGCTGCAAAAGGCTGAGGAAAGCATGCCTGATGGCTCCAGAGTCCAGGACACATGCCTGGTGCCTTGAGTTTGACACTCAGAACCTAAGTAAAGGTAGAAGGTGATTTCAGACTCCACAAAGTTGTCCTCCATACATTTTTTTTTAAAGGCAGAGAAGGAACTAGGGAGACGTGGGTAGTTGAGTTCAAATGAGAGAGGGGCACCAATCGCTAAACCCAAGAAGCCAGACATAGTGTCATGTTCCCTCTTGTTTGCTTCTGCCTTCCATCTTCCCACAACCCCTCACAACTGTCCACCACACAACATCCCCATCCCTCCTCTTACCTTAATTGCTATGTTGTTGGACTCAGTAGCTCCACTAGTGAAAATGATCTCCCGAGGATCAGCTCCAATCAGAGATGCTACTTGCTGAAAGCCAAGAGACAAAGATACAGCACATCAATCCTGGGCAGCGATGGGGCTACAGATACAGCCTGGACGGAGCTTTGGACCAAGAGAAGTTCTACTGCATCCTACCAACCGCCTACAAGGAAAGACACTCTGTGCCTACTAGGTATAACTTTTTAGCCTGGATTGGGATAAAAAGGAACTGATTGTCACGGCTCAGATATTCTATCCTTTCTCCATTCTAAAACCGGTGGAGAGTGTCAAATGTAAGCTAGGCATGATGACATACCCCTTTAATCCCAGCACTCAGGGGTTGGAGGCCAGCCTGGACAATCTACAAAGTGAGTTCCACCACAGCCAGGGCTACGCAAAGAAATATTGTCTCAAAAAACAAAACAAAAGAAAACAAAAAGAATGTCCAATGTAGCTCAGTTGGTAGAGGGCTTACCTAATAATTATGGAGCCCTGGGTTTGATTTCCAGCTCTGCACAAACAAAGCAAGGTGGTGCAAACCTCAAATCAACTGCACTCAGGAGGCTAAGTTTGAGGCCATGAGTTTGAGGCCAGTCTGGGATACACAGGAAGTTTCAAGCCATCTTAGATAAAAGCGCAAAGTGGGGCTGGAGAGATGTCTGAGTAGCTTAAGAGCACTTGTTGCTCTTGTGGAGGACCCCGCTTCAGTTCCCAGCACCCACATGGTAGCTCACAGTCATCTTTAATTTCTAGTTCCAAGGAATCTGACAGCCTCTTCTAGCCTCTACCAGCACCACACATGTACATGGTGCTTGTGTGCATGCGCATGCGCACTCGCACTAAACATCCAATGCATAATTATTTTTAATGGCAGGTTTTGTTTTTAAACAACGTTCTCTGCACTTATTTATGCACTTTGGGGTGGAGACCGTTCCTGCCACAGCAGGTTTATGCAGAGGGCGCTTCCGATGATGCTTTCATTTAATCGGGAATCTGCGCTTGCGGACCCCGAAGGTCCTTGCCTCCAATTGCTTTTTGATCTATCAACAAAGTTGCCAGTAGCCAATGGTTGAGCACGGAGCAGGACACTGAGAGTTGTGGGGAGAGAGGAGAAGGGTAGACACAGTAGTGGAGAGAAGATAAAGGCAACTAATGGATACGCGGCCACCTTAGCGACTGGGCCTAGGGTAGCAGAGGAAGATTTAGGAGTCCACAGTCACTGAGTTATCCAAGGCATGTTAAGAATAACTGATGTGTGTGTGTTTTCTCTTATTGATTGATTGATTGATTGAGACACGGTTTCTCTGTATAGCCCTGGCTGTCCTGGAACTCACTCTGTAGACCAGGCTGGCCTCAAACTCAGAAATCCGCCTGCCTCTGCCTCCCAAGTGCTGGGATTAAAGGCGTGCACCACCACCACCTGGCTCTCTCTTTTTAAAAAAGATTTATTTAGTTATATTTTAAGTATGTGAGTACACTGTCGCTCTCTTCAGACACACCAGAATCGGGCATTGGACCCCATTACAGATGGTTGTGAGCCACCATGTAGTTGCTGAGAACTGAACTCAGGACCTCTGGAAGAGAAGTCAGTGCTCTTAACGGCTGAGCCAACTCTCCAGCTCATGTGTGTGTTTCCTATTCCTGGATGTGAGATAGGTTCTGGGCATGTACACAGGTGTAACCAGCCAAGAACATAAAGTGGTGTAGACAAAACTACACATACCATGGAGATTTAAGGGATCAAATTCAAGTCATTGTGTTAAGGTACCCATGGACATGTCCCGTTGACCCGCGAAATGCATTTTTAAAAATGTATTTATTGAACTCCTTCTACATGTGTTTTGAGTTATGTACAAGTGTTAACCTTTATGAGCACTGCCTCATTTAATTTCCCCAATAATCTTATGCAGCATGAACTATTTCATTTTCCACTTGGTAGATGAGGAGTTTAAAGCTTAGAGAATTGAGCAGATTTGTCAGCGGTAGTTCACCTAGGGAATCTGGAACTAATTAAACACTTAGTGTCAGATTCCAGAGCCACTACCTGAGTCTCTTCTAGAAACACAGCTATTTCCATCTGTAAGAAACAGGTCACACAGACCACTGAGTGAAACTTCTCACAGTCCTTCATGCTAACCTGGCGAGCACGTTCCATGGCTGCCTCGCTCTCCCAGCCATATGCATGAGTCCGAGAATGAGGGTTCCCATAGTAGTTGACAAGGTATGGGAGCATGGCATCAAGCACTCTGGGATCCTGAACATAAGAAAACAGAGCCCAAAGTCAATTCAGAACCTGCTCGATCCACCATTACCTGCCAGCCTTGCTCAGTGCATCTCCAACCTTTCAGATACTCTCTGCTTTCTTCCACTTCTCAGACACTAATCGAATAGCAACCTGAAATATGCCCACTTCAAACTGCACTGCTCTGCAATTCCCACAAGTCTTTCTTTGATTTTTTTCATTACTTATTGAGAGATAAGGTCTTATGTAGTTGAATCTGGCCTCATATTTATAAGCCTGCCAGGTGTGGTGATACACACTTTTCTTTTTTGGTTTTTTGACACAAGGTTTCTCTGTATAGCCCTGGCTGTCCTGGAACTCACTTTGTAGACCAGGTTGGCCTTGAACTCGGAAATCCACCTGCCTCTGCTCCCCCCCACCCCCACCCCCAGTGCTGGGATTAAAGGCGTGTGCCACCAATGCCGGGCGCATTTAACAAACAAACATAAGTTTGAGGGGGCTGGAGAGATGGCTCAGCAGTTAAAGAGCACTGACTGCTCTCCCAGAGGTCCCGAGTTCAATTCCCAGCAACAACATGGTGGCTCACAAGCATCAGTAATGGAATCTGATGCCCTCTTCTGGAGTGTCTGAGCATAGCTACAGTGTCCTCGGGTATATATAAAATTAAAAACAAAACAAAATAACAACATAGGTTTGAAACTCCCTATGTGGCTCAGGCTGGTCTTAAGCTCACTCAAACTACCCATGGCACACTGTCCAGCTCCAACTCCCGAGCATTTACTATTAATTATAATGCTTGTACTGGAAGGATCTGACAGGGTCAGTAGCTACAAAACAGTAAAGCCTTTTCTACTAAACTAACATCTTAGCTTCCTGATTCCTGGCAGCTCCTTTTCCTAGCACATTTAATAGTTCTCAAGTCGGATGAATTTTAGCCTGTCGGTGAAATTTGTCCTTCTAACCTTTCCTCCCTACAAAGAACCTCTGTTAGTCCTTACCAGAGGGGTGGTGGCCTGCACGTCCATGTATAGAGGTCGCAGCACTGCCTCTGCCTCTGAGGGAACAGCCGAATGGGGGGCATGATCTACAACTGACAACAGAGAGCAGTGGCAAAGTGAGAAACCGTGGACGAAGGGCACACAAAACAACAGATGGTCAAAGCTTCTTTGAGGTGAATTTAAGGAAGGCTGAGGTCCAGTGTCAAAAGTAAACAAACAACAACACGCGCTGAAAGACATCAAGTAATAGACACAGGGTTCTTGGAAAGGGCGCGGGCAGCAGTCGGGGGCAATGTTTAAACTACATAGCACCAAGTGGGACGAGCTGTAAAAAGCAAAACCATTTAGAAGAAAAGTGAAAAGCGCAGGTTCCTTCAAAGGTTCACGGCAGGAGGAGGCTCAACTTGCATCTTTAAGACTTGGTCAGGAGAGAACTGAAGGATGAGAATTCCGCTCAAGGGAAGTGCGGAGCAGGATGTAAGGGCCCTCCCGAAAAAAAATAGGAGACCGGGAGACAGGAAGGTTTAAGAGTCTGGGCGATGGAACACGGCGGGTAGGATCCGCAATAATGCAGTGCTTAGCAGCACCGACCCAAGGGGCTTCGCTCCTCCAGAAACCGTGGGAGCGAAAAGGAAAGGGAACGTACCGCGCAGGCGCAGTCCCCGGGTGGGCACCGAGGACCTTCCCAGGGCCACGGAGGTAGCCGCCAACGACGCCCGCCTCCAAGCGGCTCGCAGCAGCATGTTCCCAGCCACAGAGCCCACCATCCGCGGCGCTTGCAAGTCCTCAGCCCATGCTCCCGGAAGTAACTGCGCCGTGCTCCGGAAGCGATCCCACGGACTGCGAGCGCCCTCCGCCTAGCATTCGGAGTGAGACGTCGAGCTGAGCGATCGCAGCGGAGAACGAGGTGAGGTGGGGCCCGACGGTGACCTGCGACGCGCGTGCGGGGTCCTCCATCGCGAGGAGGGTGGTGAAGGCGTGCCGCGGGCTGGCTTCTGACCCGGGTGCTGTGACCCTGCTGTGCGTCCCCCCGCCGACGCCACGGCTGGCGACCAGGCCCTCACTGTCCTAGCCCTCTCGCCGCAGATGCCGGTGGCCGTGGGTCCCTACGGGCAGTCCCAGCCCAGCTGCTTCGACCGCGTGAAGATGGGCTTCGTCATGGGTTGCGCCGTGGGTATGGCGGCCGGGGCGCTGTTCGGCACCTTCTCCTGTCTCAGGTGAGCCAAGCGGACAGGACTTCCTGCCTTCCGAGGGCTCCAGAGCCCACTTAGACGAGGTTGAAAGCATAGGATTTACGGATCTGAGTTCTACAGTCAAAATGGCTTTCTGACTCCTTTGTTAGTTCAGTGTCATTAGGCAGGTTAGAGGCTGAGTTTAGTGGAGTACTGGACACTTACCTCCTCTTTTGTAAGAGCCAATCATATTAGTATGATTTACATTCTCTGGCACGTCGTAATTGCTTAGCGAAGGGTTGTTATTGTTACATGGCGTTTTAACTCCCAACTGCATGTAATGAAGAAAGCCTGATGAGAATTAGGTGTAGTGAAATGTTCTACCTCTGAGATAAACTGCTATTCTATAGGTCATCACCACGTTTGAATACTGTACTTATAAAGTACTATTTACCCAGCACTAGCTTAATTGTAGTGCTAAGTACTGTAGTTAACCACCCAGCAGTAGCTGTGAGCACCTTAAATCCAGCAGCACAATGGACAGAGTGACAGGATTCCTGAGTTCAATACTAGCCTCGTATATAAATGTGACTTCCAGACAGCCAGGGCTGTTACACAGAGAAACCGTCTCAAAATAATAATAATAAATTAAAAAGTGTAGTTACCGAGTCTGTAATGTCCATTTTAAACTTTATGCAGTTTATAAATTGCAGCGCTTGACTCAATCTAGGTTAAACAAAACACTAAGGAATTATCTAGACGAAAAATGGCTACTCAATGATAAAATACCATAGAGGCACAAACATGACTTCTTTCTTGCCCATGTACTTCATTAACTCTGCATCTACAAACTAATTAATGCAGCATTCAGCACAGGTCCAAGAGACCCTGGATAGATATTTAACTGAAGAGTAGCATTTTAAGAATGACAAATGAGATTGTCAAGCTGTTAGTGCTTAACGTATTCAACAGATTTTAAAGGGGTAGTTAGTTCAAATCTCTATTCCTGTATTTGTATTCCCAATTTGCTCTTTCTTGGTTTCTTCCTCAGGATCGGAATGCGGGGTCGGGAGCTAATGGGCGGCATTGGGAAAACCATGATGCAGAGTGGCGGCACATTTGGCACTTTCATGGCCATTGGAATGGGCATACGATGCTAATTAGGGCTAGGATGCCCTGCAATACCTAAACTTCCCCATCCATTTCGACCCTTGTACAATAATAAAGTTGTTTTCTTCTCGTTATCAGTCTATTTTTACCTAGTATTTATCCTAGACCCAAAATTGTTATTCTCTCTATGATCTGTCTTCTGGAGACACATAACTAAATCTCTACCCAGGCTTGTTGATACACACACTTTATCCAAGCACTCTGATGATGGAGACTCGTTAAACCTGCTAAAAAAAATCCTGGTACAGCTTACCAATTATAAAAACTTTAGTTGCTTAGTGACTTAACAGGTATCCTGTTCACAGTAGCACATTGTATGAGATTGTTCAGAAAGACATCACCAGCCTCAGCATTGAACATTTTAATTATCTAGGTTGCTAACAAAATTACTTACAGGATACCCCTGTGATGGCCAAGAATACAAACCTGATTGTCCTTGGTAAATTTTTCTGGTTAATCTTCAGAACATCATTAATAACTGACAATTCAAAATGCTTTACTGAACATGTTATTCAAGAAACAATTTTGTTATTTTTCTCCTGATACATCTAGGATGTAAGATGTATTGGTTGGCAAGCTTTAGACATCCAAGTTAACTCATACTTTTTTTTGAATACTTTTGAATTCATGCTTAGTTCCCCTGTTCCAATCCACAGCCTCCTACAGTTGACTCAACTGATCTGCTAAAAGGCTAAATACTTCATTACAATGCATATTGTGCCAACTGATTGAAAATACAGGGGGCAGTACCTGGCTTCAATTCCTAGCACCTGTTGTACAAACAATAAGCTCACTTCCAGAGGACCTCCACAGGTACCAAGCATGTAGGTAGTATACATATATCCAGAAACAATGTTCATAAAACATTAAAATTATTTAAAACATAGGGATATTAGAAACAGGAAGGAGCTGAGTTTGAGGACATCCTCCTGGTTGGTGACCAGCTTTTAACAGTCAAGACTTTAGGGACCCTCAGTGTCTGAGGCAGTGAAGACTGTCCAGCATTTTAAGGCGTACCTGGGGACCAGGGAGTAGTTTGAGGTGCTACCTTTGTCGCATTAGGGATGGTAATGCTGACGTATTTTGTGTGTGTGACTTGTAAACTATAGAGCTAAAGACAATGATGAATATGTAGAGAAGGATGAGAGCATTTCCAAGGGGCAACTTGTTTTCTTCTTCAATGGAGAGGACATACTTGGTAGTGGTACTAGACAACCAACAGTGGATGCGACTATCACTAAGAATGAAATAAGCTTAGTCTAGGCATGTAAGCTGACACACATAGCTCCCCTTTCCCAGCAGCCCAGAGGTTCAGAGAATAACATATTAAGTCTTTGGTAGATCTGAGGCATGGAATGCTGAAACACTAACTTGAAAACAAGAAGGAAACAAACCCAAAGGATATTGTGATAGCCTATGCTTAAGTTTGTAACATAAAAACATTTGAAAAACGAAATTTTGTGGCCTTTTTCAGAGAATTTTATTTGAGTGGTTCTTACAAAGATTGTTGCAATATGAAAGTCATTTGTTTGATAGAAATATCAAGCTGTCTTGTCAAACACACTGAAGTAACCCAAAAATATATTTCAGAGCTCACAGAGCTTAAAAAGAGCAAAGATTATATGCAACCAGACAAAACCTATTTCTGCATTTCCTATCTCTTGCCCAAGACTGCTTTACTCAATCTGTTACATCAGCCACCTTGAGGAAATGCAGGGATCATTTTGTTTGGAATCTCAAGACACACTAAAACATACAGTATTTACAAAGAAACTTTTACAGATACATTAATTGAAAAAATTACCATCAAGAAATATTATTTTGAAATCCCCTTCTTGTCAAATGATCAAGATCAAATGCTAAGCAGTCTATAGCCACTTAGACTTTTCACACACTAACTGTGGATTCTGGAAACCTTTGTTGAACCATGAGCCGAATACATGAATGTGAATTGTAACTGATGTGTAAAAAGTTAGGTTTCTGAAACATTAAAACGTTACCTGTCTGCCTTTATACAGAAAGCACATTTGTTCCCCTAGAGCTATTCTATAGATCCTTAATGTCATTTTCTACATGGACATTTAAAACAGCAGAACAAGAGAACAGCTTTGCATAAAGTAGGATTTGCTAGTTAGGGATAATGAGCACACTGCATTCCTGTTAACATTTTTATTTTTCAAGGTAACAGGAGTTGTATACAAATGACAGTAGACCCTTGCCTCTTTATTTTATCTAAATAAAAGATAACTCAAGATGAATTCTCAAGAGAAAAAAAAAGCTATATACATAAGGGACTGTATCTTCCTTCATCGTCTACTTGGAACCAGTAGTTGTGTTGCTGTCATAGAATCAGGAAAGAGGTTGTGGTAAGTTGGAAGAGGTACATACGCTGCTGTTATCATTTTACCTGTTGACAAAAAGAAAAAAGTAAGCAGTTTTTAGTCAATGTTAATCACTTGGTGTTTCAACATAAAGTCTTCATAGCAGTTACTCACCAGCAAACCATCTGCCATGCAATGCATTGACAGCAGCAATAGCCGCAGCAATAGATGGGCACTTCACATACACATTGCCCTAAAATTATCAAAAGACAAAATTAATAAAACAACCACTGATCATGTATCCTAGATGTTTGCAAAAATGTTCTTTTGAAGCTATTTATTAATTCTAATAGCTTATGGTAAACACCTCAAATGTTTTTGAAAACTATAGAATCTTCTTCTCATTGATCTTTTCACCCTATATTCCCCACGCCCCAAATTCTATGTAAAGAGTAAAGCTGTTAAGAGTTCCAGGGTACATGATGCAAATTAGCTCATCAGTTAACACTACTCTCATCAAATATTCATTATTTTGAACTTGCCTTTGTTTTGGAGCTGGTATTTAGCTAGCATATTTAAGTCCCTTTCAGGAAACAAACACTAAGAAAGCATAGTGGTACAGGCCTATAATAAATCCCAGAATACGGGAAGGTAAGTCAGCAAAGAGCTAACTTAATTAAGGTCCTGAGTTCAAATTCTAACACCGACATGGTGGCTCACAACCATTGTTAATGAGATCTGATGCCCTCTTGTGTGTCTTAAGACAGCTACAGTGTACTGGGATATAATAATAAATAAATTAAAACAAACAGGTGGATCTCTGAGTTTGAGGTTATCTTGGTCTGCAGAGTTGCAGGATAGGTGGCACTACACACCACAAACACAAAACCGAAACCAAAATCCCGTCTCAAAAGAAAAACCAAAACCAAGTCAAAATGGAAATAAAACCTCATGAGGAATACAGTCACAATTAAATGGACTAATGGTATGAAAAGGAGGACACACAATAGTATACACCTCAATCCCAGCACTCGGGCAGCATATTACACAAATAAACACTGTCTTGAAAAACAAAAATAAAAATCAAATTACCTGAGCTGAATTTTTGTCAACATAAATATGAATGACTCCTCCATGTTTATTACATTCTTCAATGACATCATCTTTAATCTCTGTATCCCATCCAACTTCTTCTTCTCTGTTAACAAAGTAATAAAAATAATGAAATTGTATTTAAATAACGATTAACTACATTGTGTGTGAACATGGGGATGCATGTGGTCCAAACAGAATCCATTTCAGCTTCCATATGAATGCCAGGGATCAAATTCTCATCTTCAGACGTGGCATCAAGCACCTTTACTCCCCGTGAAGCATCTAGTTTACCTTTTACTATGTAGTAACTCTCCTTATGAAACACAGAAAATTAACTGAACTAGCTTACCAATTATCTTGCTCTATGTATCTGCTTATACCAAGTTGACATTCATGCAAACATGATAAGCATTTGACATGCTCAGCTATCCACCCACACCTAAACATATTCTTTAAATTTAAGATGTTAATGGTTATACATAAAGATGTACAAAATGTAATCAATTTTTACTACCAAGTTTACTGTAAGTTTTGTGGAGTTGACTCAACAGTTAAGAGCATTTGTTGCTTTTGCAGAGGACTTAAGTCTTAGTTAAAATCAACAGGGCTACTTAAAACCTATAAAAAAATCTATAAAACTGTAACATTTCTGTTCCTTCAGATACAGGTAAGCATGTGGCATACATACATGCAAGCAAACACTGATAGACATAAAGAAACAAAATTAAAAGCCTGACAAACCAGAACCTGTGGTTGCTATACAATTATAATGACCAGAATTCTATATAAAGCAGCAAGCTAAACCCTTTTAATAACCATTGTGAGGAGGCAAGACGGAATAAAGGTAATAAAATGTTGAACTTTGGAATCCATATACTTATGTACCTGAAGGGATACATATACAAAATTATTAAATTATTAACATCATACATCAGTAAAATTAGGTAAACTAAAAGCAGATAAAATTATCATAGGTTAGAAGCCTGCACGGACTACAGTGCTGCTACTAATCGATCACAAGACCAGCTCTAACAATTGATGGTAAGATCTTGTTTGAATTTAAAAATCAACAACAAAAAAGAGGACTTGTGATTTTCATCAGTGGCATAACTGCCTGGCATGCAGTGCTCAAGGCCCTAGGTTTTAGCCCTATGAAAGAAAACGATCCTGTAGTAGATAAATTTGTTATTCCTATAGAGTACCAGCTTCAGTTACCAGCAAACAGCAACAATACAGATGTCCATTCTGACCTCCCTGAGCACAAGTGATAGACACATACATACATACATGTACACATACATAGAAGCAAAATACTCATATATATTCTAAAGTAACAATACAAAAACAGCAGGTAAACAATTGTATGCAAACGATTGGTGACAGAAATTTCATGAATATTAAATTTTATTCAATGTGCCCAATACAATATAAATGAAATTTAAAAAAATGAAAAAGGCTTTTAACATATTATACAAATGTACTTACGTTTGAGGATTAAACATGTTAGAAAGTTGGAAACACTGTGTTGCAAGAGGTTGAACAGACGCAGCTGCAGCTAAAGCTGAGGCTAAAAAAGGAAGAATAAAAATTAGCTTCATGGAAAATGTGTAAGTATCCCTGGACAATTAACTAAAATTCAACCCTATCTATATATGGATGACATAATTTATATATCACCTTCATGAATGTGAAATAAGACAGTTACTCGCTTTACCATAATACAACAGTTAAGCTAAGCACAGCAACCTTAAAACATCTTTAGCTTAACTTATGATAGCAACAAAAAGTACAAATACGCAAGTATTATTTAGAGAATGAGAAGGGGAAACGAATGCTCACACATTTCATTCAGATGCAAATATATGTCCCTAAAAATTACAGGAGCTGGGTTTGGAACTTCTGTCAAGCGTATTTGTCTAGCAGGCATGAAGCTCTGGGTTTGACACCAACCACCCCATAAACTCAGTGTGCTAATAATCTTAAGAGTTAGAAAGGTAAAAAAAATAAAAAAATAAAGAGTTAGAAAGGTAAATGCAAGATGAATGAATAGAAGTTCAAAGTCACCGAAGCCAACATACCAACGTTTAGGCTAGACTCTAATATATAAAACCCTGTCTTCTGCAACAATTATATAAAAGGGGGCACAGTGGAATATGGCTTTAATCACAGTACTTGGGAGATAGAGGCAAAACGTCTCAGAGCTCTTGCCTGAGCTACAAAGCAAATTCTTACACAGATAGAGTTCATGGGGAGACAATTTTCTTAAATGAAACCAAACCTATGAGGGTTTAAAGAGAGATATGCAATCTAAATATATCCAAAAACAAAAACAAACAAACAAACAAAAAAACCCCACAAATCCTTCCTAGAAATCATTCCAGAAAGAAAAAAAGGAATAATGTAAGGTTGGTTTTATCCTGAAATGATACCATTAATACAAAGTGAAATAGTTGGAAAGCCTAAATAGAGTAACAATCTTTTATATCTCTTATCTTTGCCAGGAATATAGCCTTATGTTTAAAAGATATACAAAGGGGCTGCAGAGATGGCTCAGTCAAGAGTACTTGACTGCTCTTCACAGGTCTCAATTCCCAGCAACTACATGGTGGCTCACAACCATCTGTAATGGGATCTGATGCCCTCCTCTGGTATGTCTGAAGAAAGTGACAGTGTGCTCGCATATTTAAAATAAATCTTTAAAAAAAAAAGCTAAGTAAAAGACATATCAATATATTAGGTTTTTATATAATATGTACTCTGAAGAACTTGGAAAACCTTTTAAAAAGCCAAAGATCTATTTATTTAAATTCTTGTGTGAGAATTTTGCCTGCATCCATCCATGCACATCACAGGTATTGTTTTTTCCCTCAGGGACACTAAAATCTGTTAAATATTATTTTAAGTTATGATGTGGTTGATGGGAATCAAAACTTGATAATGAATCAAAAGTCTAAAGTGCTTTAAATCCAAAGACCTCTCTCTCTCTGGTCCAACTTTTTTTTTAAAAAACATGAACCAAAATATAATATACATGTAAAAGACCAAGTATAGCATACCAGGAAAAATGTCCTAAAAATTTAACATTTAAATGATTTGTACTAGCAAAACGTAAAGCCAGAAACAGCAACTTATCCACAGTTTGATTATTGTAATGTGAAACTGCTGGGCCCAATGCTATTCAACCTTAAAGCAAACGTGTCTATAGTTAATTGCTTTTCCAAGTGAGGTGATGCAATGGTTTCTATTTGGTGTTCTTTAGGTGTGGTTTTTCTATTCCTGAGACAGGGTCTCATGTAACTCCAATTTTTAGGGAATTTCCAAATATATTATGGCAGCTGTTATAGAACTCACCGTAAGCATATTATCTGACCAAATCCCATTCCAATGCATAAAAACAAACAGCTAAGGATAAAATAATGCATTAAGAAATCGAGATACTTGGATAATCACCTAAGAAAGTATCAGACAAATCGCACTGAACAAAGCTATTCAAAAATATACCACATTAAAAATTATTCTGAGTGTAACAAGTGCTTTTCCTTCAATATTTCCTTCAAAGATAAAGGGAGTTTTCTTTTAGTAATTTTCAAAGCCTTTTCCTTGTATTTCTTCCCTATAAACAAGTATAACCTGACATAATCTAAGAACTAGTAAGTCCCAGCTAGCTACCTAAAATGTAAGGCAGAACTGCTTAAGAAACACAACAACAGTATACATGAAAGTCATAAAAAAAACATCAACCCAATTTATATAACTGAAGAGGGCGAGTGACAGGAGCCAGAGTAAAACCAATCTGAGTTGCAGACCAGACAGCTCGACATAACAGCCAAAGCTACACAACGAAGCCCTGTCTCAAAACAAAAGCAGAACAAGTATACAGAAAAGTATAAAGAAAAGTTAAGAAAACACCTGAGGGGAATTACTGACAGATTTTGAGTACTAAAGACCAAACAAACAAGTAATGAAATCTTTCACTTTTGATAATACTGCTAATCATTTACAAATAACAGTACAAATGTACCAGATGCTTAAATTTCAAACACATTTAATTCTCACCTAAAATTGACATGTTTCACACAGGATTTTTTATATTAAAAAAGAGAAACCAATAAGCAGTTTAAAGTTGGCAGCAGGGCTGGAGTCATGGCTCAGCAGCTAAGAGCACTGCTCTTCTGGTTTGTTTTGTTTTTGTTTTTTGAGACAGGGTTTCTCTGTATAGTCCTGGCTGTCCTAGACTCATTCTATAGACCAGGCTGGCCTCAAACTCAGAAATCTGCCTGCCTCTCTCTGCCTCCGCAGTGCTGGGATTAAAGATGTATGCCACCACCACCCGGCCTGACTGGTCTTCTGAAGGTCCTGATTTCAACTCCCAGTAACCACACGGTGGTTCACAATCATCTGTAATGAAATCTGACTCCCTACTCTGGTGTGTCTGAAGACAGCCACAGTGTACTTACATATAACAAATAAATACACCTTTAAAAAATAAAACAGGGCTGGTGAGATGGCTCAGTGGGTAAGAGCACCCGACTGCTCTTCTGAAGGTCCGAAGTTCAAATCCCAGCAACCACATGGTGGCTCACAACCACCCGTAATGAGACCTGATGCCCTCTTCTGGTGTGTCTGAAGACAGCTACAGTGTATTTACATATAATAAATAAATAAATAATCTTTAAAAAAAGGTGTTAGTTTTTAAAAATAAATAAATAAATAAAATAAAACAAAGTTGGCAGCAAACTAGAAGAGTAAAATACGTTTTTCTTTCTTGATTTCAGAAAGACATAAAATCATGGCCTATTGGCCATATATATGGCCACGATTACATGATGCATGTAATTAGAACAATTCATAACCCTGTTCTTGGCTTGATAATATACGCAAGTACAAACCAATCAGTAAAACATTATCACAAAATGTAATATACATATAATTCTAAACTCAAGGAAACATGAATGCACTGATGCATGAGTATCAGAAGAGGCCTAAGATCTCGACTCACACTGAGCCACCGTGAGGAATTGCAATTAGAACAGTCAGTGCTATTCCACAGGGCCCACATTGTGATGTTTTAAGTCTGTAGGCTAACAAATTTTACTTTATATATATATATATATATATATAAACCTTACAGTTAGATAAAACCATGAAATAAATATACGAATAAGTTCTGGTTTTCTATTTCAAGTGTCAAAGACAGCATGTTAAGCTATTTCTTTACCAAGAATCAAACAAGTAAAGCTATGAATGAAAAAAAAAAAAATCTAGCAATCCACAACAAACATAACCATAGACAACTTTTCTTCTTTCACTATTAAAAGTACAATGGTTACAATATATGGCAAAACTTTATGAATACGATAATTAACAAATTACATCTTTGCATATTTAATTGTATTTAAAACAGAGATCAAAATATAAGCAACTCACCTTCGGTCTGTTGGGAAAGTCGTGTTTGCAAATCTATAACAAAAGAGAATTCTACAGCTCAGTGCAGGAACAATGAAGAGCCTCAACTAACAGGGTAAATGTCAGGAAAGTATTAATAAAAGAGGACTTCAACAGCAGGGTTTGTTTAAAGCAAATTAGTAACACCTGGCAGCAAAACCTCCTTCCCCATTCCTCATTTACAAGGCTTTGGGACCTTTCCTTTCCTGTTATGCTAGAGAGATACTACTGTATTCCTAATACATCCTTCCCTATGTTGTGTTCCATTACCATACCACACTTAGGAATAATGGGAAATGGGGAAAAAGGAGCAAACCAGTCAGAAAATATACAAAAATCCCTGATTGAGAATTCAATTCCAAGTACTTGGGAAATAAAATTTTATACTTAATTTCAGTAAAAATTCAGTATTTCAGAAGCTTGTATTAATACTGTAGGTGTTACAAAGACACACATTCAAGAGCTAGGATGATGTACACTAATTTTAAATTCAGCATTATCCACTGAGAAAGACATCATTCCAAAAATTTGGAACATCTTTTTAAGAACTTCTAAGAATTAACCTGTCAATGATTCTTATAACAGGTTCACAATTTGATCAATGTTAATTTTCTCAAATACCATGAGAACTTGCGTTTCTATCCAGGAAAGCATATCAAACCTATCAGACATGTAAAGAAGACTACAGGAGCTGGGAAACAAATGAAAGCACAAAATAGGTGCGGCCCTAGCAATAGTGGGACTGAGGGAGGAAATGCTATCTATTGAGGATAATCTGCCTGATCTGTATATAGTGAATTTCAGAACAGCCAGGGATAAATCATAGTGAGACCTTGTCTCAACCCAACAAAAAACAAAATCCTGTATGACCTCAAAGTGATCATAGTTAATGAACATATTCAATTTGGGACATGAATAAGGAAATCTAAACCTTATGTTTGTTTATTTTACTGGGTTAAAACATTAGGCGCCGGGCAGTGGTGGCGCACGCCTCTAATCCCAGCACTCCGGAGGCAGAGGCAGGAGGATTTCTGAGTTCGAGGCTAGCATAATTTATGTATGCTAGGTAGAACCAATATGAGTAACTTAAAATACTGTTTAAAATACTGTTTCTTTTTACACATAATAGGTAAATTATACACATATCAGGGATTTATGCTATTAAGTACAAGTAACTTTGGTTACTTCCACTATATATTAGGAAACAAGAAACAAATTGTGGAACACTGCTCTAATCCTAACACTCAGGAAGGGCAGGAGAATTCAGTTCAATGCCAGAGTTAGCTACAGAAGGTATCTCAAGGGCATCTTGGGCTATACACATTAAGAATCTAAATCCCTACTATACATCAAAAAGACAGCAAATGGGAAGTCCAGAAGACACAAGAGTAAGGGAAGAGGATGGTTCTCAGTTACTAAATACAGAACAAAGCGAAGGATGACCAGGGATATCAAATAACATCCAGCCTCAGGATTGAGTATCTGGATATAATGCTAGTACATAAACAGGTAGACTGCCATTCTACATATGGTACATATTCTACATATTGTAGAAGAATACAACAACACAATGCACATTAGGCTCTATTGGCAGAGGCATAAGGGAAGTATCTTCTATCAAAATAATTAAATGCATTTAAAACAGCTATATCCACTGAAAGAGGGACCCCTGCAAGGGTAGCCAGTGCCCTTACCCCATGAGCCTTCATTTATAGTTCCTACATGAGAAATTATGAATGGCAGCACTATGAACAGGTGATATTGATTGCTCTAGTGTAATGAATGTCTACAAACAATTATTCTGCATGAAATTTTGAGCTTGATTGAAGAGAAGCAGTAAGGTAAACAATTATTTATTTTCATTCATTCATTCATCTTTTGATTTTTTTCCAAGACAAGGTTTCTCTATGTAGCCCTGGCTGTCCTGGAACTCACTCTGTAGACCAGGCTGTCCTGGAACTCACAAATCCACCTGCCTCTGCTTCCCAAATACTGGGATTAAAGGCATTGCGAAACCACTGCCTGGCTAAATAATCCTTTTCTTTTCCTTTTTTTTTTTTTTTGGTTGGTTTTTGAGTCAGGGTTTCTCTGTAGAGCCCTGGCTGTCCTGGAACTCAATTTGTAGACCAGGCTTGCCTCGAACTCAGAACTCAACTTGCCTCTGCTTCCAGAGTGCTGGGATTAAAGGCATACACCACAACGCCTGGCTTAAATAATCATTTTCTTTTTTTTTTTTTTTTTTAAAGATTTATTTATTTATTATATGTAAGTACACTGTAGCTGTCTTCAGACACTCCAGAAGAGGGTGCCAGATATTGTTGCGGATGGTTGTTAGCAACCATGTGGTTGCTGGGATTTGAACTCTTGGACCTTTGGAAGAGCAATCGGGTGCCCTTACCCACTGAGCCATCTCACCAGCCCTAAATAATCATTTTCAAATCAAAGTTTCTCTACATAGTTCAGGATCAGGTAGATCAGTCTGGCTATGTCCTAACCCCTAAACCACAAGAATTAGCTACCATAAAAGGTATACACGTCTATACTTGGCCTATGATTATCATCATCATCATCACCACCACCACCTTTTTAATGATTTTCAAGACATCTTGATTGCCCTAGATTTTCATTCTGGTTGTCCTAGAACTTATCGTGTAGACCAGGCTTGGCCACAAATTCAGGGATCACTCTGCCTGCCTCCAAAGTGCTGGGATTAATGGTATGCACCTACAGAGCCTAGACCATTAGTTTTCTTAAATAATTATTATCTTATCTTTATTGATGTGCAAGTGAGTGTGAGCCATATGTGTGCTGTTTAGAGGCCATTAGAGGGTGTGAGATTCCCTGCAATTAGACTAACAGGTAATATAGCTAACACTTGTGCTAGAGGCTAACAGAACTGAAATCATCTAGAAGAAACCACGCCTAGTCATCTAAACATTGAGTACTCCAAATTATTTCTGAAGACAGTTCACTTCAATTAAAAAAAAAAAAATATCAGTATGTTGACTAGTTATCAAAATAAATCATAATAGGTAATGTTTAAAAAACTGACAAGCAGAAACACAGGTAACAGATACTTGTGTTGAGCTGAAGACATTTTATTTACAGAAATATCTCAATGCTTACTTTTCCACCTTCATCATTCATGTTGAAATTGTTTTCAGAACATGCTTTAGCAAGCACAAGAGGTTTTGGGCACAAAATCTCACAAGGTCTCACTTTGAGAAACTTTAGAACACAAATTGCCATACTTAGAACTTCTGGAGATTTGTGGCACAATATATAAAAGTTTAACAACAGGGTCGTACTCCTTCATCCTGCTAAAGTTGGTATTTTACAGGGTCCTCACCATCATTCCTGGATAAAATGTATCCTTTATGTATTACATATAGTTCTAATTATGACAGGCCTAACAAATGAAATACAACCTTAGATCACAGATTTAGGGCAACATGTTTAAGATTTTTGTCTTCATGTATGTATGTGTATTGTGTGTGCCTGTGGCCTGCAGAGGTTAGACAAAGACATAAGTGTGCCAGTACTGGAATTATTAGATTGTTGTAAGCACCTAAGAGCACCTAAGTTATTCCCCTGAATAACTGCCTAAATTAGCACTTTTCCTCTTAAGTCCCTTGTCAAGATATTTTATCATAGAAACATAGGGAAAAAATTAATTTTTTTTATTACTGGTAATGCAAATGTTTAAGCAAAACTTAATTTTGCGAGATTTTATCTCTTAACACTAACAATTTATCTATACATAGTGTGTCACAGAGTGCTCTGGATGGTTGTATTTAAATATAATAATAAACCTACTCTTTGCAATCATTAAAATGCTAGAAGTACTTAATGAATTGAATTCTCAGTTAGTCCTTTGAAATGCAAAAAAATTTGGCATATTTTCGAATTAGGTGAAAATACAATGATTTCAAATTAGAAAGGATTCAATTCCTACCTGCCACAGCACCAAATGCCAGAGAGCCACTCATTTGTAATGCTTGTTGTGCGGCAGGTGGAATCTGCAAACCGGTACCTGTAAGAGAATAAATCTTCAATTACTATGTTAACAGCAGAGATAAACCAAATACTGGGAATTCATGTGGTAAACTCAAGGGGTGTCTGCAATGTCTCTGCACTAACAGACCTACCTTCCTACTACCAAAGATGATAACCTGTAGTACTCTTTAGTACCCATGTATGGTATAAGGATAAGACGTTTTCCCCTCAAGTACCGCTCTGACCTCCCCAATCCATGTTGTGCCACTCATATACCATCAAAATAAATATACATGCACACAAAATAAAGGAAATAATAGTAACTTTCTCTAAAAAATTGTAAAAGCCAAGGAAAATAATCACAATCCACTTCTTAAGGAGTCTGGTGATATATAAATCAAAAAAAAATCTAGTGTTTCCATATACCAAAATGAGGACAACATAAGACAATGGAAAAGATAACTATGTATTCCTATACATAAACATTAATACCAAAATATAACAATATTTTTTTCCATTTTGTAGTTTGCATAGCTAAATTTCCTTTCTACCACTATGATAAATCAATAGCTCTATTGAAGACTTACCCTCCGCAAGTCTTGCCATTAACTGAAGACGTCCAGTTGTTCCCAAGTCAATTCCAGTCCTTTCTAGTTCATCACTGTCCAAAAATGAACTAGCACTCGAAGCATCAGTTCGTTCAGTAACGTGACCAACTTTCATTGGTCTCCCAGCTAACTCGAATCCATTAAGTTGTTCCAAAGCCTTTTTGGCACATTCGGAGTCAGAAAACTAGAATAGACAGCAGAATTTTTAACTTATTAATATGTGTTTATATTATTACAGAGAGATCTAATATTTACTGAGAAAGTGCAAAAAAATACCTGAATAAATTACAATATATGTATAAATTTAGACCATTATTACTTTTTTGTTTTGTTTTTCAAGACAGGGTTTCTCTGTGTAGCCCTTGGCTGTCCTGGAACTCACTTTGTAGACCAGGCTGGCCTTGAACTAAGAAATCCTCCTGCCTCTGCCTCCCAAGTGCTGGGATCAAAGGCTTGTGCCACCACGTCGGGCTTAAACCATTATTTTTGTGGAAGGACAGCTTAATGAACATGGGAACTTTGAAACCTTCTTAATTTTTAGGCCAAGTGTCATTTTGTAACTTTTTGCATGGAACTCACTGTGAAGAAGAGGGTGGCCTTGATTGAGTTCCAACTACCTAGAGTCCCAATTTCTGGGATTAAAGGTGTAACAATAGGTCTAGAAGCCTGAATTTATAAAAGAATTTTAGTGTCCCGATTGGAAAAGGACATGTTCCTCCTAGAAACTTCTAACATTATCAGCCCACCCACTAAATTTAACAAAGCTACCTCTCACATCTTTCATTGAGATGTGATCTTTCATTGTGGCCTCAAGATATATTCCACTACCTTTAATTTCCCCAGAAATCTTGACAGTAACGGGAGATATGGCTGAGTGTTTAAAGACTACTTGCTATTCTCTTCCTGAGGACTAGTGTTCAGTTCTAAACATCTATACCGTGTTGCTTAAAACCACCTATAATTACAATTCTAGGTGATCTCATGCCCTTACCTCTTTATGCACCTGAACATACACGTGTCATACACACATTTACACATAAAAAAGACAATCATGGCTCATGCCTTTTGGGAAGCAGGTCCTCGAATTTATTTGCAGTCTGAGTTACATAATTCCATCTTGTTAAAAGATTGGGGGAATGGGAAGGTTAATGGCCTCTTTATCTACCTCCTGTGTTACCACAGATGAAAGGTGAGTACTGATATAACTAGTTATATTGAACCAAATCTTCATGCTTAAAACAAGGACATTATTAACTGGACTATGTATTCCCAAACTCCTGTGCATTTATCAATTTTTAAGATCCAGAAAAAGACAATACTGTCCTGGGGTCAGTAATTATAGCAAACTCATAGGTGTTCAAAAAGCCATGTATAATACAAAATGAGCTAAAGTGACCAGGTGTGACACCAAATGTATCCCTAGTTTTTGCTAGGCTAAAATTATGTATATCTAAGTTCAGGGAAAGCTTTATGTCCTTATATACATAAAATAAATAAATCTTTAAAACTTGGCTGTAACCATGCCTATTGTGGTAGCTTATGCCTTAATTCTATCTAGGACTGGCTACTAAAGTTAGGCAAGATACGTCTTGGAAGATTATAGACTTTAATAGGTAAGAATGAGTGTAAGACAGGCATGGCATTCTGACTTTACTCTTAGCACTATAAAGGCAAAAATGTCATCTCAAAAAAATGTTTTTGCCAGCCTGGCCTACATGGAGAGTTATACCCACAGTTTTGTTTTTGTTTTTTTTTTTCGAGACAAGGTTTCACTGTATAGCCCTGGCTGTCCTGGAACTCAGAAATCCACCTGCCTCAGCCTCCCGAGTGCTGGGATTAAAGGCATGCGCCACCACACCCGGCTATACCCACAGTTAAACTGAGAAACAATGACATAAAAATAAATAATATAGCACATCTAGGTGGATGTGACAACCTTAGACTATATGAATACTTATATGAACATATCAAAATAAACAGTACACAGATGTAAAATTAATAAGAACATGTAGTCATGTTTAAAAATGAAATCACTTGAAAACACTAATTCTTCATTCCGAATTACCTGTAAACCATACTCAAAACTTGTTAGATTTTACAAAAGACAACTACTTACTGTAATAAATCCATATCCCTTAGATCGACCAGTTTCACTATCCATCATGAGCTGAATACTTTCAATCTAGAATTAAAGGCATAAATTAGACAAAATTACTCCTTGAGTTAGTTTTGAAAAATCTAGAATATGCTTTAATCGTCTAGGACTCAAGAGATTACAACAATGCTTTACATAACACACACACACACCCCGCTTTGGACGAGAAAAATATGAAAAAAAAAAAAAACAGAAGAAAAATGTATTTACCCTTCCAAAAGGTTCAAAGATCCCCCGAAGCATGTCTTCAGTTATGTTAAAGTGTAATGAGCCTACATAGAGCCTCATAGGTCCAGCACTTCCCTTTTGTAAATTGTTTGCCATTGCAGCAGCTCTATTTTTTTCTGCCTATAAACAAGTAAAACCCACGTCAAAAAGTAACACAAAGCAGGCATACATGCAATAACAAAAGGGTAATGCAGAAACTTTAAGTCATCCCAAATAAAATTACAATTATCATTGCAAATAGTCAAGGCTTAGAAAACATTTGGACTAGAGAAAGGGAAAGAGTGCTTTGGATAGACTGGTTTGTCTAGTCCTGTGGAATGTTTGGAGAAAGGATGGTGCTGTACCATATAGTGAATGTCATTGATGGCACTTAATTGCACTGAAAGGCCTTTGTGGGCATGTTATGTAAACATTCCAACACCAACCTATACATCTAAATTATGCACACAATTTTCTATTTTAACATTTTAATAAAGTTTAAAGTATATATGCAGATATACACAAATCTATACAGTAGTTATATACAAAATTATACATGTATGTATAAAATTATACATACATATAAAAATTATTTTTATACAAAAAGAAAATTAATATAAAACTAATAAACCAGTGCAGCTGGCTTTGTGCTATCAAAAATGACAGACAAAAAATTAAAACTAGTCCAGTTCACAGCTTAGTGCTTACCACCCACTGAACACAAGATTTCTTTTCAAGATTTACATTGGCATGAGATGATCTGAGGCAAATTGATGGCAATCCTCCTGCATAATACTCCTAAGTACTGACACTAGTGTTAAGTGGTACAACATCCAGCTCAATGACAAACCTCTAAATCAAGTTACCTGTGATGCCTGAACTATGATTGGCACTCCTAAAACGCGTTGGCCAGTTAATCCAATTGCTAGAGGCACTGAACTGACATCAACAAATTCCACATATGCAATTCCTTTGGAACGTCTTGAATTTCTATCAGAAATCATTCTCACATCTCGAACCTAAGATGAAAACAAATGTAATTATAATTACTATTCTGTAGTCATATAATCCAGTACAAACTACACACATAATTTCTTCAACATATAATCAGAAATACTGTCTCAATACACATCCCCATTGCTTAAACATCATTGTGCAGATCAAACTAGCCTTAAATTCACATAAATCTGGAAACTTCTGCCTCCTAAGTTGCAAGAATGAAATTTCAGATATGGTGTTGGCACAAGTTTTAATAAAGTAGGCAGAAGTGGATCTGAATTTGAAGACTAGGCTACCCCACACACTGAGACTAAATAATCAGTAATAGATGTACATGATGGTGTCTTCCTGCACTCCTAAGCCTAGTCTAGCCAGGTTTACAGAAAGACATTCCCGGACTATCTATAGAATAAAACTCAGTAATTAAGATAGAGATATCAGTGTTTAACCCCATCTACTAGGATTATATTACCCACCTAAGACTTGCCCCTCTAATAAATGAGGTAAATTATTGGATTGTCTTTGAGGAAAGTGGTTTAATTGTGTGTTAGGGCTTTAACTGTTCAATCCTTCCATCATGGAAGGATTGGAAAATGTTATCAGCTTATGATTAACTTTTTTGATACAAAATAATAAATGATGATATTGCCAGGTTGTCCTGTAACTCAAAACAGCAAGCCTGCCTTAAACTCAAAGGACCAATTACACAGAAGGTGCAAGAGAATGGTCTGAGGCAACACAGTGGTAAGCAGTGGTTAAAGGCTCATGAAACCATATGCTACTTTTTTGGATATTTGAGAAGTTACCTTTCCAACTGTAGAGAAAAACTCTTCCAAATCTCGAGGTCGAATTCTTGCTGCCAGTTGCATGCAGAAAACAGTCCTTGCATCCCTTTCCTCAGGAGTGAGATTATCAATAGGTTCCCTAACAAAAGGAAACCCATAAAATTAACTTTGCAGGCTTTTTTATTTGGACACAGGGACTAATGTATTATGGTTGTCCTCAAATCCCCTCCCCTTGTTTGTTTGTTTCCTGAGAATATTTCTCTGTGGAACTCTGGCTGGACTGGAATTTTCTCTGTAGACCAGGCAAGAATCAACCTGACCTCTACCCTCTTTCAAACCAAGAGCTGGAAAAGTTGCCTGCCACCACAGCCCAGCTCCAACTCCTTTCTAAACAAAGGTCCTTGGATATTCCTGTATATATATACACATATTTATGATATGTATACACACATACATATATTTAGCTGACATGTCTCTAGTGTATTCCTGAGTGTATACAAAAACAGTACTCATTCCGAGCTCATGAAGATCAGAACCATCAAAACTGGAATTATAGATGATTGTTAAATGCAATTTAAGTGCTCAAAATTGAACTGAGGCTTTTTCAACAGTCAAGAACTCACAATCACAAAGTCATCTCTACAGCCCTTATCTTCAATTTATCTTTCCTGTTTTTAGTTCTCAGGTTGTGGGATTATAGACCTGCTTCATTGTAGGCAGTTGTAGACATAATACCAAATTTTAAACCAGTAAGGCAACCACTTTTACATCAGTGCTTCACATCTTTGTTCTCTTCTGGGGTTTGAGGCCCACACTGCACACATTAGGCAAATGATCTACAGTGAAGCTAATTTCCAGTCCTGTCGTAATTTTTAATGTATAAACTTCAGTAAAAGTGTAACCAAGGGGCTAGAGAAATGAATCAGCATTTAAGGGCATTTGCTGTCATGCAGAGGCTATGCTCTATTCCCAGCATGCATATTGTGAAATTCCAGTTCTCTTCTCATCTCCAGAAACCATCAGGGATATAGTGCACATAATACAAACATGCAGGAAAAACATTAATTTAAAAATAAGTTTCGAGGCAGAGGCAGCCAGGGCTACACAGAGAAACCCTGTCTCGAAAAACCAAAAAAAATAAAATAAATAAATAAATAAAAATAAAAATAAGTTTCAGGGCTAGTGAGATGGCTCAGTAGGTAAGAGCACCCGACTGCTCCTGATTTCAACTCCCAGCAACCACATGGTGGCTCACAACCATCCATAACGGGATCTGACTCCCTCTTCTGGTGTGTCTGAAGACAGCTACAGTGTACTTATATATAATAAATAAATAACTCTTTAAAAATAAATAAATAAATAAGTTACAGACGGGCTTGGTGGCACACTCCCAGTACTTGGGAGGCAGAGGCAAGCAGATTTGAGTTCCAGGATAGCCTGGTCTACAGAGTGAGTTCCAGGACAGCCAGGGCTACAAAGAAAAGCCCTGTCTCAAAAAAACCAAAAACAATAATAGTAATAATAATAAGTTTCAATTAATTGTCAACTTTTAAGTACACTTAAATATATACAAAATGTCCACACTACAAAGTTTACTTCCTTTGATAGAGAAAAATCATTCTGCTAATCAGACTGCAGGACACCAGGTGCAAACAACTGTCCTCACATCACCAAAGTGGTTATTTCTCCATATTAAAGTGAAGCCTTCACAACTGAAAGACAAATTCCAGGAATGAACAAAATTTGCATAATGGATATTCCCACCAAAAAAAAATTAGAAAACACAGGGCAGTGGTGGCACACGCCTTTAATCCTAGCACTTGGCAGGCGGACTTGGCATCGTCTACACAGTGAGTTCCAGGACAGCCAAGGCTACACAGAGAAACCCTGTCTCAAAAAACTGAAAGAGCCGGGCGTGGTGGCGCACGCCTTTAATCCCAGCACTCGGGAGGCAGAGGCAGGCGGATTTCTGAGTTCGAGGCCAGCCTGGTCTACAAAGTGAGTTCCAGGACAGCCAGGGCTACACAGAGAAACCCTGTCTCGAAAAACCAAAAAAAAAAAAAAAAAAAAAACTGAAAGAATTTTATGATTAGAATACATCTAGTAACAAGTTTAACAACTAGGGGACTGGCTAAGCTTACCAAAGACCAGGGTTTCATTTCCCAGCACCCGAATGCTGCTCAAAAATATTTATCACTCCAGTTCCAGGAAATCTAACACTTCCAAAGGCCTAGGAGGGCACCAGGCATGTTATACTGCATAAATATGTGTAGAAACATATATTCCTGAACATGAAATAGTCTTTTACAAAAAAATAAGTAAGTTGGGCATGATCAAACAGAGTTAACCCAACACTATCGTGGCTCGGGCAAGTGAAATTGAAGGCCTGGGTGAGCCACAGGGAATGTTCCAAGTTTCCTATGACTACGAAGGGATACCATGGACCAAAAAAAAAAAAAAAAAAAATTCATTGGGCTGGAGAGATGGTGTATTAGGTTAAGAGCACTGACTGCTCTTCCAGGGATCTTGAGTTCAATTCCCAGCAAAGACATGGTGGCTCACAACCATATAATTGGATCTGATGCTTTCTTCAGGTGTGCATGAAGATTGGTTCAGTGTACTCATGTACATAATGAAAATAAATTTAACATATTCTAGTTAAGGTCAACCTGGTTAGTGAAGTATACCAGAAGACAAAACTGTGCTCTGAAGCAAAATTATTCATTATACAGTTGGAAACTTTCTGAGGCATAAACAGATATAACCATTCAATTTGGTAAGAATCACAAGATGAAATGTACTTTTCATGCAACAGTTTCAAGTAGTGAAACTAATGATTGTTATTTTACTATGAGAATAGTTACTAAATGTTACTAAATAATTCCATACGAAATGAAGCCTATTTAGCTGGGCAGTGTTGTTGCATGCCTTTAATCCCAGCACTTGGGAACAGAGGCAGGCAGATTTCTGACATGGAGGCCAGGTGGTCTACAGAATGAGTTCCAGGACAGCCAGTGCTACACATAGAGAAACCCTGTCTCAAAAACAAAAACAAACAAACAAACAAAATTAACAAAAAACAAACAAAAACAAAAAACAAGAAAACAAGGTTTATAGAACTTTACTAGGAAAAAATTAAAAAGGGTGAAAGAAAAAAAGCTAACAGTTACCTCACAGGGCTCTTGTCTTTCCTGAATGGACTTTTGCTTCGGGAACGTCTTCTGCTACAAGGATAAAAAGTTTCACAAGTTACCCAAACAAATCACATTAGTTCCTTGAAATATAATTTAAACAATCCAGAAGTATGTTTAAAAACCTTAATTTGATGCTATGAGGCAACCCAATCTTTCCTCGGATGGCACTGTTAAATTTTGGTCCGGAGCTAAAAAAAAAAAAAAAACAAAACAAAATTATACTAGTTACAGGTTTTGGGTGTGTTGCGAAGATCAACTTCATGGGCTCCCCAACAATTGTAACACTGTTTACACTGCTTCTTTTCTACCTCAAACTATATAGAGGAAGGAACAGAACTTAGAAAAATCATGACTTAATCCAGACCTGTAGCCCTTGTTTTTCTATCCTGGACCAGGTTCAAGGTACAAAGAACCAAAGTTGCAGCCTCAAAAACTTTTTTTGTTTCTCTGAGTAGCCTGGCTGTCTTGGAACTCACTTTGTAGACCAGGCTGGCCTCGAACTCAGAAATCTGCCTGCATCTGCCTCCCAAGTGCTGGGATTAAAGGCCTGTGCCACCACTGCCCGGCAAGACAGGGTTTCTTTGTGTATCCCTGGCTGTCCTGGAACTCACTCTGTAGACCAGGCTGGCCTCTAACTCAGAAATCCACTGGACTCTGCTTCCCAAGAGCTGGGATCAAAGGCGTGTGCAACCACTGCCCTGCAAGACTTTTTGATTCTAAAAAAAAATCTATCACATCTACTCTCAATCATATAATTATGAGCACGAGCCTTTAAAAAAACAAAAAATACAGTAAAAATACTTGCCTCTGTACTTTCTCATCCCAAAGTGGTTTAGTATGTAATTTTTAAAAAGTATGCACATGTACATACACACTATACATTTCATTCAAAAACTTTTGACAGTGTCTCATAAAATCCAAGTAATACCTAGAACTGTTATTTCTCCTGCCTCAAACTGAGATTTCAATGTTGAATTACAGACCTCAATCCCTTATTCATCTTTTTCTTCCCTTCCTCACTGCCTCCCCCTTCTCAAGGCAGGATACAGACTTAACTATACTGGAACTCACTATAGTCCAGACTCAGAGATCCTAACTGACTCTGCCTTCTCTGTATTGATTTTAAAGGTGTATGCTACCACAAGCACCCAGGCTTTTTGTTTTTGTCTTTTAATTTAACACAGGTTCTCACTGTCTTTTCTGCTGGCCTAGAACTCACAAAGATCCTGTCTGACTAGTGCTGAAATCAAATGTGTGCCACCTTGCCCTGTTTCCATGTAGTGATACTTTTACGATTCAAAGAGAAGTTTCAGTTCAGTTCTGGAATATACCTGATCCACAGACCAACACCAGTATTGCAAAAAAATAAGAAAAGAGGGTTTTTTTTCACAGTAACTAAATCATAATACAAATAATTTTTGTACCTTTTTAAAGATAAAGCTTACTTCTTAAAGGATCATAAGATATATATGTCCCATAGTGTTCATGGTCATTAAAGAGGGCTGGCTCAGTAGATAAGAGCACAGGTTGCTCTTCCAGAGATCTTGAGTTCAATTCCCAGAAACCACTTGGTGGCTCTTGTCCTTCAATAATAGGGTCTAATGCTCTTCTGCCATACAGGAACACATGGAAATTGAGCACTTATGTATAAATAAGTTCTTAAAAAATTTACATTTAGTTTTAAGAAAAACTAGGTCAACTTATAATCAAGTTGTTTCAAATAAAATTCTTCTGTCCCCTCTAACTCAGACTTTTTTTCCCCGAGACAGGGTTTCCTGGCTGGCTTCAAACTCATAAATTCCACCTGCCTCTGCTTCCCATGTGCTGGGATTAAAGGGGTGTGCCACCAATACCCGGCCAGACTTTCTTTTTAAAAATAGGGTTCATATGCCTGACTTTTCTTGCAATTCACTTTGTAGATCAATGTGGGGTGGAACTTAGCAGTGATCCTCTTACTTTGCCTTTCTAATCCATAATAGTAAGACAATTGTTGGACAGATTACTGGCCATTGAAGTACATATAAATACTTAACAAGCTATATTTCCCCTTCAGTTATACATAATACAGAAAAGTATTATTTGAGACAGGGTGTAATTAAAAATACAGTCTGTAGGGCTGGTGAGATGGTTCAGTGGGTAAGATCACCCGACTATTCTTCTGAAGGTCCGGAGTTCAAATCCCAGCAACCACATGGTAGCTCACAACCATCTGTAACGAGCAGTGTACTTATATATAATAAATAAATAAATAAAACTTTTTAAAAAAGAAAAAAATACAGTCTGTAAACCAGGATGGCCTTCTACTAACAGATCAGCATCTGCCAACCTGACTATATTTCTCTTGGTTATAAAACTGCCTAGCTAACCACCACAAGGTTCAATTTAAACCAAAACAAGAAATATTTAAATTAATTTAAACTTGAATAAGAAACAGCCATAAGTAATAGCTTCTCAAAAAAAGTATTCCGGTGCTGGAGAGATGGCTCAGCAGTTAAGACTGCTCTTCCAAAGGTCCTGAGTTCAATTCCCAGCAACCACATGGAGGCCCACAACCATCTGTAATGGGATCTGATGTCCTCTTCTGGTCTGTCAGAAGGTAGGCACTGCACTAACATACGTGAAATAAATTAATAAAGCTTAAAAAAACAAAAATAGCATTCTGATTTTTAAAGCATCTGTCCCCTATTTAATTCACCCCAGTTAAGAAAACTTACAATTTTAGCCGGGCGTGGTGGCGCACGCCTTTAATCCCAGCACTTGGGAGGCAGAGGCAGGCGGATTTCTGAGTTCGAGGCCAGCCTGGTCTACAGAGTGAGTTCCAGGACAGCCAGGACTACACAGAAGAAACCCTGTCTCGAAAAACCAAAAAAAAAAAAAAAAAAAAAAAAAACCAAAAAAAAAAAAAAAAAAAAAGAAAACTTACAATTTTAAAGACTGTAATTCGAGGAAAGGAACAAAAAAATTTCTAATATATAACTCAGAATTAAAAATAGTCTCATGGGGGTTGGGGATTTAGCTCAGTGCTATTGTGCTTGCCCAGCAAGCAAAAAGCCCTGGGTTTGGTCCTCAGCTCCTGAGAGAGAGAAAATAAGAATAAAAATAGTATCATAGCAGTACTACCAGCATGAAGTCTATAATGTAAGGCAATTAACATAAACCATAAAAACAAACACAGAGGGGCACCCAGACTTAGGTACACACACTAGACTACAAAGGATCCAGAATCCAAACACAATTAACTTCAGTTATACCAGTATCTGATGAGTATTTTGTTGACTTATAAGTTTATGTTTAAGTGTATTCTTTTTTTTTTTAAAGATTTATTTATTTATTATATGTAAGTACACTGTAGCTGTCTTCAGACACTCCAGAAGAGGGCGCCAGATCTCGTTACGGATGGTTGTGAGCCACCATGTGGTTGCTGGGATTTGAACTCTGGTCCTTCGGAAGAGCAGTCGGGTGCTCTTACCCACTGAGCCATCTCACCAGCCCCTAAGTGTATTCTTTTATTGTTTTCTTTTTCTTTTTTCTTTTTTTTTTTTGGAAACAGGGTTTCTCTGTGTAGCCCTCACTTTGTAGACCAGGCTGGCCTCAAATTCAGAAATCCACCTGCCTCTGCCTCCCAAGTGCTGGGATTAAAGGCGTGTGCCACCACGCCCGGATAAGTATATTCCTTAACAAAAAAGCTCAGTGGCTGATTCAGTTGCTCATCTCTAATTTCAAGTCTAAACTACTTAAATCTTGTAAACATATTGGGTAAAGGAAATAAAGCTTTTGGCTTAGCTGAAATCTATACTGACTGACTGGCACCTGGCAACATACAAGCATAAATACTTTCAAAAATAATTTTAAAAGGTGTGCTTAGTAAAGAATTAAAGACTCATTTAATCCTTGCTTAGAAATGCAGTTTCTTCACTAAGCTGTTAATACAGGTTAAAAAAAAATTTTTTTTTACTTTTTTCAAGACAGAGTTTCTGCGTGTGGCTCTGGCTGACCTTGAACTTAAAGATCTGAATGTTGGCACTAAATGCATTAGCCATCATATTGCTAGCCAAGTGCATATTTTTTTAACAGCTGTAATGAATTAATTCTACACTTGTTTAAATAATACATATAAATTCCAGTAACTATCTTCAAAGCCCTTTCAATTTACTCTAAAACCTTATATAGAAATAATAGGAGTAATGAGTCTAAAAACTGAATTTCAGCTAGCTACAGCAACACACCAAGATTTTTTCTTTTTTCTTTTTTTGTCCAGACAGGGTTTCCCTGTATAGCCCTGGCTGTCCTGGAACTCACTTTGTAGACCAGGCTGGCCCGGAACTCAGAAATCCACCTGCCTCTGCCTCCTAAGTGCTGGGACACCAAGATTTTCTTATAACTGATTTACCTACCTGTACTTTTCAGTTCATAAACTTTAGGCTTTCTCTATCAAGCACTCGAGTGCTTTGGTTTTTTTGGGTTATTTTTTGTTTTGTTTTTTTGGTTTTTCGAGACAGGGTTTCTCTGTGTAGCTCTGGCTGTCCTGGAACTCACTCTGTAGACCAAGCTGGCCTCGAACTCAGAAATCCACCTGCCTGGGATTAAAGGCGTGTGCCACCACTGCCGGGGGAGTGCTTTGTTTTAATTTGGACTGTAATACAATTGTAACTTGTGTAGAAAAATCTGCTAAGTCTGGTAGATTGTCCATTTTATGTATGAGTCTACATACTGTGCGTTTTCCTTACTAGCTTCAATGTCATTATCCTTAATTAAGGACTTATTCATTCCTATTACTCCAGTTAAATTGCTATCTAAACACATGAAACAACAGTCCTAATAACATCTACATACTAGGGACTTCTGTAGCGGCCTCGGAATCTTCTATCCCGACTGCGTGAGCGGCTTCGTCTCCTTTCTTTGCTTCTACTTCGTTTCCGCTCTCGGCTTTTGCTCTTTTTCCTTTCTCTATCTCTACTCCGTTTCCGTTCTTTACTTTTGCTTCTTTTTCTCTCATGACTACGACTTCTGCTCTTGCTTTTTTTTCTCCTGAGGAGGGAAAATGTACCGTTACGTGCTGGTTTAAATACCAACCAATATATACTTTCTTCTATGGTTAAAATGTTTATTCTTTTGTTAATGTATTTTTACCACTGTACAATGGTACAAAAAAAAAAAAAAATCACACTTTAGGGAAAACAATTCCTGAGTTCCAGACTTAACATCCCAACCTTTGCTTCATGTTAACTGAAGATAGTTAATTGAGAGACAGGATTAAGAGGAAGAATTTGCAATCATCTCCTGAGGCAGCTACAGCTTGAAAGAAGAAACAGGACTTGCTGCTAAGTAGAAAACCAAGCCTGAACTTTAAAAAAATTCAAGTTTAACTGCCATTCACATAACAGACCAACTTGTATTATGGTGATTTATAGGCTATAGGTTATGTTACACCATGTTCACAATCAAATAGTAATTGTCATATAAAATTTTTCCATTAACAATTTAGTTTAAGTCAATTTTGATACTGTATACATTTAAGAATGTTTTATACTTTTCAAAACACAATATACATATCATTTTGCTTTTTATGGGCAAGATTACAAGAATAAAGGATCCTAAGAATGCAGTAAAATTCACTCTCACAATTCAAGATTTTACTGTAACCACTTAAAGCTATTATGAAATAGAAAATGCCCTTTTTAAGCTCGTTTACATAAGCCTGTAGGATGCAATTAAACCAATTTGACCTTCCTTCCTTGGAAAGTTTAAAAAAAAAAAAAAGCCAGTTATCTTTCCACTCACTTCTGGGTTCCTCACAGTATTTCACCCACTGGTTTAACAATTAAACCTTGAAATCTGTACCTCTGTCATAACCCAAATTAGAGGTGCCTTCAGATATTTCAATGTAAATTGAAATGTTTCAAAATATGTTTACTCCACCAAAATGTCCATTTGTAAGTGGTTTGAGATCTGAACATTTTGACAACTCTACATCATTAGGAAAATTAATGAGCTATTTAATTTGTATCAAAGCAAAGTTAAGTTAGCACAAGAACAACTGAGGTGTGCCTCAGAGAACCTGTAAGCAGGTCATCTTAGAGTGCATTGAAAATAGAAAATGAAGACACCCACCTTCTGGAATCTTGAAACCCACACTCCAATCACAAGGAGATGGAGAGCTTTCCAAGGAGGCAGAAACTTTGTCTAAAATTTCAAGATAATCCACCTGACTGTCAGAAATATGCTAGGTAGCACATGACAGAAAATTAGGCTACACTCATTACTTATATAGTAGTCACAGCAACTCCAATGCTCAGGAAGGCCAACAATTAACATTCCAACTCTGATGTTTCAAACTCTGACACTACCTCTTAGGACTAAAGAATTCTGAGATGGCTAAAACCATATCTTACCTACATTACTTCTAATTAGGGGATAAGGTTAAAATTAATTCCATTCCTCCAAAAAAATGGGACAGTAAGTGTTGCTCTGCTCCAACATGGCCGATAGCAGAGTCGATCTGCCTATAATTACCTCTCATAGGCCCCCCAAACTTATTCCAAAAGTTAAAACAAACAAAAAGGCTAATTTTTACTCAACGTCTTTCCAGACTTTTCCTAAGCAAATGCCCACCCACATCTGAAGGCAACCCAAGATAGGTAAATAGACAACATACTTAGAAATCAGAAAATACAATCTTCCATATAAAAGCCCAGATAAGACTGTTACAAGAAACCAACATACTTCTTAGAACAAAATCGAGCATTAGAAAACATTTTTCAACTAAAGAAATGGTCATAAATTCCATCCTAATAGTCAAATCCTGTTACAACTTAAATGGGACTTTCCCAAGTCTTTAGTGGCAGTGGAATTTTGTACTGAACATCATTGAAGTAAATGGTCCACTGGGCCTTTGGACTTTTTGGTTATATGGCCTCTGCTGTAAAGGTGTTTTGCTATAACTGGATTTGACCTCTTCCATGTAAGAAGATCTAAATTTTAAATGCAAAGTATTCTGGAAAATAAGAAAAAAAATAGAAAAGTCATTTATTCCAAAATTTGATAATCGACACCACAGTAGCCAATATATTTTTAACTGTGCCATTTTACTGTTATCCTTTTCTAATTCTTTAAAGACTAAACAAAATGGAATTTGATTTGAGACTGCAAAACTAGTTACAGTAACAAATGCTTCCATGAGGGGTAACCTCAGATACTTGGGAGGCCTTGACAAACTCATTGTTAAAATTTTAAAACTCTTCAGAAAATAGGCTACATTAAACATTGATCCCTTCACTACTGGGATACAAACAGTGTAGGACAAATCACATTTCGTTTCTATACTTAGCTACCTGTCAGAATGTAGTTTCCTCTCCTTACCACCTTGCCAGCAACAGTATCTCCAACATTCAATGGCTTTAAATTCAATAGTAGTAGCATGAACCACATAAAAATGACATCTACCTTAGGTTAACATAAATTATCTTAAAATAAGAGCAGGTATTTGTGTTTCATCTATCCCAGAGTTAAATATTTTCTTCTACATTATGTTCATTACTTTTAATGGCATGTTCTTTCAAATCACCAGGTTAAAAACTTTGTGACTAAATTAAGCAATCACCTAATTTAAATCAGCTGTAACTTAAGTCAGAAATATTTTGGAAATTTTAAAGATATTACTAAATGAAGTATGTAGGAAAGCTCCTCATAAAACACTTATATTAAAATTGCCCAACCGACTATACAGCAGAACACTCTTTCATTGAGCACTTATTGCTCTAATTCCTCAAAAAAAGCTTGGTGATCTTTAATGAGTTTAATAAAGGATTAAGAGTACAACCTGAAGATATTATTGGGATCAAGTGATGTTAGAAAACACTGCAAAATTTGCATTCAAGTTTATCCTCATCCTTTTGAACTTAAGAAAAAAAATCTTTTCTAAGTCACTAGACCAGAGTCTAAAGTGAGTAATTTTTATAAACTGCTCAATACCTGTTGTTGGGTTTTCTTTTGGCCATAAAACCATGGAACTGAAACTTTAGGAAACTCAATTCAGAAAAGATTAAAAATGCATGCTATGAACCCTGTTAACTATTCCCAATATCCACTTTGGTGGATTTGATTAGTGAGAAACTATTAGTGATTCCCACCCTAAGCTTGTACAACGAAAAAGTTTCCATAAATTAGACCTTTCTTTTCTCTTACTAACAGTTAATACATGATCTAAAAAATCCAGCTGTAATTTATGATCATTTTGCCTCATCTTAAGTGAGAAAATTATAAGCATGAACCACAACACCCAAAGCACATTTTAAAATTAACCCCTTACCACATTTAGATTACAAAATCTTTGCTTGGCAAAATCTAAGCAATCCACATCAAACAATTTTCTCATCTATTTTATGAAATCATATCAACCTACCTAACAAAGTTCTTGTGAGGATGACTGAGGTAGTTATTATGAAGCACTTTGAGCTCTTAGGAGGAAAAGAGCCAAAAAAAAAACCAAGTAAGTGGCTATTTTGTCTTTGTTTCTCGTTAAGTATTATGTGGTCATGATAATGACAAAATGTTTTAGTATGGCATTATAAACATAGGCTAGGACCTCTTGATGCACATGACCATTATCATGTTAAGAATTACTAATCTGAACTGAATAGTAATTTCACAACAGCCAAAAGGCTCCATCCTTGTAAATTGAATCCTGTTTTTTCTATACTGAGTCTGCAGCATGTAGTTATTTCAACCTAGACATCTATCTCAAATATATTACATATTCTTAGTGGTCTCCTTGGATATACTAGAGATAAAGGCCCAAGGAAAGAAAGAAAAAAAAATCCCATCAAAAACTATTAAGTATGCTTTCATTACTATCAAAGCAGCCTTTAAGCAGCAAAAAAAGAAACTCATAGCTGGTTCCTTTAGTGAATGAAAACAGTACTTTCCATGGCCTTGATATTATCTTTTTCTATAATGTCCTCGAATTCAATGATTCTTATCACCTCTCCAAAAATTAAGCCAAAGTTACCAAATTTAAAACATTACGGAACTCAAGAGAATCATGGGAGAATGGAGGGCAAAGTGTCAAGATGGTCTTTGAAACCATATCCTGTAGTCTACATTTCACAAAGTCCACGGCTTTATATCCCGAAGGACTTTCTCATCTCAAATGTTTTGAACAGTTTTCTACACCACCAGTGACAATGCATGCATGCAAACTGCTATTTTCACCAACTGGTCAAAGAATGATGAGTGCTGACTTTTACTGTGATACCGAAAGAAAACCACACGTTTGATGCTTAACCACAAGAATAGATTTCCACAAGGTTAGTTCCCACCCCCCCAGGTTCCTTAGTCAAACTTACTTTTTGCTACGTTCTTCATGGCCGTTAGCACTGTTCAACTTGTTCTCATCCTAAGCAAGGTTGATAGAAGAACATCATGAGGACGAAGTGGTAACATTTCAAGTTGTCAAAGGGTAAAGGGAATAGGAATAAGAAAATACAAGACAATTTTAAAACTAATTACTTATTTAGCTTAACATGGAAGGCTATAAAAAAATTTAGATGGTATACGTTTAACCACTTTGTTGCTAATAATTAAGTCATCAAGAAACAAAAATTAAAATCTTTCTACATTTAATATGTTATATTATACTTTCTTACATTGTTTAGGTATTAAATAAGTCATCCGGAATTACAATGTTGAAGTGGTTAAAGATTTCTATGAAACATGAAGTCATTTTGAGTTTTATTCCATGTGCTATTGTCCCTTTTGTCGGTACCATGGCTCTATTTCTGCCTAAGCCCCAAGTGGCCATGCTAGCAGCCAGCCACTATCGATTTCCTGTGACCGATGCCATTCCTGAGATCTTCGCCCATTTCCGTTGGAGGGTTGGGACTGTAAGAGCTTGATGCCACCTCTGTCACACATCTCGCCCTGAAGCAAACAGGGATTCACACTGCTTTAGTAATGTTGACTCCCAAGAACCCAAGAAAAGTTAATTAATAATCCACCAGTCCAGCCTAAACATTTCCTACTTCCATACCTGTTTACATGGAATTATATCCAAGTTAAACTAAGACAAGAAACATTAAAACAGAAAGTATGGTTTCAAGAATCTAGCATTACAAAATTATACTATTTAAAGCTATCAGAATTCATCCAAAAGGCACCACATGGTCGTGCTACACTCCAAGACAAACGTATTATTTTTAAACGGTTTAAGCGCAATGTTTTTATTCCACAGTTTGAACACATCACCAATAGTAGGATCTCTAAGTTACCAGGCTTAAGGTCTGAGACACCAGCGACAATGCATGCATGCACACTGCTATTTTCACCACCAACTGGTCAAAGAATGAAGAGTGCTGACTTTTACTGTGATACCGAAATGGGTCATATTGTATTACTGGCCAAAATACTTCCTTTCTCGTTTTTAGTGTGAAAAACTATGGTAGGGCCTAATTAAAAACAAACACTATGGAGAACAGTAAAACAGTCATCAAGTGACTCTAAGCTGTGATACTGTCTCTTGACTTTTATTTTCTTTTCTCTCTTCTGTTCTTTTTCTTGGTTTTTTTTTTTCTTTTTTGGCAATTTCTATTCAGGGATCCAAGAATCTTAATAATTATTAACTGAAAAGCAGATCAATACCTGCCTGTTTTCAGGTTTACTATCACCAGTCTTATATCTATTTATATAAAATAAAATTTAAATCTCACCCATTTCTTCTTTCAAGACTCCTAAGATTTCCTTGCCAGAGACTGGTTGTAATTTATTATTCTTGGACCCCTGCAGTTTTCCCAAACCACTACATTCACCTTTTTGCTATACCAAACTGGAGCTGGTAATTCTGAGTCATTTTACCTAGGGGACCACGGTACAGCGATAAGTCACTCAATTACTACCTTATGATTGACAGTTCACACTGGAATCAAAGGTGAATTCATGGGAGTAGAGGTGAGATATCGTTAGGCAAGTCTACAAAGAGAGATAGATGGGCATTTATTCATCACGCTGAAGTGAAACTACTGCACAATATTATTACATCAATAGCATATATTTACTTTTGTAAGTTACACGTAATGCATCTCTGATAAGGTAATCAAGAGGGCTCCGGGAAGGTTAGTTTACATTTCAGCAGTAGTTTCGTGAATAATGCTAAATTAAGAAATATATTAAAGCTCACTAGCGTGTTTTCTCACCTTCTTGTAAGGGGCCTCAAGCATGGCTTCAATATCAATATCGTCTGCCATTTTCTCTACTCGCCTGGGGAAGAACAAGACAGTCCTGTAAGTACACCAGCAATTCTGCTAAAAAAATAAGATAAAATGTCTCCTTGACCTCCAACCCTCAAAGCCTGAGAAAAATCCTTTGAAAACGCTACGATGGCTAAAATTGTGCGACGCCGGTCAGACAAGCCTGTCTTGGGTAAGCCAATGTGTCACGTTCCTTGTACCTAAGACAGGAGGAGGACTCCAGGTCAGAGTTCAAAAACCCGCCCGCGAGCGGCTAAAAGCGCCCCCGGGAAGGATGCAGCGGAGCTCTTCCTCGCTGCACAAAAACCGCGCTGCCATTTTAGCGGCGGAGGGAGACTCCCTCCGCTGGGAGGGGTTGTGTACCACGGCGGCGTTCCACCGGCGCCATGTTGGGAGGTCGCGACCAGCCCCGGCCCTCGGAAGGACAGATCTTTATCTGACCGAGGTCAGCACCGAGGTCCCGGCCGCTACCAAAAAGGCCCACGGCATCCTTGCCCGAGATGAAGGGCACGGCCGGGAAAAGGTGACCCCACCGTACAGTGAAGGCTCCCTCCCCCTCTGCGCGCCGAGCAAAGCGGCGAAAAGCCTCGGCATCGCGGAGCACCCAGCTCGGGCAGGCCGCCCGCTCCTCGCCGGACGCGACGCCCCGTACCTGTGCGGGCTTCCGCGCGCCTGTGCTCGCCTCGGGAAGTCGGCTGCCGCCGCCGCCGCCGCCGCTGCTGTCGCTAGTGTTAAGCCACTAGGCCCAGGCCGCGGTACCGCCCAACCCGAATATCGGGCCCCGAGGGCTTCTAGGCCCAAGCGAATCTAAAAGAAACAATGGGATTAAAGGAGCCCGCGACGGAGAGCAGGGCAGCGGCTTCGGCAGCTCAGGATCCACCCCTGCGACAGCGTCGGCTAGCTCCCTGAAATGGCGGCCGCTGCTCCTCCGTACTCACAGTCACCAACACATACACACACACAAACACCCGGGGTCTCCCGGAGCCTCAAGCACGGGCTCTCGCGAGAAACTGCCCCGGGTTCCAGACTGGAAAGCACGAACTATCGCGAGATCTCTCACCGCGGCTCCCGGCGACCGTGGCCCAATCTCGTGCAACGATTGCGCCACAGATGATCCCAGTCTCCCTTCCCCCAATTCCAAAAGGCTTCTCGGACTCCCCCGCCAGAGCTGCACCCAAGTCTCGCGAGGGTGCGTCGTCTCCCGGGCAAAGACAGTTGGTGCCCTGACTGTCAATCTTTGGGAGGATTCCTTGCTGAGTGGATCGTTGCTGTCATCCTGGCTGGTGTCATCTCCTCGCTGGGTGTGAAGGTTTCCCCTCTCAGAGCCGACCCCCACCCCCGACACCCGCCCTCCCACACAGATGGCTGTCAAGGTCGCCATAAGGCAACCTATTATAATACATATGGCTGTGGGCTAAGAGTCGTGTCCAGATCCACCAGTGGTGAAAACGCATGCAGACAAGAACGAGCTGTACACAGGGGAATGGGAATAAAAAGTACGATTTTCTCGTCGTTTGGTGCCATCAGTTAGATGCGGGCTCAATAGTGAAGCTTCGCAACACCCTTGGAAACCCAGGCGGTGGCACAGCTGGGAAGAAACCGCAGTGTGTAGCTTTCTAAGCCCTGAATTTAGTCGGGCTCTGAATTGGGGTGGTTTGTGACTTTAAAAGGTCCCCTCACTTTTCCCTAGGATTTTGACTGTCTACGTGTGAATTTACTGCTTTTGTTTAATTTTTGTTGGATTTTATTTGGTTTGCTTTTTGTGTGTTTGGGAGTGGTTAATTCTGTGGCAGAGAAGCTGAGTGATCTTTGGAAGGGTTTTTTTTTTTCCTCCCACTTTTACATAATAAACGTTTTGAAATAAAATTAAATATCAAACCAGTCTGGAAACCTATCAGCAGCTTAATAATTGAGGGTATAAACGGTTTAAAATGTCACACCTTGCTTGGTGTAGCCACTCCAACAATGTGACCTTGAGCAAGTAAATTAAGCTCTCCATATATTCTGATTCCTCCTCAAGGGGGGAATATTATAATTAGTAGCAAGGATAAGCTTGACACTAGTCAAGATTGCAAATGTTCACTAATTCCCAGGTTTAGCAGGGGATGTCTGTCCAGGTGGACTCTCCCTGAAGGCTCCTGAGGAGTAGGAAGAGCAAGTGGAATGATGACAGGAAACTTGTTGGGGCTGGCAATGTAATACAGTTGACAGGTGACTTTTCTAGCATGCCTGGTAGAGCTTGTCTATAGTTCTGCACTCAGAAAACAGAAGCAGGAGGATTTCTGTGAATTTGAGGTCAGCCTAGTCCTTATGAGTTCCAAAAAATTTAGCTGATCTGGCTTTCTCTCTCAGATGTGGCACACTGCGTGAAATCACTGATAGTTTCCTGCTGAAAGATTAGGCTTTCCAACTTCCCTTGTGGACTACTGAAACTTCTCTGCCCCTATAAGGGGCTACAACCCGTCTTCCTCTATAGATATTTTAACCATAGGGTGAGGGGTGACAGGGATGCCCCTTCACCCTGAATAAGCAATGGTCTTGCCTAAGGTCAGACCAAGTCCCTCTCTGTCTTCTATCGCTCTACAGGAGCCCTTAATTAATAGTCCTGTCCTGGGCTGCCAAGTCAAGGACAACGTGTGCCACACAGTAAAAGGCTATGAAAAAGGCAGAAGGGAAACTGGAGAGAAAGGAGTGAGAGCACTGACCGCTCCTGCAGAGCCTGAGATTTGATTCCCAACACTCACTGGCTGCACACAACTACATTAAGCAGATCTGGCAATGCCTTCTGGTCTCCACAGGCATCAGGTATGCAGGTGGTGCACAGACTACATGCAAGCCAAATGCATGCATGTTAAATGTGTGTGTGTATGTTAAACAATTTGTTCTTGAAAAGCTAGACTGGGGGCTGAAGAGAGAACTCAGCAGTGAGAGGCACTGGCTGCTCTTTTAGAGAACCAGGGTTCAATTCTCATCCCCCAGTGATGGCCCACAATTGTAACTCTAATTCCATAGGATCCTACACCTTCACGACACAGACACACATGCAAGCAAAACATCAATGCATATGAAATAAAAGTAAATCATTACAATGTTAGTAATAATAAAGTTGAGACTGAGGCCAGGCATGGTGACATATGCCTTTAATCGCACACTTGGAGGACAGAGGCAGGCAGAGCTCTGGGTTGAGACCAGTCTGATGTACAGAGGAAATTCCAGGACAGCCAGGTCTCACTCAAAAATTGGAAAAGTTATGGCTGGGTGGTGGCAGATCTCTGAGTTCAAGGCTAGCTGGTCTATAGAGCTGATACAAAGCTCTAGGTTAAATATTAGCACCCACTAAAACCGGACTCCAAGGTACAAGCCTGGATCCAAATGTTCTGGAAATAGGAGGATCAAGAGTTCAAGGTCACCTGACTGACATACTTTGATACCAGCCTGGGCTATTGAGCTAGGTAAGACCCTGTCTCAAACAGAGGACAAATGAGGGTGGTAGTAGAAAAGAAATCAAGGGCCAAGGCACATGACGACTGAAAGTCCCTTAAATTGTTTTACAAACTTCAAAGATGATGGTGTATACCTTTAGTCTCAGTGCTTGGGAGGCAGAGGCAGGAGCCAGCCTGGTCTAAACTTCCTGTTCCAGATACAAGGTGAGTTACTTAGTGAAATCCTGACTCAAAAAAAAAGCCGGGCATGGTGGCACATGCCTTTAATCCCAGCAGGCAGATTTCTGAGTTCCAGGACAGCCAGGGCTATATAGAGAAACCCTGTCTTGAAAATAAATAAATTAATTAATTAATTAATTAAAACATTCATTCATTTTTTTAGGAGAGAAGAAGTAGAGGAAATACAAAATCTCTGAACAAGTGGCATATAGAAAATATCAAAAAATATCACACTGGGGACATGGCTCAGGGGTTAAGAGCACTGACTGCTCTCCCAGAGGTCTTGAGTTCAAATCCCAACAACCACATGGTAGCTCACAACCATCTGTAATGGGATCTGACACCCTCTTCTGGTGTGTCTGAAAACGGCTACAGTGTTCTCACATACCTAAATAATTTGTTAAAAAAAAAAAAACCCCGCCGGGCGTGGTGGCGCACACCTTTAATCCCAGCACTTGGGAGGCAGAGGCAGGCGGATTTCTGAGTTCAAGGCCAGCCTGGTCTACAAAGTGAGTGCCAGGACAGCCAAGGCTACACAGAGAAACCCTGTCTCGAAAAACAAAAACAAAACAAAACAAAAAAAAAAATTCAATTCCCAACAACCACATGAAAGTTCACAACCATCTCACATACATTAAAAAAAAAAAAAAAATGGAAGAAAGACAAATGTGTCCTTAACAAAATAAAATTCCCAGCAACCACATGGTGGCTCACAACCATCTATAATGGAATCTGATGCCCTCTTTTGGAATATTTTGAAAATAGCTATAGTGTACTCATATACATAAAATAAATAAATAAATCTTTTAAAATAAATAAAATAGAAGTATTCATATTACTTTATAGTCTTTGTTTCTGCAACTGGTTACATGGCCTTAGCTGGTACTTATAACTGCCTTCCTCTACTTCTACTACCCATTCTGTATTTCCTCTACCCTCTGCAAGCACCTCAGCAGGTCTTGTCTCTTTTCCTGGGGGAGTGACCCATACCTTCTTTCCTTAGAGGTCTGTGTCTTTTGTCATCCTGCTTAGATTAGGCTGTTGTAGTTTCCAATTGACTTTAATCACAGGACAAGGTAGTACTAAGAGACGCCCTAAGGGATCTCTTGCACTCCAGACATAATCCTGCTTAGCTCCATTGCAGAGAGGCAATCCAGTTTCCCCATGGTAATCTGGATCTATCACCCCTCCTAACACTGTTATTCCTTTCTTAGCTATTGGTTTAAGGGCATTAGAAGCCCAAAATGACCAGGGGGAAGTCTGAGCTTCGGTTCAATGGAGTGTTTGTTGTGGCTCCTGGTAGGAGCACTCCCTCTTCTGGAACCAAAATTTCTAGGCCAGCAGAACCTAGAGTTATGGGGACAAGAAACAAAAATTTTCCTAGAGGGTCACTAGGAGTGATAGTAAGTGGAACTATTCCCTTTTCCACCCCTTGATTCCTGGACCCATGAATCCTGGCTATGGGAGGAACTATACCATAAATAGCACCCTGATTCAAGCATATACTGCCTTCTGAAGAACTCTGCCCCAACGTTCCATGCTCCTGCCACCTAATTGGCACTCTTAACTGCATCTTTGAAACACCATTCCATCCTTCTCAGACCAACTGCTTCAGGATGATGCGAACATGGTAAGAGCAGTGGACTCCCTGATCCCACTTCTCTGGCTGTGAAACGAGTTCCTTGGTCAGAAGCAATACTGTGTGGAATACCATGATGATAGATAGGCATTCTGTAAGGTCATGGATGGTGGTTTTAGCAGAAGCATTACATGCAGGAAAGGCAAATCCATAACCAGATGAAGTATCTACTCCAGTAAGAACCAAACGTTGTCCTTTCCACGGAGGAAGTGGTCCAATGTAGTCACCCTGCCACCAGGTTGCTGGCTGGTCACCTAGAGGTCATCTGGGACAGTGGGGAACAGAAACAGAGCAGGCTATATAGCGCATCCTCAGAATCAGCATTTAGAGCTCATCAATGAGATGAGGAAGTAGAAGCCAGCCTGCAATACATAAGGAACCTTTTCACAAAACCTCAGAGGCTGGAGCCAGCTCAGCAGTTAGCACCACCTGCGGTTGCTGCAGGGGATTGAGGTGTTCTGATCCTATAGGGCCTCAGAACCATGGGTACACATGCATGTGATGAACATACACGTAGGAAAAAACTCATTCATGAACCATTTAAAAGGGAGTAGGGCCTGGAGAGGTAGTTTAGCAGCTAGCCACACCTCTTGCTCTTTCAGAGGACTCCAGGCTCAATTCCCAGCACCCACATGCTGGCTAACAGCCATCTGTAACTTCAGATTTGAGGGAATCCAACACCCTTTTCTGGCTACTATGGGCACTACACATATAAGGTACACAGACTTACATGTTGGAAATACACCCATACACATTAAAAATAAAGTAAAGGGGCTGGTGAGATGGCTCAGTGTGTAAGAGCACCTGACTGCTCTTCCGAAGGTCCGAGGTTCAAATCCCAGCAACCACATGGTGGCTCACAACCATCTGTAACGAGATCTGGCGCCCTCTTCTGGAGTGTCTGAAGACAGCTGCAGTGTACTTACATATAATAAAAATAAATAAATCTTTAAAAAAAATAATAATAATAAAGTAAAAAGGCCGGGCCCTGGAGGCACACGCCTTTAGTCCCAGCACTCTGGAGGCAGAGGTAGGCGCATTTCTGAGTTCAAGGCCAGCCTGGTCTACAAAGTGAGTTCCAGGACAGCCAGGGCTATACAGAGAAACACTGTCTTGAAAAGCCAAAAAGTAAATTTTAAAAAAAAAGTAAAAAATTAAAAACCTAAACTAAGCTGGGTGTGGTGGCAAAAATCCTTAATCCCAGCACTCAGGAGGCAGAGGCAGGCAGACCTTTGAGAGTTGGAGCCCAAACTGCTTTATAGACGAATTCCAAGATAGCCAGGGCTATAGAGAAACCTTCACCAGAAAGCAAACACCTAAACCAAATAAAACACACAAACAAACATATAACTGGAAGTTGTCATAGGAGAATTAAAAAAAAGCTTTTATTACTGTACTAATTTAATTATAATTAAGTATAAATTATTCATTCCTATTTATGGGTGTTTGGCCTACGTGTATGATTGTGTCTTACAGAACAGTGTATCTGTATATGCTGTGTTTCAGTTTAGAAATATACTGTGAATAACACATTTTAGGCAGAAGTGTACTTCTTTTTTTTTTTTTTTTTTTTGGTTTTTCGAGACAGGGTTTCTCTGTATAGCCCTGGCTGTCCTGGAACTCACTTTGTAGACCAGGCTGGCCTCGAACTCAGAAATCCGCCTGCCTGTGCCTCCCGAGTGCTGGGATTAAAGGTGTGCGCCACCACGCCCGGCCAGAAGTGTACTTCTAAGTAACTCTTTTACAGAAGAGGGTGTATTTTGTCAATCTGATCAGTTTTGTCGGGGAGGAGTTGTTTTGTTTTAAGTTCTTTATTTTATTCTTTTTTTTTTTTTTAATTTACTTATTTGGGCTGGAGAGATGGCTCAGTGGTTAAAAAGCAGTGACTGCTCTCCCAGAGGTCTTGAGTTCAATTCCCAGCAACCACAAGGTGGCTCACAACCATCTGTAATGGGATTTGATGCCCTCTTCTGGTGTGGCTGAAGACAGCGACAGTGTACATAAAATAAATCTTATTTATTATATGAAAGTACACTGTCGCTGTCTTCAGCCACTCCAGAAGAGAGCATCAGCTTTTGTTACGGATGGTTGTGAGCCACCACGTGGTTGCTGGGATTTGAACTCAGGACCTCCAGAAGAGCAGTCAGTGCTCTTAACCTCTGAGCCATCTCTCCAGGCCCCTTGTTTTGTTTTGCTTTTATTTTCATAGATTCGTTTGTTTATTGTGTCTGTCAGTTGTGTTTTTTTCTACCCATTGTTTCTCTGCATAGCCCTGGCTGGCCAGAAATGCCCTCTGTAGAACAGGCAGGTCTCAAACTCTCTGAGCTCCAGCGGCCTTGGCCTCCAGAGAGCTAGGTTTAAGGGCACACCAGCGTGCCCAGGATCAGGTTTTTTTTTGTTTGACCTAGAGGGAAGGAACACTTATGATCACTTGGTTTGCTGTTGAGTAGCAATTCTTCTGAAAACAATGGGCACAATGAGCCTTTTAAAACGTCTCCCCTCCTTGGTTAATGCCTTGGTTACTGCCTCTTGCCAGCTGAGAGTCAACAAAGTCAACACAGTTAGCGACATTTGCTGTGGTTTGCTGACACAGAACAATATTCCTTTTGCAATATAATTTTCAAATAAAATAGTAGTGAACCTTGTGTGTGTAAGGTCTAAGCATGTAAGCCTCAAGTGTGACTTACTCCTTCCCCAGGTATTTTCTGAGGATATCACAAACTAGATTAAAGGCTTTTTTTCCTGTTAAGATCTCTTTATTTAGCCAGGTGTGGTGGCACATTCCTTTAATCCCAGCACTTGGGAGGCAGAGGCAGGCAGATTTCTGAGTTGGAGGCCAGCCTGGTCTACAAAGTGAGTTCTAAGACTGCCAAGGCTACACAGAGAAACCCTGTCTAGAAAACAAAACAAAACAAAACAAAACAAATCTCTTCTTTTTTTTGGTTTTTCGAGACAGGGTTTCTCTGTATTGCCCTGGCTGTCCTGGAACTCACTCTGTAGACCAGGCTGGCCTCGAACTCAGAAATCCGCCTGCCTCTGCCTCCCGAGTGCTGGGATTAAAGGCGTGTGCCACCATGCCCGGCTCTCTTCATTTATTTTATGTATATGATTAAATGCTTTTTTTTTTTAAGTTAAAAAATAGGGCTTGAAAGCCGGGCGTGGTGGCGCACGCCTTTAATCCCAGCACTCGGCAGGCAGAGGCAGGCGGATTTCTGAGTTCGAGGCCAGCCTGGTCTACAGAGTGAGTTCCAGGACAGCCAGGGCTACACAGAGAAACCCTGTCTCGAAAAACCAAAAAAAAAAAAAAAAATAGGGCTTGAGAGATGGTTCAGTGGTTAAGAGCACTGACTGTTCTTCTAGAGGTCCTGAGTTCAAATCCCAACAACTACATGGTGGCTCACAACCATCCTAATGAGATCTGACTCCCTCTTCTGGTGTGTCTGAAGAGAGCCTCAGTGTGCTTTCATATAATAAGTAAATGTTTGGGCTGGAGTGATCAGAGGTCCTGAGTTCAATTCCCAGCAACCACATGGTGGCTCACAACCATCTGTACAATTACAGTGTACTCATATACATAAAATAAATAAACAAATCTTTAAAAAAAAATTAGAACTCAGCTCCTAAGAGCAGCAGCCAGGTCTCTTAATCACCACTAAGCTGGGGATGGAGAGATGGCTCAGCAGTTGAGAGCACTGATTGCTCTTCCAGAGGTCCCAGGTTCAATTCCCAGCAACCACATGGCAGCTCACAACTGTCTGCAATTCTAAGATCTTACACAGAGGTATACACAGGCAAACTACCATTTTTTTAAAAAGCCCCCACTAAGCTGTCTCCCCAGCCCCATGGTGTTTGGTTTGGTTTTGGTTTTGGTTTTGTTGTTTTGGAGACAGGATCTCTCTATGTAGCTCTGGCTGGCGTGGAACTCACTACATCCTAGCTTTGATCAGAGCTCGTCTCTGCTTCCTTAGTGCTGGGATTACAGGCCTGCCTGCCTGCCTGCCTTTGGGCATAGTCTGTGTCCTTGAAGTGGTCTGGGTAGATGTTCTTAGCGGCTAGGACAAGAAGTTTGCTTCCTTCTGCTCTCCTTAGAGTATTGCCAAATGCTGGAGATAGGACATTCTGAGATGTTCTCCTCCTCACTTAAGGAGGCCTTATGACCTGAAGAGCTCCGGAACTTTCTATCAAACCAGCCTGGAAAGCCCGCAAGGTGGGGCCGAGACTGAAGCTGCTGGGTGCTAGGCTCAGTGGCGCTGAGGCTCTGGGAGCTCTAGCCCTGTGTCTGTGGTTCTAGCTTCCTGAGTTCTCACACTGATGGCAGAGCTCTCTTCCGCTGGGACCGACTCAAGAAGTTCTGTTCATGGCGACTGTGAGAGATAAGGAGCTTGCTTCTTTATTTTGATTCTCACCCCTCCCCCTACCACACACCCTGTTTCTAGGACAGACTCCGTTGTAAATGTCCTGAGGTTTAAACCTGTCTTAAGGTTTAGCCAGACAGGTTTGAGAAAGATGAGTTTCCTGGTTTAGTATCTTTTTTGTTGGTTTTGTTTCCCCAGACAGAGTTTCTCTGTGTAGCCTTGACTGGTCCTGGAACTTGCTCTAACAATCAGGCTAGCCTTGAACTCAGAGATCTGCCTGCCTCTACCTTCTAAGCTTTGGGATTAAAGCAGTCTGTTATAATGCCAGACTCCTAATTTAGAATCGTGTGTTTGGTATTTATTTATTTATTTATTTATTTATTTATTTATTTATTTGGTTTTTCTGAGACAGGGTTTCTCTGTGTAGCCCTGGCTGTCCTGAAACTCACTCTGTAGACCAGTCTGGCCTCAAACTCAGAAATCCGCCTGCCTCTGCCTCCCAAGTGCTGGGATTAAAGGTGTGTGCCACCACCATCTGGCTGGTCTTTATTATTTTTAAGTTGATTTCTTTGTAATACTTTTTATTTTATGCACATTGGTGTTCTGCCCGCATGTATGTCTGTATGGGAGATGTCAGATTCCCTGGAACTGGAATTACAGACAATTGTGAGCTTCAGTATGGATACTGGGAATTGAACCAGAGTCCTTTTGAAGAATAGCCAGTGCTCTTAACCATTGTGCCCCCTATTTTTTATTTTCTGAGAAAGAATTTCACTGTGTGATTCTGCCTGGTCTGGAACAGGCTATGTCATCAGGCTGGCCTGGCTGCCTCCTCTGAGTTCCAGGATTAAATATTTGAGTTACCATGTCCATCTCCTTTGTCCTTTGGATAGATATAATTTTTCTAAGATTTATTTATATGAGTACACTGTAGCTGTCTTCAGACACAGCAGAAGAGGGCATCAGATCCCATTACAGATGGCTGTGAGCCACGTGGTGGTGGTGGTGGTGGTGGTGATGGTGGTGGTGTACCTGTGTTGTGTGATTGCTGGGCCAGTACCTGCATAGAGAAGCCAGGAGACAATGTTCCAGTTTGTTCTCTCCTTCCACTGAGGGTTCCTGGCTCAAACTCAGGTTCCCAGGCTCTCAAGACAAGCTCCTCTACCCACTGAACTATCTTACTCTTCTTTTGTTGAAAGAGTCTCATTATGTAGCTGAGGCTGGCCTAGAACTCCCCAACATGGCCAGCATGGGTTATCTTCACCCCCCCACCCCCAAAATAAAAACAATCAAAGTCTAGCTCTAAGGATACTTTATTCATATCAATATCAGGTTGCTTGCCTGGCCTAAGTCTTTCTCCTACTATACCTCCCCCGTCTGCATTTGGAAGAACACAGGGCAGACCATTCTACTCACCCCTGGTGGCCAACCCCAGCCACATGTCCTGCAATTGGCTGATCAACAGTGACTGCTGGTCAAGACTTTGCTCCAAGACAAAGAATGAATTGCAGTGCTGGTGACAGCTGCAGCTGCTGCTGTGGCTTGACATACCCTTGGGCTTGCTCATTTTCTAGTCCTGTTGCTGTTCAGGACTCCCAATATCCTTCTTTACCCCCACCCCCACCCCCAATATCCTTCTAATAAAGCTTTTTTTTTGCTTATAGCTGCAACAGTGTCAATGCTTGTAATTATTAGTATTAGTATTATCAATTATCATTTTTTTTTTTTTTTTTAATTTGAGACAGGGTTTCTCTGTATAGCCCTGGCTGTTGTTGTTATAAGTACAAGCATTGCAGGATTAAAGGCATGTGTTATCACGCACAGCCAGTAGGCGGATTTCTGAGTTCGAGGCCAGCCTGGTCTACAAAATGAGTTCCAGAACAGCCAGGGCTATACAGAGAAACCCTGTCTCAAAAAACCAAAGAAGGAGGAGGAGGAGGAGGAGGAGGAGGAGGAGGAGGAGGAGAAGGAGAAGGAGAAGGAGAAGAAGAAGAAGAAGAAGAAGAAGAAGAAGAAGAAGAAGAAGAAGAAGGGGCTGGTGAGATGGCTCAGCGGGTAAGAGCACTGACTGCTCTTCCAAAGGTCCTGAGTTCAAATCCCACCGACCACATGGTGGCTCACAACCATCCGTAATGAGATCTGACGCCCTCTTCTGGAATGTCTGAAGACAGCTACAGTGTACTTACATATGATAAATAAATAAATCTTTAAAAAAGAAGAAGAAGAAGAAAAAGAAGAAGAAGAAGAAGAAGAAGAAGAAGAAGAAGAAGAAGAAGAAGAAGAAGAAGATAAGGTCATACTATGCAGCACTGGGTGGCCTGGAATTTTTTTGTGGCTGAGGCTGGTCTCAACTCTCAGAGATCTACCTGCCTGTGGAGTGCTGGGATTAAAGCCCTGTGCCACAATGCCCAAATTACTTTTTATTTTGGGAAAAGGTATCTATCATTAAATTGCCCTGGCTGGCCTTGAAATTTATGATCCCGTTGCCTTGGCTCAAACTGAGTATCTAGGACAAGGCTGAACCACTAGGCCTGGCCTCATAGTGTCATTCCACTGGTAATCAATTCATTATGCTAGAGCAGAGCCTAAACAATGGAGTAGTGTGTGTATGTATATATTTATATAGTGTGTGTGTGTATGCATATATATCTATATATATCAACTAATCTCTCCATGTTCTTCATCTAAATGTCCCTTTATATTGAATTGGGTATTAAAACCCTCTAGACTAGTGGAACACTTCTAGATAAGGTGGACAAGGAGAATCTTACTGGGATTTGAAACTGAGGCTGGTAACATGAGGTAAGCCTTATAATCCCTCCCCGTTAAAAAAGTGCCACCCATGCTGGGCAGTGGTGGCACATACCTTTAATCCCAGTATTTGAGAGGCAAAGGCAGGTGGATGAGTTCCAGGCCAGCCAGGGCTACACAGAGAAATCCCCTATCTTGAAAAATGAACAAAGAAAAAAAACTGCTAGCCTCATAAAAAAATAGTAACGGCTAGGAAAGCATGGTTGCATGTACCTGAAACACATGAGGAGATCCAAACATACAAATACAAACATTAGCCGGGCGTGGTGGCGCACGCCTTTAATCCCAGCACTCGGGAGGCAGAGGCAGGCGGATTTCCGAGTTCGAGGCCAGCCTGGTCTACAAAGTGAGTTCCAGGACAGCCAGGGCTACACAGAGAAACCCTGTCTCGAAAAACCAAAACCAAAAAAAAAAAAAAAAAAAAAAAAACAAATACAAACATTAGAGCAACAGTCTTTTCAACGGCCTAGAGGCAAAAGAGAACCACCGAGAACCTCAGAGGAGGGGCTGGTGAGGTGGCTCAGAGGTTAAGAGCACTGGCCACTGGCCAGAGGGTCTGGGTGCTGGGTTCAGTCCAGCTCTGTAGGCACCATGCATGCATGTAGTACACAGAAATCTATATAGGCAAGATACTCCTATACACACAAACAAACAAACAAAAAAACTGGAGTATCTTCTTCTTCTTTTTTTTTTTTTTTTACGATTTATTTATTCATTTAATGTACATGAATACACTGTTGCTGTCTTTAGACACACCAGAAGAGGTGTTGTGAGCCACCTTGTGGTTGCTGGGATTTGAACTCAGGACCTCTGGAAGAGCAGTCTGTGCTCTGAACCACTGAGCCATCTCACCAGCCCTGGAGTATCTTCTTTAACCGGGCATTTTTTTTTTTTTTGGTATTATAAGTATTTAGTCTTTTATTTATTTATTTATTCTTTTTTAATATTTTTATTAGGTTTTTTTTTTTTTTTTTTTGGTTTTTCGAGACAGGGTTTCTCTGTATAGCCCTGGCTGTCCTGGAACTCACTTTGTATACCAGGCTGGCCTCGAACTCAGAAATCCGCCTGCCTCTGCCTCCCAAGTGCTGGGATTAAAGGCGTGCGCCACCACCGCCCGGCATTAGGTATTTTTTTAACCAGGCATTTAATCCTAGTCCTTTGGATCAGAGGCAGGTGGATCTCTGAGTTCTAGGACAGCCAGAACTACACAGAGAAACCTTGTTCCGAGACACCTAAATAAATAAATATAGAAAGACCCTGGCATCCAGAAGATAGAGAGAACAGATTCATACAACTTGTATTCTGACTTCCACATATGAGTCGTCTAGGCATGTATATACACACATACGCATTAAAATAGACAAATAAATGTAAGAAGAGAGAGGGTCTCTCTAAGTGGCCCTGGCTGGCCTGGAACTCACTGTATAGAACAGGCTGGCCTGGATCTCACGTGTCTGCCTCTGCCTGCAGAGTATTCTTTTAAAGACCATGGTCATCACATCCAGCCAATACAATTAAGAAAAGAGAAACTGACAGGAAGGCCAAGGGACAGCCTGTGCTCCTGAGACATTGTTTAAAAAAGAAAGGGGTCAGGGTGGTGTCCTCTGGATCACACTGTGAGGAATTCCTGATAACAGAACCAACTAGGTCTCCAGCTTCAGATGGCTGAAAACAGTGACTGTGAAGGGTTTGGAATGTTGCAGGTCTCAGAGCTGGTTTCTCTTGGACTTCTAAAGAGCCCATCTGTGTATCAGATCTAGCATCCCAATAAAAGATAAGCCATGAACTGTATAGTTAACAAAGCCCTATTCTTTACCAATGGAAGGGCTAAGAATGTTATGACATAGCATCTAAACCCTCCAGCTGAGGTTACTCCATTTTACTCTAACTACTTACTTAATGTTTCTACTAATTTCTTTTTGTTGTTGTTTTGTGTTTTGTTTTTTTCTTACTCTCTCTCTCTCTCTCTTTTTTTTTTTTTTTTCCGAGACAGGGTTTCTCTATGTAGCCCTGGCTGTCCTGGAACTCACTTTGTAGACCAGGCTGGTCTCGAACCCAGAAATCCGCCTGTCTCTGCCTACTGAGTGCTGGGATTAAAGGCATGTGCCACCACGTCCGGCCCTTTTTTTTTTGGGGGGGGGGTTTAAGGCATTTATTGTAGAAAGGCAGAGAGAGGGAGAGAGTAGGGAAGGCTGAGAGTAAGAGCAAGAAAATAAGAGGTAAGAGAGTGTTCTCCTTTGAGAGAGGCTTTCTCTTTATGACCCTAGCTGTCCTAGAATTTACTATGTATGGGATTAAAGGATCCACCACACCTGGGCTCTACTAATAAAATTTTTATTTTATCTTTATTTTTATTTTTTATTTTTGGTTTCTTTGTATAGCCCTGGCTGTTCTGGAACTCACTCTGTAGACCAGGCTGGCCTCCCAAGTACTGGGATTAAAGGTGTACACCACCACCACCACCGAATGGCTTTTTTTGGGGGGGGGGGTGGGGGTGGGGGGACAAACTATCTCTTAATCGTTTTGCTTGGAGAGCTATGCTTTTGTGTGAACAATGACTTTAATCTCAGTATGTCAGGGGCAGAAATGTGGATCACTGTGAGTTCAAGACTAACTTTGTCTATACACTGAGTTCCAGACTAGCCAAGGCTACACATATTGAAACTGTTTCAAAAACAAACAAACAAACAAACAAACAAACAAAAAGAAAAACAGCATCAAGTGTGGTTAGATGAGCAAAGGCTTAGATTGACAAGTTAAGTTGTGTAGGGACATGATGCGATTAGACTTATAACTTAAGAAATGCAAGTTTGGTTGCTTCCAGTGTCAAATCAAAGCATGATCGCCTCAGTAAATAGCAATTTTACCACTTCTCGTTAGCACGTGCTAAGTCCCACTGGAGAAACCTCTATTTTGTTGTGGCGGCATCTTGGACCTTGCTCCCTAGAGACATAATTCGGCTTTTTCTTTTCAGTTCCCGTTGGAATCCTTTTCTAGGGATGAGAGAGAGCAAAGGCAGAGGTGAGAAGGTTCAGATGAGGACTTGATAGGGGCAGAGCACAGAGGGCGGACTGGATTGTGAGAACGAGAAAGCCTGATGACAATCGATCTTGAAGATTTAGCTCTTCTTCTGGAGAAGGAACAAGTCGTTCTGATAAACTCTTGCGTGTGAAGAGCGGATTGGAAGAGGGAAAGTAGTGAGCTGTAAAGACTACGATCTCCGTGGAGCGTGGTGACAGACGGGGTAGAGGGAGGTGGGTGACTTTCCACCATTTAGAAGGAGAACTAAGAGGGCACATGGGCAGCACCCAGGCCAATGCTTCTGGTGACCTCAACAGTCACGGGTAAGTGCGGACTCCGCGTTCCCGCGACAGGGAGGTGGGCGTGGCCTGCTCGCGCTGTCGTCCTGGCGACCGGGAGGGGCGGAGCCCAAGGCGGGGCTGTGGGGAGGCTGCGTCACTCGGCGGTGGAGATGGTGCGTGTGTGTGGGGGGCGGGGGATACGCTGGGCGCGTCCCCGGGGTCACGTGGTGCGCAGCGCGCACAGTCCTTCTGTCGGTTGGTCTGGAGCGGCGCAGCAGGAGCGGGGCCGTGAGGTGAGCTCGTGGCGAGGCGCGGCGACGCGAAGCCAGCTGGTTGGGGCCGTGTCGGGGGCAGGCCCCGTGCCGCGCGCGCGCTGTGCGGGCGGGACCGGGGACGGACGGCCCGGCCACTGCGGGACCCTGGCTCACTCCTGTTCCCCGACTGGCCCCCGGATCACCCAGCCCCGGAGGGAGGCCCGGGGACCGCTGCTGAGAGCGTGGCGGGCGTGCGAGCGTCGCCCAATCACTGCGGCTACCCGCGGGAATGACGGCCGCTCAGGCCAATCAGCGGGGCCCGAGGGGGCTGGGCCGCGAGGTGCGGGCCCGGGGCGCGGAACGGGGCAGTGGGGGTGGGGATGGGTGCCGAGGCTGCACCCGGTGCTTAGTCCGCGAGATAGGGGGAGGCCTAAACTGCTGCCTCTGCCGCGGGGACGGGTTTTCGTGTAGTGCCTTTCTTATCCTGAACTGGGAAGCACACCCTTTCCTCACGACCCTGTATATGGGAGTGTCCCCTTTCTCTGTAGTTTGGAAAATCTGGGTGTCCCTCCACTCCTATAATCTCTAATCTTGGGATTTTCTCTCAATTTCTAACCGTCCCTGAAAACGGATTGAAATCATACTTTCTTTTCTTTGCTCCCTCATACTGAGGGAACACTCCCATATTCAAACCTAATTAACAGTTTTCCCTTTTCAATTTGGGGTCCAGTCCGTTAATAGGTTCCTCAGAAATCAGGTCACTAACCAAAGTTATCGAATACTTTTTTATTATTATTATTACAACCCACAACTCTGAGGAGGACTTCTGTCCAAGCCTCAGCTCAGGTATGTTTTCAGAAGTTAGTGAATGTGGGGGTCAGTTCTTTTTTTCTTAGTCCTTTAGTCTGGAATGCTCACCCCTTTCAGGCTCTTCTGCAAATCCTGATGCTTCTGGCACATAGTTTGCAGTTTCATCTGTAAGGGGCTTCACTAACGTGTCCTTAAGTCTGTCTTGGGGCTGCACTCTTTCATGAGTTCTCCAAGCTACCTTTTTTCTCGGGGGAGACTTGTTTTCCTATCTGAGAGCACCTTTGCTTTCTGTGTGCCTTTAAGGTTTGAGATGCGCCTCTTTTAGCAGGAAACAGACCACCTTTAGGGCGCACAAGTGCTTCTGGCACACTTTTCTCGCGAATCCTTTCATTCCTAAATGTGGTGCATCCCCCACCCACCCACCCATTTCCCCACAGCTTCCTTTTTTTTCCCCCTAGTTGAAAGCCATATTTATTTGGCCTGTGCAAATTGCAGGAAGTTATTCCTCTGCTTCCAATTTGTGGGACTTAGAGATCGAACTCAGATGGTCATTCTTGGCTTCAAGTGCTGAGCCATCTAGCTAGACAGTCCCCCCACCCTCCCCCACCCCCAGGGTTTGTCTGTATAGCCCTGGTTGTCCTGGAACTCACTCTGTAGACCAGGCTGGCCTCGAACTCAGAAATCCGCCTGCCTCTGCCTCCCAAGTGCTGCACCACCACGCCCGGCTGTCTCTTTCTCTCTTTTTTTCTTTTTCTTTCTCCCTATTTGTTTGTTTTTCTTTGTAGCTTTTCTGCCATCAAGATAGTTTCAGTCTTAAGTTCCCTTCCCTCTTTGGAACCTTATTCCCTAATGTGCTCTCCCAGGCTCTTGGGCCTTCCTTCCCCTGTTGAGTGCATAGCTGCAAAACTTCGTCTGTGGCCTCTTCTTTTTTATTCCTCAGGGCAGTTCTTATAGTTACCCCACCCTGAGCTGTTCTTCCCTGATAGGATGCCCTTTCATGCACGTGGCTTTTATTTGTTGGTTGTGAGGTTGTCTCCCTGGGTAGCTCAGGTTATCCTGGAACTTCATAGGTGGCTCAGGTTGGCTTTGAAACCCCCTGCCTCTGCCTTACAAGTGCCAGGGCACAGACAAGAACTTCCATGTCTGGTTCACATGACTTTTTTTTTTTTTTTTTTTTTTTCTTTTTTTTTTTGGTTTTTCGAGACAGGGTTTCTCTGTGTAGTCCTGGCTGTCCTGGAACTCACTCTGTAGACCAGGCTGGCCTCGAACTCAGAAATCCGCCTGCCTCTGCCTCCCAAGTGCTGGGATTAAAGGCGTGCGCCACCACGCCCGGCCCTCACATGACTTTTTAGAGGTAGTTTTTTTCTCTGCAAACAGGAATTCTCTTTTGGCTCATGGCCTGTCCAGACATTTTTCTAGTTTCTGGTTCCTCGTGGACAGTGTTCTGGTTACCTAGTGATGACAGTTCTCCTCCTCGATCGTTCTCCTCGAGAATCCCCTGGTAATGTGTGGTTATCTCGGAGCTCCTACTCCTCTGCCACTTTACTCTCTGTGAGCCTCTGGTGAGGCCCTCCTCCTCCATGGGTTTTTGTGGGTCTGGTCCCGATTGTTACAAATTTGAGCACTGCCTGGTCTACATACAGGATGAGTTCTAGACTAGCTAGGGATGCATCTCAAACAATTTGCTTAGTTGGTTCTAAGGCTCTTAGGTTCTGCTCCTCCCTGCACATCCTCCTCCTTCTCCTTTTCCTTTTTCCTTTTTTTTACATTTTTATTTATTTTTATTTTTTGAGTTAGGATTTCTCTGTGTAGCCTGACACCCTGACTTTCCTGGAACTAGCTCTGTAAATTAGGCTGGCCTCAAACTCAACTGAGATTGGGCTTTCTCTGCCTTCTTAGTGCTGAGATTAAAGGCCTACCACTGCTGGCTGACTCCTTGTAATTTCCCTGTTCTCTGGGTGAGGGCTTCAGGGACTTTTCTAGTAATGTATGCTTTCTAGACCATAAACTACCTTCCATTAGTTCTTTTGATCAAGAAAAGAAGTCAGCCGGGCGTGGTGGCGCACGCCTTTAATCCCAGCACTTGGGAGGCAGAGGCAGGCGGATTTCTGAGTTCGAGGCCGGCCTGGTCTACAAAGTGAGTTCCAGGATAGCCAGAGCTATACAGAGAAACCCTGTCTCGAAAAACCAAAAAAAAAAAAAAAAAAAAAAAAAAGAAAAGTCATTTGGGCTGAAAGATGGAGTTCAGTGATGGTGTACTTGGCCTAGCACGAATGGAGGGCCTGGGCTTGATTTTCAGCATGAAAAACAGTGTGTTGTAGCCAGGTGTGGTGGAGAACAATTTTGATCTCAGCACTTTGGAGACAGGCAGGTGGGATTTCTGTGACTTCCTGGTCAGCCAGGGCTACAGAGAGAAAACCTGCCTGGAAAACCAAACATGTTAAAAAAAACCCAAACAAACAAATATCTAGGATATCTTGTCTCTCTGGAGCCTACCTCAGTAGGTCCTCTAGTTTCTCTCTTCTCTAGATTTTTACACAGTGCTTCCTGCCTCGCCCCTGATTTCATTTCCCCACAGCTGGAGATTCAAATGCTTAGGGGATAATGAGTCCTCTGACCTTTCTTCCTTTTGGGAAGTACTTGAACTTGCAGCTGCTGGAGGCGGGAGGTGGGGGAGGGGTTGGGATCCGGGAAGCTATACCAGTAAGGACCGGGCAGTAATAGAGACAGCATCTCAAGACCAAGTTCTGAATCTCATTTAGAAACTGGACGTTTGCCAGGCACCTGCTTGCTTGGGGTGCTGGGGTACTTGGTGGTACCCCGGGAGCCTGTAGGAATTAATGGGACTTGTGGGGAAGGAAGTGCTCCAAACTTAGTGTGAAAACCTGAATAAAATTGCCCATTATTGTGGTTTTGGAACAGCCAAGCACTTCACATTTTTTGTCCACTGAAGTCCTAGAATTTAGTTGTGTTATTTCAAAGGGAAATAAGTCCCATGTTCATTATTAGTAAGTACTACATTTCTTTAAAAAAAAAGATGGAGGTCTGTGTGAGTAGCACTTAATAAAACCTGGTCTGTGGAAGTGAACAGGCACTTTGTCTCTTTATTCGGCCGTTTCTGCTTCATCTGTACAGTGTCGTAAGTGCACCCTCAAGGGCCCTCCACTCTAACTTCTCATCCTGGAACTTGCATTCTAATTTCCAGCCTGTCTTGTTAAAATGCTCACTCTGATTGGTAGGTGGAGGATGGGTCTGAGTCTATACCATTCTAGTTTTTGGGTGGTTTTAAGGGGCTACACACCTGAGAGATTAAAGGAGTACACACCAGAATTCTCTAGACAGCTGGAGAGTGCTCTGTGAAAACAGAAAACCAGTTGTTAACCAAATGCTAGGGTATTGGTTTTCATTTTCTCTTTGTTCACCACACTTTTTGTTTTTTTTCTTGAGACCGGGTTTCTATATTCTGGCTGTCCTGGAAATCACTCTTTATAGATCCAGGTTGGTCTTGAGGCCTTGCACTCAGATATCTACCTCTTGAGTGCTGGGATTAAAGGCATGAACCACGATTGCCAGCCAGACACACATCTCTTTCTTTCTCTCTCTCTTTTTAAAGATTTATTTAATGCACTACAGCTGTCTTCAGATACACCAGAGGAAGGCATCTGATCTCATTATAGATGGTTGTGAGCCACCGTGTGGTGGCTGGGAATTGAACTCAGGACCTTTGGAAAGTCTTAACCGTTGAGCCATCTCTCCAGCCCCAGACACACATCTCTTTTTTTTTTTTAAAGATGTATTTATTATTATACATAAGTACACTGTAGCTGTCTTCAGACACACCAGAAGAGGGCATTAGATCTCATTACGGGTGGTTGTGAGCCACCATGTGGTTGCTGGGATTTGAACTCAAGACCTCTGGAAGCACAGTCAGTGCTTTTTTTGTGTGTGTGTGTTTTTTTTTTTTTGAGACAGGGTTTCTCTGTGTAGCGTTGGCTGTCCTGGAACTCACTTTGTAGACCAGGTTGGCCTTGAACTCAGAGATCCGCCTGCCTCTGCCTCCCCAGTGCTGGGATTAAAGGCGTGCATAAAGTTTGTATAAATCCATTGTTTTCGGATAGGCACTTGTCTTCAATTATCTCTGTAGCCCAGGCTAGTCTTGAACATAGACTTTTTGTGCTTCAGACCATTGAGTGCTGAAGTGCTGGGATTATGGATTACCGCCATGCCCAGTTTCTTTTTTCCCTCCCTTTTTTAGTTAAAAAAAAAAAAGAGAGAGAGAGGAACAAAAGCTTTCATTTTATTCGCCTGCATGAATGTACCTGCATCACATGCATGCCTGATTCTGATGCCCACAGAGGTCAGAAGAGGGAGTTGGATTCCCTGGAACTGAAGTTACAGTCCATTATGAGTTGCTTTGTGGGTGCTGAGAATTGAACTGGGGTCCTCTGCTGGAGTAGTCAGTACTTTTAACCCATGAGCCATTTCTCCAGCCTTGCTCAAATCATCCCCCCCAGCCCCCCATGTTCTGATGCTATAGACAATTGCTGCTACTGTTCCTAGCTAACCTTTAGTTTTTTTTTTTTTTTTTTTTTTTGTGGTTTTTCGAGACAGGGTTTCTCTGTATAGCCCTGGCTGTATTGGAACTCACCTCAAACTCAAATCCACGTGCCTTTGCCTCCTGAGTGCTGGGATTAAAGGCGTGCGCCACCACGCCCAGCTTAACCTTAAGTTCTTAAATTGTCTACAAAATATACTGTTTTCTCTGTATTGCTAGATTTAACTGCTTAAATATATGAGCTTTTAACGTGAATTTTTTTTTTTTGGCCTGGGGTGCTAAGGTTTAAACCAGGGTATTATATATTCAAGAGAAGTGTTTGTCTTCTCAACTTCTATATCTTAAGCTCTGATGGGTAATTTTTTTATTTTTTTGACATAGAATCATTTCAGTAAGAACTGCTTAGCCAGTTGGTTTCTGATTCCTCTTGTTATTATTGTTATGAGAAGGGAGTCAGGATACCCCACATCAACACTGAGTTTTTAAAGTTCTTCAAATAGACCTGATAAAGGCCAGGCTGAAGCTAGGTGTTTGTTCTTGAATGGAAGCTGCTGGTTTATCAGTAAAATGGTCCAGAAGCCAGTCCTGGGGAGCTGCTGACAGACACCCTTTGATGAGGTCTTAAGTTTGTAGCAATCTCTTCTTGTATTTTAGGGGAGATTTCTTTCCTTTATATTTTTCAGTTAGGTTCTTTCACTGATCCTCCTGCCCCTTCCTCCCAAGTGCTAGGATCCTAGGCATGTGCTACTAAAACCCAGCTCTCAGTGGGGTTTTTCCATTCTGACTCTCTTAAATCATTAGTGTCTGTTGCCCTGTTAGCTTTCCTGGCCCTTTTCCAATGTGATCCTGTTCCAGGCCCTGATCAGGACCAACCTGAATGACTAGACTGTTCTGTGTCCCTGGTCTTCCCGCAGCCCCTCCACATCTCACAGGAATGTCAGATTATCTTCAGTGACAGATTTGATCACTGCATCTGGCAGTGGTCCCAGCTCTTACACTCATGTGTGACCTCAGGCAAATCACTTTCTGCTCTTAGGAGCTCATTCTCCACCCCCACGCCCCCATGCTGCTGAGCAGTTGATTGTTTCAAAGTTCACCCCTCCTGGAATCTGTAGGGACCTTGTTTAGAAACCCAGTTGCTTGCAGAGCGCCTAGTAGCGGGTTGATTTCCTTCACTTTCCTTGCTTCAGTGGGCAGTCTGCCAGTGGTTTCCTTGTCCAAAGTCACTTCTGCTGGCACTGTCTCCTTTCTAGCCAAATAGCCAGCTTGTCCTCACACCCAGATGTCAGCGTTCTTCTGCTCTCTGTGCTTTGTCAGTCCTGGGCTGTGTTCATTCAGAACTACCTGACTATGGAAGTCGGACTTGATACTCCATTCATTGTTAGCGGCTTCTGCATCACTAAGATCACTAAGCTGTTTGGTTTTAGGCTGTATTTTGTATATAACCATATTTTCTTGTAAATGCTCATTTATTTATTTATTTATTTTGGGTGGTTTTCTTCTTCTTTTTTTTTTTTTTTTGGTTTTTCGAGACAGGGTTTCTCTGTGTAGCCCTGGCTGTCCTGGCACTCACTTTGTAGACCAGGCTGGCCTCGAACTCAGAAATCCGCCTGCCTCTGCCTCCTGAGTGCTGGGACTAAAGGCGTGCGCCACCACGCCCGGCTCAGTTCCACTTTTTTTTTTTTTTTTTTTTAAGATTTATTTTATTTATTATATGTAAGTACACTGTAGCTGTCTTCAGACACTCTAGAAGAGGGCGCCAGATCTCATTGCGGATGGTTGTGAGCCACCATGTGGTTGCTGGGATTTGAACTCTGGACCTTCGGAAGAGCAGTCGGGTGCTCTTACCCACTGAGCCATCTCACCAGCCCGTCAGTTCCACCTTTTTTTTTTTTTTTTTTTTTTTTTTTGGTTTTTCGAGACAGGGTTTCTCTGTATAGCCCTGGCTGTCCTGGAACTCACTTTGTAGACCAGGCTGGCCTCGAACTCAGAAATCCACCTGCCTCTGCCTCCCGAGTGCTGGGATTAAAGGCGTGCGCCACCACGCCCGGCTCAGTTCCACCTTTTAAAAACCAAAAATTAATGTACTTAGATTTTTATTTCTTTTTCCCACTTTGTTTATTCTTTGTTTTTTAATTTTACTTAATTAAAAAAAAAAACAAACTATTTTGTTGCCAGGCAGTGGTTGTGCACGCCTTTAATCCCAGCACTCAGGAGGCAGAGGCAGATGGATTTCTGAGTTTGAGGCCAGCCTGGTCTACAAAGCGAGTTCCAGGACAGCCAGTGCTATCCAGAGAAACACTGTTTTGAAAAACCAAAAACCAACCAACCAAACAAAAAACACCCCCAAAAACCAAAACTATTTTGTTTTGAGTTGATGTTTGTCTACTTCATGCATGCAGTGCCCTATGAGGCCAGAAGAGGGCGTTGGATCCCCTGGAACCGGAGTTGCAGACAGTTGTGAGCAGAGCAGCCATTGCTCCAGCTCCCTCCATCTTATTTTTTGATAGAATCTCTCACTGAACCCTGATCTCTCCATTTTGGTTAGATTAGTTGGCCAGAGAGCCCCTGGGATCTGCCTGTCTCTTTGGCTGTGCTGGGGTTGGGTTATAGGTGAGCTCTCCGGTCTTTCTGCTTGTGCAGCAAGCATTTTATTCACTGAGCAATCAACACCCCCGCCTTTCTTTTCTTTCTTTCTTTTTTTTCTCTTCCTTTCTTTCTTTCTTTCTTTCTTTCTTTTCTTTTTTTTTTTTTTTTGAGACAGGCTCTCCCTGTGTAGATCAGGTTGGCCTCACACATGTGAGCATCATCTAATCTCTGCCTCCTGAATGCTGAGATTACAAGCATGTGCTATCATGCCTGGTCCCTACCTCCTCCCTGCCCTTACATTTTCCCTCATTTTAATTAGCAGGACAAGTAGCATGGCATTTTAAAGGTGAAAGGCAATTTGTAGTCAGGTGGAGTAGACTGTGTTTAAGGCTTAGAATTCTAGCACTTGGACGGTGAAAAACAGGTGAGGTCATCTTTGGCTGCCTAGTGAGGTCAGCCTAGGTGAGGGGAGACTCTGTCTCAAACAACACAAAAAGCAGTCTGTTTTGTTTTAAGACAAGGGGTGAGTGGGTAGTGGTGGCTCATGACTTAAATCCCGGCACTCAGGAGGCAGAGGCAGGTGGATCTCTGTGAGTTCACCATCCTGGTCACCAGCCTGGTCTATAGAGCAGTGTGTTTTTGCCTGCATGTATGTCTCTGCACCATGTGTATGCAGTGCCCATGGAGACCAGAAGAGGGTGTTGATCCCCTGGACTGCAGTTACAGAGGCTGTGAGTCGCCATGTGAGTGCTGGGATGTTAGCCCAGGTCCTCTGGAAGAGCACTGGGATTTCAGATGTGTTTGTTTTAGTCACTCAATTTTGATAGATTACGAGTTTAGAGAAAGGGAGTGAGCTGGCCTTGGACTACTTTCTCAGGGACTGTCTCTATAGGCTGCTGACTAACAGTGAGGTACCAATCAAAATCAAAACCTTTACTTGTAATAATATTAATGGCTTTGTTGGACCATTGCCTAGGTCACTTCAGTTGAACCATGGTTATTTGGCCAAATAATGAAACTAATGAAACTACTAATCTTGTAAAAAAATTTTAAGAGTCTGGTATTAGTCACCAAGTATAACTAGGATGGGTATGGGAAAGGGAGGTGATGCTTGAGTCAGTGGGCTTTGGGGAAAGAAGCTGGGGTGCAGTTTGGGGAAAGAGTTTAAAATGAGGCCTTTATTCCATGAAGAACATAACCGGAGGGATCAGGCCAGCTGCTAGGTCTGAGGTGAATAGGTTTTCATCTCTTTCCCAGTAGAATCCTGTGATTTCTGAGGTTTCTTTTCCACTTGAAGAAGGTCTAGCCCAGCGGTGGTGGCGCATGCCTTTAATCCCAGCACTCAGGAGGCAGAGGCAGGCGGATTTCTGAGTTCAAGGTCAGCCTAGTCAACAAAGTGAGTTCCAGGACAGCCAGGGCTACACAGAGAAACCCTGTCTCAGAAAAAAAAAAAAAAAAAAAAAGTTTAAAATTAAGGGCTGGAGAGATGACTCAGAGGTTAAGAACACTGACTGCTCTTCTGAAGGTCCTGAGTTCAAATCCCAGCAACCACATGGTGGCTCACAACCATCTGTAATAGGATCTGATGCTCTCTCATCTGGTGTGTCTGAAGACAGCAACAGTGTACTTACATATATAAAGTAAATAAGTACATTTTTAAAAAAAGTTTAAAAAAAAAATCAGTCTGTTCTTGATATCAAGTTCTAAGCCAGCTAGGGCTGCATAGTGAGACCCTGCCATTAAAAGAGTGGTATGTGTGTCTACAGCTAGGTAGATTATCGTGACTTTCTTGCTTCTGTAGGTGCACAGATACTGAAATAGTAGGTTGTGGAAATGTGGGCACTTAAAAATCCTGCTGTCCTTCCCAGGAGCTGGAGATACAGACATGCCTGACTCATTTTCAACAAAGAAGACATAGCAGTTTCTTACTATCTTTAGCATTACAACTCTCCCAAAGATCATTTTTGAGGGGGTTGGTTTTTGTTTTTATGATACAGGAAGCTAGCCTGAAATTTGCTATATAGCTGAGGATGACCTTGAATTTCTAATCCTCCTGCCTCCACCTCCTAATTGTTTGGCTCATAGGCATGTACTACCAAACCTTGCCACTAGGCCTTTTTAATTTAAAAATTTTTTTTTTAAAGATTTATTTATTATATGTAAGTACACTGTAGCTGTCTTTAGACACTCCAGAAGAGGGCGCCAGATCTTGTTACGGATGGTTGTGAGCCACCATGTGGTTGCTGGGATTTGAACTCTGGACCTTCAGAAGAGCAGTCGGGTGCTCTTACCCACTGAGCCATCTCACCAGCCCTTCTTTTTTTTTTTTTTTAAAAGATTTATTTATTTATTATATGTAAGTACACTGTAGCTGTCTTCAGACACTCCAGAAGAGGGCGTCAGATCTTGTTACAGATGGTTGTGAGCCACCATGTGGTTGCTGGGATTTGAACTCTGGACCTTCGGAAGAGCAGTCGGGTGCTCTTACCCACTGAGCCATCTCACCAGCCCTAAATTTTTTTTAAAAAAAAGATTTATTTATTATTATATTTAAGTACACTGTAGTTGTCTTCAGATGCACCAGAAGAGGGCGTCAGATCTCATTACAGATGGTTATGAGCCACCATGTGGTTGCTGGGATTTGAACTCAGGACCTTCAGAAGAGCAGTCAGTCTTCTTAACCTCTGAGTCATCTCTCCAGCCCTTAATTTTAAACTTTTTTTTTTTTCTGAGACAGGGTTTCTCTGTGTAGCCCTGGCTGTCCTGGAACTCACTTTGTAGACCAGGTTGGCCTCGAACTCAGAGATCTGCCTGCCTCTGCCTCCCGAGTGCTAGGATTAAATGTGTGCGCCACCACCGCCTGGCTAATTTTAAATTTTAATTATTACTTTTTTTTTTTTTTTTTTGAGACAGGGTTTCTCTGTGTTCCCCTGGCTGTCCTGGAACTCACTCTGTAGACCAGGCTGGCCTCGAACTCAGAAATCCGCCTGCCTCTGCCTCCCAAGTGCTGGGATTTAATTATTACATTTTTAATTGTGTATGTAGGAGGGCATGTAGCTTGGGGTGCGGAGGGTCCTTTTCTCATGTGGGTCTCTAAATTGAACCTAGGTCCTCTAGACAAGCAGCCAGTGCCCTTAACCACTGAGTCATCTTTCCAGCACCAAGCTCTAATGTTTTTAGATGTAGTATTGTATGTATTCTAGGTATGTAGCCTTGCATTTGTGATGCTGCTGCTTTAGCTTCCAGAGTAGCTGGTATTATGGTTGTCTACCACTGTACTATACCCTGCTCAAATCTTAAATATGCACATGTTTTTTGTTTGTTTGTTTTTTTAAGATTTATTTATTTAATATGAGTACACTGTAGCTGTCTTCAGACACACCAGAAAAGGGCATCAGATCTTTTTACAGATGGTTGTGAGCCACCATGTGGTTGCTGGGAATTGAACTCAGGACCTTTGGAAGAGCATTCAGTGCTCTTAACCACTGAGCCATCTCTCCAGCCCCATGTTGTTTTTTTTTTGTTTGTTTTGTTTTTTTTGTTTTTCGAGACAGGGTTTCTCTGTATAGCCCTGGCTGTCCTGGAACTCACTTTGTAGACCAGGCTGGCCTCGAACTCAGAAATCCGTCTGCCTCTGCCTCCTGAGTGCTGGGATTAAAGGCGTGCGCCACCACGCCCGGCTTGTTTTTTTTTTTTTTTAAAGATTTATTTATTATATGTAAGTACACTGTAGATGACTTCAGATACACCAGAAGAGGGTGACAACTTTCATTATGGGTGGTTGTGAGCCACCATGTGGCTGCTGGGATTTGAACTCAGGACCTTTGGTAGAACAGTCAGTGCTCTTACCCATTGAGCCATTTCACCAGCCCCTGCACATGTTAATATCCACAGTATATACGTGTACAGTGTATTTTGATCATAGGTCATATCTATTAGTGCATCATATTTGCATGGGCATGGCACCATCCACTATAGCATGGGCACATCCTTCAAAGTGACCCCTTCTTCCTGTGGCCATCAGCTATGGGTAAGGACTCCTGAATCCTTGTCTACACGGAGTTCTGTCTGGTTTGATCTGTGTAAGTCTCCTGTAGGTAACCACAGCTGTTGTGGCTTCATGTGTGCAACAGCCACGTCCTGTCCATAGGACAGAAGCTCCCAGTAGCCCTCCCCAGCCTCCAGCTCTTAATCTTTCCCCCCTTCTTCCGAGGTGTTCCCTTGAGAACAGAGGAGGTTGCTAACAATGACCCAGGTAGGGGTAGACACTCACTGTCACTGACTTGCTGGGCTTTATCTGTACTGAGTCTCTGAATCAACTACTGCCAAAGAGAAGCTTGCCTGCAGGGTTGAACACCGCACAGATCTGTGGGTAGAAACATAAACATCTAGAAACTGTTTGACCACATATATGACCATTTAGTGGAACAATAAACACTAGGTACCCCCCAGGCCCATAACCACCCAGCCATGGGTATGTGAGCTAGTTTCCAGTATCACAAGGCCTTGTTTATAAAAGCAGTGTAGATGTAGTTGCTTGGAGCAGTGCTTTTCGAGGTTTCAGCTTTTCTGCCTAGCCAGGAGCCAGAGAGAAGTTTCTTGGGTTTAGCCTTTTCTTCTCTTGTAGGGTGTGGGTCACTGGTGCCTGCTTCTCTGCATTGTTGGGAATGAAATAGTTGTCAAGGATTTGGTATGTGGTAAAACTGAACAAATGTTAGCTAGTTCCTGGAATTACTAGTTAAGGAGGGTCAGAAATAAAAGTTAGTATTTAAAGCAAAAGAGAATTAGTTGTCTATTAAGTAATGTGTTTTTAACATTCTATAAGTGACAAAAAGGCTTTTTTGGGGGGGGGGGAAGCTTAGATTCGCTGTGTTTTTCTTTTTTTTCTTTTTTTTTTAATTTTTTATTTATTATTATATCTAAATACCCTGAAGTTGTCTTCAGACACCCCAGAAGAGGGCGTCAGATCTCATTACAGATGGTTGTGAGCCACCATGTGGTTGCTGGGATTTGAACTCCGGACCTTTGGAAGAGCAGTCAGTGCTCTTAACCACTGAGCTATCTCTCCAGCCCCCGCTGTGTTTTTCTAAAACTTCCAGAAAGAACATAGGTAACTAGGTTATGGTGACTCATGCCCATATTCCAGATACTTAGGAGGCTGACTCAGGAGCTAACCTGGGCTACAGAGCGAAACTTTATCTCAGTAAAAGGAAATGGGGTATGAGTGGGGAAGCTACACAGAACTCCAAGTTTGGTGGTTCATGCCTATACTGTCAGTATAGAGGCCAGAGGCAGGTAGATTTCTGTGAGTCAAGACCAGCCAGGGACACATAGTGAGCCCTGTCTGTAAAAAACAAAACAAAAGACACCCCTCTCCCCTAACCCCCTCAAAACTCCCCCAAAACCCCAAACCACAGCATGTCTTCGCTGCAGACATCTAGACTGTAGAGTATCTGAACAATGTGGATACTTGGAGGGAAACCCCTAGGATCTGAGAAAACTAGTTAAAAATTTTGTTGTAGCTCCAGGGACGAAACAATGGTTTGTCTTCAGGTGCTGGATCCCTTTGGGCCATCATCTGTTGTCCCCAAGGGGTATTAATAGTTGTTTTTTTTTGTGTGTGTGTGTGTGTGCTTTTCAAGGTTTTAGTACAATAAAGTTCTTTCATCCTACATAGGATACTACTGACCTTGTTTTTAGTTCCACCTTCCTAGTGAGGAAGCTGAGGTTACTTGGGAACAAGTTTGTTTCATGTAAGCTCATTGCTTGTTAGATGCTGGGGTGCCCATCAGGGTTCCTTACCTTCTGGGAGAGTTTAGCTGAAACCAGTATTGAGCTGTCACTAAGCAAGTCAGATGTCGTGGGAGGATGCAGAACTGATACCCTGTTAGGAGGCAGCTTTTCTGCAAAGGTTCTTGAGGTTGAAACTACAAGAAGTCTGGTTTGGTAGGGACAAGGACTGTAAGATGAATAGCCTTGGCAGCCTACTGTGAGCCAGGCTCTTTGAAACACACGTGTGAAGGTATTGCTGTTATTCCATATTATAAGGGAGGAGTCTGAGGCTCAGGGAGGAAATGACTTGCTAGACATTATATGATCCTAACTTAGGCCATCCTACCAGAGTCTTGGCTCATAACTGCCTAGATAGACTTCCCTGATTCTCTCCTTTCCAGCTCCCTTCTTTAGAGATCAGTGTTTGGCTTGGCAGTGTAGTTTTTTTGTTCTTGTTTTTTTTTTTTTTTTTTTTTTTGGTTTTTCGAGACAGGGTTTCTCTGTGTAGCCCTGGCTGTCCTGGCACTCACTTTGTAGACCAGGCTGGCCTCGAACTCAGAAATCCGCCTGCCTCTGCCTCCCGAGTGTGTTCTTGTTTTTTGAGATAGGGTTTCTTTGTGTAGCTCTGGCTCTCCTGGAACTCACTCTGTAGATAATACTGGCCTCTAACTCACAGAGATCTGCCTTCCTCTCTGCCTCTTGAGTGAGTACTGGGATTAAAGGCCTGTGTCATTTCCACCCAGCTAGCAGTGTAGGTGTTAACTAGAGTTATACCTGCTAGGGTAATCTGTAGTCCTTATTCTCATGTAGCCCAGAGTGGCCTCCAGATACTGTCCCTGTGTACTCAAACTGAATCTCCTGCCTCCACCCTCCAAATTAGAGGTATCTATCTATCACCATGTCCTCCCTGCTCATGTGTATGTGGGTTCTATATATATGCTTGTGTTCATGGAGAGGCCAGAAGTTTACATTCACTGCCTTTCTTTCTCCACCTTATTTTTTCATTTTATCATTTTTGTGTTTGTCTATTTATTTTGTTTGTTTGTTTATTTATTTACCCAAACAAAACCAGGCACTTAGATGTTAGCTACTGAGGCAGTATTGAATTGGGTCAGGGGAGGGTGTGTCTGGAGGCGGGAGGTGGGGGAGGGGTTGGGATCCGGGAGTTTGGTTGGGAGTTTAATGATTGAGGATAGTAGGAAAGATGTTGGTAGAGGGCTTGCTCTAAACTTGTGGTTGGTGGTACATATGTGTAATCACCACCCTCAGGAGGTAGAGGCAGAAGGAAGGTCAGGTTCAAGGTCATTCTCAGCTACATGAGATCCCATCTCAACATTAAAAAATTAACTGGGCGCCAGGCATGGTGGCACTCGCCTATAATCCCAGCACACAGGAGGCAGAGGCAGGCGGATTTCTGAGTTCGAGGCCAGCCTGGTCTACAGAGTGAGTTTCAGGACAGTCAGGGCTACACTGAGAAACCCTGTCTCAAACAAACAAACAAACAAACAAACAAACAAAATTAGCTGGGTGGTGGTGACAAGTGTACTTGGAAGGCAGAGGTAGGTGAATCTCTGAGTGAGGGTTTGACTTTAAGGACATCCTGGTCTATAGAGCTAGTTCTAGGACAGCCAGGACTACACACACACACACACATACACACACACACACACACTTGAGAAAAATAATAAGCTTAAAAAATAACCAGAACTCCTGACGGCCTTATTGGATACCCTCTTGGCAATGAGAAACCGTGACGTAGGGCCTGCAGAACGGCGGGTAGAAATGAAATAGTGCTGATGCTTAGAGTTTGGCTACAGAATAAGATCTTGTCCCAAAAATAGAAAGAAAGAAAAACACAAAGAAAAGACACTGAGAATGGAGCTGAGAGGAGGAGATGTTGAGGGCATGGCTGGGCTGGATGGAGGCCTTACACCGTGATAGGGGAGGAGGTGGAGGGCCCAAGGGGAAGCTGTCCACTCAGGGAGGCTGAGTATTAGGTTATAGAGAAGTGTTCTAGGGAAAACCTGGGCGCCAGGCTGTCCCACTGTTTCAGCCACCTCATTCTCAGTAATATGGAATGAGTAAACTCAGCCTGTTAGTTGTGGGAGGAAAAGCTTGGGTCCTCTGAGGAAGTATTTTTGGTTATTTTGAAAACAGTGTTTCAGCCAGAAATGGTGACTCGGGCCTTTAATCCCAGCACTCTGGAGGCAGAGGCAGGCAGATCCTTGTGAATTCCAGGCCACGCTGGTCTACAAAGGAAGTTCCAGGAGAGCCAGGGCTACCCAGAGCCCTCCTGACCCCTCAAAAAAACCCAGTGTTTCACTATGTAGCTCAGGTTACCTCAACCTTGGGGCAACCCTCTTTGTGTCAGGATATAAACTTCTTATTGTGTTCTTGGGATGCATTGGGTTGGTTGGTGGTGAGATGTGTGTGCAGAGTGTGGAGATCAGAGGATGACTTCTATGCACCAGTTCTTTCCAGTTCTTTCCTCCCACCTTTACATAGATTCAAGAAATAGAACTCAGGCTTGCATTAGCCATCAAGCACCTTTACCTAATAAAACTATCCAAAGGCCCCTAGAAAGCATTTTAAGATGTTTTCTGTTCAGGCCTGAAGAGATGGCTCAATGGTTAAGAGCACTTACCACTCTTTTTTTGTTTGTTTGTTTTTCGAGACAGGGTTTCTCTGTATAGCCTTGACTGTCCTGGAACTCACTCTGTAGACTAGGGTGGCCTCGAACTCAGAAATCCATCTGCCTCTGCCTCCGGAGTGCTGGGATTAAAGGCATGCGCCACCACGCCCAGCTCAATTACCACTCTTATGGAGGGCTTGGGGTCAGTTTCCAGCTCCCTTGTCAGAAGGCTCCTAATCATCTTTAAGTCTAGAGCCAGTATATCTGATGCCTCTGTGGGCACTGCACACAAATGGTACACACATACACACAGGCAAAATTCTCATATATTAAAAAAAAAATTCTATAAAAGCTCCCCAATTCTATTGTGGCGAGAGAGTCGGTTGAGTGGTTAAGAGCACTGGCTGCTCTTGCAGAGGCCTAGGTTCATCTCTCAGCACTCATGCGTGTTCAGACTGTCTGAAATGCCAGTTCCAGGGATCCAGCACCTTCTGAATTCTACAGGTTCTCTTCTGGTTTCTGCAGGTGCAAGGCATGTGTGTGGTTCACAGACTTAAATTTACATGCAGGCTAAACACTATACAAGTAGAACAAATCTAAAAAGCAACAACCCTTCAATAAAAAACCCACAACCAAACCAAGTTCTCTCTTCTGTCTTGTCTTTGTCTCTCCTGTTGTCTGTTCTCTATCCTGTCGAGTTTAATAGATTGATTGGACTCTTTAGTGTGAGCTGGAAAAAGGCCCTGCTTGCAATGGGACCTACAAACAGATGTGTTTGTAGCACAGACTTGCTACCTAGTGGAGGATGATCTCACACCTATCCTCGCCTCTCAGGCCTGCTTCCTGCAGGCTGGGGTTTATGTTAAGTTTTTAAGGTTCTGGGAACAGCATTCATGGCTAAAGCATTTTATGTCAGAGCCAGTCCCCAGTCCTGTGCTAAATATTCTAATAGGACTTTTAGATATTTTTTTTTTTTTAAGATTTATTTATCGATTATATGTAAGTACACTGTAGCTGTCTTCAGACACTCCAGAAGAGGGAGCCAGATCTCGTTACAGATGGTTATGAGCCACCATGTGGTTGCTGGGATTTGAACTCCGGACTTTTGGAAGAGCAGTCGGGTGCTCCTACCCACTGAGCCATCTCCCCAGCCCAGATATTCTTTTTTTATAATTAGGTATTTTCTTCATTTACATTTCAAATGCTATCCCAAAAGTCCCCCATACCCTTCCCCCACTTTAGATATTCTAATAGGACTTTAGGACTTTCCTGGCCTGATCCTCTTAGCACCCAAGATAGGGGACTTTATTCCTATATGATAACAGGAAGAAAAGACTGAAGGAAGTAAGACTGAAGGAAGTAGCTCATAAACAAATTTGGAATCTGGACTGGAGTTGTGCCCACTTTAATCCCAGTACTTGGGAGACAGAGGTAAGCAGTTTGCAAAGTGAGTCCCAGGCTAGCCAGGGCTGCATAGCAAGACCTTGCCTAAGAAAAGACTTAACAACTCTGTGATCAGCCCCTTAACTGTGAGTGTTCTAGAATGTCCCTACTTTTCCTTTGTTCCGTAAATTTTTTTTTTTTTTTTTTTGGTTTTGCGAGACAGGGTTTTTCTGTGTAGCCCTGGCAGTCCTGGAACTCACTTTGTAGATCAGGCTGGCCTCGAACTCAGAAAGCCGACTGCCTCTGCCTCTCCAGTGCTGGGATTAAAGGCGTGCGTTACCACGCCCGGCAAATGATATCTTTATAGTATGGGCTGTAGTCTTTTTTTTTTTTTTTTTTTGGTTTTTCGAGACAGGGTTTCTCTGTATAGCCCTGGCTGTCCTGGAACTCACTCTGTAGACCAGGCTGGCCTCGAACTCAGAAATCCGCCTGCCTCTGCCTCCCGAGTGCTGGGATTAAAGGCGTGTGCCACCACGCCCGGCTTGGGCTGTAGTCTTCAGGTAGAAATGACAAGATTGCAAGATTCTAAGCAGCTTCACAGCTCACCCCTCCCTTCCATCATCAGGTTTAAAAGATGTCCAGGCTTAGAACCTGAGCTCAAGCCTGGGCCTTGTTCCACTTTCTCCTCAGCAGGACTCGCATTGGCTCTGGTCTGCATGTCGTAAACGGTGTGACAGTGCTGGCATTGCACTTGGAAGGCTTCATGGCTTTATTGTCCTTTACTTAATGTTTTCCCTCCATCTGAAGGTGTGACTGTGAACACAGGCATGTCTGCTTCTGGGATAATCCCATTACTTTTCATAGTAAAGATTTCATGTTCTTGGATAATTATGTTTAGATTCATGTTGATTATTTTTTCATTAACAAAGAAAATTTATTTAGTTTAACAGTCATGTTCCTGGAATGGTGCACATATCAGTTTCATGAAAATGCCTTTGTGTGTGTGCCATGTGTGCCACAGGCTGCTGTGCACTGCCCAATGTAGGTGTTGGGAACTGAGCTCAGGTCCTCTGGAAGAGCAGTGAGTGCTCTTCTCCACTGAGCCATCTCTCCAGCTCTGCTGTGTATCTTACATAACCTTGTATAAAGTTGTTAGCTCGTAAGTGGTTCAGCTTTTTTGTACTTATATATCTCATTTCAGTATCATGGGAACAACAAAAAAAATTAGCCTTAATTACAGTAGCTGGTTTTGAAAGTTCAATAGCATAACATAAGTATAAACTTGTTTTAAAATGTTTGCAATCTATGTGGAGGTCAGTGGAAAGCTCGTAGGAGTTCTCCTGTGTGAGTTTTGGAGCTAGAACTCAGGTCTTCACCCTTACTGGCAAGTTTACCTCAGAGCTATCTTTCCAGTCCACAAATAAGAAATTCTTGAGTTCAAGACAGCCAAAGCTACACAGAAAAACTCTGTCTTGAAAAACCAAAACCAACCAACCAAATACATTGTATATAGTCTTAGTCATTGTAGTAATCTCCGCACTTGAGAGACTGAGCAGGTGGCTGTGAGTTTGAGACCAGTTTAGGCTACAGAGGGAGGCTCTGTCCCTGAAAGTATAAGTCTGTTGTTTTGATTTGCATTTCCTCTATGTAGCTCAGGATGCTTGTGTGGGCTTTGTGTCTCCTTGTCACCCACTGTGATCTGCCAGAGCTTGCACTTTGTCCATTTTTGGCATGCCTTTTAAATGTTGATCCTTGTTTGTATGCAGTGCAGTTTTTGTTAATGAAGGAAGCTATGGGCTGCAGTTACTTTCTCATGTTAACCATGTGCCACAGTGTGTATTAAAGCTCTCCTTACTGTTGGTGAAGCACTGGTCTAAGGAAATAAATCAGGCTCCCGTCTCTTTTGGACCAGTGGGTTGGTTCTTCTTTAGAGAGTTTGTGAGTATAAAGGAGTATTTTGAAGTTCTCCCAAGTATTGACATTAGAATCCTACAGATTGCATCAGGTATTTTTTACTTGGGAAATTTCCTTTGTTCATATAGAATATGCTCTTTTCATCTTCTTTTTTGAGTTTTTAAATTTTTTTTATTTTTTTATTTTTTTTGGTTTTTCGAGACAGGGTTTCTCTGTGTAGCCCTGGCTGTCCTGGCACTCACTTTGTAGACCAGGCTGGCCTCGAACTCAGAAATCCGCCTGCCTCTGCCTCCCGAGTGCTGGGATTAAAGGCGTGTGCCACCACGCCCGGCTTGAGTTTTTTTTTTAGTATGTAATTATTTTTTAAAAAATTTATATCCTAAATGCTGCCCCCTCCCTGGTCTTCCCTCACAGATTCCCACCCCCTTTCCCTCCCCTTCTCTGAGAGGGTAAGGCCCCTCTGGGTATCTTTCCTGCCCTGGCACATCAAGTCTATACAAGGCTAGGCACATCCTCTCCTGAGGCCAGACAAGCCAGTCCTGCTGAGGAATGGATGCTACAGTCAGGCTACAGCTTTAGAGGAGAGCCTCAGCTCCAGTTGTTGGGGGACCCATGTGGAGATTGAGCTGGGGGTCTCATTCCAGGCGGTGCATGCTCTTTGGTTGATGGATGGGCTCAGTCTCAGAGCTACCAGAGGTTCAGGTTAGTTGACTCTGTTGGTCTTCCTATGGGGTTTCCATCCCCTTCAGGGCCTTCAATCCTTTCCCCAACTGTTCCATAAGGGCCCTGTCCTCTGTTCAACATTTAGCTGTGGGTCTCTGCATCTGTATCAGGCAGATGCTGGGTAGAGCCTCTCAGAAGACAGTTATGCTAGGCCCCTTCTGTACTCCTTTCATCTTTGTAAACTAAAGATTTTTGAAAGAAAATTACCAGGCCCCAAGCAGATCAATAAAAATTATTTGTTTTTAAAAGCTAAATGTAAAAGTAAAATACATACTTTAAGAGAATGTTTTTCAGAGTCTCATCATGTAGTCCTGGCTGCCCTGGAACTATTGATGTAGGCTAGGTTGGCCTTATACTTACAGAAATCTTCCTCTTAAGTGTTGCAATTAAGCCCTTGCTGTCCTGGAGCTCACTTTGTAGACCAGGCTGGCCTTGAATTTAGAGGTCCGCCTGCATCTGCCTCCAAAGTGCTGATCTCAAAGGGCATGCTCTGCCACCACTACCTGGCCTGTTAAAGTTGTTTTACATTTATTTATTTTTGTATTTTATATGTGTTTCTGTATGTGTGTGCCATAGCACAACTGTGAATGTCGGATGACAAACCTTTGGAATGTGCTCTCTGCTCTCACAATCTGGGTGGGATTTCAGCCTCAGGCTTGGCAGTTACTGCCTAGATGTCTGAGCCATCTCACCAGCCCTCATGTGAGACTTCTTTAAGGTTAAAACTTAGTTTAATATTTTCTGAGATAGGACCTGGCTCTGTAGCCCTGGCTGCCCTGGAACTTGATATGTAGACCAGGTGGACCTGGAGCTCACAGTGATCCCTTGCTGTCTCCCCAGTGCTGGTTACAGGTGTTTAGCACACCGCCTGGCCCTTGGCAGTTGAGCCGGGGAGTGTTTTCAGGAGCCACTGAGAGAGAATGGGGTCCTCCTCACTCATCAGCTCCCCACTTCATGCCTGTGCCATCCTTACCTGAGACGGGCTCTCACAATGTACTCTCGGTTGCCTTTGAACTTTGACTGATCCTCCTGCCTCTGCCTTCCATGGTCTTCGATTACAGGCATGTGTCACCACACTGGGCTTGATTTCCTACTCTTTCTTTTGCAGTGCTGGGAATTGAACACGACCTTATGCATGCTGGGAAAGTTCTCTCTCACCCAGCCAAGTCCCCATCAGTGCTGGTCTAGAGCTGGAGCTTGAAATGCAGCTAAGGGGTCTGGAGAGATGGCTCAGTGGTTAAGAGCACTGACTGCTCTTACAGAGGTCCTGAGTTCAATTCCCAGCAACCACATGGTGGCTCACAACCATCAGTAATGGGGATCCGATGCCCTCTTCTGACAGCAACAGTGTACTCCTCACATACCTGAAATAAATAAATTAATTAAAAACAATGCAGCTGAGGAGATAGCTTTGAACTCTCTTACTATAGCTATTCTTCTTGAGATAGAATACATTGGTCTCTGTAGCTCTGGCTAGGTTGAAATATACAGATATCAGCCTGCCTCTACCTCAGAAAGATCTGCCTGCCTCTTCTTCTGGAGTGTTGGATTAAGTGTGTGCCGTCTTAGTCCCTTTGGTGCTGGGCTGTCTTAGGGCTCTGTATTTGCTAGGCAAGTACTCTCCTACTGTGTTGCTGAACTGTCCATGTAGCTCTAGAACTTGCTGTTCCTTTTCCTTGTTCTTCCTAAAGTAAGGTCTTCTATAGTTAAGGCTGCCTTCAAACTCCCTAGATAAGAGGGTGGCCAGCAACTTTTATTCATTCATTCTTTCTTTCTTTCTTTCTTTCTTTCTTTCTTTCTTTCTTTCTTTCTTTCTTTCTTTTATGTATATGAGTACAATGTAGCTGTCTTCAGACACACCAGAAGAGGGCATCGGATCCCGTTACAGATGGATATGAGCCACCATGTGGTTGCTACGAATTGAACTCAGGACCTCTGGAAGAGCAGTCAATGCTCTTAACTATTGAGCCATCTCTCTAGCCCCCAACTTTTTTTCAAGAAGAGAGAACAGATAAAGTTTGTTTTATGTGTATCCATGTATGTATTTCTGTGTATCATGTGTGCATTTGGTTTCTGCAGAGGCCAGAAACAGTGTGTTGAGTTGTTTGAGAGCTGAGTTACAGAACGTGTGAGCTGCCATATGGAATGCAGAGCTTCTGAAAGAACAGCCAGTCTCCTTAACCACTGAGTCATCTTTCCAGCCCCTAAAGGGAACAGATTTATTAAAGAAAGTATGGAAAGTCCCCTTCCTCTGCTCACTTCAGTTATAGGGATGGCCACCATCCTTGGCTTTATTTGGTGCTAGGGATCCAACACTGGGCCTTGTGCCCCCCTAGGCAGGCCATCATCCTCAGCCCAACAATTTGTTGTCTACTCAAAAGTAGGATCAGGTTCCTTTTTTTTTTTTATTTGTTTTGCTTTATTGTTCAGAGTTGACACTAACCTCCTGGGCTCAGGGATCTCTCTTGTCTCAGCCATCTGTGTAGCTGTTACTACATTCTTGCCTACTATCTCATCTTAGCTTCTATTTGTTTCCTTTCTAGCTCTTAAATTTTATAGCAATTGCATTTTAAACTGACTTCTGTTCATTGGTTATGTTATAATCAGAGGCTCCTTGAGGGTGAGAACTGTGTGTCTCTTTGGGTCTTGACTAAATTGTCTATGAACAAATATTTGTTGAATGTGTTGGTGAGTGGTTGAACTTATTCACAAGACCAGCTCTTTTTTTGGAGTTGTGAAGGATGTACTTCATAGATGAGCCCAGAGATCACACAGGCTGTGGCAAGGTTGAGGGGTACTGATAGTGGGGACACCCGATAGGAGGAGAGGCACCAGACAGGGCGCTGACAGGGTCATGTAGCTGGAGGTTTTGAATAATGCCTGTTTGGTTTTTAATGTGTGGTGGTGATGCTACACCCTGGGCAGACTTTCCCAGGTTTCATGAATATTTAACTGGCTTTTTCAGGAGGATAAAAGCAGCTCCGTTGATGACTGAAAATGACCAAGCACCCACCTAACAGACGAGGAATCAGCTTTGAAGTGGGAGCCCAGTTGGAAGCTCGGGACCGTTTAAAAAACTGGTACTTTTATATTTTTTTTTCCTGCTATTTAAAGCACATTAGGGGAGGGCGTCTCACCAGCGTTGATAAAATGGGGTGCTGCTGTGGTGTTTTCTAGCTTTCTCTGTGGTTCAGGCATCCCTGGGTCACACTTGTTCCCCTCTTTTCCTGTTTGATGAGGGAGTTATGGGAAAGCAGCAGGAGTTGCCATGGGAAAGGAAAGCTTTCAAACTTTGCCTCTCGGAGAGGAGGATCAGCCTGCTCAGAATGGAGATGAGGGACTGGACCGCCACAGCCCTGCCTGCTTTCGGGAGTGGTATAGGGTGGCTAAGCATTGTTATTATTACTCAGGGTTGCTCTTCAGGTAATCAGACTAAAAAGCAGAGGGTTCTTCTTCTGCATTGCTGAATTGTGTTTGTTTTGTGTGACGAGGTTTCTGGTAACCCAGGCTGACCTTGAATTGATGGACCAGCCTCCTAAGTACCAGGATTACAGATCCCTGCCAATCTGGCTGCCTTTTGTCCTCTGCCTGTCAGATACTTTGAACATTCCTGTGAATGTGGTCACAGTCACTGGTAATGTTGGCATCAGGGGATTATTCTGAGAGTCATATATTGAATAGTTGGAGAGCACTCTCAAAAACTAAACATAACTGGGTGTGGTGACATATCTCTACTGTGAGCAGCCCGGAGGCTAAGGTAGGGGTTTACTAGGACTGGAGCAGAGCCTGGCATAGTGAGTTCTAGACCAACAGAGCCTACAGAGTGAATTCCTGACCCTAGATGATAAACTAGCCACCAGAAGTTCAGGTTCAGTTGGTAGAGTGTTGGTCTGGCATGCATGAAGCCCTAGGTTGGAGTCCCAGCAGTAGATAAACCTAGGTTTGGAGAGATAGAGGCATGTTTATCAGAGGTTTATGGTTATCTTATCTGCTGCATAGTGAATATGTGACCTTGCCTACAAAGAAGAAAACTCTCTGGACAGCCTAGAATTTGATTCTTGGTGCTCAAAACCCAGAGGTTTCAGAACACTTTTGAAGTTTCTAAGGAAGAGGTTAGCCCTTGTGGTAATTATCTCAGAATAGACTGACTGCTTTCTGGGGTGTAGGGGGAGGGCTGGGAAATGGTATTGGGCAGAAAACTGTCCATCCTATTAGGAATAAAGACACTGAACCCCAGAAAGTGAGTTAGTGGCAGAATGTTGTCTGACATGGGCAAGGCCCTGTGATCAGTCCCTACTGCCTCAGAAATAAAGAAAATGTACTTTGGTTGCATTTGTACTGGTTGTGGACAGAATTAACCGATAGTGGACACTTTTTAGGTTGTTTACATTATAATTACTTCATATATTGGTTTCAGCTATGTGTGTGTGTTTTCAAGTGCATTTGCTTATGTATGCATGTATGGTAGTCATTTCCCTGTGTTTGCATGTGGAAGGCAGCATAAAATGGATTTCTCCGTATCACTCTACCATTTGTTGTTTTTTTTTTTTTTTTTTTTTTTTTGGTTTTTTGAGACAGGGTTTCTCTGTGTAGTCCTGGCTGTCCTGGAACTCACTCTGTAGACCAGGCTGGCCTCGAACTCAGAAATCCGCCTGCCTCTGCCTCCCGAGTCCTGGGATTAAAGGCGTGCGCCACCACGCCCGGCGTTGTTTTTTTGTTTTTTAAGACAGGGTTTCTCTGTGTAGTCCTGGCTGTCCTGGAACTCACTCTGTAGAACAGGCTGGCCTGGAACTCAGAAATCCGCCTGCCTCTGCCTCCCAAGTGCTGGGATCAAAGGCAAGTGTCCATCTACCATATTTTTTAAGACTGTCACTCACTGAACCTGGAACTTGCTGTTTTGGCTGACCAGGGAGGTGCCATGACCTGCCTGTCTCTTCCCCTCCCCAGGCAAAGGGCACTGTGTCCAGCTTCTCCATGAATGCCAGGGATTCAAATGCAGGTCCTCGAGTTTGCATAGGAAGCACTTTTCTAGCCTTGTCAGTCTATTCTCCCTGCACCCCTCCTGGCCACCAAGAGGAAATAGATTGAACCCAGGACTTTGTGCATATTAGACAACTGTTCTTTCTACATTCCTGAGTGGCCTGCTTGTGTTTGAGTTTGCTTTCTATTCTGTGATAAACCCCATGACCAAAAACAGCTCAGGAAGGAAAGGCTTACAAGTTTGGATCATAGTTCATCCCTGAGGGGAAGCCAAGGCAGGGACCTGGCATCAAGATCTGATGAAGTAGAGGCCATGGAGAAGTGCTGCTTACTGGCTTGCTCCTAGAGACTTGCTCTGTTTGTTCTCTTACATGCCCTAGGACCACCTGCCCAGGGGTGGTATGGCCAAAGTTGGCTGGATCTTCCCACATTATTTGTTCATCAAGAAAATGTCCTTACAGACTTGCCTACAGGCCAGTCTGATGGAGACATTTGTTCAATTGGGGTTTCTCTTTTTTCAGATGACCCATTCTGTGCCAAGTTGACAAAAAAAAAATAGCTAGTTCAAATTTTAAATATTATTTTTTATTGTTGTCACATGTGTGAGAGTGTGTGACCAAGTTTAGGTCTATGCACATTGGTACATTTGTGTAGGTCAGAGGACAACCTATGGGTTTCTTCTCCTTTTCCTGTAGGATCAGAGGATGGAGCTCAGGTTGTAAGGGATGTGTAGCAAGTGTTTTTATACACTAAACCATCTTGCGGACTGTTTTTTGACTTTTTTTTTTTTTGCTTGTTTGAGATAGAATTTCTCCTTGTAGCCCTGGTTGTTCTGGAACTCAGAGATCACTTTCCTTTGCCTCCCCGGTGCTGGAATTAAAGGTGTATTAATTACCCCCTTTGTTTTTTAAAAAATACACTGGTGTTTTACTTATATGTATGTCTGTGTGTCAGACCCTGGAACTGGAGTTACATGTGGTCTGGAATTGAGCTAAGTACTTCTGGAAGAGCAGCCAGTGCTGTTGACTGCTGAGCTCTCTCTCCAGTCCTGGTTTTGACTTTCTAAGGATGCTTTTACTCAGTGTGATGGTACACACCTGTATTTCTAGCACTTGGGCTAAGGCAGGATCCATCAGTAGTTTATTGCTAACCTGAGTTACCTTACCATGATAAACAACCCCAAATAAAAAATGTTACTGTTAGAGAATCAAGGAACTTTTTGTCTGTGGAAGTCAAAAGAGTTGTTTTAAGGCCAGGTGGTGTGCATGCTTTTAATCCCAGCACTCAGGAGGCAGAGGCTGATGGATCACTAGACTGGGCTACAAAGAAAGTTCTAAGACAACCAGGGCTATACAGAGAAACCTGTCTCGAAACCAAACAAAAAAGAGCAGCAACAACAATAACACAACAGAAGAGGGGTGGTATACCCTCGAAATGGAGGTACAGAGAGTTGTGAGCTGCATGTTGTGCTGGGAAATGAACCTGGGTTTTCCTCATGAGAAATGAGTGCTCTGATCCACTGAGACATCTCTCAGCCCAGGATGTTAGCTTTGAGATACGTCCAACATTGTAGCTCCCTGTGGCCTGGGCCTTGTGTCCTACCTCAAGACTTCTGAATACTATGATTACAGGGGTGTACCATTTTAATTCCTTTTTTCTCCTTCGTCTTTTTTCCTTTTTTCTTTATTACATTTCTTGTCATTTATTGTATGTGTGTGCATGCACATTTGTGTCTTAGGGGTGTGTAGAAATCAGAGCAATTTGGGGAGTTGGTTCCCTCCTTTTATCTTTATGTGGGTTCTGAATTGAACTCAGACCATCAGGCCTGGCTACAGTCTTCTTAAGGTGCCCAGCCATCTGCCAGCCTTTAAAAAATATTACACGTGTTTGTTTGTTTGTGTGTTTGTTTATTATTGCTTGATCGTGTGTGTAAGTCAGAGGACAACTCTCAGAAGTAGCTTCTCTCTCTCCTGTGTGGTCCAGAGATTGAGCTCAGTTATCAGGCATGGCAGTGACTCTTCTACCCGCTGAGTCACCTGCTGGCCTTCCATTTCATTTTAAATTGTAAGTTATTATTGTTGTTGCAACAAGGTCTCTCAGTGTAACTGAGTTTCTGATTCTCATGTTTCCATCTAAGTGCTGGGACTATAAGCATGCAATCAAGCCTGGTTTATGCCACATGGAGGGTCTAACCTAGAGCTTTGTGCCTGTTAGGCAAGCACTTTACCAACTAAGCTAATCCCCAGTCTGTCTGTCTGTCTTTCTTTCTTATTTATTTATATTTCTTCTTCATCATTAATATCACCACCACTACCACCACCATCATCATCATTTCTTTCTTTTTTTTTTTTTTTTAAATGATACAGGGTTTTTCCATGGCCCTGACTATCTTGGAACTCAATTTGTAGACTAAGTTGGCCTTAAACTCACAGAGAGAGATCCACCTGCCTCTGTCTTTCAAATGCTGGGATTAAAGGTGTGAGTCACCACTGCTCAGCCCCAGTTCCTCTTACTTGTTTTTAGTTTAGCAAACTTTATACCAGGCAATGAATAAAATGCTCTCCTGCTTGGTTTGGGTCTTGTCTAGGAGACAAAGGTATCACTGGAGGCTGGAGTGGTCTTTTAGTGGACTCTGTTCTGCTCTGTGTCAAGAGATGGTGTAAGGTCTCAGGAAAGGGCAGATGGGAGCCAGGAGTAAAGAGCTTCATTGAACACAAAGCTTCATTGGGTAGAGTCTGGCAGGTGGGGAGGCAAGGCAATCTGTTGTCCCTGGTGTCAGTTGGTTGGCTAGGTTCTTTGGGTGCTGTTGATGACTTAGTCCTTGCATTGTGCCCATATCCGTTTGCTTTGGGGATTGCCCTTTCAAATGTAAATAGCAAGTCAATAGGCCAGTCTGAAAACTCTAGATTGTGGCTTCCTACAGTGTTTAAAGCCTCTACCTGGATCAGTAAGAAATGCATATAGTTTATAGCAGGTGCTCTGGATTCAGGTCTGAAGTGCTCTCATTACTAGCTGAGTTTCCTGGGTTAAATTACTTTACCTCCCTAGCCCCATGTTTCCATATAGGCAGAATGAGGAAATATAGTCGATTGTTCCTCGGATTAGATAGGACCACATCCTAGCGTCCTACTTTTATATCGAGGAAATAAAACCATAATTATTATTGTTGTTTGAAGACAAGACCTTGCACTCTAGTGCAAGCCAGCCTCCAACTCACTGTGATCTTCCTGCTTCTGGTTGTGGAGTTGTGTTTGCTGATGCTGTTTTAGAAATAAAATCCCACTGGAGTTCTGACTATCCTGGAACTCGCAGATCTGCTGGTCTCTGTCCCTCAAGGCCTGGGATGAAAGGCATAGGCCACCACACATGGCAGTTTTTATTATTGTTATTATATTGCGTTTTTTTGCTTTTTTTGTTTGTTTGTTTTGTTTTTGTTTTTGTTTTTTTGAGACAGGGTTTCTCTGTCCTGGAATTCACTCTGTAGACCAGGCTGGCCTTGAACTCAGAAATCCACCTGCCTCTGTCCCCCAAGTGCTGGGATTAAAGGCTTGTGCCACCACGCCTGGCTGCATTTTTTTTTAATCTTGTGTATGTGAACATATGCAGAGGTGAGAGGGCAATGTATAGGAGTCAGTTCTCACCTCCCATCATGTGGGTTCCAGGGATTGAATTTAGGTTGTCAGGCTTGGTAGCATATGTGGCCAGCCTTGTAGGTTGAATTTTTTTTTTTTTTTTTGGTTTTTCGAGACAGGGTTTTTCTATAGCCCTGGCTGTCCTGGAACTCACTTTGTAGACCAGGCTGGCCTCGAACTCAGAAATCACCTGCCTCTGCCTCCCGAGTGCTGGGATTAAAGGCATGAGCCACCATGCCCGGTGAATTTTTGTTTTTTGACATATGTGTATTCAGTGCATTCTCATTGGCCTCAGCATTTATTTATGCAAACCGTAGTTTCTGACCCCTTTGGTGTAGATAGAACTGGTTGTGCTGTGAGCATCTCATTTGCTAGGTGTCCATTGAGACAGGGTGTGCTCTAGGATAGAAGGCTCATCTCTTCATTAGCTGACTACTTAGCTGAGTCTTCACTTCTCAGGCCATGGGCCGTTTTTTTCTTGTTAGGGGGGGTGTCTTCCTCCCTGCCCCACCCCACTCCAAGGGTTTCTCTGTGTAGCCTTGTCTGTATCTTGGAACTTACTTTGTAAGCTAGGCTGGTCTTGAACTGAGAGATTCACCTGCCTCTGCCTCCTAAGTGCCACTGCTGCCAGGCGGAGTGTGTATATGTGGGGGTGGGATGGGGTATCTTGAGTTATAGTTTGCCTTAGGGTTTCCATTGCTGTGAAGAGACACCGTGACCAAGGCAACTCTTATAAAGGACAACATTTAGGGGCTGGAAAGATCGCTTTGCCGTTTAGGAGCATTGACTACTATCAGGTTCTGACTTCAATTCTGAGCAACCACATGGTGACTCACAACCATCTGTAATGTGGTCAGATGCCTTCTTCTGGTGTGTCTGAAGACAATAACCGTATACCCACATACATTAAATAAGTCATTTTTAAGAAAACTACAGAAACCCATTCTATAAAAATCAGACAGTAACAATAAAGGACTTTTTTAAAATTGGAATGTTTGTTTGTTTGTTTGTTTACATTTCAAATGTTATCCCCTTTCCTGGTTTCCTTGCCAAAATAACACCCTACCCCCACCCCCCTGCTCACCAACCCACCCACTCCCACTTCCTGGCCCTGGCATTCCCTCACACTGGGGCATAGAGCCTTCATAGGACAACAGGCCTCTCTTCCCATCGATGTCTGACTAGGCCATCCTCTGCTGCATATGCAGATGGAGCCATGGGTCCCACCATGTGTGCTCTTTGGTTGGTGGTTTAGTCCCTGAGAGATCTGGAGGTACTGGTTAGTTCATATTGTTGTTCCTCCTATGGGGCTTCAAACCCCTTCAGCTCCTTAGGTCCTTTCTCTAGCTCCTTCATTGGGGACCCTATGCTCATTCCAATGGATGGCTGTGAGCATCCACTTCTGTATTTCTCAGGCACAAGGACAACATTTCATTGGGGCTGGCTTACAGGTTCAGAGGTTCAGTCCATTATCAGCAAGGCAGGAGCATGGCAGCATCCAGGCAGGCATGGTGCAGGAAGAGCTGAGAGTTCTACATTTTCATCCAAAGGAAGCCAGGACCAGACTGTTTTTCAGGTGGCTAGGAGAAGGGTTTCAAAGCCCATACCTACCATGACACACTTCTTCCAACAAAGCCACATCTCCTAACATTGCCACTCCCTAGGCCAAGCGTATTCAAACAGCACAAGTTTTTTTTGTTTTCTTCTTTCTCCCTATGCCACCCAGGCTGGACTAGTCTAGTCACCCTTCGGACTCAGTTTCCCACGTACTAGGATTACAGTCCTGATCTACCATAACTCGACAGCCTATTCGTTTTGACACACAGACCCTTGGTGGTACTTCCACCTTTTGTTTCCCCCAGGGACATTTCACATAACAAACTCTTCTGGAGCCAAAGTAGGAAGTTGGGAGCACAAAGCCATCAGGCTACACAGGTAGTAAGGCAACCTGGGCTGCTTAGCAAGACCCTTTCTCAGAAAATAATCACCAAACCAAACCAATAGAAAGCAGAAGAGGGCTCAATGGTAGAGATTTTGTCTAGAATGCCTGAACCATTGGTTTAATCCCCATGTACTGAAATAAATAAATAAATAAGGAAAGAAAGAAAGAAATTACAAATTTACTTTAAACTTTTTTGTTGTTTGTTTAGCCTTTGGCTGTCCTGGAATTTGTAGTATCTGCTGACTTCTGCCTCTTGAGTGCAAGGATTAAAGGTGTGAGCCATACCTGGGTTAATCTTATAAGCAACCCAGGGAGACAGAACAGTAAAACAATAGCTGGTTTATGGCAACATCCTTCATTTTAGGATCTTTCCTTCAGGATTAAGGCTTTTAAAACCTCATCATCCCAGTTGAAATGATTGGCCTGTGTGGGGAACCTGACTTTTACCATCCCAATCTTGGTTTCTTAGATCTAGCTTGGTGACCTGAAACTTTTTTGTGAGTGATTCCATTTTGATGTGTTTGTCAGGGTCTTGGGGCCTTGTGTAGTAGCAGGTTAGTCTAAAACAATGGCTTTGTGTAACTTTTTTTAGCAGATTGTTTTACCTGAGTAGATAGGGAGTTTTCAAAACATATTTACCACCAGAAGTGTCTTCTCTTACATAAGTATTGCTTCTTTTGTTCATTCAGCTACTACTGCCTACCAGCAGCCAGGGGAATCTGTGCTGGATCAGAGGTACCCATGGGTTCATGACTGTGACTGGGTCAGTCACTAGCCAGAAGATGAGAATTTGATAGGTGTGTGTGTTTTCAAGTCCCCTGCATGGAAACCATCTGCTTTCCTCCCTGACATCTCAGAGCCTTTTCCATCCTAGGCACCAGCCCCATGGCTGAGTCTATGCCCTTAGGCCGGACGGAAAGCATACTTTACCCCAGTGCTGTGAATTGACTGCAGGGTTTAGAATACATGCTAAAAAAATGCTCTACTATCTTGCTGTCCCCCAATTCATACTGTTTCTAGTATTGCAGAATTAGCTTATTTTTAATAAAATTTCTCAGCAAGCTGAGAGTTGTTTGCTGTTTGATGATGATGGTGATATTTCTTGCGTGTGCATGTGTGAAGGTGAGCCTCGGCACTCATGTGCAGGTTAGAGGACAACTTGCAGGAGTCATTTCTTTCCATCTACCAAACTCAGGTCTCAGGCTTGGCAGCAAGTCCCCTTAACTTACTGAGTCCCCTCACTGGCCATTCCTTGCTCCTTAGAGATGAGTTAAGGGCGCCGGAGAGGTAGCTCAGTGGCTTTGTACTTACTGGTTTTCTAGAGGATCTGAGTTTGGTCCCAAGCATGCACTTGAAGTGCCTCACAACTTCTTGTAATTCTAGTTCAAGGACATCTGACACCCTTCTAGCCTCTGGGCACCTGCACTTAAGTGTCATACACTTGTATAAACACATATACATAAATAAAAATAAAAAATACGTCTTTTAAAAATAGATGAAGTAAACAAGGATCACAGAGGTGAAAATTTCTTCCCCAAATTATAGCCTGAGTGAGTAAGTAGGTGAGCTGGGGTTTGAACCACTGTCTGACTGACTCCAGAGGCCAACTGTGTTTTCTAGAATTGCTGCTGCTTGCATAGGAAGAAAAAGGGTGGGAGGCATAAAAATGGTCTTTCCTTCCTTCCTTCCTTCCTTCCTTCCTTCCTTCCTTCCTTCCTAGGCAGGATTTCTTTGTGAGCCCTGGCTGTGCAATCTTAGACCAGGCTGGCCTCCAACTCAGAGATCTGCTTGCCTCTGTCTCCCAAGTGCTGGGATTGACGGTGTGTGCCACCACGCCTGTTTTTCCGTCTGTGTGACAGTAGAGCACACAGAGCACTCAGAGCAGGAATGTGGGCAGATGCTTCTTGTTGCTTCCATTTAGTTTGTCTGTGTTGCTTATGCCAAGGCCTGGCTCTCCCTCACTTTAGGATGCTGTGAGTTAGACAAACAGCAGTGACAATGAACATCTTGCAGATTTGTTTTGACAAGTATGAGGCTTAATGTCCCCAATGGTTTTATATGGGCAGTCTTATTTAGTTCTCCCCAGAAATGCTGTATTGGGAGTATACAGCTGAGTAATAGAACACATATTTAGGGCATACAGACCCTGGTTTCCATCTCTAGCACTGAAATAAAGACATAAATAAAATAAAGGTCTATTTGGAATTGAGTGACTTGAAAGACAAGAACTTGCACTGTTGGGTGTAAGGCTCACTTAGCTCAGCTTGAAGGCTGAGTTCCAGAGGACCTCATACAGATTTATTTGTAAGTCATCCAGGAGAGATTTGTTTTCAAAATTTAAGGTCCCAAAGAAGTAATACAATTTGGATTTTTACTTCTTGGGGTGGGGATGGTGGTGGTGGTGGTGGGGTGGTGCTGGCATTAAATTCCCTGAGATTCTTCTGTCTCTGCCTCCCAAGTGCTGGATTAAAGGAATACATTTGGCTTGGAGTTTATACAAATACACTTGCAATCCCAATATCCAAGACGCAATCCTGGCCTACGTATGAGACCTGGTCTCCAACAAAATGAAGCATGACCAAATAGCTAGTGGATAGGGTGTAGCTTAGTGATAGAGCCCTTGGCTGGCATGCAAGAAACTGAGATTCAGTGGCCTGCAGTGGATATAAAACAGCAATAAATACTAAGCTGGATGTGGTGAGTCACTCCTGAAACCCCAGTGCTAGGACTTTGGGCAGGAGGATTGTCAAAAGTTCAGTACCAGCTTGGGTAACATAGTAATATCTAGGCCGGCTAACAAGACCCCGTTTCAAAAAAACAAACTCAAACCAAAAGTGATTCTAATTTTGGAGCTATTGCTTCTGGGCACATGTCTCTATAGAGAGTAACTCTGCCTACCCCACTCCCTTGCAGACTTGTACAGACATGCTGGCTAAGATGACAGGCTTTGGTTTCCTAGTCAAGATGCTGGGTGGATGGAATAGAAAGTGCCTGCTATGCTTGATGCTCCTGCCTTCTTCCTGTCGTCTGTCAGCAGTGTACCATCTGTCCCAAGCAGCAGGCGGGCCTTCCCTGTTCTTGCAGCGAGCACAGTGAAATAGCTTCTGTCTGCTGCCTTCCAGATCCTTCTGCCACATTCTCCCTACTTTATTTCTAGTTAAGTGGTCATAGTTTCTGTTCCACGTAGAAAGAATTTTAAAATCTGATTTGTAATGTCCTTTGTTTTTGGTTTCTTTTTTATTATTTGTGTGTGTACTAGCTGGTTTTGTGTCAACGTGACACAGCTGGAGTTAACACAGAGAAAGGAGCTTCAGTTGACGAAATGCCTCCATGAGATCCAGCTGTAAGGCATTTTCTCAATTAGTGATCAAGGGTGGGAGGGTCCTGTCCATTGTGGGTGGTGCCATTCCTGGACTGGTAGTCTTGGGTTCTATAAGAAAGCAGGCTGAGCAAGCCAATAAAAAACATCCCTCCATGGCCTCTGCATCAGCTCCTGTATCCTGACCTACTTGAGTTCCAGTCCTGATCTCCTTTGGTGATGAACATCAATGTGGAAGTGTAAGCTGAATAAACCCTTTCCTCCCCAACTGACTTCTTGGTCATGATATTTGTGCAGGAATAGAAACCCTGACTAAGACAGTGTGTGTGTGTATGTGTGTGTTTGTCTGCTGTCTGTTTGTCTGTGTGTGTGTCTGTGTACATAGTATCACAATGTGCCTATGGAGGTCAGAACAGCTTACAGATGACTTTAGTCTGTTTTCTCCTATAGGGATGGAACAGGGTCTCTGCATGATGCAGACTAGCTTGCCTGAGAGTTATGGGCAGTTCTGTCTCAATCTCCCACCTTACTACAGGAGATCTGGGCTTACAGATGTGTCCATCTGGCATTTTTACCTGAGTTTCAGGGATCAAGCTGAAATGTGCAGGCTTGTTGTGGCAAGTGGGCTTACCCACTGAGCCATCTCATCTACCACTTGGTGTCTTTCTCTCTTTATTTCTTTCTTTTATATTTTTATTTTATATGTATGGGTGTTCTTGCATATGTGTCTGTGCCTGCTGCTCACCCTAGAAGCCGGAAGAAGCAAGAAGATCTCTTGGAATTGGAGTTACAGAAAGTTATGAGCTGCATTGTGGGTTCTGGGAATTGAACCTGGGTTCTCTGGAAGAGCAGATAATGCTCTTAACCATTAACCACTGAGACGGCTTTTCAGCTCCTGCTTTCTTTTAGGATTCTTTGTACTGATCATGTTTCATGTTTTGGTGTCCATTACATCCTCCTCCCCCTATGTCTCTATGTATGTATGTATGTATGTATGTATGCATGCATGCTACAGCTGTCTTCAGACACCCCAGAAGAGGGCATCAGATCCCGTTACAGGTGGTTGTGAGCCACCATGTGGTTGCTAGGAATTGAACTCAGGACCTCTGGGAGAGCAGTCAGTGGTTTTAACCGCGGAGCCACCTCTCAGGCCCTGGTTCACACCTCTTCTAAAACACAGGTTCTTACTGTGTGGCCAGGGTTGATCTCGATTTAAAATTGTAATCCTCTTAACCTTTCAAATCTGTTATTGCAGACATGTTCAGTGTCATGTCTGCCTTATCTTCATTTTTATTTTGTATGTTTCTTGTTTGTCTGTTTTGTTTTAATTATGTGAACGGATATGCATGTTAAGTTTAGATGCCTGAGGAGGCCAGAAACATTGGGTCCCCTGGTGCTGGAGTTGGATGTAAATGTTTGGTTGCTGCCCAGCATGGGTGTCAGCAACCAAGCTCCAGCTCTGCAGGAGCAGTACGTGCTCCTCACTGCTGAGCCAGCTTTCCATCCACCTCACCTTTTTTTTTTTTTTTTTTTTTTTTTTTTGAGACAGGGTTTCTCTGTGTAGCCCTGGCTGTCCTGGAACTCACTTTGTAGACCAGGCTGGCCTCGAACTCAGAAACCCGCCTGCCTCTGCCTCCTGAGTGCTGGGATTAAAGGCGTGCGCCACCACCGCCCGGCGATTTTTTTTTTTTTTTTTTTTTTTTTAAAGGAAGATGAACTAATGTTTCTTCTGTTTGAAGTATTCTTCAGTGACATCTGTCCCTTGGACATAGTTGCAACCAGTCATTTCACATCTAGTTCAGCTTTGCACAGTCTTGCCGATTCCTCTAACTGTCCTCCTGTCATCAACCCTGATTGGGTTATTTGGAACTCAGGACAAAGGGCCTGCCCAGTGCTTCCGTATCTTGTCACAGATGGGTGCAGGCATACAGAGATGGACTGGGCACTTGTCCAAGGCTTGGCGGCAGCTTTGTGACTTCACACATCCAGTAGCAATGCCCTTTCAGCCTTGGTGGTGGGGTATGAGAGAACCTAAGCCTGTGCTTCTATGTGACTTGGTGACAGCAAGCTTCCCTCCCTCCCTCTCTCCTTCCCTCCCTCCCTCTCTCCCTCTTTTTCTTTCTTTTTTTTTAAGACTTACTTTATTTATTTCATGCATATGAATACACTGTCTGAAGAAGACACACCTGAAGAGGGCATCGGATCCCATTAGAGATGGTTGTGAGCCACCATGTGATTTCTGGGAATTGAACTGAAGTTCTCTGGAAGAGCAGTCTCTCCAGCCCCCTTTTTGTTTTTTCAAGGCACAGTTTTTTTATATAGCATTGACTGTGTTGGAACTCAAGATATCCCCCTGCCTCTGCCTCCATAGTGCCGGCTCAAAGGTGTGTGCTGCTACCGCCACCACCTGGCTTCTCTTCATTTCATTTCATTTATTTATTTATTTATAATTATTTTTTATTGGATATTTTATTTATTTACGTTTCAAATGGTATCTCCTTTCCTGGTTCCCCCCTTCAGAAACCACCTATCCCATTCTCCTCTCCCTGCTTATGAGGGTGTTCCTTCACCTACCCACCCACTCCTGCCTCCCTGTCCTAGATTTCCGTACACTGGGGCATCTTTCGAGCCTTTATAGGACCAAAGACCTCTCCCATTGATGCCTGACAAGGCCATCCTCTGCTACATATGCAGCTGGAGCCATGTGTACTCCTTGGTTGGTAGCTTAGTCTATGGGAGCTCTGGAGGGGGGTCTTCTAGTTGGTTGATATTGTGGTTTTTTTCTTATGGGGTTGCAAACCCCTTCAACTCCTTCAATCCTTTCTCTAGCTTGGGGACCCCACGCTCAGTCCAGTGGTTGGTTGTGAGCATCTGCCTCTGTATTTGTAAGGCTCTGGCAGGGCCTCTCAGGAGATAGGGCCTTTCAGCAAGCACTTCTTTGCATCCACAATAGTGTTTGGGTTTGGTGACTGTATATGGGATGGATCCCCAGGTGGGGCAGTCTCTGGATGGCCTTTCTTTTAGTCTATGGTCTATACTTTGTCTCCATATTTGCTCCTGTGAGTATTTTGTTCCCCTTTCTTTTCTTTTTTCTTTTTCTTTTCCTTTTTCTTTTTCTCTTTCTCTTTCTTTCTTTCTTTCTTTCTTTCTTTCTTTCTTTCTTTCTTTCTTTCTTTCTTTCTTTCTTTTTATGGTTTTTCGAGACAGGGTTTCTCTGTGTAGCCCTGGCTGTCCTGGAACTCACTCTGTAGACCAGGCCTTGAACTCAGAAATCCACTGCCTCTGCCTCCCAAGTGCTGGGATTAAAGGCGTGCACCAACACTTCCCGGCTTTGTTCCCCTTTCTAAGAAGGATCGAAGCACCCATGCTTTGGTCTTCCTTCTTCTTCTTTTTTTTTTTTTTGTTTTTTTGAGACAGGGTTTCTCTGTGTAACTCTGGCTGTCCTGGAGCTCACTTTGTAGACCAGGCTGGCCTCGAACTCAGAAATCCGCCTGCCTCTGCCTCCTGAGTGCTGGGATTAAAGGCGTGCGCTACCACTCCCGGCGGTCTTCCTTCTTCTTGAGCTTCAAGTAGTCTGTGAATTGTATATCTCTTCACTGTTCCGTTTATTTATTAATTATTTAATTTATTAATTTATTGATTATTTTAAGCTAACCTTTCTTTTCTAAGAATTGTATGTGTTTATGTGTGCTTTTGCTGTGTGTGTATGAGAGTTGAGTGAACATAGATTTGTTATGGAAAGGACTCTCTTGGGGGGTGGGGTGGAGGTGAGGCTCCCAGGAAGGAATTCCTGCTTTTCTGAATTGCCAATTGCTCACATTTAGTTAGTGATTTACTCTGTGCCAAGCCTAAATCTAAAAGATTTACATGCAACCAACACGTCACAGGACTCTGAGTTGGCTACTTTTATTATGCCCATTTTATGAACAAGGCAACAGGAACAGCGCAGGTGTAAATGGTAAGTTTGGGATCCACTTGGCATTTGTGTTGAGGTCTCATGCGATCCAGACTGGCTTTGAATTTACCATGAAGCAAAGGATGCCTCTTCATCTTCCTGCCTCCACTTCCCAAGATTGTAGGTTTGACCTGTAATGCCCTGCTTATGGGATCTGAATATAGGTGGTCTCATCTGATAATCCTAATATTCAAGATGCTCAGGTAGCAGGATTGCTGCAAGATTGAGGCCCAATGTGCTACAAAGTTAAGACCTTGCCCCCAAAAGTAAGAGAGGGCTGGAGCTGTAGTTCATGAGGAAGGGACAAGGAAAACAGCAGTAACAGTAATGCGTAGTCGGCGTCTAGCTGCTTCTGGCTAGCAGCGTGGCTATATTTATTATTATTTTAAAGATATTTTACCAGGCATTGGTGGCACATGCCTTTTATCTCAGCGCTCGGAAGGCAGAGGCAGGCAGATTTCTGAGTCCAGCCTGGTCTAGAGTCTAGGACAGCCAGGGCTACACAGAGAAACTCTGTCTCGAAAAAACAAAAAATCAAAAAACAAAAACAAAAAAAACCCAACTTTGTGCTTGAGTGGGTTTGTATGGACCTGAGTACAGTGCTCTATGAGCATGTTGGATCGCCTAGAGCTAGAGTTACGGGTGGGGTGGTTGTTGAGCAGGGAGTGTGCTTTACACTGAGCGATCTCTCCAGCCCTGGCTTGTTATTATTTTTGAGATAGTGTTGCTGCTAGGTAGGCAGGGTACTTGCCTTGTAGCCCAGTCTGGTTCAAACTCACAGTGATCTTCCTGCCCTCCTGAGTGCTGGGATTAGATATACGTTACTCATTATTATACATCAGACACATGTCTGTGTATGTTTTGGCCCAGTGGTTTTGAACTAGGGCATGCTAGACTGGGCTCTGTCAGTAAGCTATGCCCCCAGTCCCTGGAGGTATGTCTTTGATCCCATGCTGAGTGCTGAGCTTGGAACGGAGAGCAGAGTCCCTGTAATTAATTCTAATGTGAAGAGTTAAACTCTGTGCAAAGTTCATGTAAAACCCCCTGCGGGAGAGCAGTTAATTTCATAGGGGGAATTTCAAAAGCTTCACAGAGGTGACTTTTGAAGTTAGTTTGTTCAGTTACTGCCAGATGCAGGCAGTCTTTAGGGGCTGACATTCCAGTGGACGAAACAGACCATGGATGATAGCATGCGTACAGTGATCTTCACTTGGGATTGTTGGATGCTTTCTTCATGGTAGGTTAGCATTTACTGGAGAAAGCCCACAGGGATGAAGTGCCATTGTTATCACATCTGTGTGTCCCACTGCTGCTGTATACATTGGTCATCTGTAGGGTCCTCCACTGTGAATTTTTCCTGGTTCCTTCACATTTTGTAAAGAACTTACTTCCTTTGGATCACAATTAAAGAGTAGAGAGTTTGGTCCATCCATCCATCCATCCATCCATCCAGGTGTGCACGTGCATGCCTGAGTACTGGGGATCTGAACTTACGTCATTTTTTTGCATGGCAAACAGTTTACTGATTAAGTAGTCTCCTAGCCTGATAAAATGCTTTCAGTATTAAGTTTAATATCATTTTACAGGTGGAAGACATTGGATAAAGAAAGAAAAAGTAAATATAATTTGTTTAGGCCAAGGTTTCCCTCTGTGGCCTGTGTTTTTCTTGAACTCACGCTGCTCCTTCTGCCTCAGCCTCTCGAGTGTTATCATTACTACTGTGATCTATCTCATTCTGTTCAAATAGACTTTTATTTTATTTTGTATTTACCTCTCCCTACCTGTTTTTTGACAGTCATGTAGTCTAGGCTAACCTTGAGTAGGCTTGGTAGCAAAGGATGGCATTAAACTCTTGATCATCCTGTCTATACTTCTCAAGAGTTAAAGGCATGTGCCACCATGCTTGGCTCTTAAATTCTTTTTGTGTATGCATGGAGATCAGAGGAAAACTTGGAGGAAGCAGTTCTATCCTTCTACTGTCTGGGCATGTGAGAATTGAACTTAGGTCATCAAGTTTGTTAGCACACATTTTCTCTTCTTGAGTAATCTTGCTGGTCCCTGGTTGGCACTTTTATGTTATTTTAAAACATCTTTATTGAGCTAGGTGTATACTTGTAATCGCAGTTCTTGGGTAGGCTAAGTCACAAGGATTTTTAAGTTCAAGGGTAGCTTAGGCTATGGCATAGCAAGACCGTTAGATGGAGGGATTATTTAGAAAGGACTTTAGTATCGGAGTACACTCACTCATCTTAAGCTTATCTCGATGGCCTTTTCATACACATACCTCTATGTAGTAGCCAACCAAACGTAAGATGGTATTGGACCCCTCAGAAGACTGTGCCCTCACTGAGTTCCATAGCTCCTCCCTCCTCAGAAGGAAGCCTTGTGTGCATTTCAAGTGAGTTCTGGCAGCACCAGCAGCTTATTAAGTGTTATTCTGGCTATGTTCAGAATCCTGATTGCAGGAGTTGAAGAACATGGAGGTCTGACATAACTGGGGTCCCAAGGCAGTTATGATGGTCGGAGAGAGGCCAGAAGTTAAAAGATATTTTTAAAAGACTTACTTATTTTATTTGATGTGTATGAGTGTTTCCCCTGCATGTATGTATATGCACCACATGCATGCCTGGTGCCCTTAGAGGTCAGAAGTGGGTGGTGGATTCCCTAGAACAGGAGTAATGGGTTATAAGCTACCATGTGCCATGTGAGTGCTGAGAGTTAAACCTGAGTTCCCTGTAAGAGCAACAAGTGCCCTAAACCACTGAGCCTCCCTCCAGCCCCTGACAGCGTTTTTTTTGGGGGGGTGGGGTGGGGGAGGTTCTTGAGACAGGGTTTCTCTGTGTAGCCCTGGCTGTCCTGGAACTCACTCTGTAGGCCAGGCTGGTCTGGAACTCAGAAATCCGCCTGCCTCTGCCTCCCAAGTGCTGGGATTAAAGTCGTGTACCACCACTGCTCGGCTGACAGCTATTTTTTTTAGGAAGTGAGTCAAAAGTATGAGATGGTTTCCAGGATATGAGACTGAGAGCTAGGGGCATCAGAAGGACATCAGTGGAAGTCATCTAAGCTTGAAAACACCATGCATTGAATGCTGAGAGAATGCTAAATAGGAATGGTTGGGAGAAGGGACTAGAAGGGGAAGTTTAAGCAGAAAAGAGATGTCTTTGGATCTCTGGCAAGAGCAGGAAACTGATACTGCCTGTTTAGTCTCTTAAGTATTTACTGAATGGTGCTACCTCTGGCCTCTGCTTAGTTTTGATGGGAGGGGCTCAGGGTTTCCTGTACTATTCTGAGGGGACTGGGACTGAGAGACAAGATGAATTCAAGATGAAGACTCTTCCTCAATTGAAACTATCGGGTGTTGATTAGCAGCAGTGGCAAAGTGTAAGGAGGGCTGGCACCAAAACAAGTAGAGTTTTCCAGAGTTCATTAGCTGGCCCTTTCTTTTTCCATCTCTGTCTTCTCTCTAGCAAAAGCTGCTGGTGCCTTGGAGTGTTGCTTTTGTGCATCTAAGTCTCTGGCTTCTGCTGTGTGGTCTGAGCCAGGAATAGACAGGCGCTGACTCCAACAGCACAATGAGTTGCTGTATGTTTGCAGAAGAGACTATTTATATAAAGAACAATCTGGAAGCAGCCTCGGTACCCAAATCCAGGGCAAAAAAATTAAGACAAATTTTGGGCTGGCCACTAGAGAGACAACTAGATAGCTATGAGGGGAGGCTGTTGATGGATTTGTCACTACTGGATAGCTAAAAGGTTAGGCTGTCTACGGACCTGTCACTACTAGTGTATATACACGTGAGCTAGTGAGACGGCTCAGGGTTAAGAGCACCAGCTGATCTTCCAGAGGACCTGGGTTCAAGTCCTAGCTCCCACATGGCAGCTCACAATTGCCTGCAACTCCAGTCTCAGGGAATCTGACACCCTCACAGAGACACAAATGCAGGCAAAACACTGATACACAGAAAATAAAAATAAATCGTTTTGAAAAAGCAGAGGTCTTTTTGAAGGATTTGGAATTACAGGAGTTAGATGCTGATGCTGATCTTCTTAGCACTTAGATTCCCGCCCCGCTCACATGTGAAATGGATGTAGTGATGGTGATGGTTCTTAAATCCTTGTGGGATTGTGGTAAAGTCATGTGAGGTTCCTTACTACAGAGTCCTTTGTAAAGCTTGAAGTAAGCCATACATGTGGATGTTTTTGTTTCTGTTATTTAGACTAGGTCTGTCTATATAGCCTTGGCTGGCCTGGGACTCACTCTATTGACCTGGCTGGCCTGAAACTTGCCTCCCAAGTACTGGGAGTAAAGACATTCACCATTACTCCAAGCTGTGTTTTTTTAAAGGGTGGTGGTGGTGGTGGTGGTGGTGGTTATATTAAAATTAGTTTGTGTGTTTATAGAGGACAGCTTGTGGTTGTCATTTTTCTCCTACCATGTGGGCTCCAGGGATCAAACCAAGTCTGTCCTCTATCTGCTAAGTCAGTCATCTTGAGGGTTGTTGTGTGTGTCACTTATAGTCCAGGCTACCCTCCAAACCTGTGCAGTCTTCCTCTCTCAGCTTTCCTAGTGCTAGGATTATGAGCTACCACACCCAGTTTATATGAGTTATTAATAGTTGAAAATCACTGTTTACTCCAGTAATTGTAAACTGGCAACTTATACAGTTGGAGTAGTTCCTAATATTCTTGCTTTTTGTTTTGGCAGCCCTGGGGATGGTGCCCAAGGTGTTACACAAGCTAATACAAGCTCACTGGGCCACACCCTAGCCCTGGAGTAGGCGTTCAGAAGGAGATGCCTCCCTTCCAGTTCATATGTGTGTGTGTGTGTGTGTGTGTGTGTGTGTGTGCGCGCGCGCGCGCGCGCGCGCGCGCGTGCGTGCATGCTCAAGCATGTGTGTATGTGCATGTGTGTGGGCTCTTGGGACCAGATCCCTTCCCAGCATTGCCAGTTGTAATGTGAGCTTTGATAACAGGCAGTTTTATTTTACTCTGAAGGGCAAGCCTGAGCAACAAGCCATGCTACAGCTTGGGGCCCACAGTATGAACAAGTTAACATTGTATCCCAGAATTAGAGCAGGCAATTTTTGCTCCTCTGTACATGCCTGTGGAGTCAGCCCTTCCAGGACTTGGTAGGAATTTTGGGTCTCCAGCTCTCCTTTCCTTGATGAGCCTAGATATGATGGTTTATACAGTAGCTTTCAGAAGTATTTCTTAAACCAGAAAAGCCCAGATCTCTACTTTTAGAAAACCACAAGAATCCTGCAAATACTACTTTGTTAGTTCTTAATTACATTATAGCAAGTTTCCTTAGAGTTTAGCGGTTTGAGGTTTGAAAGAAGGTTAAACATTTGTTATCCTCCAAGTTTCTGTGTGTCAGAATTCAGGAGCAACCTACCTGGGAGGTTCTGGTTCAGGCTTGGAGTTCAAAGTGGCATAGTCATAGAGTTGGGGACTTTGCTGTGAGTGCTTGAGGGGATGCCTTGATTCCCCACCATACAGGCCTTTCCATAGAAACTAATGTTTTCACAATGTAGCACCTGTTTGTTCTCTGCTTTCCCATGATGGGAACCCAAGAGCCTATAGACTAACGCAGCATATTGTGTATGGTAAAATACATGTAACTTGCTGGGTAACCTCAGTGTTCAGGGGACGGAGGCAGGAGGCCAGACTCGTCAGTTCTAGGCCAGGTAGGCTTGTACAACAAGAATCCCCTCCCAAATAACATTAACCCTTCCACCAAAAATTAAATACATAGATTGATTGTTTTCCTTTCAATATTTAGGTTTTTGGGGTTATATCGGGTTGTTAGGCTTGGCAGCAAATACCTTTACCAACTGAGCCATTTCACCAGCCCAAGGTTACTATTGTAACCATTTTAAGCATCTAATTATAAATATTTGTTTTATGGTTATATACATATATGCACACACACACACATATATATGTATACACACACACACATACATATATGGGCTGGAGAGATGGCTCAGCGGTTAAGAGCACTGTTTGCTCTTACAGAGGTTCTGAGTTCAATTTCCAGCAACCACATGGTGGCTCACAACCATTAATAATGGGATCCAATGCCCTCTTCTGGTGTGTCTGAAGTCAGCTACAGTGTACTGACATACGTAAAATAAATAAGTCATATATATATGTGTGTGTGTATACACACACACATGTATGTATATGTATACACATGTGTATGTGTGTGTGTGTGTGTGTGTATATATATATATATACATATATATATATATGGATAGCAGTGTAAGGCACCTAGCTGGCGAGATGGAAATGATCTCATCTATAAACTGTTATACAATAAACTATGCAGAACCATTTATTTATTTATTCATTCATTTATTTAATATATATGGGCGTTTTGCCTGCATGTATGTTTGTGTACCATGTCTGGAGCCCACAGAGGTTGTCAGATCCCCCTGGAATTGGTGTTACAGATCTTTGTGAGCTGCAAAGTGGGTACTGGAAATTAAACCTGGGTCCTCTGGAAACAAACACATGTGAGCGTCTGTCCAGCACCAATAGGAACTTTTGTGTGACCTAGTTTTGGAAGTCCCCTACCATTCCTTCTGACACATTAATTCAAGCAGAGGATAATCAGACCCCACTTTTGAAGGCAAGGGTGTGCACCTATTTCATAGGTCCTGCTTTCCTCTGGCGTGAGGTCTGAGACAGTGAAGATGTGGGCGTGTTCTGAGGTCTCCTTTGCTTTCTGTGTTCCTCCTTTACGGTCTTGGCAATTCCTCACAGTCTGTTCTCAGTACTGGCTCAAGGTCAGAATGAGAAGAACTGGTGTGGATTAACAGCCACCCAGGCTTGAGTGGTGGTTCGGATTGCTTGTTCTGTTCTGCCTGACTTTGAGTTCAGTTACCTTCATGTCTCTCTAGTGTCAGGAAATAGGGTCTGCTTTGGCACATTCGTATATATGTTATTATGTCCACTTGTCCACTGCATGTATGTTAATATCAGAGGCTATGTCTCAAAACTATGCTTTCTTTGAAGAAAGCTTATATTCTCATTCTCTCTCTCTCTCTCTCTCTCTCTCTCTCTCACACACACACACACACACACACACACACACACACACAAGTAATAGTTATACATGTGGGGAGACAACTTACTGGCTAGTGGAAGGAAAAAGAATTTTGTATGAAGATTTGGGGACTGGGATCCTACTGGGAATGGTAGTTGAGTTATTAGATTATTTTTCTGTGTTGGTCCTAAGTGGATGAGTAAGCTGTAAAGGATTATAGAGTCTTACTGAGCTTGGTCCCTACTGCTGAGGAGTGCATTATCTTAGAAGCAGAGGTAATGCCTGCAGCTGGTTTTCCTTTTTAGTTCTCTTTAAGATGAGTCTGCTCTGCTGGGCATGTTTGTCAAGTCTGGGTTTCACAGAAGGGAGCTTCTTCATGCTTTAAAGGTTACATTAAAGGTGACAGCTAGAAACAAAGCTTTGATTATCTTAAGCTTGTAGACATTTTGAAGTCATTGCAAGGATTGTTGGAAAGGCATGTGGTTAATTGCAAACAGTTGTTTTAGTAGTTGTTGATTACACAGTGATGATCTGGCATCTTGACCTTTTTTTATGTTCTTGGTTTTTTTTTGTTCTTTCTTTCTGTTTCTCATTTTCTCTCTCCTTCCCTCTCTTATCCTCCTTCTAGCCCCACTTTTCCTTTCTAAATTATAAAGCCCAGGCTGGGCTAAGCTGTGGCAGTTTCTTGCTTCAGCCTCCTGAGTGCTGGGATTACCGCTGTGTTAGGCCATCTTTTCTTATCACCCATTTATGGGACTGAGCTAGGAAGCTCGATAAAAATGGTCCACATTTCATAACGCACAGTGAACCTCTTGGAGACTCTGTAGACCAGAGAACTCCCTGGAGACCTTTCCTGGAGACCTTTAGGCCAGCATATCCTGGGCCAGGGACAACTTTTTTAAAACGTTATTTCTGAGTGCCTGGGGATCATAGGACAGTTTGCAGGGGTTCATTCTCTCCTTCTACTGTGTGACCCTGCTCAGGCTGGCAGGCTTAGTGGTTGGCACTTTTACCTATGTGTTGCTATCTTGCTGGCTAAAGACTGGTTGGCAAGCACTCCTCTGGGGCCTAGCTGCTCATTGGTAAGGATCAGGCAGAGTAGCTGCTTCCTGAATTTCCTTGTTGGTTTTTCCCTCTCTACTGTCTGATTAACTTGACTGCGTTCTTTCCCAGAAACACTCCCAGCCTGTTTTTTAAATTATTTACTTCTTGAGATAAGGTCTCTAGCCCAGGTTAACCTCAGACTGAAGGTAAGCTTGAACCTGATTTAGCTGCCTCTGCTTCCGGAGTGCTGAGATTCCAGGTGTGTGCCACAAGGCCTAGTTTCCACAACCTTTTGACTCATGGAGAACTTCTGCCATCTCCCAGAGTTGAGGCCAGTCATCACCTCTTCTGCAGAGCTGCCTTGCTTTCTTCTCTTCGGTTCTCCCTTTCTCTGCCTTTTGCTTTTCTGAATCCTACTCTAATTACAGAGTCTTCTGTCGTTGGAAGTGTTGCTCTTTCTGCTATTCCTTCTGTAGACATAGGCTTATTGTGAGTTCCAGGCTAGCCAGAGTTACATAGTGAGACTCTGTCTCTAAAGAAAAAAAAAGACAGTTGGTTAAATGGCTCAGCTGTTAGGAGCTCTGTTCTTGTAGAGGCCCCAGCTATGATTCCCAGCTCACACGTGATGGTTCAGAACATCTGTAACTCTAGTTCTAGACGACCCAACTCTTCCCTGACATCCAAGGACACTGCATGCAAGCAGCAGCACATAACATGCTACAGGCGGAACACCCACACAATGTGAGCTCTGGCTACAGTGCCAGTTACAGAGGCGTCTCTGCGTGTGGCTCTTAGGTATGTACTGCAGTGAGGTTCTGTCTTCCTTTTCCTGCCTGTGATTGGAATACTCACAACTCACATGTCAGCCTCTGCCCATCCCCTCTTGCTTGTCTTATAGTTGTCGAGATGACGTGTGTCAGAGCCATGTGACATTATTTGATGAAAGCAGTTGTTATTGCTAATCTCCTTGTAGTTCAACCTAATAGTCTTAAGGTTTAGTCAGTTCATGAGTCTAGTTTGCCTCCAGGGTTGGGGTCAGAGCCTGTAGTTTACTGGCACATAATAAAGCTCTGTGACTGACGGAACTAAGCTGTCCCCAAGGCAGGTAGCAGCTGTGATCTTGTAAGTCCTACTGGGTCAGTGTCTAAGATGGTCATTAGTATTGCTTCTTTTTATGACATACAGATAGGTCCCCTCACCCAGGAATAACTTGCATCTTGTCACTTACTTTTTATTTTAAGAATATTTATTTCTTATGAGTGTGTGTATAGTACCAATACCAGAGTGTATGTTTCAGGCCCATGCAGGAGTCTGCAAGGTCAGAAGAGGGCACTGGATCCCCTAGAACTGGAATTATAGGCAGTTGTGAGTCATCGTGTGGTTGTCTACAAGAGCAGTAAGTGCTCTTATGTGCTGAACTATTTCTCTAACCCCAACTCTGTCACTGTGGAGAAATGGAGAAGACAGACCACTTTTAAGAAACATTGTTCTCTTGGGTACTGTTGAGTCTCCTGGAGAGTTTTCTTTAGGTCTGCCAACAGTTGGAATATTCCAACACAGTACACTCTTCTTGTAATTCCAATACTTGGGAGGCAGACTGCAAGTTCAAGACTGGCCTGACAGTAGTATAAAAGCAACAAAAACTCTTGAGTTTGAAGCCAGCCTGGTTTATAGCACACTAGGCCAGCCAGGTCTACACAGTGATCTCTGTCTCAAAAAACAAAATAATTCAAATTGTGGTTGGAGCGATAGCTCACTAGTTAAGAGACTGGCTACTCTTCCACAGGACCCGGGTTCAATTCCTAGCATCCATATGCTGTTAACAACTATAACTTCAGTTCCAGGGGATCTAGTACCCTCTTCTGGCATCCATGGTATGCATGTGATGCACACAAGCAGACATGCATGCAGGCAGAGCATCCATATACATAAAGTAAAAATAAATTTATTTATTTAATTACTGTTTTAGTTAAGATTTTATTGTTAATAAAGGCAACTCTTACAAGGAAGACATTTAATTGGAGTTGGCTTACAGTTTCAGAGGTTCAGTCCATTATTATCTTGGCAGGAAACATGGTGGCAGAAGGAAAAACTGTATGCCACAGTGGGTGTAGCTTGAGCATATATATGACCTCAAAGCCTGCCTCCACAGTGATATACCTCCTCCAACAAGGCCACACCTCCTAATAGTGCCACTTCCTATGAGCCTATAGGGGCTATTGCTATTCAAACCACCACAGTTACTTAAAACATTATGTATATATGTATGTGTCTGTGTGCACATGTGAAGGAGTGTAGGTGCCTTCAGAGTTCAGAACGTAATGGATTTTTTGGTGCTGGAGTTCCTGGCAGTTTTGAGTCACCCAGTATTGTTACTGGGAACCAAAGTTGAATCTTCTGCAAGAGTAGTATGAGCTTTTCATGGCTGATCCAGTTCTCCAGTTCCTCTCAGAGGCTCATAGAGCCCATATGGTTGCCAATTTGCTATGTTGTTGAGGTGGTCCTTGGCACTCTTACTCAAAGTGCCACGTTATCGACTCGTGCTGCCACACCCAACTTTGTTTTGTTCTGAGACAGGCTTTTGCTTTAAGACATATTAAGAGATTATTTATGTTTGTATATGTGTGCACAGAGTGGTGTGCATGCAGAGATCAGACAACAACCTGTAGGAGCTGGTTCTCCTTCCATCATGGAGGATTCAGGGATTGAACTCAGAGCATCAGGCTTCTTGGCAGCCACCTTTCCCTGCTGAGCCATCTCTCCAGTCTTGCTTCTCAGTACATGCAGGCCTTGAACTTGCAGTGGCCCTCCTGTGCTGCAATTATAGGTGTATGCTACAATACTACCTTTTGGGGGAAGAGTGACTGTATAACTCCAGGCTGGCCTATAGTTCTCAATCTTCTGCCTCATGAATGCTAGGATTACAGGAGTGTGCCACTCTGCTCAGGGCTCTTGAGTATTTTAGCTATAAAAAGATTTAGTACAGGGAATCAGGATCTTATAAAACAGGGAAGGATTGGAGTTGTGAGACTCAAGGATGCTGTCTTTGGAGAACCAGTTTGAAGGGCTGTCAAGTGGAGCCTTGGCAGCTGGGAAGTCATTTGTCATTGCCACTCCCACTATTTCTCTTTAACACTGATGTAACTGGTGGCTAGACGTTTGCAGAGCAGCAGCAGCTGCATCTAGGAACTCCTTAGTGCTCTGATGTCAAAGGCCAAGCTATTGAGTCAGCACCTGCATTTTTAAAAAATGTATTTATTTATTTTATGTAAGTACACTGTAGCTGTCTTCAGATACCTCAGAAGAGGGCATCAGATCTCATTACAGATGGTTGTGAGCCACCATGTGGTTGCTGGGATTTGAACTCAGAACCTATGAAAGGGCAGTCAGTGCTCTTAACCGCTGAGCCATCTCTCCAGCCCAGCAGCTACATTTTAGCACATTCTGATTTACCTGTGAGTGGTTGGTCTGATTACTGAACTATGTATGGGTCTCTGTCACCTTGATTGCTTATTGGAAGGGAATGAAGGAACATTGTTTGCTTTCCCAACTCTTAATCTAGTAAGGTTGGAATAGAGACTGACGTCATCCAAAGGCTGGACTGGCCACAGTTCTGCATCCTTCCAGATATTTTCACCTTCCTTTAAAAAGAAGTAATAGCTGGGTATGCTGGCACACACCTTGGATCCCAGCATTCTGGAGGCAGAGGCAGGCAGATCTCTGAGTTCAAGTCTAGCCAGGGCTACCTAGTAATACCTTGTCTCAAAACAAACAAACAAACAACAACAGAAAACTTCAAACATGAATAATGTGAGGTAGCTTAGCAGGTCAAGGCACTTGCCATCAAGCTTGATGGCTTGAGTTCTGTACCTGGGATCCACACACTAGGAAGAGAGAATTGACTCGCAAAAGTTGTCCTCTGGCATCCTCGTGTGCTGTGGCATACCTGCGCACACACAATTAATAAAATGTAATAAAGGTGTAAACACTTGATGTAGCAGTATATCCCAGAGTGTTGTGTTGTGTCTCAGTACAGGAGGAATCACCTTGCTCTTTTCAGTATTTGCACAGTGCTTCATCATATGGCCTACAGATGCTCAAGAACAGCTCGCTGTGCTGCCACTCACTATAATCCCTGTACGCAGAAGGGAGAGGCAGGAGCATCAGCAGTTTGAGTCCATTTTTACCGACATAGTGTTTGAAGCTAACATGGGCCACACGAAATCCTGTCTCAGAAAACCAGCTAACTAAACACACAAACAAAACAGAACACCTCAAACAAAACTAAACAAAACCAGCCTGTGTTTAGGCTTGCTATAGTTTATAGATACATGCTGATATAGACAGGAAGGTCACATTTGCTTCTTGCCTCCAGGTACTCAGGACTTGTGTATATGTCTTCTCTGCTAACTGGTACTGTGACCGACTTCACATGAGCAAACTCAGGCTCTGAAAAGTTAATAGTTGGTCAACTAAGAAAGAACTCTGTTGAGATCTTTTACAAAGTCTGAGTGTGTGCCCCATGGCATGCACAAAGAGGTCAGAGGACAACTTTTAGAGTTTATTCTTTCCTTCCAGTGTGGGCTTTGCTGATGGAACTCAGATTGTCAGTCTGTGTGGCAAGTGCTTTTACCTGCAGAGCCACCTCATTGGCTCCAGATCAAGACTTTTATTATTTGTTTTTGTTTATTTTGAGACTGGATCTCTAGTCTAGGTTGGCCTGGGATTCGTGACACTTTCTCCTGCTTTAGCTCTGTAATTACAGGTGTGTGTCAGCCGTGGCCCATAAGACTTGAATTCAAGTCTATTATCTTCTATAATTATTTGACCCAGTTAAACAGCATCACAAAATGTTAAGGGTTTTGTTTTTGTTTCTTCTCTTTTTGAGACAGTATTCATAAAGCCCAAGTAAACCTGGCCTCAATTTTGCAGTAATCTCTCTGCAAATTAGCCCCCGAATGCTGGCATTGCAGGCCATTACTACTCCCCATGCCTGGTTTTAAAGTGTAGGACTTTGGCACTAGAGAGATGCTTACATCAGCAGTTAAGTTCACTGGCAGCTTTTTCAGAGGACCTGTGCTTTGATTCCTTAGCACCCACATGGTGACTCAAAACCATCTGTAACTCCACTACCTCTTCTGACTTATGTGGGCTGCAGTAGGCACACAAGTGGTACACAAACATACATGTAGGCAAAACAGTCATACAAATAAATAAATCCTTAAAACAAATAAGAATTTTTTAAAAAGTTATGTCATAAATAATTTTGTAATTGTGCTCTGTGGGAAGAGGCTTGGCTATTTTGAATAGGCATTAAAGTAATAATTTCCTTTTTTTTCTGACCCAGGTATCCGGCTCATATTGAAGACATTGACTACGAAGAAGGGAGAGTTCTCATCCATTTCAAGCGTTGGAACCATCGTTATGATGAGTGGTTTTGCTGGGACAGTCCTTATCTGCGCCCTTTAGAGAAGATCCAGCTGAGGAAAGAGGGTTTACACGATGAGGATGGATCTTCTGTGAGTAGCAAATCCCTGGAGTTCTGTAGTGACTGAGGCTGTTCAGCTGCAGAAGTTTGTGTCTAGGCTTTGATCTTCACTGGACAACTCAGAACCCACTGGAGAGCAGTCCTTGCCTTGGTAACCGTCAGGTCTCTGTGGCCTGGGGCTCCTCTAGAGTTCACTTTTCACCTGTTTGGTGCAGTCGATGTAATAGTTCATAAACTAACTTCTGTGGGTTTCCATCCATATGAATATGATCTTAGACCTTTTTTAGAGACCACTGTTTCCCTAGTGTTCAAAATACTACTGGGCACAGAATAGGTCTTCAGGAGATACTTTTATAATAAACCAGGTGTGGTGTCTCATCCTGGTTCTTGGAAGGCCAAGGTTCACAGATTGCTTTGAGTTTGAGGCCAGCCTAGGCTACAAAGTAAGACCTTGTCTTAAGCTCCACCACCTCTCCCATGGCAGGAATGATGCTAATCCCAACCCTGAGGGTGTGGAGGAACAGGAGGCTCAAGATGTCAAAAACTGAATAATCAAACCAAAGCAGTAGATGAGAGGTGGAGGCAGAATGTGCGCTAGGGTTCCAGGCCAGCCAGCTTTAAACAGCAGGTTCCAGGCCAACCAGAGCTACATAATGAGACCCATTTTAAAACCAACAATAAGCAAAGCTATTCCTCCACCAAATTGTTGAATAATGAATGAGTGATTGAAATCGAGACCCACTATGTGTAGAGTAGTGTATACTCGGTAAGGTGGCCTGGAAGATGCTTTGCTATGCTGAGCTCATCTATGGAGCAGTCATCTTATATGTGGGTCCGTCCGGAGCTTGCTTTATATAGTCTGACGAGCCCTGGAGGGCTTGGACTTGGTTGGATTGTTTCAGCCATTCTAAATTTCATTATTGTTCCTGGAGTTTTAATTGCCTTCAGAATGACATACAACCTTCACTTTTGTTTAAAACAGACATTGAGACATCTTTAGGATCTGTCTCAGTCTGGATTCCAGTTTCCATTCTAACCTCACAGAGGAACTTGAACTCTGGCTGGCCTTTCTGTTTTGCCTTTTTTCCCTTCCAGTTTAGGGTTGTTCAGTACTGTTCCCTTTGATCATTCCTTGGTCATCTGTAGTCTTTGAATGTACACTGTGCTGAGAGAACAGCATGACACTGTGCACCAGTGCCTCCCTTGGTCAGGGACCAGGCAGCAGTGTGGGTGGCATGAAATGCCCTGACGCTGCTTCCCTGAAGATAAGTAGCCTCATTTCTTTCAGCTCCTAAACTAGGTATGTTCTCTGTGGCCCAGGACTCTTAGATTCCCTTTCGTTATGAATACTGGATAGCGGAAGATTGTCTCAATGTTGTCCTGTGCCTACCTAGACCTCCCTGTCATCGGGACTGGACTCTTAGGTCTTAGCCTTCTTGTTTGTTTGTTTGTTTGTTTGTGGTTGTTGGAGACAAGGTCTCACTATGTAGCCCCTGTTATGTAGAGCAGGTTACTCTTAGCCTCACTGAGATCCTCCTGCTTCTGCTTTCTGAATGTTGGGATTAAAGATGTGTATAATCATTTTTACATTGATTTCTTTACTGTTATTTGAATGGGTGTTTTGCCTGCGTATATGTAGTTGGTACTTTTGGAGGTCAGAGAGGGCATCAGATTTCCTGTAACTGCTGTTATAGAGCCACCATGTGGGTGCTGGGAACTGAACTCAGGTCCTATGCAAGAGAAGTGAGTGCTCTTAACTCCTGAGCCAACTCTCTAACCCTAACCTTATTTTTTGGTTCCTTATGCTGAACATTGGAATCATCTTGCATCTTAAAGGCCCATTCTAGTCCACTCTCTTGGTCTGTTTTTAGTGTGTGTGTGTGTGTGTGTGTGCATGTACGCACTTATGCCACAACACAGGTTTTAGCTGACAGAGGAAAATGTGCAAGAGCTGTTGTCCCTTGTTATATTTGTAGTATGTGTGTCCTGGGGATAGAATTAATGTGTGAGCAGTACTCACCCACATCTGCTGAGCCATCTTGCCAGCCCTTTATTTATTTTTGAAGAAGAATCTTTTTGTGTGGCTAAGACCAAACTCCGATGGTTTTGCCTTAGTGATGCTCGTGCTAGGGTTGCTGAGTCTCAGCAGTGCACAACCCTCCCTTACTGCTCACGTGCGTCCCTGCTGCTTTACCAATTGTGCTGTAATGTGCTCCCTAAGAGATTCAGTCGGTAACTGGACGTTTATTTTATTTTATTTATTTTTTTTTTATAGGAATTTCAAATAAACCAGCAAGTGCTTGCTTGCTGGTCTGACTGTCGATTTTATCCAGCCAGAGTCACTGCTGTGAACAAGGATGGTAAGGTGTTCAGTTGTGGATGTTTTTGCTTCTGCTGTAGGGGAACTTTTATAGTTTGAGTACTTAATGTAACAGGATTTGTTACCTAGCAATATTTTTTCAGCTGGTACTAGGCATATGTCTGGCACTAGGAAGAGATTCTAAATGGAAAGAAAGCTGGATATGAGGGAGGGGTTTCTTATAGGTTCACTCTCCTACATTAAAAAGAAAGAAAAAGAAAGAAAGAGAGGGAGGAGATTCATTCTTTGCTACTAAATTTCAGTCATTCTTTCCTCAACCAAGCACATTGGATTCTGCTGACAAGTCTGTGGGTTCTTTCTCTCTAGAACCCTGATATTTTGGTGATAGGTACCATTCATTGTTTATTTTATTTATTTGTGAACAACTTACAAATTAATTAAATTATCACCAAATATTTGAACATATCCTCCGTGGATACAAGGTGACTAGGGTAGAACCTGAGATGCAGAGATGGGAACCCTGAGTGTGGCTGCCTAGCAGTTCTGAACATGTGGGAAGACAGGGCCAGGAATTTGATTTTAAAAAGATGCAATTTTTTGAGTATAAGGGAGTGGTATGGGGAGTGGTTTGTATGATCAGAAGAAACTCTGTGTCCACACGAAGCGTTTCCTTAGCATATTCTAGCAGGATGTCTGCGTGTGTGGCCCTGATCTCTGGAGTGAATGTTTTGGGCAGTCAGAGGCCCATTGTGTCAGGTCAAGGGGTGGAGGATGTAGCTGGTGATAGAGCACTGGTCTAGCATGCATGGGGTCCTGAACCAATCCCAAGCACTGCAAATCAAAAGAAAACAAAACCAACAATGACCAACCCTGGCCATTTTGTTGTTATTGTTATGAGGTTTTGGTCTTTTTGACTTTCTTTTTTGAGACAGAATCTCACTTTGAACCCTTGGCTGTTACAGAACTCAGAGGGATCCTGTTTGTTTCTGCCTCCTGTGCTGGGGTTAAAGTCATGCATACCAAGGCCTGGCCCACAGTGGTTTTCCATCCCATGAAGTTGCTCAGCTGTTTATTCAGTACTCTGTCAAGTGTTGGGATGATTACATTTTGTCTGGGAATGGTTAACATTGTCTAGAGAAACAACCTCCAAAGTGACGTTCCATCTTGTGAGCTAACTAAACAATTACTGATTTTCCAGTTCACATGAAGTGCATTTGGATAGTCGCATCTTTCACTAAATTATGTCTTATATATTTATATGTATATATGTATATATACATATATATTTTTTTTTTCTATACTCCAAAATTACATGTCTAATTAGTGCTTCTCACATATATCTTATGAAGAGCTTGTTTTGGGGACACTGCAAGTCCTCTTTGAACTAGGAGTAGTTGGCTCCAGGCCAGGTCTGCCTCTCCAGAGTCTCACTCTCAAGGTGCTCTTTCTTCCTTTACTGGCTTCTGTAGCCAAGTGTTCATTAGGTTCATAAAGGGCCTATAGCTATAGGGTGATCAAGTCATGTTCTTCCTTCCAGTAAGATTCACTGGAGGTATTCTTTTTGGGAGCACCAGCCTTTCTGCTGGGATGAAATTTTGGGGGAGTTCTATGAGTCACTTTTGAAGTAACAGCAGCAGTTAGCAGAGGCCATCTTTGTTCTAGTGCTGGCCAAGTTCACAGGAGGTAGGACTGGAATAAAGTGACTGGAACCAGATACACAAAGGCAAGGAGGAGCAGATGGAGGAAGAGGATTCCGGGAGCTTTGTGGGGAGCAAGTAATCTCTTAGAAAAGTAGAGGGTGGCTTCATAGAGGTCACAGAAGTCTTAGAAACTGACATTTTACATGTAGTGTTTACAGAGCTCTGAGCTTGGCATCAGTGTACAGTGTGTACAGTGGGGATGGAGGACACAGTGCAAGAGCAGGACGGACCAGACAAATCCTAATAAGGGGAAGGGGTGGTTGTGGGGTGGATGTGAAATACGTTTGAAGTCATTAAGGAATGAACACCATTGCGTATATTATTGGCTATAGTTAATTAGCAGTTTTAAACAGCTTTTAAGTTGGGGCAACTGCAGTTGGACAAGGTGGCACATGCCTTGGGAGTCTAAATTAGAACTAGGTAATCCCAAGTTTGCAATCAGCTCTGGGCTACATACTGAGTTAGAGGCCACTGGGCTACACAGTGAAACTGTCTCGGGAAAAAAACAAAATACAATGAATCAAACAATAATAAAATAATTGGAGTAGCTTTGCAAATTAAAAGGCCAAGTCCTTTCAGTGGTTTTCTCATGAGCTAGGTTCTAGGAAGGAGAGTCTTGAGGCCATGGGCCTATGAGGTGGTCATTGGCCACCTGGTGATTGGCTCTATAGTTCTGACTTAATTCCACCTGCTTCATTTACTTTGTTGAAGGCCATGGGGACTGAGTGGGGTTTCTGCTGAGCCTGTCTAATTGTGCTGAAAGCCCTGGTGGTTCTTGAGACTGATTGATTGGAAGGAGGGTGAGAGGATATAGAGTGAGCTAAATCCTAAAGTGGGAGGCTGCTAAAGCATTCTGAGAAAGTTATGGAAGTGAAGCCGGTGATTTCTTTCCTCTGAGCAGTGTCACCCTGTCCACTAGTTCTTAGGTGCTGTCTTTGGGACTGGCAGAGTAAGGACCTTGTGGGCTTGGTTGCTAACTATAGTGCGCGACTGGTTTTGTTCTGAGAGAAATCTGCCTCTGGAACCTGTAGTTCAGCCTCAGTCTCATCTGGATTCCAGGGATATGCCAGCTTGCCCCACCCCTCTCCCCTCTTTCTCTCCCTTTGCTCCTTGTTCACTTTGTTTTCAGTTCTGGGTGTTAAATAAATTCAAGGCTTCATTTGTGCGAGGACAGCATCCTACCTCGGAGCTAGAGTCCAAGCTCTTGACTTTCTTTTCCTTCCTATCCTGGATTTCTCTCCCTACCTCAGTTGATTTTTCTCAGTAGTCACGTGGGACCTGTGAGGGGGAGGGGGAGCTCTGCTGGGAGGAAGCCTTTCATTTCCTTTCATTTCCTCTGAGCTAGGCCATCTAGTCCAAGCTGCTAGGAGACAGTGTAACCCAGGGAAAACCAGCTTGTGCATTCATCTTCTGGCTCAACTTTCTTACTGCTCTTAACTTCTTTGGGGGTTTTCCTGAAGCTGAGCAGGCTGTGGGGAGTGTGGACAGAGTCGGGGAACAGCAGCTACTGTCATGGTGGGTCTGGCATGATTAGTCAGCCCTAAATAACTCAAGAGTTTCTTAGGAAAATCAGTTAATTGGTGGAAAAGAGACAGAGCAGTACTTGCCATTGATAATGAATCTTTGGGGCTGGTTTGTTTGAGGTAGGTTTTGAACTGTGTGCTTGAGGGTGCCCTTGACTGGTTAGTGATCCTACTGCCTCCACCTCCAGAGTGCTGAGACTAGAAAATCCTTACCCCATGTGGTTTTTGTTTTGTTTTTGAATTAGGATCTCACTTCAGATTCCTGGCTAGCCTGATCTCACTATGCAGTCAAGGCTGGCCTTGAGCTCATTGCAATCCTCTTGCACCAAGTGCTAAGATTACAAATTTGGGCCATCATGCCCAGCTTTTATTGTTTTTTAGTGTGAAGCAGCCATAATTTGAAGCCATGTTACACCCCCAGCTCTAGCTTCTATAGGAATGAATAGGATTCTGGGTTCAGAGTGTGTGTGTGTGTGTGTGTGTGTGTGTGTGTGTGTGTGTGTGTGTAGTCATCTTTGGTGAGTTGACCGTGGGCCTTATTTGTCAGGGGCTGTTTGACTCCTCTTTGCAACTTTTTTTTTCCTTGAGAGTCTGGCTGAGGCTGGCCTTGAGCTTTTGGACTTACCTGCTCCTTCCGCCTCAGACTTCCTAGGAGTTGGCTTACCGGCATGGACTGCCATGCCCAGAGCCTCATGACCTTCACTCCATGGAGCACTACTGTTCACAAGGCTTTCTCCTTGAAGAAACTGCAAGTGGCTAGCATTAGCAACAAGATAGGTCCCTTCCTGTTGCTCTTATGTTGCCCAGACTGGCCTGAGACTTAACTCTGTAGACCAGGCTGGCTTTGAACTTGCAACAGTTCTTGTGCTGGTGCTTCCTCCATGCTGGGGTTAAGGGTGAGTCGACTCGGCAAGTCTCCCCTAATTAGATGGGGGTTTCTAGGTCGTGTGCTCCCCTTTCCTCCAGTTCAGTCCATTTTGGGCCTGTGCCTGGAGCTTGTGTTTACCACAGGAAATGCTGTGGAAATGGTCTTCCCAGGTCTCTGCAGAAGCAGATCTTTTTTATATCCTCTTTCTGCTGTAACTGAACCTACATTTGGAGTATGGGGAGGTTAGTACCTTGTGAGCAGATTTGCATGAAGGGAAATAAGAGGAAGATAGGCGCACGAGTGCAGGATCTGACTTCCTTCTTGTTGTATTGTCTGTGGAGGGGTAAATGGTACACTTCTTTCAGAGTGACTTACGAGCTGAGTGGTAATAATTAGAGCCACTTACTGATCTGCTTTTCTATGACAGACTCTATGCTAACTAAGTAAGTAGTTTCCATACTTTGTTGCTCTTAAGACTGGGTCTTACTGTGTAGCCTGGGCTGGCCTGCTCATGCTTTCCTGGCCTCTGCCTCCCCAGTGCTGGTCTGTGCCACTAGACCTGGCTGAATTTGCACATCTCATCTCGCTGTCACCTGAAGGGAGAAAGGTTCTTGGCATCAAACTCATCCTTGTTTTATAGGTGAGAAAGTAAGCTCACAGGAAAGAGTGAACATGAATAAAGACAACAAGCACAGAGCTGAGGGTTGAGGTCTGCAGGGCTCTAGAGTTCGGGGATGGCATCTCCTGTAGTTCACACCTGCCTATCCAGAGCATCCCAACAGGGTCTTCCTGAAAGGTAACAAGTTGTCCAGTATGCCTGGGTATTCTCTTGCCAGGGGAGATGTCAAGTGTACTTTTTTTTTTTTTTTTTTTTAAGATATAGAGTCATTGTATAGCTCTGTCTGGCCTGAAACTTCCTATGTAGATCAGGGTGACCTTGAACTCACAGAGGTCCATTTGCCTCTGCCTCCTAAATAATGGGATGAAAGGTGTGTGCTACTAGGCCTGGTTTTGCCCATTCTTTTGACTTGAGGACACGATTCAGTCATCTGCACAGCTCATCCTAGAGGTTTTGTTTTTAGATAATCTTGTGATATCTTAAGCAAGTTTATATTTTATTGTAGCTATCCTTGGCTACATGCTATTTATGTGCTGTGAGTTGGATATTCCTGGTAGGTAGGTGGTTTGGCCTTTTAGTGTCTGATAGTGTCTTGGGAGCCCTGACTGGAGGACAGGCTTTAGTTATTGGCCCTATGAAAGTGGTTAGGGCTATGTACTGCTCTTCATCAGGACTCATTTGAGCAGTTAGAAGTCTGAGACGGGAGCTAGACTTGGTGGTTCAGGTCTACAGTCCCAGCTACTCGGGAAACTGAGGCAGGAAGATCATAGTTCAAGGTCTGTTTTGAGCTACAGAATGGGTTCAAGGCCAGCCTGAAGATAAGATAATAAATTCACAAGACCAGTGAAAACAAAGCAGTTTTCAACTCACAGTTCCAGAGAGTAGGATACCAGGTAGAGAACAGGTGAAAATGACTGGCATGCTGATTTCAAAGTCCCGGAATCCTAGACATTCCAGTCTTCTCTCCTAGGCCTAGACTTGCCCCCTTCTCCTATTACCAGTCTTACAGGTTTAGGTCACAGAGCCTTGTTTATTGATTGATTTGTGGCTTGACACAGCCCCATTTTCTGATCATGGGCTCAATCTCAACTTAGTGAGACCTGTCATAAAGAGAAAAGAGAAGGCTGGGTATATAGCTCTGTTTGGATGGTTTGGGAAATGTCCTATGGCAGAAAGCAAGGCCAGTATGTAGAATAATAGCTCTGAAGCAAAAGGTTTAGGGAGGAGTGCCCTGTGTTATATGCATGTCTGCGCTCTGTGGAAGCTCAAGGTCATACCTGGTGGGAAAATATGTGGGTTTTGTTTTTGTTTTGAATCTTTTTTTTTTTTTTTTTGGTTTTGTTTGTTTATTTTTTGAGACAGGGTTTCTCTGTATAGCCCTGGCTGTCCTGGAACTCTGTAGACCAGGCTGGCCTCAAACTCAGAAATCTGCCTGCCTCTGCCTCCCGAGTGCTGGGATTAAAGGCATACGCCACCACGCCTGGCGTTTGTTTTGAATCTTGATTATGTAGCTAGCTAGCTAGCTCTGGTTAGCTTGAGTTCTAGGTATACAGGCCATAGAGAAGACAAGCTTGTAGAGTGTCTGTAGTTGGCTCTCATGCCCCTTCTGCATTCTGACTGCTCCCAAGGTTATCCGATATGCGGAGTTCTGAGCCTCAGAGGGTAAGGCTTCCTTTGTTTGACTTGGCACTGAAGCAGGCAGGGGGCTAAACCAACTAAGGTAGGTAGACTTTCTGTCAGGCTAGACTAGGCTTTTCCCTTTTGTCATTAGGGGTGGACCTCAGCCTTGTGATGTACCACAGAGCTACATCCTCAGCCAAGAAGTATTTCTATCACGTATTTACATGTTACTTGTTAGATGTGATTTGTGGCCAGCAGATCACTCTATTATCAACCACCTATGGATGAATTCCATTAAAAAGCGTTCTTGAAAAACTGTATGTGTGTGTGTGTGTGTGTGTGTGTGTGTGTGTGCGCGCGCGCGCGCGCATTTGCCTGCAGAGGCTAGTTGTCATATCCTCTGGAACTGGAGTTCCAGGCAGTTGTGAGCCACCTGATGGGGGATGCTAGGAATCTAACTCAGACCTTCCAAAAGAGCACTGCTTGATCTTAACCATTATCCAGCCGCAGAGGCCATGTTCTTATACATGCAATCTTGAAAGTAGCATGGGCCTTCCTGCAGCCGTGGGCTAGGCTCTTGTTATGCTTCTTCCCTCAGTTGTATCCCTTAGGCTATGTTTAGTTTGAGAACAGGGACAGGAGAGTCCTTTGGATGTTGAGAGGGTCAGGAGTAGGATTTGGGGCCTCCAGATCTTTGGCCTGAGCTTGGCCAGCTAGTGTTCTGGGTCTGTGGTTTGGACTTAGGCGTCAGGACATGGGCAGTGAATGGGCAATAGGAAAAGAACTGGTCAGAGGTCAGCAGGCAGGTATAGGTTTTAATTCTAACTCTCTTTTCTTTGTTTTTTGAGACACATTCTTACATAATATCCCAGGCTGGACTGGACAGCCTACTGAATGCTGTGATTGCAGGCATGGGGCCTTATTCTTAGCTTTAATTAAGGTTGGACTCTGGCTTCTGCCATCAGGAAGAGTTAACTTCAAAATTCATTCCAAACAGCTGAAAATGGTGCCCATTCTTCTACTTTAGAGCTTGAAACTATCTCTAAAAATGGCACCCTCACCTTCCTCCTATCACTTTCACAGTCTGTTTCCATACTGTATCCCAGACTGATCTAGAACTCAAGGCAATCCTCCTGCTCAGTCTCCCAAGGGTAGGCACACGTCACCATGTGTGGGGTTTCTCTGTGTCGCCCTGACTGTCCTGGAACTCACTCTGTAGACCAGGCTGGCCTCGAACTCAGAAATCCGCCTGCCTCTGCCTCTGCCTCCCAAGTGCTGGGATTAAAGGTGTGCACCACCACCACCTTCGTATTTTCTTTTTAATGTAACTGAGTTTTCTTTGTTAATGGTACAGTCTTGGGTGGCTTCCCAGCACACTATAAGTATTTAAGATCAAAGGAGAGGGCTGGTAAACTGAATTAACAGATGTTAAAGGAGAGCTTGATCTTGATGTTGCTGTCCCTCACCTTTATCCCTGGGAAGCCAGAGATGCAGCACTGAACCATGGTACTCGAGACATCTTTATTACTTGTTTGTTCAGTATATGTGTGTGTCTGTACATCCTCCTTCCCCAGCCCTGCCCCCTTGCTTCCCACCTTATTTCTTGAGATAATTCCTCTTAATGAACCTAGAAATGCTGGCTTGGCTACAGTAGCTGACCAGCAAGTGCCAAGGATCTTCCTGTCTGTCTCATAGGTGCTGGCATTATAGGCTGCCATGGCTGGTCTTTTTTACTTCAGTACTGGAGTCCTTAGCTGATCCATTTCCTTAGCCTATGAGAAGTTTCAAGACCTGGATAGTGTGTCATTGCTTGTCCATAATCCCAACATTGGTGAGGCTGAGGCAGTAGAATCACTATGAATTTGAGGTCCGCCTAAGCTATCTGGTAAATTCAAGGCCGGTTTGGGCTACTGTTGCGGCCTGCCCGCAGTCCACAACACGAACGGTTCAACTGAGAATGGCAGTTCGATCTGAAAAGAGAGGAATCTAGACGGGGCGGAAGAAACAATGGAGCCAAGACAACAAACATTCTGATCAAGGCTCAATTTTACTATTTTCAGACACTCAGTTATAAAGGAAGGGGGAGGGAACCCAATATCCCGCCAAGTAACTCAGGGTCCAGTAGCAGGACGAACACGTGTGTGCCTCCAGGCAGCAAAAGCAGGTTCCAGCAGTAGGCGTGGCAGAATGAATGAGCATGTAGCTCCACCCTTGAGCAAGCAGGTTCCAGGCTGGGGGAAGGGAGGCCACATTTCCTCCCATTAGTTAACAAAACAAAAATAAAAAAGGGGGTGGCCTGAGGCAGAAAAATTATCTATGTTCAATAGTTCTGCCTGAGTTCTTAGGGCTAAAGAAAAAACCTGTTTCCGTGGGATTCCCTAACTTTTCTAATGGTAAACTGTATTTGGCTAAGACTGTCTTTATTATCCTAGTAAACCACTTAACAGGATAGGCTCTGACTTTATAATGCTAATTAGTGCTGAATAGGTAGCTACCTGTTTGCATTTTAAGTAGGGCGTTGGAACCCTGGCTGAGTTTAACTAAACAAATTTAGAATAACACTGAGCTGATAATCCTCAGCAATTTTGGGTGACAGGCAGGGGAAACAGTGAGAAGGGGTAAGACCAGCTCTTTAGTACAAGGCCAGTTGGCTTTTTTATTTGGGTGGGAGGCAGTGAAGGGCTTGCCCTTACAACAGTAAGGTCTCCAACCTCTCTCCCCCCTATTAATTAAGTTTAAATAGGCAATGCTTAACAGAGGTGATCAAATGATTCTTTTCATCCATAGATGAGTGGGCCTTTAACCTTGACTTGGGTGGACATTGACCTGATTTCTCCCGTGAGCATTATAACAACTCACATCTGTGGCTCTTGGTATCTTTTGGGGAGGGGAGGCAGAGCCTTAAGTATTTTTGGTTTTTAGCTGGAGTCAGATACCAACCTCTTTCAAATCAGGTGTGTCGCACAGGGAACTCAGAAACGGTCAAGCTGGACCTTCCCTCCGCAGTAATCTCCTGCGCCAAGCGGTACCTATACTGTATTCATATGATTATGACTCAGTAACGCAGTTCTGAGTTATGCGCAGTCTCTATATGAGACTTGTCAACCTCAGATTTAGCAAGGCCTAGACAAGAATTATGTCAGTATTAACACCATTAATTTTGGTTAAAATAGGAGCTGAAAGTCTTTCCTCTTCTTCTCTGTTATTCCCAATAGCCTGAGGAACTAAGGACACCTTGCAGTAACAGCAAGGGTGAAAAGCCAGAGGCCAGCTAAGGGACTAAGCCCATCTCTATCAAAATAAGAACTAATCTCTGTAAATATATATGAAATTTCTACTTCCCTAGCTCTCCTGGTAAATCTAAATCTTATCTTAGACTGAAAACCACATGCTGGGATGTCCTTGGAAGGGAGATTAGCAGTACCACCTGTTTGCTCTTAGGGGTGGAGAACTGGAGAATGTAGATTGACCTGCTTGAGAAAAGGAAGAAATCTGAACAATGAGAGAGTAGCACTGTAAATTTTCTGTTTGGAGAAGTCAAGGTACTTTATTTAGATGCAAATTGTAAAACTAAAGCTAATCTCCAGCCTCCTGTAGGGGAATTGGCTCAGAGGAAAACAGTTTTTCTGAGAGCTTCCACTCCCAGCTGAACTCTAAGCACAAGAGGAATTTTAGTCTTTAGAATGATACTTACGAGAAGAGACAGAATCTGTGTTTACCTGACGAATTAATCTCTCTGGTAGCCACCGTGCTTCATCTTCATCTCGTGAAAAAACACAAACCGAGCCTCTTCCCCAGATTAGAACTGGATCTGGACCCTTCCATTTATTAGTCAGGGCGTCCTTCCATTTTACCAATGCATAAGAATTAGAAGTAACTGGGTGCCAGTGGTGTTCCGCTGCAGACTGACCTTTAATGTCAGTTTGCAAAAAGTTTAGGACAAATAAGGTGAAGGCAAGATGAGCCTTTGGTGACCTTGGGGGAAATGCTCTGAATTAACTTTGCTAGGTAATTTAGAATATAGGAATCTCTAATAATTGAACTGAATATTAGACCAGTCTAAGATTGAGTTAGAATGGCTGGTCACACTGAAGAAGAGTGAAAAATCATTATGACTCTATTAAATGACTAATTTTACTAAGTCTGAATATACAGTCTCTGATGTACTATTGCCATAAAGTTAAAAGGCTAGAAGCTAGTCTAAACTGGAAAAATGACAAGCAAGGATTTAAGGTAAACTTCCCTTGAGAAGCATTAGTTAATAAAATACTTTTCACTTAGGAAACAATATATACTGAAAGATTAAAACTTTTGGCTTCTTGTAAAGAAGCAGAAACAATAAACATTTTTCTTACACAATGTAAAGCTATATTAGCCATACGTAGAGGCAAAATTTTCTAGTGATTACCAGTTTACTAGAAGCAAAAATCTTTGAATTTAAGCATTATTTTAAACATCTGAATAGATCTGTAACACTGTTAAAAAGAAATTTTCTTGAACACAGGGAAAAACTTTTTTAGGCATTGTTTGCAAAACAAAAGAAAGGGCCACAAGCAGCTCTGGGGCTGCCCAGAGCCCTGTATTGACTCAAAGGTAAAATACTTTTTAATCTGAGCATTAATCTTAAATTTGCAATCAAACTGCAAGCTGCAGTCAATGGAACAATGGCAGTTTTAACCATAATTTTTAAGTTTTTGTGCAAGGTTAGGATAATATCTACAACTTTGGGAAAGCAAAACCTATGTTTAAAACAATTTATCACTGTTAAAATCAATATTAGAAGCATTACTATCATATTACGAAGTTTGGATATCAATTAATACCTATGAATACCTATTAAAGCAAGCTTTAACGCTTTAATAAAGAGGCATTGCTTTATATCTTATCTTAAATTTTACTATTTAGGATAGGAACCACATTAATCATTATCTAAACTAGAAATATCTTAAGAGACTCAGCCTCTGAAGCTTAATCTCAAACTGTAACTCGCTTGCCGTGTGTCCCTATGAGTAGCACCTCCCGAAGTGGTGACTATAGGTGAAGCGGGAGATTCGCAAGAGGACCAATTCTCATTAAGGTAATGGGCAATTCCTCTATCTGAGTGATTTTTGTTAAAATTCAGTCCATCATCAGAGTTTCCACATTTATCAATTTTTGAGTTAAGAAGATCTTTTTCTGAGGAGGCCTTCTCTGATAGGCACTCCTCCTGAGATACCATAAGCTCCGCCTGAGGCTGATTTAGCCCTGGAGAAGTTGCATCTTTTATAGCATTATTTACAAGCGCCCAGAGACCTAGGGTAAAATTATCTGTCTGAGCGATATTCAGGGCCTCACCAACTTTCTCCCAGGTTCCACAATCTATCGTTTCTTCTTCTTTGAACCATGGACAACAGCTATCTATCTTATCTAAAAAATTTCTTACTAATTGTACTTCAAGCCTTACTCCTTTGGCCTGAAGCAACTCCTGAAAGCTAAAAACAACCGCCTGATCCATGACTTTAAACCCTTCCTTCTTCCACCTAAACAGCTTTCTAAAAAGCTGCGGCACACCGCCTGTCTCCGTATCTAGTTCCGATTAACGAACTACTGACCCCAAGCAGAAACAGTGTTGGGTCAGCACTGATTCAAACTTGATTCGTATCCTACCGCATCCTCAGCAACACTTTACAAAACTGAAATTTTAGGCTAGCGCTAGCATGTGTACCTGTCCGTTGCTCCGATGCTCCTCTGATACGAAGATCCTTTCCTTTCTTGTGGAGCTCCACACAGCAGTCGTTTCTCTTAGCATCCCTCTGCCATTCTTCAGGTCCCAGTTCTGGCACCAGCTGTTGCGGCCTGCCCGCAGTCCACAACATGAACGGTTCAACTGAGAATGGCAGTTCGATCTGAAAAGAGAGGAATCTAGACGGGGCGGAAGAAACAATGGAGCCAAGACAACAAGTTCTGATCAAGGCTCAATTTTACTATTTTCAGACACTCAGTTATAAAGGAAGGGGGAGGGAACCCAATATCCCGCCAAGTAACTCAGGGTCCAGTAGCAGGACGAACACGTGTGTGCCTCCAGGCAGCAAAGGCAGGTTCCAGCAGTAGGCGTGGCAGGACGAATGAGCACGTAGCTCCACCCTTGAGCAAGCAGGTTCCAGGCTGGGGGAAGGGAGGCCACAGGCTACAGAGTAAGATGCCATCTCAAACAATAAAAAACAAAGAAGAAAACCTCACCCACCCCTATAACAGTAAAACGTAAATAGGTAAATCAAACAAGCAGGAGAGCAGAGCAGGAGAGGAGAGCTGGATCTGTGGTTAGAGCATTGGCTGCTCTCCTCCAGGTCCCAAGTTCGACTCCCAGCTCCTACACGGTGCCTCACAATCATCTGTAACTCCAGTTCCAGGGGATCTAATGCCCTCTTCTGGCCTCTCAGGCACTGCACTCACGGGACACACAGACATGTGCAGGCAAAAGACCCATATACATAAAATAGAGATAAAGGAGAATAATTAAAGATAAGTAAATCTTCATAGCCAGAGAAGTGGAAGTGCCTGCTTAGCACTCGGGAGCAGTGGCTGCTGTTGCTCTTCTGGCAGACATCACCTTACAGAGTAGGCAGGGAGAGACTGGAGCTTAAACGAAAGCCATTGCTGAGCCAGTGGTGTAGAGAGCAGTTAGGATTTCTTGCTTTTATCAAAGCCTGAGTCTAACTGATGCTGTTTAACTTAGCCAAGCCTATCTGTGTGTTCTGATAGGCTCCTAATCAGTTTCCTTCTGGGTGAGGATACCTGTGTTATAATTGCCAGGAGTAAATGTGCATAGGTAGCTGCCAGTAGTCTTGAGTGTGTCTCAGGTTTGTGTCATCAGAGCCAGCTGAAGGACTGCTAAAACACACGTGTGCCCAACCCCAGCACACCTCATTCTCGGTCTCCAGGGCGTGGTGGTAAACTGCACTTTTCAGGAGTTGCTGATGCTGTCAGTATGACTGACTACTTTGAGTACTGGCTGTTGTGTACCATGTGCTGTGTGAGGAAGAAGTTAGTTGACTTATGAGCCTTTCTCTTAAGAGATCTAAGTTTCTGCAGGTGGCACATGAGGATTTCAAAAGGACAGAGCAGAGGGAACTGGCCACTGGCTGGGAACCAGGAAGCTTTTGCTGAACTGTTACAGGCTCTCAGTGTCTCAGTCTTGTGAGCTGACTGACTGAGGCTCACTAGGTAGGAAGATACTTCTGTTACAGTGTGGAGATGGGTATGGTGGCCTATACTTGTGGTCCTAGCACTGGGGAAGTTGAGGTTGGATGGTAACTCTGAGATCAAGCCAACCCTTGCTACACAGCCTGTAGCAGGCTAGTTGAGTTACATTATGAGACTCCGTCTTTAAAACAAAACAACTTGTGAGCTGGTAAGAGCCAGCATTACTGTACAGCTGCTATTTTCAACTACATTATTTCAAAGAAAAAGATGAAATAGGAATGGATGTTACAGGTGCCTCAGTGGGTAAGAATGAGTCACTCGGAGGTGGTGGGAATTTGATTGATTGAGAGGAAGGCTTGGAAAATAATTGAGCTTTGATTATATTGAACTTTCAGTACTAGAGGCAGGTGTTTGGACTTTACTTAGTGACCAGGCCCTGTTGAGGACTGGAGGAGAGTGGGGTAGGAAGGGAATGTGCAGTGAAGAGGTAAGAGTGGAGCATGGTGGTCTGTGGGAGGCTGGAGCCTAGGATATGGGTCTAGCTTGGCAGCATAGCTGGGTCCCATTTCTTAGGGGGAAGTGGAGAGGTGACATTCCACCTTTATTACTGTCTTTTTCTAGTACCTCTTAGGGGTTTTCCCTGAACTGTGTGAACCACTGATGATCTATTACATGACTATTAGCAGGCCACTGGACAAGAGTGATTGTTTCTTACTTTAAATCTCCTAGACAAACAGGGAAGGCAGGACATGGATTAGCTCGGTTTTGATGCAGCTAGTGAGGATTTTTATAGTTGGATGTTTTTCCCCCTTGGGAAGGTAAGGTTTGAAGGGCTGGGGTGCAGCTCAGTGGTAGAGCATGGCTTTAGCATGTGCCAGGCCAGTCTTCAGCACCAACAAATCCACAAGCACACCCCACTTATTACAGGTTTCTAGCTTTTTTTCACATGATTCCTATTGAACAACTGCCAGACCACACTTAGGCTTTTAGCCAAGATAGGTTCTCATATTTTGAGGTTCACACAGCCTCTTAAAAAACATGATAAATGCCCTTCAAAACAGAAAAAATTGTAAATGTCATGCACTAAGGAATTAGTCTGCGTTTTTCTCAGTTCTTAATTATTTTGTTTTACTGTTCTTTCTTTTTTGGCTCAAATTCACTGCACATAATTCTTTAATGAAACAGTATAGAAAAATTTAAAGCAAATTCTGAATTCTACAGATAAAAAGCAACCCAGTCTTGACCAGTAAATGAAGGAAGTTAAATTTGCTCTTTGTGTGTGTGTGTGTGTGTGTGTGTGTGTGTGTGCGTGCACGTGCACGCTAGGAGTTGAACGTAGGGTTCTGTGCATGCTAAGTAGGTAGGACCTTTACCACTGTGCTGAATCTGCCTGCAATGTGATTCTTAAACTTTTGTAAAAACCACATGGTCATTTATTCTGTTTGGAGCTCCTTTGTGTGTATTCTTTAAAATTGCTGCTTTCATGAAACAGCAAGTTAAAATCATGATATCTTCTTGAATTTTAGGTACTTACACTGTGAAATTTTATGATGGAGTAGTTCAAACTGTCAAACATATTCATGTCAAAGCTTTTTCCAAAGATCAGGTGAGAAATGTGGTTTGTGCTTTTGTGTTCTGAACTATGCTAACACTTGTACTTATGTTTCTCAAATAAAGACATTACATGTGTTTCTGATGACAAGTCTTTATTTCCTCCATCTTGACAGTTTCACCAGAAAGTTTTCAGAAGTTGTAAATGTCTGTGTTTCTTTGTCCATTCCCTCTTCACAGATTTCTCTTCTTTACAAATGCTGAGCACAGCCCCCATTGTTTGTTCCTCTCATTTCTTCTCAAGTGTCTTGAATGCTTCCCCTTTCCCTTCTTCCTGCACCCTCACACAACACAGGGAGCGCACAGGGGTTGAGAACTAGAGCACACTTTTCCCTTGTCTGGTGGTGTCTCTGACATGACTTAGACCATGGCTTGGGAGCTCACAGCTTAGCTTGTCTTTGCTGTGCACTTGGCAACCATAGCAGCTACCTGTGCCTGCTTTGAAGTCAAGTGTCCTGATGACCCATTCTCCCTGCCTGAGCATAGAGCCCAAGGTCTGCTCCTGGAAATAAAGCCCCAGAGCTCTGAGCCCTCTTGAAATACTTTATGATTTCCTCCCTTTCTCTTGCCTCCTCATGTTTTAATCCAACAAAGTCTGTACCAAGTATCTTTGGGGCTCTTTTAAGTTCCGGTAGTTTCTGCTGGTTGAGCTTACGCACGCAGGTTTTAGTTCTGAGTCCCTCAGTGGTCCCTCCCCTTAGGGAGGAGGTTGACCGGATTGGGATGCTCTGCCCTGTTGGTCTTTCCCTGGGATGGTCAAGTGCTTTACAAGTGCTTTACAGCAGTTTCTGTATAGATGTCGAGGGCAGGAGAACTTGCCAGGAGCCTCAGGAGTGGCTTTGCCTTTGCTGCTTTTCTCTAAAAAACATTGAGAAAATGGTAAAATTTTGCCAAGATAATTGTTGCTTTCTTTCTCTTTACCTGCTTTCTGCGCACCTGAGAAGCTTCACCTGTGCTTTTTAACATTTTTGTTAACTTGTGGAATGAGTTGGTACTGGTGAAAGAACTGACGTATGAACTAGATGGAATTGGTGGATAGGACAGGTCCCGAGACTCCTCAGTGCCTGATAGCAAAAGTCCAACTTTTAAAATGAAGTGTATTTTCTGACAGTCTCACTCTGGCCTAGGCTATTCTCTAACTCAGAGCGATCCCCTGCTTCACCCCCCAAGTGCTGGGACTGTAGGTGTGAGCCATGCACCCCATCGACTTTAACTGTACTCAGTAAATTAAATTCCCTTCCCAGTTCTCAGCTGCTTCTGAGTGTCTCATCTTACCTCAGTCCCAGAAGACCACCAAGACAGACTGATAGTTCTCAGATGCACACAAGCATACACATGCACATACATCGCTACCTGCCAAGAGTGTGTAGGCTTTTGACTCAAGATGACTGTCTAAAAGTTTTTCATACAGTATTGGAACAGGCCAAACTTTCACTTTAGAACTATGTTACTCTAAATGTTTTGGTAATTACACTTGAGTTACATTTCATTTTCTGAGCTTATAAGAAGAAAGTTGCTTCTTTTAGAAGATCTGGAAAATACTCAAAGCAGAAGGAAAGCAAGACAGCCCCCTTGAGACAAAGGGTTCCTGCTGGTTTGTCTCTGACACTTTGTGTCTGTCTTGCTGGTTTTTTGTTGTTATAAACTTGTGTGTGTTATTCTCAAAATTGGAGTCAAGTGCATGCTACTGTCTATAGCTTACTCTTTTGTCTTAACAATGTAACCTCCCCTGAAGTTCCTTTGTCCTATGAAGTTGCAGCTTTCTGGTAGCTCTGCAGTGCTCTATAGTATGCATGGACCTTATGAGGCTGGCTTCCACGTGCAAAGCAGGGTATTTGTACCCAGCTGGGAGGTCTGATTATCCTGGTAGCAAACTCCGTTTCTGGGAATTCATTTTAGTTCAGAAGTAGGAACTTTCAAGTCCTTTGATCTTCACTGACACCACCTCCATTCAGAAGAGAGTGCAGCTGCTGGTTTGTCTCTCTCTTTAGAATAATATTGGGACTTTAAGAAAAGTCTCACTGTTTATAATTTTTTCCCTGTGGGACAAATTTTGCTTTGACTGCCAAACAGTTAAACATTCCTTTCCTGTTTCAGGGATGTCAATGAGCCTAGGTGTGTGCAGGATTCCATAGGGGAGCATATTGTGGGATAGATCCCCGCTCTTCTCTGGAAATTTTGGAGGAGTGACTCATTCATAAATAAACTTAATTGTAGCCTTAGAAATTTTAACTTTCAGAATGGCCTTACTAGGAGACACTTACACTAGGGCGCAAGATTTCAAGGCGAATTTTAAAGCCAATTTAGAAGCAGTACTGCTTTTCAATGGAGAAAACACCCAACAGCTCAGGAACCCAGTAGGTAGCTTGCTGGGGTGAGCACAGCTATTAACAGGACAAGAAGCTAAGACTTTTGGTCTGGTCTGGGCATTGTGAACAGTGTTCCTGTTAAGCTTCCTGCTTCTCTGAAAATCCCTGGCTAAGAAAGGTAGAGTTAGAAACGCTGCTTCCAGTCACGGATCTTGGCTAGTTGGCATCCCTAACTAGTCTCGTGTGGCTCATCCTAGTAAGGGGGACTGCAGAGTCACACAAGGATTGAGAGTAGCAGTTGTGTTTAAACGCAGAGCCGGTTCTCAAAGCTCAGGTACTCTCCTGGTCCTGTGCATCATGTGACCTGGCCTATGTCCTCTTAGTGTCTTCATTGTCTCCATAAATGTGCAAGCAATCTCCTGATTGTGTATTTGCAAGTAATCACAAAGTGTTTCATCGCTATTTTGCTCATTTTAGAATATTGTGGGTAATGCTAGGCCTAAAGAAACAGACCACAAAAGTCTTTCATCGTCTCCTGAGAAACGAGAGAAATTTAAAGAACAGAGAAAAGTCACGGTCAATGTGAAGAAAGACAAAGTGGAAAAAGCCTTAAGGACAGAAAAGCGGCCCAAGCAACCTGACAAAGAGGGAAAGCTGATCTGCTCAGAAAAAGGCAAAGTGTCAGAGAAAAGCCTTCCTAAGAACGAGAAGGAAGATAAGGAGAACATTTCCGAGAACGAGCGGGAGTACTCTGGGGATGCCCAGGTGGAAAAGAAGTCTGAGAAGGACCTTGTGAAGAGTCCACAAGAGAACCTGAAGGAGCCAAAAAGAAAACGAGGCAGACCCCCTTCCATAACTCCTACGGGTGAGTCTCCCAGGCGGGCTCTGCAGTGCGTGATGGCAGTGTTCTTCTGTGGCCTTTGTGATTCTTTATTCCTTCTGTACTTCAATCCTTCATGTTTGTGAGTGACTTGTGAGCTGAAAACAAACGGTGCTTGTGGAGCTGAATTTCAGTGAGGTGTGTGTCCAGGTAGATGTGTTGGGGAGTGTGGCCGTGACTGAGCTGGGGTGGAAACATGCGGGAGCTAAGGCCTTCTCCTGGTGCCTGCTCACATGCCCTCAGTCTGAGGAAATAACATGCTCATGGGCAGACATGAAAGAGGAGAGGAGAAGACAGGAAGCTGAGGGTACAGGGGCGAGAGGTACAGCGTGGTAGGGCACACACTGATCCTGGGTTCAGGCCTTAGTGCCAACACACACACACACACACACACACACACACACACACACACACACAAACTGTGTCTATGAGGGAGGCAGAGTAAAACAAGACAAAGCCTAGAGCTAGGGAGGCAAAGGTGCATTTTGAGCTCTTAGTAGGCATTGTAGCTCACACCTGTAACACTGACACTTGGGAAGCGGAACCAGGAGGGTCGTTAGGTCAAGATGAGCCTGGGCTTTGTAAGGACACCTGTCTCAAAAAGACAGAGCTTTTTTTTTTTTTAAGATTTATTTATTTTATTTTTATTTATATGAGTACACTGTAACTGTCTTCAGATGCACCAGAAGAGGGCATTGGACCCCATTACAGATGGTTGTGAGCCACCATGTGGTTGCTGGGAATTGAACTCAGGACCTCTGGAAAAGCAGTCAGTGTTCTTAACCGCTGAGCCATCTCTCCAGCCCAACATTGAGTTTTTAAAAGATGTTTATTGATGCTGAAGTTTCAGTTTAAATAAAAAAATAATTTGGTTAATTAAACTGGTAAGAGTTAAGGATCCAGTATGGATGTAGGAAATAATATGCAGTTATTTAAAGGCAGTCTAAAACACTGAGGTAGGGGAATGCAGTGAGTTCAAGGCTAGTCTGGGCTATGGAGTGAGTAGCAGATTAGCCTGTACTAGAATAAAATATTGACTCAAAAAGAAAAAAAAAGAAAGGCAGTATAAGTTTGGAATTCTTCTAGAATAACCAAGAATGAAACAAATTTTGATTTCTTGGTAAGCTGAACACTCACACTTCAGGTGATTTGGAGGCATGCAAAGCCCCCCTGCCCCCACCAGATGGAACCACCTATAGCTGAGTGCACCTGTGGTCTTTCCCTGTATGAACATTAGACAAGTATGGACCTCTTCCCATTTCCAAGTAGCACCTATAAGTTATTGTCCTGGGAGCTGAGCCTGTGACCTTGCACACAATAAACAGATGCTTTACCAGTCAGCGACATCTCTAGCTCACAGTCTTTTTTTTTTTTTTTCATGAAAGTTTTAACAGTTTCAGTAGATAATTCAAAATGTAAAATTTGATATAGAATATATTTTGTGAAAACTAGAATAAGAGCCAACTCACTGATCCCTAGTAAGAAAGTCTACATTAGGTTACGTCATTCAGGAGTACCTTTCTTAAAGCTGAGTTCTAATTTTATAGGAAATCAGGTAATAGCCTGCTTTATCGTCAGATGAAATATGATCCTTCCCTCTTAAACAAATAAAAACAACAGCAGAAAAGGCCAGGTAAAGAGCTTGTTGTATATGCCTTATAACCTGAGTGTGGCTATCCAGTATCCCCATAAGGGCCAGGTACTATAGTTCTTGTCTGCAGTCCTAGATTATGGGTCCCAGGAGATTCGTTGGAAGCATGTGGGCCAGCCATCTTGTCATATACAACAAGGAAGACAAGAGACCCTCTCTTAAGGGATAGGACAGGGACCTGCAACCCGGATTATCTTCTGACCTTGACTCTTGGTCAGTGATATGCAGGCACTTGCATTCACTCAGCCACTTAGACTCAAGCTCAAGAAAACATGTATTTCACACGCACACGCATGCACAAATAAAACAAAGTAAAAGCCCCCCACACACACACACCCTTACCCCTGGCTTTTCAATACAGGGTTTCTCTGTGTGGTTCTGGCTATCCTAGAACTCACTCTGTAGACCAGTCTGGCCTCCAACTTAAGGATCCTCCTGCTTTTACCTCAGTGTTGGAATTAAAGGTCTGTACCATCATACCCATCTCTCTTTCTTTTTTATTTCTTATTTTCTTTTGTTAATTGGCAGTGCTAGTCAAACCCAGGTCCTTCTGTATGATGAGCAAGTGCTGTGTCTGCCACTGAGCTCCCCCTGCATCTCTCTCCTTGTATATAGTCTTTATATTGACTACATGGTGAAAGGTTTTTAGATGGATTGGTTTAAATAAAATATATTCTCAAACTTAGTTTCATTTTTTAAAAATTTCTTAATATGATTGCTTAAAAATGTAGTTACATGTGGCTTACATTTGATGTTCTCATTGTATTTCTGTCCGACAGCATTGTCCTTAAATTTAGTTGCTGTCAAAAAAAAAAAAGAAAGAAAGAAAGAAAGAAAGAAAGAAAGAAAGAAAAAGAAAGAAAAGGGAGAATGTAGTTGCTGCTTTGATTGGCTTGTGAGAAAGAATTAAACAGCAATGCCCAAGGCCTGCATGAGCCCTGATCAACTGCCGTGCATTGAGAATAGTACTAGCTATGCAGTGTTCTGAGGGAAACTGAGAAATACCCTGTGTCTTCCAGACAAAGAATGGAGAACAAATTGGGACAGTCTAGAGGTTTAAACATCCCAGGTAGTACGCCATCTTCAGACAGCGTGAGTGTGAGGCCGACTCCCTCTGCTGCAATGGAACCCAGAGGTTGCTCACAGCAGGCCAGTGCTTCACAGCCGCTCTATATCCCTAGACTCCAGACAACTGGGAAAGGGTAGCTGTGCAAGAAGAAAAAAGGTGGGAAGTGCGGACTTGTCTGCAGCTCAGTTTAGCTCTTCCTGCTGTAGCTGGGAGCCTTTGGAGTGTGTACTGAGGTATATATGTTTCCCAGGTGACAGATTCTTCCATGGACCCATCCACAGCTTCACACCTTCCTGCATTCATTTATTGCTTTTGTAAGGATGCGATTTCATACCAGATAGACACATTTACTAGAGAGGGAAATCTCCTGTTACTGGACTTGGGCATGTAAGGACAGGCTGAGCTTGTGCTTCCTGCCTTCTGTCAGCACCAGTGTGGAGATGCTGGGCTCCCAGTGAGGTGTTCTGGGGAGTTAGGGAAATACTCAGCTGCTCTGTAGGTACCTGTTTATGTGTGCTATCAAAAGGAAAAGGAGGCTTGTGTGGTGCTGCATATGGAGTTCAGGCACCCTTAGGAAACCAAGGAGGATGAGTTTGTTTACCAGGGGAGCCCTGAGCTCCTAGATTGCACAGATCTGATTGGAGCAGAATCTGAGCTATGTAGATTGTATGTAGATTGTTTATGTTTATGTTTAACCTGGAATATGTGTGACCCAAGTTCCCGCCACTCAATATAGAATAATGTTGATATGTTGGGATGGTTGAATATAGCAAGAGCCAAGAATGGGGCTTTTCTCCTCAGAGCCTGCTCTGTCTCTCTTTCCACCTCTGCCACGGCCACACTGGAGCTGCAGATCGTACATGGATCTCTTCTCGTTCCTTTGGTTTATTCCCTGCCCTCTGTTTCCCATTCCAGTCCTCTTCTCTCTTCTTTTGCCCTCCTCAGATCCGAGTCCCACCTTCCTGCTGGGGCTCTCTAATCTTTCTTCTGTCTCTTTGGATTTCCATCTTTCAGGTTTGAGGAGAGCGTCTTATGCTTTAGGCTAAAAGTAGAGAATGAAGCACTATCCAGTCTTAGCACCTGCTGAGTTAGTGAATCCATGGCAGTGCCTGAGACTTGTGTTGGCTTTCATGTAGATCTTCTAAACAAAGCAAAACAAAATAAACCACCTAGAACCAGTGACAGCTGACTTAGCACGTAGACACTGAAAACAGGAACCAAGCCCTAATCCTTGACACACATTTTAAGAATGAGCCTGCGTGGTGCGTTTTCTAAGTACTGGGTAGGTGAGGGTTTGTTCAGTTTTAGTTCTTTTCTTTTTCTGGACTGGTCAGCTGGCTTTGAAAAGATTTGATGCTTAAAATGGCTGAAGGAGTCAGATAAGGTGGAGCAGGCCTGTGATGCCCGCACTGAGAGGTCAGGGTCATCTTTGGCTACATAGCTACAGTTGCAGGCTACCTTGACTGTGTGTGAGAGCCTGTTCCTTTCTGGTTCCTCTCCCCAGGATCTCAGGACTCTTACTTGGGAATAACTGTCTAACCCCAGCACTCGGGGAGCTGGAGGCAAGAGGATCAGGAGTGGAAAGTCATCCCTTGATATATATGTAGTTTGAGATCAGTTTGGGCTTTTTACTACACTAATTTTTTCTTCTCCAAATAAAGCATTACAAGGGCATGATCAGCAGTGCATGCCTGCAATCTCATCTACTCCAGAAACTGAGGCAGGAGGTTTACAGATCCCAGATCCTTTTAGCAAGAAGACACTGTCCTTCCCCTGTCCCGTCAAGAGACTTTTATGCCGCCCACACATGTTTTTAAGAGGTTGTGTCCGAGTGTGGTATTTTAAAGTGAAGGTTTAGAGGCTCTGGGTCTTAGGCAAGGCCACAAAAGATAGAGGCAGGCGGTCTGCAGAGCATCATCCTCTTTCCAGGAAGCAGCTTCTTACTCATTCCATTATCTTGTCTTACCTTAAGGATGACTGTTGCTTCTCAAGGTTTAGTAATGTATCTGATATCTATGAGGTGTCTTCTCTCTTTCTTTTTGTATATAAAACGCACAATTAGACACAAGGAAATTATATATTTTTGTGTGCTTTGTATATATTACAGCTGTGGATTCAAACTCTCAAACTTTGCAACCAATAACATTGGAATTGAGAAGACGGAAAATATCAAAACGAAGTGACACCCCATTAAAGCGTCCCAGACTCGACAAAAATTCACGTGAGTCCCTAGTTTATGAATATGTGGCTAGAATTTGATAAATTACTTGAGTCAGCTCCTGTGTCTGTCTGTCCCTGTTTTTTTTTTTTTTGTGTGTGTGTGTGTGTGTCCCTGTTTCTTATGAGTACTAATGGCTGTCTTTGAATACATGAGCTAATGTGAGTGGAATGTGATTGAGATAGTAGTTTTTAAACGCTAAAAGCAACAGGACCGAGTTTGTGGTGGGCTCAGTGATAGCATATCTACTTCCTTAAAGTATATTAGATTTAGGTTCCTTCAGAAATATATAGCCTACTATACTAAGGATGGATTTCATGTGGTGAGAAAAACTTCAGCCAGCCATGGTAGCACACACCTTCAACCCTAGCACTAGGGGGGCAGAGGGAGGCTGATCTCTGTGAGTTTAAGGACAGCCAGGTCTACACAGAGAGACCCTGTCTGAAAAAACAAAGAGAATATTAGAAATACTATTTTTTTTACTAGAAAACAAGCATGTTGACCCCAAAAAGGAATTATGATGTTTTTAAAATAAAGCTCTCATAAGCCATGTTTGACTTTAGGAGTTAGTACACAGTCTTTCATTTTGGAAACTTTGGCACATGCCGCCAGGCGTGGTGGCACACGCCTTTAATCCCAGAATTTGGGAGGCAGAGGCAGGTGGATTTCTGAGTTCGAGGCCAAGCCTGGTCTACAGAGTGAGTTCCAGGACAGCCAGGGCTACACAGAGAAACCCTGTCTCGAAAAACCAAAAAAAAAAAAAAGAAAGAAAGAAAAGATTGGTTCATGCCTCAGCATGTCTTCTCAGTCTGTAAACTCTTGACATTTGTTTGTAAGCTCTCTCTAGCCCAGACTATGAATTTTTTAAGGTAAAATTCCTTCCTAGTAGAGGTTTTGCTTTCACTGTAAGCTAGGAAAGGAAATCAGTCAGAAATTCCACAAGTCTCTATAGGAAAGCCCTTGTAGGAGTGACCAGCTCAGAAGCCCACATAGGCAGAAGTCTTTCTTCCTGTTGGTCTCCGAGACAACACAACTCTATTAATGGTTTACAGCCCAAGAACAGTCAAAAAAACGCTCTGAAAATAGTGACAAAGACTTATCCAGGAGACGGTCCTCCAGGCTGTCTACTAATGGGACCCGTGAGATCCTAGATCCTGACTCGATTGTACCTGATTTGGTTCATACGGTTGATACAAACCCTCTACCGGACAAGTCACCCAGTGCCAAGGGTTCTGCTGAAGGTAAGTCAGTGTCTGTTTTGGAATTATTTGGCCAGCCTAGTGCCTGTCTACTAAGCTCTAGTCTAGATCCTTCTGCATTGGCTTCTTTGTTAGATTGGGTTGAAGGTGTGTGTGTGTGTGTTACGTTGTTATTTATATTGCATGTATTTTGTGTGTAGGGCTGGAAAGAGCTCAGTGGCACTTGCTGTTCTTTCAGAAGAACCAGATGCAGTTCCTAGCACCCAAGTTAGGTGGCCCACAAATACCAGTAACTCCTGTCTAAGGGGATCTGTCATGGCCTCTTTGGACACTGCATACATGTAGTGTACAGATGAACTTGCAGGTAGAACACACATGCACAGCTGGATATGGTTGTGCACACTTTTAATCTTAGTACTGGAGAGGCAAGCATATCTTTATGGTTTCCAGGCCAGCCAAGGCTACAAACAAACAAACCCCACTAAACTCCATCCACACTAAAGCTGAATCTGATAATAACTTGTAAAGATATATATGTGTAGGTCTGTGTGCACGCAGCTACTCAGAGTCCAGACGAGCTTGCCTGGAGCAGAAGCTCTGGGTAGCTGGGAACTGTGCAGTGTGAGTGCTGGGAACTGAACTTAGGTCCTCTCCAGCAGCAGTCTGCATGTGCTCTTAACTCCAGAACCATCTCTCCAGTCCACCTTAGATTATTTTGAAATCCAAGTATTGAAGGCGCTGCTGCAGTGCTTGATGCCATCTTGTCCGTCCTGATGGAGGAGATGTGTCTGTGGTTGTCTTTGCTTATTGTTCCATGCTGGGTGTTAGACTGCAGGCACGTGGTGTGGGGAGCCCCGCTTCTCTCTCTGCCTATTTGATGTTGCCTTGCTCCATCAGCATGTTTGCTGACCTTTCACTTTAATCCGATCCTTTGAGGAACTTATAGCCCTGGCTGTATGGGTGCAAGGCCTTTTCTTTTCTTTTCTTTTCTTTTCTTTTCTTTTCTTTTCTTAAGTACCATTTTGTCGAGTGTGGTCGCACACACCTTTAGTCCCAGCACTCGGGAGGCAGAGGCAGGCAGATTTCTGAGTTTGAGACCAGCCTGGTCTACAAAGTGAGTCCAGGACAGCCAGGGCTATACAGAGAAATCCTGTCTCGAAAAACCAAATCAAACAAAACAAAACAAACAACATTTTGTTTAATGTTTTTGCACGTGTGTATGCATGCATGCATGCACATGTGCCACCGTACATATGGCCAGAAGATGACTGTGGGGCTCTGTTGAGAGGGTACTGACTGGAGTTTAACGACAGGTTCTCTCACTTAGAAGCATCTTGCCACCCCTTTTTAAAAAAAATGTTTGGTTTTTGGTGGTTTGTTAATTTGTTTGTTTTGAGTCAGGATCTCACTTTGTAGCTCAAGTTCGCCTGAAACTCACTGTGTAGACGGGTGAGCTTTGTACTAACAGGGGCCACCTGCCTCCCTCTGCCTCTCCAGTGCTGGAATTAAAGACCACGGGGCTTAGTCCTCTGTGCTTCTGCTTTCCTTCCTTCCTTCCTCCCTTCCTCCCTCCTTCCCTCCCTGTGACTCTTTCTTTTGTTCATTCATTCTTTTTTTTTCTTTAGATTTATTTATTTATTATATGTAAGTACACTGTAGCTGTCTTCAGACACTCCAGAAGAGGGCGTCAGATCTCATTACGGATGGTTGTGAGCCACCCTGTGGTTGCTGGGATTTGAACTTGGGACCTTAGGAAGAGCAGTCAGTACTCTTAACTGCTGAGCCATCTCACCAGCCCCAGTTCATTCATTCTTTTTAATGTGTCTGTATGTATCTGTTCCAGTATCTGCAGAAGGGGATCAGATGCCCTGGATTTGCAGTTACAGGTAGTTTGTGACCCACTTCACGTGGGAAGTGCTTTTGAGTCTTCTGCACAGGTGGCAAACAGTCTGTCATTTGAGCCATCCATCCTTCCAGCCCACTGAAATGTGCTCTTACATGTTATCTTCTAAGGCGTTCTCTGGCTTTCTTGTCTGTTTTGGAACTCTTGACTTCCAGATTGCATACATATTTGTTTCCCAAGCATTCTTTCTTTATTTCTTCCTCTAGGTCAGTTGAAGTCTCCATTGGAAGCTGGCCAGGTCTCTTCTGCATTAACTTGCCACCCCATTGGGGATGGCCTGGGGGCTGCAGACTTGGAGTTGAATTGCAAGTCAATGGGAGAAAACACGATGAAAACAGAACCTGCTTCTCCTCTTGCTGAGGTGCAGGAAGTTTCAGCTGTTGAAGGTGTGTATGTACAATTAACTCAGTCAAGCTTTATGTATGTGCTTTGCAAGTTTTTTAAGTGTGTTTTCAATCTTTTTCTGTTTTAATAATACTTAAAGGCCTCCACAACTGTACTCCCCACATTGAGAGGCAGAAGTAGAAACATCTTAATAAGTTTGAGGCCAGCCTCATTTCCAGGGTATCACAGTGAGGCTCTGTCAAAAAAAACAAAACAAAACAACCCCCCCACCCCCCCAGAAAACCCTGATTTCGTGTGTGTGTGTGTGTGTGTGTGTGTGTGTGTGTGTGTGAAAAGAGAGAGACAGAGACAGACTCTCAATATGATGGTTGCTCTGGCTGTCCTGGAACCAACTCTGTAGATCAGGATAACCCTGAACTCACAGAGCTCTGCCTGCCTCTGCTTTCCCAGTGGTAAGACTAATGCTGTGCTCCATTCATTTCTGATTTTGTTACATATTCCCTTTTGGTATTTTGGCTATGGAGTTACCAGTTTTATCGATCACTTAAAAGAAGTAACCTGTTTTGTTTCTCTTGTTTTGATTTTAAACAATTTCTCTTAACTTTCTAGAACTTTATAGTTGCTTTAACAGTCATCTTTTTTTCTGTGTATGTGTTGTGTTGCCCATCTATTCATTTAATGGGGAGATGTTATGTGCAAGCTCCAGACTTTATTCTAAACCATCTTATTTGTGAATGTTCTGCATGTAACATGGAACAAAGAACAGACTCATGTGGGGCCTTGACCTGTAGCTGTAACCTACATAGTCTTGGTGGCTGGTTGTCTGCTATAAAGCGAACAGAAAGGTCCTTGTCACTAGAGTTTTAGTAGTAAGTGTTGCACTGGTAAGTTAACTAGATCTGTTTAGTATAACACCTAGAAGAGTTCTATCCTTCAAACTTAAGGGGTTTTGCATTTTGTTTTTTTAAATGCTTTTTGTTTGTTGAGACAGGGCCTACTATCCCTAAACAATTTTTCTGTCTTAGTCTATATGTACTGGGATTGCAGGCATAATCTTCCATGCCTTGTTCTGTTTCTTGAATAGAGAGTCATGGATGTATAATCATTTTTCTTTGGGAAGTTGTGTCTGTCCAACAGAATGGATAATCAAAATGTGGAGTCCAGAAACCCTTATTGAATAAGCCATGTGTACCCGCTGTGGAGGAACTGAACTCAGAACTCACTTCCTGAGCCCTTCCTGTGTGCCAGAGGCTATTCAGTTTAGAGATTTGTGGGCTTAGTGTTTAGGCAGGGTTGGAAGAAGGACCTGGGAAGGTGGGTGCCAGGCAGACTTTTGGAGGTGGGGTGAAGCACTGTGTAGCCCAGGAGACTCTCAGATATGTGTTTTCTGACTTAGTTTGCAGGCTTCCTAAATGGGTTAAAGCTGAGCAGGGAAGTTGCTCTCAGTCTCAGCCATTTGCTTTGAGGAATCTGTGGAGTTCTTGACTTTCAAGTTAATCTAACTTCACAGTAGACAAAGAAGCAACTGAGCCAAAATTATTGCTTATCAGTTTGTTCCCATATCCTGCCCTCCTTCCCGCTGCATTCTCCCTGCTGCTGCTGAACTGCTGAGGACACCATGGGAAAGAAGAGAGCAGAGTGCTGCCTTTCGGAGCTTGGTACAGTGAGGGGCAGGGCCACCTCCTCCCAGGCACTTATCACAGTAGTGCCTTCACTCCTAGAAGGGGCAGCGTGCAGTCAGTGATTAGGACTGGGGAAGAAGGTCACCTTTGTAATTCTGTAGCTAAAAAGGAGAGATATGTCATCCTTGAAGCAAAATAATATTTCTGGGGTTTGTTTTGGAACAAGGGGTTTGTGGGAATACAAAAAGATGATACAGAAAGATTGCTGGTAAGAAGGCTGCTAAAGACACTTGAGCCAGGAATGCCTTATATAAGTAGGCAGGAAATGGGCTGGGTTGTCAGCAAAACAGCCACAGAGAGCAGGAGCGGCTCCGCCACTGGGCAGTGACTGTTTTCCAGGCTGCTGCCACAGCCTTAGTGGTTTTTTTTTGGTTTTTTTTTTTTTTTTTTTTTTTTTTTTTGGTTTTTTGAGACAGGGTTTCTCTGTATAGCCCTGGCTGTCCTGGAACTCACTTTGTAGACCAGGCTGGCCTCGAACTCAGAAATCTGCCTGCCTCTGCCTCCCCACTGCTGGGATTAAAGGCGTGGGCTACCACGCCTGGCACCTTGGTGTTTCTAAACCTAGGTGGAGTCATGCCCCTAGAAATGAGAAAGCAGCTGTTGGAGGCAACACTTCAAGTTCAGAAAGGACTCACCAGCAGGGGCAGCACTGCCATCTTGTGGAATAGATGGTCAGTGCTCTCATTTACTTTGTGTGTATGTAGAAATCTATATTCTGGGCAAGAGCCAGGCAGTGTTCACTGGAACCAGATGCCTGGAGGTCAGGGGACAACCTTGTGAGTAATTTCTTTCTTTCTACCTTTTATGTATGTTTTGGAAATCAAAATCACATTGTCAGGTGTACACAGCAAGTGCCATTACCAAGCAAGCCATCTTGTTGGACTTCTAGGTATTTTTTATGAGCATAGACAGTTGTGTATACATGTGTTCATATGTGTGTATTATCTTTTTTCTAATGCTAAGGACTGAACCACAGATTACTCCTACTGAGCGCACACTCTGCTACTGAGCTATGCCTTTTTCTTTTTCTTTTTCTTGTATGGTGGTAGATCGAACCAGGGCTTTGTACAAGCCAAGCAAGGGTGCACCACCGAGTTAGCACCCTCGGCCCTGTGTACTTTTTTTTTTTTTTTTTTTTTTTTTGAGATTTATTTATTTATTATATGAGTACACTGCAGCTGTCTTTAGACACACACTAGAAGAGGGTATCAGATCCCGTTACGGATTGTGATTGCTGGGTCCAGGTTGACTAAGCCAGTCTGAACTGAGTTTTCATTTTCTGGTCACTACCTGCATAGACACTTGCAGAGTCCCCCTGAGTCAAATTCAGGGTTTCATGCATGCTAGGTAACCATTCTACTACTCAGGTGCATCCCCAGTCCTAATTCATACTAAAAAGATAAAACGGGACTGGAGAGGTGGCTCAGAGTACTCACTGTTCTTGCAGAGGTGCTGGATTCCATTCCTAGCATCGACATGGTGGTTCCCAATCATTTGTAACTGTAACTCCAGTAACAAAGGATCCAACCCCCTTTCCTGGCCTCTTTGGGGCATGAACACGGTACACATGAGTCATGGAGTATACACACACACACAAACACGTTTTAAAGCCAGGCATGGAGGCACATGCCTTTGATCTCTGTACTTAGAAGGCAGAAGCAGGTGTGTTTGAGGTCAGCCTGGTGTACATAGCAAGATTTGGGACAGCTTGGACTACATAAAGATTCCCCGAATCCTCCCAAAAACCTTTTATTGTCCCAATAAAAACAGCTCCTAAAATGAGGGTAGTGATTGCTGCTTCCACACACTAGGAGTTTTGTGATTTATTTTGGATTTCACGGTTTTAGAAGTATATAGACAAAACCGAGGGCTTTACAGGGAAATCTGTCCCCGAGCCTGGACTCTCAGGAATGAATTGGAGAACCAGTTCACATTTGGTTGATAATTACATGTGTGCATAAGTGTTGCCTGCACGATTCATGTGTATTATGGTCATGCCTGGTATGTCTTTCATGTATTCATCTCCGACTTTGTGCACAGTTATCTTTAACTCTTCAGCTCTTTGGAATTGATGGCATTTGTCACTTTTATAGGCAAGAAAGTGAAGAACCAGATTGATTTCTGCAGCTTAGATGTGTCTCTAAAGAGTTGACCTGGTGTGACTATCTAGTGAGGATTAAAGGTGGCCTGGGGGATGGGAATGACACATTTCTCTCTTCTGATTAATCCCAGAAAAGCTGCTCATTAGCACAAAATAATCCTGTAGAGTAATACTAGTCCATATTTACTGTGCCCTTAAATGCTAGGCAGCTTTCTCAAAGGCTCTTGACTTATAATTTATTCAGTTCTTGTAACTCAGTGATGCTAATGCCTTTATTACCTCACTCTGCACATGTGCGAACTGAGGCCAGGGAGTAAGCTGGGACCCAGGGTTTGAAACAGACCATCCAGCTGTGAAGCCCACCCACCGCTACAGAGCCTCTGTTGCTTGCTTATGTAGCTGACTAGTGTGTGTGCAGGTGTGCAGTTTCCTTTGTTCTGAAAAAGGGTCTCCTGAATCCCAGACTGACCTTGAATTCCAGAGGTTGCTGAGACTAACTGGTTTTCTTTTTTTTTTTTTGGTTTTTTTGGTTTTTGTGTTGTGGTTTTGAGTTTCCTGAGTGCTGGGATTAAGGGCGTGTGCCACCACACCCTGCGAGACTAACTTTGAATTTCTAATTCTCCTGCCTTTACATCCTAGTACTAGGTTACAAGTGTGCAACACCTCAGATTTTGCAGTGCTGAAGCCAAAGTCACTCTACCAACCAAGTCACCACATGAGCCTCTTGATTTTATGTTTAATTCCCAGAACTCATGTGATGGCTCACAATTGTCTGTAACTCCAGATCCAAAGTACATAACACAGGTCTCAAGCTTGCATGCGATATACAAACATACATGCAAGCAAAACAACCAAACATATAAAATTAAATAATAAAAAACTACATAAATGAGAAGTCTTTGTGGTTCAACCTAAGATCCAAGAGGAGGAAATTTCAGAGACCCTGGGATGTACTTGTAGGTAATAAGTCTTTTTGATTTGTGTGTTCTTGTTTTTGTTTTGAGTCAAGACTGCGTCTCAAGACCATGTTGGTCCTGCTCACAGAGATCCACCTGTCACTGTTACCAAGGCTGGTGCTGCTGTTTTAATTTTTTTTTTTTTAATGTAGATTTTTAGTGTTGGGTTTGACGGCTCCTGTCTGGAACGGCAGCACTCTGGAGGCTAAAGCAGGGTTACACGGTGCTTGGCTCAGAAGCCGCTTGGACTACATAGTGAGCTGAGATTCCCTCCACTGGTGTCCTCTGGGGTCTGTGTCTGAACAGTGTGGATCCCATCTCACTTAAGGTCACCTTCCCTCTTACCTGCTGCTATTTAAACCCTTTCCTCCCCAACTTGTTTCTTGGTCATGATGTTTGTGCAGGAATAGAAACCCTGACTAAGACACTTAGTTTGACTTTAAGATTTAAACTTTTTTTAAAAAATGGTACTTGCAGAAATATTCATGATATTTACCAGAGAAAGCATGTGACCTATTTCTAATTGAGAGTGTGTCATTGCATTAAGGGAAACTTTACATCGTCCCAGATGGTCCCTTAAGGATGGTCTGTAGAGTTAGAGGGTAAAAGATAATTAGCTTCTCTTACTGGGTTGAGGGAACTGTGAGTGGAGACCTTTAATGAACAGTATTTTCCTTCTTTGAAGAAAATATTTATCTATCTATTTTTATATTTTTGGGTATTCTGCCTGCATGTTTATCTGTGCATCACATGAATGCAGTATCTTAAGGCATCCAGAAGAGGGTGTCAGATCCCCTGAGACTGGAGTGACTGGTGTGTGAGCCACCATGTGGGTGCTGAGAATTGTACTGAGTCTTCTGCAAGTGTAACTTAGTCTGGCCTTGAACTTGAGACCCTCTTGGTTCTGCCTCCTGAGTTCTGAAGCATATGAAGATCTTGTGGTGCGTTACCCCATCATGTGGCATTACAGTCTGCTGCCCTCTGCTTATTTGACATTGGAGGTTTGCTCATTGACATTGAGGTTGCTAATTGAGTCCTCTGGGTTCTCACACTCTCCTGCCCGCCTACTTGGTTGCTTTGTGTGTGTGTGTATGTTTGTTTGTTTGTTTGTTTTTTAATCAGTACACATGACATTTCAAAGCTTAGTAAACTCAAAGCTCTGTATAAATGCTATTGTAAAGCCCCTTAGGTTTCATAAGGAGATCTCTGGCTTTGTCCACACAGGCTGGTAAAGACTGGTGGTGAATCTGAGTCTGGTCCAGCTCACGGGCCATTAGGGCTGGCTTGCCATCTTGTTTTCTGCCCCAAGGTCCACGGTGCCTGTAGATTTAGGCTGTTGCAGATTAGTGTGTCGCTGTCCTCTTCCTCACACAGAATCACGGTTGTTTCCCGAGAGTTGGCTTTGCCTCTCCAGGCGGCGCTTTGGGAGGAAGCATCGTGGCTTGATGTCTCGGGCAACGGGAGCCTGCCATTCTGCCACTCTCTCTGGTTGTGTGCTCACACACAGCCCATAATAGCACAAACCCAGAGCTCCTCACGGTCATGTTTGTTTGTTTGTTTTACAGTTCCAAATACTTTGCAAAAAGCGGATGACTCTGTGATGTTGAATGTGCCAGCTGTGGACCTAGATCACAAGTTTCGATGCAAGGTTCTGGACTGTTTGAAATTTTTCCGCAAGGCTAAATTGCTGCACTATCATATGAAGTATTTCCATGGGATGGAGAAGTCACCAGAGCCAGAGGAGGGCCCAGGGAAGACGCATGTACAGACTCGGGGCTCTGCGGTGCCTGACAAGGCCAGCCAGGAGAGCCTAACCAGGAAGCGGGTCTCTGCCAGTTCCCCCAGTGAGTATCTTGGCTCTGTGGAATGTCCTAGGAGGGCCCTGGCATTTCTTAGGTGGAATGCTGCAGTAGGGTTGAGTAGTGACATTGGAGGACTGAAGCTCTCCTGGAAGAAGCAAGCTCGACCTCTCTCTGTTCATGTGGCAGTGAGGGGGTTACTGCTGAAGGCTGTGGCATTCCTGCGAAGAGTAGGAGCTATAAAGTCACCAGAAGTTGGCCCCAGAACAGATGGGTGCCTCTTGGACCCATGTCCCATCCTGTTCCTGACAGGAGGACAAAAGCTAACTAAAAAGCATGCTTAATTCTGTCTGTTCCTGGGTGCAGGTGTGACCCCCCTCTAATCCTTTATTGCAACCCAAGCTGCCTTGTACAGAAACCACAGTGCACCCACACAGCCACACAGTCTTCCTTTCTGTCCTAGCAGGGAAACAGCCCACCCTTCTTTTGAGCTTGCTCTAAAACTAAAGAAGTTGAAAACTTGGTTTCCAAGGGTTTTTCAGAATGATTAATACCTTTGCAATAAATGACTTTGTTTTTTGAGACAGAGTCTTATTTATTCCAGGCTGGTCTTGAACTCCAAATCCTTCAATCTCTGCCTCCAAAGTGCTGGGATTACAGGAGCATACTGCTATAGCCCTCAAATTTCCAATAAACTCTACAGTCTTCTAAAGTTATTTGCATCTGAGATTGTAATATCACTACATAGTTTTGTTTGTTTTGGTTAGATGTTTTATACTAAAATGTGTATGTACTGAGCTAGGAGGATGGCTTAGTGGGTAAAACTCTTACTGTGCACAGGAGAACTACAGTTTGGATCCCCAGCACCAATGTGAAAATGCGAGGTGCAGTGGTTGTATCTCCAGGGCATATAAGATGACAATTCGTGGGACAGTGGGGCAGAACCATGGGATCTAAGATCTCTGGCGCAGTGAGAAGGTAGTCTTTAGTTGTGTTAGGAAGACTCCGAGTATCAGGGCCACGTTTGGTCATGAGTGCTGTAGTTACCAAGAATCTGAAACGTGTGTAGTACACTGTGTTTGAGTAGCCACAGTTTTAAAAACGAGAAAATAAATAGTGCTTTTAATAGTATATCCAAAATAGTCTTGTAGCACCTTGTGGCAATTTTGTTGATAACAAACCATGTATACAACCATAGTGTTAAAAAATTATGTTGTCTGGTGACATTGCAGCCATCGTAGTGTGTGCAAGCACAATCTGTGACGTCTGGACGGTAAAATCACCTAACCATGAGTTTCTCAGAACATACCCCGTGTAGTTGACATATAACTTAACCATTTTCGTGTGTGTTCTACATAAAAATCATGTCCTCTCTATTTTATATACTTTTCCTAGAAGTCAATCTTTAAAAACCATAATGTGTTTTCTGCTTAATAGTCACAAGTCAGTACAAGCTAGCTTTGCACTTTAGGTGCCCAGTAACTGTGAGCAAGTGGCTAATGGTATTCAGTTTATTGGCCTGTGTGGATCTACTTCCCTTCAGCTGGTTTTGTACTTGAGGAGAATAGCAGCTGAGTTAGAATGAGCAGCTCAAGGGAGACCAGGTGTGGGGCCACTAGGAAGAGAGGAGCTTTGTGAGCCACAGTGGGGGCTGCTCGCCATTCAACTGCCTCTACCTCAGCCTTCCGTAAGCCCCAGCAGTAGACTAAGTAGACTAAGGACCAGAATCCTGCGCCTGCTCTTATGAAACAGAGATCACCACAGGGAAAGTTTCTTATTAAGCAGATGATCAGAATTCTGGAGTCAGAATTGCTCCAGGCTAAAGTAGATCAGCCTGTTCACTTTGCAGGAATTTATTGCCATGCACTGCCAAGGAGACCAAGGTCAAAATCCTCTGCTGGGAAGTGCTTATGGTGTGGGTGCTCTGGAACAGAGAAGCAAAGGCTGGCTCATTTCTCTTGTTCAAGAGCTGCTTGGTATATTTAGAATCAAACAGTGGCCTTTTTGGAGACAAGATCTCACTATGCAGTGCTGACCAGCCTGGACCATGTTGATCTTGAATTTACAGAGATCTGCCTGTCTCTGCTGGGGTCAAAGGTGTGTATCATTGTCTCTGGCCAAACACTGATATTAATGCTCTTTAAAGGAAGAGAGGAGATCTGCATGGTGATGGCACACACTGTTAATGCCAGCACTCACCAGGCAGAGGCTGGCAGATCTCTGTGAGTTTGAAGCCAGCCTGGTCTACAGAGCTACAGAGCTAGTTTAGGACAGCTAGGGGTACACAGAGAAACCTTGTCTTAAAAACTCAAAAAAAAAAAAAAAAAAAAAAAAAAAGGGGGCTGGTGAGATGGCTCAGTGGGTAAGAGCACCCGACTGCTCTTCCGAAGGTCCAGAGTTCTAATCCCAGCAACCACATGGTGGCTCACAACCATCCGTAACAAGATCTGGCGCCCTCTTCTGGAGTGTCTGAAGACAGCTACAGTGTACTTACATATAATAAATAAATAAATCTTTTTAAAAAAAAAAAAAAGACAGACAGACAGACAGACAAGTGTGTCCCTGCCAGCACACAGTCTGTCTGGTACACAGTAAACAATGCTGATGGCTGCAGAAAATAACCAGGCTGTGGTGCCCACAGGTTCATTCAGTCTAAAGCCATGCTTCCCCAGGATAAGAAGGTGGTGCAGTTGAGACTGGCAGTAGGCAGTAAGCACAGTGGCTTTCCCCTCCCTTCCCTGATGCTTTTTCTAGGTTAAACCTCTGCATGGGAGCCTGGGATATGGCTCCGTGTGTAAAGGCACTCTCTGCAAAGTCAGTGGCAGGAGTTCAGTCGTGGGGACTGCAGTGGAGAGAATGGGATACTTCCACACATGTGCAAGCATTTCTCTCCCACAATTCTAGATGCTGGGGATCTAGATTCAGTTAAGGTGTCACTAGTGTGGTTCTAGTGAAGGATCTTGTCCCTACATCCTCACACGTATCTTTGGGTCCTACTTAGAAGGACCCCAATCCTATCAGGAAGTTGCTACCCTTATGATTTTGGATGCTTTTCAGAAGTTCCTTTTCCAGATACCATCACACTGCACATGGGAATGTGAAAATAAACATTTCAGCCAGGCATGGTGGTGCACACCTTTAGTTCAGCCCTCAGGAGGCAGAGGACAGGTGGATAGCTGAGTTCGAGACCGGCCTGTTGAATAGAGTGAATTCTGGGACAGCCAGATCTACACAAAGAAACGCTGTCTTTAGGGGAAAAAATGAACGGCAGGGGAATAACTCAGCGGCAGAGAACACACAGAGCACACACAAAGCCTGTGTCCAGGCCTCAGCACCGCAGAAAAAATGTCAGCTTCAGGGATGAGGGACTGAGAGGTATGTCATTATAACACAAGTGGAGAGAGCATGGCAAACACCTCTGAATTCAACGGTGTCCAACTCTGTGACACTGTAACATGTCTCCACTGTCTACAAATCTGTTGGGCCTCATTCATAGCTGTCCTGTGCTGCCCATGGCTAAGCACCACAGGCTAGACCTCCTGCTAGATGTTGCCCAGTAGTGGAAGAGTAGAGACTTTGGTGGCACTGTATTTTTATGCAGCAAGGATAAGTTGAAGTGAGAAGTCTGTGCTGCACTACTTGGGGAGAAGATTGGGGTCACATTATACTTCCCATGTGGGGACCAGTGTTACAGAGCTCATGTCCCAAGACTTCTAGAAGATAGATTGCAATTGGAGTCCCACTTACGGTTTAATAATAAAGACGCATCGCCATCTATGTAGCTTTAGGCTGTTGGCCTTTTTGCTGAGGCAGTCTCTCAGCTAGCTTCTGACTTAACCCAGCCTGCCTGCCATTGCCTCCCTCCACGTGGCTCTCGCTGCTCCATCCCCTCCCTATTCCTTCATCTATGGCTCTGTGTCTCCTGTCTGCTTGGTCTGTAGTTCTGCCCCAGACTTTTTATTCTACAGAAAGCCCCATTCCTTTCTCCTACAAAGATGCTGTTAGCATAGTGAGAGAGGGTCCACGCTCACTCGCTTACTCATTCTGAGCGGCGATGAGCAGCAGGATAAGGCCCAGTCCATATTGTTGTGTTGCTTGTTGGCCAGATTGAGGGCACTGTGACCTTCCTTGAGTGACCTCGTCCCAGGCAGCTGGCTTTTTCACACTGTCTTCTCAGAGAATTCTCTTTTTGGGCTGGTGAGGAAGTGGCTAACATTTATATATAGGATGCAAGTTAATGGTCCATAGAAATGACAATACCAAATATCCACAAAGTGCTGCCTGCTCAGTAGTTAATAATTGATAATACACGGGTGGTGGGCTGGAGAGATTTAAGAACATTGACTGCTCTTCCAGAGGTCCCGAGTCCAATTCCCAGCAACCACATGGTGGCTCACAACCATCTGTAATGGGATTCAATGCCCTCTTCTGGTGTGTCTGAAGACAGCTGCAGTGTACTTATATAAATAAAATAAATCTAAAAAGAAGAGGAAGAAGAGGAGGAGGAGAAGGAAAAAGAAAATAAAATACAGGGCCGTACTTACATAGCCATTTAACACAATATATGGGTATAGGTCATCCCAATATTATAGGTATACACGCGTATATGTACACATACACTTTTTTTTTCCTGACAAAGTTTCACAAAGTAGTCTAGCTATATAACTCTGGCTGTCCTGGAACTGTCTGGCTTTGAACTCACAGAGATCTGCCTGCTTCTGCTTCCTTAGTGTCATTGGCAAACTTTTTTATAAAAGACCAGATAATAATATCAGCTTTGAAGACCCTAAGTCACTGTGGTCACTACTCAGCTTGACAGCTGAAGCAGGAAGGCAGCTGTAGGCAGACAGTGAGCACTGCACACTCCATCCAGACTCAGTCACTGTCCCAGGCAGCAGCCCAGACCAAAAAGGCCTGGAGTGGTGGAGTGGTCTTGTCTCCCCCAGGGGCAGGAAGGGGCTCTCCTGGGCAGGAGCAGGTCCAGGATTGTGTGTTGGTTTTTTGCCTAGGCATACTAAGATAACTAAGAGAAGAATAAGATCCTAGAACTGAAGACAAAATACTAAATAACAACTCTTGAACATGTGCTTACTTTTAGCTGCAAAAGAGAAGGAAAAGACTAAAGAGAAGAAATTCAAAGAACTTGTGAGAGTGAAGCCAAAGAAGAAAAAGAAAAAGAAAAAGAAAACCAAGCCTGGTATTTTCCATGGAGGGCTTCCCCACTTAGGAAAGACCAGGAGGCCTTTTGTAGGGCTGTGGGCTCCGCCTAGCATGGGTCCTGGAAGAGGGTGTGGGTTGAGGTTGAACATACAACCAACTCTTACAGAGTTAGTTACTTACTACTATTGCATGTACATTATGATGTGTGTAAATGAAGGTGTCCACATGTACAGTGCATGTGGAGAGGTGAGGACAACTTTCAGGAACAAATTCTCCCACTGTGGGTTTCTTATATGGCAAGTCTATTTCCCCACTGAACCATCTTGCTGGCCCCTTGACCAAGCCTCAGAAAGTTTGACTGACCTTTATAAATGCCTCCCACTTGTAGCATTGGCCAGTGTGTCCTGTCACAGGGAAGGATATAGGTGTGTTGTTTAGGTAACCCCCAACCCCTTATGTTTTGTGAGGCATGGTCTTTCTTACTGTCTCAGATTGCTCTCAGATTCTCAGTCCTTGAGCTTAAGCATCCGAAGCACTGAGGTACTTGCATGGATGATCTTTGAGGTTTACTTGCATAACTGTTAGTCAACTCTCAAGAAAACCTGCAGTTGTTGAAAACAAAGCTTTTAAGAAAATCTCTGCTGTGACCTTGGGAGCTAAATAGAAGCCATGTTTTATTATCCGAGTCCCTTCTGGCTTATGAAATTCATTTTACCAGAAAAGGAAAGGGGGGGGTGGGGAGGAAGTGTTCTCAAAGGTGACTGCCCTTCACCCCTCTCTATGGTGTGCTGCACCTTTGAGCTTAAAGGCTGTTATTGGATGGGGTTGCTTCTGGGATGCCTGAGTTGCTCATTTGTGTCTGATGCTATTCTTGTAGAATGTCCCTGCAGTGAGGACATCAGTGATACTTCCCAGGAACCTTCTCCACCCAAAACATTTGCTGTCACCAGGTGTGGGTCCTCACACAAGCCTGGGGTCCATATGAGCCCGCAGCTCCATGGTTCAGATAATGGAAACCACAAAGGGAAATTGAAAACCTGTGGTAAGAGCTCATTCTCACATGATGGGCTGTTAGAAAGTATATGCTATATGATCATGGGTGTGGTTGAGTGTACTCAATGATTGGAAGTTGTCAGTGAGAAGGTCTAGCCTTATCCCTGCAGTTGGCTCTGCCTCTCTCTCTATTGTGTGCAGAAATTTGAAGGTGGCTGTGGACAAAAGTGGCTATAAGCCAGGTAGGTCCTGGTGGACTGAGGATAACTAGGGAGCATTTTAGAGTCCTTGGGGCAATGTTGTATGTGGGCCACAAGACAACGCTCTTCTGACAATGAGCCCAGTGATACTGGGAGCCCCTTCTTGTTTCCTCAGTGAAGTGGAGACATTAGTTGAGCCCTGGTCAGGCAGTAGGCATCATTTGAGCTGTTCCACTATGAATAGAGCTGAAAACGGAGTCCAGTTTCCAGGCCTGTGGAAGTCCCTGGAGGAGTGGGGAAGAAACAGTGTGGAGTGCACAGTGTTATCAGCGAGTTTAGCGCACTGACCGTTGGCTTCCCTTTGCTTCCAGAGGAGGATAATTTGAGTGAGTCCTCTTCCGAGAGCTTTCTTTGGAGTGATGAGGAATATGGTCAAGATGTTGATGTGACCACCAACCCAGATGAGGAGCTTGAGGGCGACGACCGCTATGATTTTGAGGTGGTCCGCTGCATCTGTGAAGTGCAGGAGGAAAATGACTTCATGATTCAGGCAAGTAGTTTCCAGAACACAGGTTAGAGGAAGACAGACTGATCCTAAGAGAGAATGTGATGTCAGCAGCGAGTGAGCTGTGTGAACAGCCCTGTGTGTGCAGTACTAACAATGGTAGACTGAGCTTGCTTTTGGGTTCCCATTTCTGAGAATTATAGGCTACTGTAAATACCCATTAATAGAATGAGAAATCATTGGGGCCAAAGGGGAAGGCCTAACCTGTGGTCTCATGGTGAGGCCTAGCCTGTGGTCTCACGGGGGAGCAGTTGGACAACAGGGACTCAGGCTGTGGAGTGGCAATTCAGTCTTGTTTATGGGCTCATCTTCTCTTTGAGATACAGTTCCCTGGTAGCCTGAAGGAAGAAATGGAGTCAGGTTTTATAATCTGTCTACCTCTGTTACAACATGGTGTGTGTGCACATGCAAGCATGTGTCTGTGCTGGCAGCAGGTGTTCCCAAGAAAAGGATTAGCAGCCAGCCGTGCATCTTTGCATAGGCTATAGCTATTAGGCTTTTTTTTTTTTTTTTTTTTTTTTGCTTTTTTCTTTTCTTGTTCTATATATGTGACATCAAAATTTGAAGTTGACTTGATTTAATAGTACATAGTTGCATTTATGTCTTTTGTCCTTTTGTTGATGGTTTTGGAGAGGGGGCAGAATCTCTTAGTTACTTAGTTACTCTGTTGCTATGATAAAATATCCTCACAAAAGCAACTTAAGGGAGAAGTTACTGTGGCCCACAATTCTAGATGGGTGCATAGGACACAGAGTGGCCTGAAGCCAACTCCTCACACTGCCTCAGTGTCAGGAAGAAGAGTGGAGCTAACTCATCCCTGCATGCTGTGCTTGGCTTATTCCCTGCCTAGGAAATGGTGCCACCACAAAGGAAAAAGTCTTCCACTCACCCTATCCAAAATAATCCTGAATAAACAGACCAGAAACTACCTTGATCTAGACAGTCCCTTAGTGAGAGCCTCTCCACAGGTGATTCTAGCTTCAAGCTAGTGAAATAACCAGTCTCATTTGGTCCCACTTGTTGGTCCCACTTGGTCTCAAACCTGCTGTGTTTTCTGTTTTTGTTCCTAAGTGCTGAGGTTACAGTCACGTGCTGCCATGCCGGCTTTGTTTCCTAGGTGTAGACCTTGGAGTTGCTTCTAGGACTTCAGAGGTTTTTTTAAAGCACTGTATGCATGGTTTCTCCTCCTGCAGTTTATTTTGGTGTGGAGTGAGGGCTGTGGCTTTAGTTTCCTGGCAGTGTCCTCCCTTTTTGGATACTGCTTCATTTACTGCCTTTCTATGTACATTTGTGTCTCTTCCTGGGTTCTCTCTTTTTTCAGTGAAGCAAAGACAGAAGAACACACTTCTGTGAGATTATGCCTTTGTAATATTTAAAAATCTCTAGCAGGGCCAGCCCCCTCCCTCTCATCTTTCTTCTTTGCATATATTTTCTGACAACCATTTTAGAGTTCTGCTTACTTTCTGAGCTACCAACTTCCTTATTTGTTGGGGCCACAATATTTTATAAGCCCAAGTAAAGTTGGTGTCTTCCTGGCCCCAGATTCCTGGCAGTGCTCCCAATACCAGGGAAGGCAGTTGAGCGTAGGCTTTGCAGGAAGGAGTCTTGGCACTTGGCTAAGTTCATGTTGTCTCATGTGCCATTGGTCACCTGTGCAACCTTCAGCAAGTTTTAAGAGGAAATGCAAAGAGATAGCACATGATTGCTCTAGGATGCCAAAGGGACGTAGATAGTCTGTTAATAATAGAAAGTTAACGTGAAGCTTTGTGCTGAGTTCACAGTGGGGGTGTGTACATGTGACCCTAGATTCCTAATAGACAGCCCATGGTGTGGGCAGGAGCAGTAACCCATCTGTACTTGGGGAACTGAGGCCTAGGGTTGTGATCTGGAATTGTGCAAAATAACACAGGTAATGTATTTTAGGAGTGGGAACAGGTTTCCTTAACCTCACAAAGTTACGGGGAAGTAGAAGCTGAGAGGCTGGAGTGGCAGCAGCCAATCCGAAGTTAGTAGTATTCAATTGATCTATATTTTTGCTTTGTGTTTTGTTTTTGAGACAGGTTCTAAAGTATCCAAAGACAGGCTGGCTTTGGTCTCACAGTGTAACTGAGTCTGGCTAAGCTTATCTTCGTGTCTCTACCTTTCACGTGCTGGGATTCCAGGCATATTCTGCCACACCTTACAGTAAATTCTCTGTGTGTGCTGTAGTCTGTACAGAGGTGATCGCCTCACATGGGCACTTCTTTTTTTTTTTTTTTTTTTGGCTTTTCAAGACAGGGTTTCTCTGTGTAGTCATGGCTGTCCTGGAACTCACTCTGTAGCCCAGGCTGGCCTCAGAAATCCGCCTGCCTCTGCCTCCCGAGTGCTGGGATTAAAGGCGTGCGCCACCACGCCCGGCCACATGGGCACTTCTGAAATGGCTCTTGGCACTAAAGAACTAAGGACTCTTACCTTAATTTGTTCACTATGTGTAACCTCCATGTGGTCAGTGGTGACCTAGCTGGGTCATTGTATGGCTACAGATTTGTTGGGTAGAGGTCAGAAGGGAACACTCCCCTATCTCCTCTCAGCCCTGTGGGCCCTGCTTCAGGTGCCTCCTGCATTCTGACTTGTGTTGCTTCTTTAATTTTCACAGTGTGAAGAGTGCCAGTGCTGGCAGCACGGGGTCTGCATGGGCTTACTGGAAGAAAATGTGCCTGAGAAATACACCTGCTATGTTTGCCAAGACCCTCCAGGTAGAGAGACTGCTGGAGTTGGGATGTGAGCAGCGTGTAACCGCTTCCTTAGCACAGCAACTTTCAAGACACCATGTCTGTGCTCTTGATGAATCTTTGCTGATGGCTAGGTGACTCTGATCACCTTTGTTGCAAGCCCGCCTGGTGGCCAGTCCTTCTGAACGGAGCAGTAAGGGATGTGTCTGAAGATGCTTACCTAGCAGAAGGCCTGATCTGAAATGTAGTGGGAAACACACATGACATTGTTAACAAGAAGCACAGAGTTCCATAGGTCTGATAAAACTATCCAGTGTTGAATGCTCCATGAATTATTCTGTTGGTCTTGCTCAGGGCCTTGCTGATGTTTTGTTCCAGTTTTGGCAGTGAGACACTTTCTTCCTCAAGAGCTCTGAGGATGGGCGTGTGGCTCTCTCTGTTGGTGCCATTTCAGGGATGTCGGAGGGCACATTTGCTCGGACACACACACACACATCCCAGCCCCCATTGTGTCACTGCCCCTGGAGGGGATGAGCCTTGCCTGCTCTGGAGTACTCTAAGCGGGGTCTTGCTCGGCTCCTTAGTGGGGGTCATTGGTTAATGGGTAGTGGCTCTTGGCTGTCCCTTCCACCATGCCCAGCCTGTTTCAAGGTTTCTTAGTGACTGAAGAGTGAATGAGTCAGGTTGGAAGGTGCTGTCTCCTGAGGTTTTGGAACAGGAAGTGCTGCCTAGTCCCTGAGCTTAGTTTTCTGTCCTTTCTAAGGAGACTCGTGATGAGCCGGACCCAGGAGCCATCTAGGTCATCTGTTACGATGGGAAGCAGAGATGGGTCCAGAGAAGGGAAGGCTGTCACCTGTCTAGTTAAGGTCTGGGGCCTGTCACCTGTCTAGTTGGGACCTGGAGTCTTCTGTTCACACTCAGGCCATTTGAGACGCGTCCCAGGCTCTGGTACTGCAGCCATCAATGACGGATCCTTTTTTTCTGTCTTTTAATGAGACTGGGGACAAAAAACTGAAGTTGAAACAAGTTAAATAAACCCAAGACAGGCGTACAAGTGAAGCTAGGAGGGAAAACAGAGAGGGGGAGCCAGGGGCTCTCTGATGCTGGCTGGTGGCCAAAGGCCTGCCTGAGGAGATGGGGAACACCTGTCCTGGAGAGGCCCAGGGGATGCTGCGTCAGATAGGAGCTCTGGAGGAAAGAGGTCAGGCCAAGGAAGAAAGTTTTGTGTGTGTGTTTCTAAAACTGAGACAAACCATGATAAGGGTGGAGTGAGGAGAAGAGGAAAGAGAAGGATTCTGTCAGCCTTAAGAGATAGATAGATAGGGATTTGGGGTTTCTTTCTGTGAGCAGTCAGAAGCTGTGGAAGATTGTGAGTGGAGGAGGGAAGGAAATGACTTAAATCTGAAGAGGTAATTCAGCCGGCCATGGTGGTGAACATCTGTATCCCAGAACTCTCCAAACAGAAGCAGGAGGGACAGGTTCAAAGCCAGTTTAAGCTACATGGTTACTTTAAGGGTTGTCTGAGCCATGTGAGGCCTTGTCTAGAGAAAGGAGGGGAGGGGCAGAAAAGATGGGAAGGGAGGGAGATAGCTGAAAGGGGGAAGACTACTGCTCAGAATCAGAGTCCGTGCTCGAGCCCCTGCTGCGGGTAGGAGGGACCATGCCTTATTTCAGCTTTGTCTCCAGCACCGAGTAGAGAAGAGAATGAGCACAGCCATCAGAGCACAGTTTTGGAAACTCAGGGTGATAGGACCGCTGAGGGGACAGGACAGCCTGGGTTCCTCAGGCGTGCTTGACTGTTGCAATGTTGTCTCTTTAGGTCAGAGGCCTGGCTTCAAGTACTGGTATGATAAGGAGTGGCTGAGCCGGGGACACATGCATGGCCTGGCGTTTCTGGAACAGAACTACTCCCACCAGAATGCCAGGAAGATCGTGGCCACTCACCAGCTGCTCGGGGACGTGCAGAGAGTGATCCAAGTGCTACACGGCCTGCAGCTCAAGATGAGCATTCTGCAGTAAGTGTGCGCCTGCAGCTCTGGGCAGGAGCTTACTCAGGCTCTCGGTTCAGTCAGGTTTGGGGAAAAAGGGAAAGCCACAAAGACCTGTACCACAAAATCTGTTACTATGCTGAGCATGTGGCTTCCTAGCATGTGTGGCACTGAGTTGGATTACCAGTACCCTCCCTCACCCAACTCCCCCAAAAGTCAGTTATGTAATAACCGTTTCTTTGTAAAGCAATTGACTTTATTGAGGAATACTTTGCATGTAATTAGGTTCACTTATTTTAAGGCCTCATTGAATTTGATAAGTGCATGTATTCAGGCAACTGAGCCTGCAAACTAGGACATGATGTGTGCACTTGGTTTCTCTTGTTTTCCTGTACAGGAATGTATGTGTATGGGTGTGGTTGTGGGTGTGTGTGTACACAAATGGCACAAGGTCAGAGGTCAGAGGTCAGTTTGCAGGAGGTGGTTCTGTCCTTCCACCATGTCTTAGCCTTCCCTTGAGAAATGGAATTATAGATGTTGGCCACTATGGCATAATGTACTCACTCACAGCTTGCGTTGTGTTACCTTTGGGTGTACAGTTACTTGTTTTACATTGAGGTTTGTTGTTTTTTTTTTTTTTTTTACATTTATAGTGAGGGCTTTTTAAATTGTGGTAAAATAGCCGGGCGTGGTGGCGCACGCCTTGCACTCGGGAGGCAGAGGCAGGCGGATTTCTGAGTTCGAGGCCAGCCTGGTCTACAGAGTGAGTTCCAGGACAGCCAAGGCTACACAGAGAAACCCTGTCTCAAAAAACCAAAAAAAAAAAAATTGTGGTAAAATATACATAATGCCAAATACCAAATTTGCCATCTGAACCTTTCTCTTTATTTATTTATTTATTTATTTTGGTTTTTTGAGACAGGGTTTCTCTGTGTAGCCCCGGCTGTCCTGGAACTCACTTTGTAGACCAGGCTGGCCTCGAACTCAGAAATCCACCTGCCTCTGCCTCCCGAGTGCTGGGATTAAAGGTGTGCGCCACCACGCCCGGCTCATCTGAACCTTTCTATTTATATCTATTTATTTTTTCTTTTTAAAACAGGGTATCTTTACTTAGTACTGGCTGTCCTGAAACTAGATATGCAGACCAGGCTAGCCTTGAACTCACGGAGATCCTTTTGCCTTCTGAGTGCTGGAATTAAAGGCATGCAGCACCTAGCTCTTAATTCGACCAGTCTGGTCTTGAATTCCTGAGCTCAAGCAGTGGTCTTGCTTTGGCCTCCGCCATAGTTGGGATTACAGGATTGAATGCCATGTCTGTTTTCTATCTTAGCCATTTTTCTGTACATTTCTGTATTGTGAAAATCATTACACAGGCATGCAGCCAGTCTCCAGAACTCTTTTCATCCTACAAGACTGATTTCTCAGTTTAAGTAATCTTCAGACCCCCATCGTCTCAGCCCAGCAACATCCATCATTCTGTTTTCTGTCCTTATGAATTCAGCTTCTCTAGATACTTCAGGAGAAACCATGCAATATTTACCCATGGCTTATTTTACTTGGTGTAATACCTTCAAGGTTCATCTATATTGTGTTAGAACTTCCTTCCTTTTTAAAGCAAAATGTGTAGTATTTACATTTCACATTTTGCTTATTCTTTCATCCTAAACTCTCATAATTAATAGGCAAAGAAGCTTGAATCTGCTGCCAGAGGGACTGGCAGGTGGCTCAGCAGTTAAGAGCTCTTGCTGCTCTTCCAGAGGGTCTGTGTTCCGTTTCCAATACCAGCATTGGCCAACTTACAACCAGATGGTTATAACCCCAGCTCTAAGAGATGCAATGGGTGGTCTCTGAGAGCATCAATGCATACACATGTACACACATAACTTTTTAAGAAATGATTTATTGATTTTATGTACATTGGTGCTTTTGCCTGCATCTATGTCTCTGTGAGGTGCTGGATCCTGGGAACTAGAATTACAGACAGTTGTGAGCTGCCATGTGGGTTAAACCTATATCCTTTGGAAGAACAGCCAAGTGCTCACAACAGCTGAGCCACCCTCTGCCCCCTTAAAAATAAAAGTTTTAAAAATCCTTCTGGGCGAGCCGTTGTTAACACCTACTTGTCGCTGTCAGAGCTTTGCTCATACAGAGGTTCTGGGCCTTCTGGAGCTAGATTTGTGTAGCCACTTGTTTCCACCTGGGCTCTGGGGACACTGTCACCCCACTGTACTCACTGTGCTCTCCTGCCCCCGTTCATTATCATCCTTTTCTCTCCCTCTGCCGCCACCTTTCTCTTTCTTCTTTGTAGTGATCAAAGGTTGTAAGAGAAGTTCTCCGTACTTGTGAAATGAAATGTGAGCAGGTGAGAACTGAAAGGTGGAGTGAGTCACTTTGTAGTTTAAAAAGTGTGTGTGTGTACATGCAAATTCTGTTCCAGGAAGCAAGCTGGGGAGACAGCCCAGGCTCAAAGTGTGCATGACTCCTGGAGAGGATCCATGTGTGGCTCCTAGCACCTATTTTGTACAGCTCACAACTGCTAGTAACTCCCCAACTCCAGGCCTCTTCTGACCACCTCAGTTTTACATTTTTTGTGTGCCACATACATATGCTGGGCACAGACATATAATTTAAAAATAAAATAAATCTTAAAAATGATGATACATTTAGATAGATAGATAGATGGATGGATGGATGGATGGATGGATGGATGGATGGATAGATAGATGATGATACATTTAGATAGATAGATAGATGGATGGATGGATGGATGGATGGATAGATAGATAGATAGATAGATAGATAGATAGATAGACAGACAGACAGACAGACAGACAGACAGACAGACAGACAGACAGACAGTTAATTTGGGGCTGTGCTCAAACAAAGCCCTGGGTTCAGTTCCTAGCACATGTATACATATATACACAGCCATGCCCAACACACACACACACACCCCTCCACATACTTTCCATGCACTTGTTCCCACCTAGAACAATAAACTGAAATATTTTCTCGTTTCCCAATTGTGTAAGATGGAACAGGTGAGTGTAATGACTCTGATGGGTTAGGACTGTGGCGTCCTTCACAGTGTTTTGTGCAGACACTCATGCAGTCCTCCTGCATCAGATGCAGAGAGGAGCCTGTCCTGTGTGATGGCCATCTCTACCCTTTACTGATCCTGGCCACTTTTTTCTTTGGAATGCTGAAAATAGAATGTAATTTTCTTATTTAAAGAAATGCCGGGCATGGTGGCGCACGCCTTTAATCCCAGCACTTGGGAGGCAGAGGCAGGCAGATTTTTGAGTTTGAGGCCAGCCTGGTCTACAAAGTGAATTCCAGGACAGCCGGGGCTACACAGAGAAACCCTGTCTCAGGAAAAAAAAAAAAAAGAAAAAAGAAAGAAAGAGAAAAAAAAAGAAATATTATGATTAATGGCCATCCACACTCACCCCAGCACCACTGCACTTTAGTGGTTGATAATTGGTGATTATCAGTGCTGTCACATGCCAGGGTTACTTTGGCAGTTGATTGAGTTTAGGTTATTGTTAGTAAACCACATTTGCTTTTACTGTATTGTATTTATGAGTGCATGTGCCCCGGCATATGTGTGCAGGCTAGAAGGTAATTGGTTCTCTTCTATCATGTGGTTCTGAGCATCAGACTTAGGTTGTCAGGCTTGGCATGAGGCACCTTTAAAGTCAGAGCTGGTAGCTGACAGTTTCCACTAGTAACACTAGTTTCCAAAAGAAGCCAGAAGGAGCCTGAGCTCACTGGCTGCTGTTGAGCAACCAAGTTTAGCTGCATCCACTGTACCTGCAGTGGGAGCCTAGGGAAGTGGCCTCCTAAGAGACTGAAGGTTTACACCCCAGTGTGGTAAGTGGGTAGATATTCCAGGTAGAAGCCACTGTCCCTTACTGGAGAATGTTTATGAGAGGAGCTCTGCAGTGGTGCCTGCTACTCTCAACGCTGTTTCTTGTTGCCATCCCCACAGAAGCAGAGAACATCCTGATCTGCAGCTATGGTGCCAGCCCTGGAAACAGCACTCGGGGGAGGGAAGAGCACATCCCAGACACATCCACATCACAGACGCCAGGAGCGAGGAGTCCCCAAGCTATAGAACTTTGAATGGGGTGGTGGAGAAGCCATCGCCCCTGCCCCGATCGGTGGAGGAGTCCTACATCACCAGTGAGCATTGCTACCAGAAACCTCGCGCCTATTATCCTGCTGTGGAGCAGAGGCTGGTCGTGGAGACGAGAGGCTCTGCCCTTGATGCTGCAGTCAGCCCCCTCTGTGAGAACGGCGACGACTCCCTCTCCCCTCGCTTAGGCTGGCCTATCGACCAAGACAGGAGCAGAGGCGACATAGATCCCAAACCCAGCTCCCCAAAGGTAGGTGTTTGCCTGTGCTTACTTATTCCTTACTTGATGGCTGAGTGCTGCTGAGTCCTTCTGGGCCACCCTCCTGTGGAAGACATTTCCTTATAGACATATTAAACTTGCTCACCAGAGGCTTTTGGTTTTTGTTTGTTTTTGTTTTAAGGTTAAGATGTGTACAAAGTTAAGGGACCTACTTTAGTCAAAGGTCATTAGTTCCAGGAAATTTCACAAAATGGCACAATTGCAGGGTCAGGAACAGAGAGAGGAGAAGCTTAGAAGTTGATTCAAACTTGGAAAAACTATAAGGAATTTTTTTTTCTTTAGTATCATTTACATTGTAATTGCACCTAGGTGCTAAATTATTAGCATGAACTTAAGTCAAGTATGTTGTTAGATAACAATGTTTTTAAGAAAATTGTATTTTTTTTCCCAGACCTGTCATTAAAGTCTTTGCTACTCTGAGCGTTTTCCCCAGGATCTAGCCTTATGTTTGGTTTGTTATTTAGTTTTTGTCATTATTAAGTAACTCTGCTGTGAGTGCTAGGTGGCATTCCAGAGTCTCCATCTTTACTTCATGAGTGCCACTGTGCCTGTCTTCTGTGCAAGAGGCCTTGTGTGGTTTCAGGTCTCTGCCCCTGTCATCCCTACTTTCTTCCACTTTAGCCTATGGATTGGCCTCAGCAGCTTAAGTGCACTGCTGTGTCTTGCCAAGAGGTGGCATCCCAGCTCTGCTCCCAGGGTGTGGCCTGCACCCTCAGCTTCTGTCCTTGCCAGTGTCTATGGAAGTCTACTTAGGGTGTGAGGCCTTTTTGTAGCAGATTAGTTTCAAGTCTAGGCTCAGTCACTTTGGTTTTGGCTTTCCTCATCAGATCCAAGGAAGCTTTCGGGACATTGCTTTGTACACAGGAAGCCCTAAATATTACCATGAATTGTTATCATCCTATATGTAAGTACACTGTAGCTGTCTTCAGACACTCCAGAAGAGGGAGTCAGATCTCCTTGCGGATGGTTGTGAGCCACCATGTGGTTGCTGGGATTTGAACTCCTGACCTTCGGAAGAGCAGTCGGGTGCTCTTACCCACTGAGCCATCTCACCAGCCCTGTTATCATCCTAAATAAATGAATAAAAGTTTGAGATCTGAAACTATAGTAAAAGGCTAGCAGTCCTGTGGAAACACAATGTAAAATCTCCAAGTTCTTTTTCGCATCAAGGGAACCCCCTGGTAAGCTGACTGTATACCAGCACCATAGTTTCATCCTAATGTTACCTGGGAAAACTGTATCCTTGTTGCCGATAGGGGAACTACCTCACCAAGGCCACACGTTCACTAGAGACAGCCAGGCCTCACTAACTGACTCTAATAACCTAACCATCACTAGCACTGCTCTGGGCAGCCCTTGGGCTTCTGAGAGGCCTGCTTCAGGCCGGGCACTAGGCCAGCCAGAGGAAGCATCTGAGCCCATGGGTGCTGTGGTGCCTAAGCCCCGTGGGTGCTGTGCTGGCCTGAGGCTTTACTGTGAGTGGCAGCTGGAGGTTGGGAACACAGCTGCTTTTACAGAGGGTTATAATGCTGGCTAGTTGGAGAAGAGCTGGCTGGCTGCCCAATGATGTACACATCACTGCATGCCCCCGCCCAGGTGAGAGAGTACATTTCCAAGAATGTCTTGCCAGAAGAGACGCCTTCGAGGAAGCTGCTGGACAGAGGTGGAGAAGGGCTGGTGAGCTCTCAGCATCAGTGGCAGTTCAACCTGCTGACACATGTGGAGTCCCTGCAGGATGAGGTGACGCACCGGATGGACTCCATTGAGAAGGAGCTGGACGGTAGGTGTCCTTTCTTGAAATCAGTCTTGAGCTTCCCTCCGGAGCCTTCTGAAGTTCACAGCCTTGCTGTCCAAGGACAGCTGGTTTTTTGCCTCTTCAGCCCCATCTCGACTAGTTCTCCCCTCAGGGAGGACAAATGTAACTTTGAAAATGTTTACTTCCTTACTAAGTCTGTGACTTTCAGAGGTCTTGCTTCACGTGTCCAGTCCTTCTGCAGTGGGAACTCTGCAGGGCTAAGCTAAGTAGAGCTTAGTGGCCAAGAGCAAGCTTAGCCTCAGCACCCCACAGATGAAGCATAGCGCCTTCACAACCTGAGCACATTTTTCTTAAGTTCTGAGGGAACTACACTGTTTTGGAGAGATGGGGGTTAAGAGTACTGTGGTCTAGAGGACTTGGGTTCAATTCCCAGCACCCCCAGGACAGCTCACATGCCCAGCCTTTCGGGTTTTTTAATGTGCATTCTGGGGATCAAGTTCAGGTTCACACAAAGTCAGTGATTTCATGGCTGAGGCATCTCTTCTAGTTTTGAGTTAATAAAACCTTTCATGATGGTTTACTTACTGTTCTTGGTTATTTGTTTTCATTGTAAAGGTGGGCTCCAGGCCTAGGGTGCTGTCCAGCAAGTAAAAGCTTCATCCTCTAAGCCTGACAGCCCCATCCCTGAGCTCCCCTGAGCTCTATACAGGCATAAAGTAAATAAAATGGAATTTAAATTTTTTAATGGACCAAATCTGTAAGTCTGTGTTTGAGGATTCTGTCAATTACAGTCAAGCTCTGAAGCCTGTAACTACAGCTATGGAAAGCTCACACAGGAAGTCCTCCAAGACAAGGGCCTTGTTTTACAAGCTTCAGTCATGTGGCCTGGCTAGTGTTCCTTTGTGGTTGGGGCCATCCTGAGGCAGAGACCATGCCAAACATGTGTTTCTCTTGCTTACTATAATCCTAGCACTTAAGAAACGGAGGCAGGACTGAGTTCAAAGCCAACCTGAGCAACATACAAGGGTGCTGTTCAAAGAAAGAAAAATTAATGCTTTTTCTTTTGGAGAGGGGCTGATGAGAGTACTGAAGCGACAGTAAATGGAGTTGCCCTGTTGGCAGATGAAGGGAGGGACAGACCCACTGACATCCAGCTTGTATGAGGCCCCGTGGCTTTTATTATGTATGTGAGTGCTCTATCCGTATGTACCAGAAGAGGGCACTAGATCCCATTACAGATAGCTATATGGTTGCTGGGGGTTGAACTCAGTACCTTTAGAAGAGCAGACAGTGATCTTAACCATCCAGCCATCTCTCCAGCCCACCTGAGGCTCCTTCTTGCTCTGTGTGGAATGTTCTGTGGTTGCTGGAGGAGTTCTTCCTCAGGAGAGAAGTCTGAGCCTTCACAGATCTTACCTCCGTTTTGCCTGGGCTCTCTGAGTGGCCAGTGGTTGAGGTGGTAAGCCAGGCTATCTCTGGCTTCCCAGAGGACCTCACATGTATCCCTCTGGTTTGGAGCTCACCTTCTCCCCATGGCTTGAAGAGGTGCCAAGAAAACTTAAAAATGAAGGATGAAGTTTAAAGCTTTCATTTAGGAAGTAGATTAGTTTTGAGGCAGGATCTGTGTGGGCTAGGCTAGTCTCAAATTCAAGAGACCCCACCTGATTGCTGGAACAAAAGCTAGTGTAGGCTTACACTAACTTCTTAAAGGGAGAAAATAAGTATATTTCATGCTGCTGATAATTGTGTATCAAGAAGTAATATGAAGCAAATCAGAATTGACAGTGATTTAAAAAACAAAACAAAACCAAAAACCAGACCTTTTCAAAGCCCCTGTAGATTTTCTAGCAGCCCAACTTGCCCTGTTTACAAATGGAGAAGCTTTGTCTTCAGAGCCTTCTGGGCTTTGCTCGGCAGAATAGCTAGCTAGTTAGCACACTTAAAGCAAATGCAATTCAAATGAGTTGTTTTAGTTGCATTGGCCCCTCAGAGCACAACAGCCAGATCTGATCTGGCTGGTGGCCACTGACTGTATTGGAGAGGACAGACATAGAACATTCAATCACTAGGACATCTTCAGAACTGCACTATTGTGAAGCATTTATATTGTCATCGCTGTAACCAAATACCTGACAGAAACAACTTGAGGGGAAATTGGCTTAAGTAGTTTATAATCTCAGAGTTGTCATGGTGGCAGGAGCACATGGCAAGGCACCTATCTATACCATGGTGGTCAGGGAGCTGGTAAACGTCTCAAAGGCGGGCCCTTAGTGACCTACCTACTCTTCCCCAGATAGCGTCACCAGCTGAAGACAGGTATCCAACAGAAGCCTGTGGAGGGCAGTTCACACTGCAGACTGCCTTAGCATTAGGGTTTTGTGCCCTGGAGCAGTGCTTTGTGGGGTGCCCGTGTTGAAGCAGCCTGGCTTAAAGTGGCTGAGCTGAGATTGGGGTGAGTCAGGTTCTGAGCACTCACTGGATCCTCTCTCTCTCTCTCTCTCTCTCTCTCTCTCTCTCTCTCTCTCTCTCTCTCTCTCTCTCTCTCTCTCTCTCTCTCTCACCTGCAGTGCTGGAGAGCTGGCTGGACTACACTGGGGAGCTGGAGCCCCCAGAGCCACTGGCCAGGCTTCCGCAGCTCAAGCACTGCATCAAGCAGCTGCTGACTGACCTGGGCAAGGTGCAGCAGATCGCCCTCTGCTGCTCGACATGAAATTGGCCACCCAAGACATTTGGAGCATAGGCCTGGCACCTCTGCCAGGGGAGCTTCGCATATTTAAGTAAATAAACTTAGCATGCTGGATGCACGTGACACTGACTGACTTCAGGGATTTGGCCAGGAGTGTGATGGACATGGGGACAAAGAGACCATTTTGGCTGCTGGAGGACAGGGCTCTCTTGATCTGGAAGCCAGCTGCAAAGGCAGCGCATAGTCTTAGAATCCCATTCTGTGCACATCGTTGAACGCAGCAAGTCTTTGCACATCTTCAATTGGAATCGTGCCACTGATGATAAACAAAATGAGAGCCAAAAAAATAAAAATCTAGTAGGAAACAGTTGTAAATTCGATTTGCAGTTTATTTAATTGACTTTTGAGTCAGGTAGAGGCATGTGCCAACCCCTCCGGTTTCTCTGCCTGGTGTGTCGTGTGGGCAGCAGGCACCCACCGCTTTCATCCCTTAGCCTCACTGGAATGCTGGGACTTCACTGTGCCGTGCAGTTTTTTGAAGGCTGGGTCCTTACTGCTCTGCTTCCTCAAGACTTCATTTTCTCACCTCGTCTCTTGCATGGTTTCACGGTACCAGGGACAAGGTTTTATGTTTTAACTCCAGAGTCAGCTGGGCTGTGGCTTCGGCAGCCAAGTGGAACTGCTAAAGGAGGAGCTAGAATCTTGATTTAATGAGAATCTACAAGGAATTCCAGAAGGAAGCAGTCAGGGTCTGGAACCCAAAGGACAGCATTTTCTACCCACTTACTAATTTCAACTGCTTCCCAGTTCTATTTAAAGTTATGAAAAAAAGTTTCCTAAAATTTTCGAACTCTTTTACTGTAAAGATTTGTTACAAAATTCTGTTGCTTGTTTCCCTCCTCCCTGGAGGCTGGGGTAGCAGTCGGGCCACGCCAGCCGCTCCACTCTTTCAGTTCCCCGTCTGTGTTACTCTATGAGATGAAGGTAATTGTGCTGCTTACGGTCCGGGTACAACCTCTTTGTGCCTTCACAGAGAGGTTTGTGTTGTTTCTTGTTTCGCAGGTTCTGGTTCCATGTGTCATTGCTATGTTGTTTGCTTGGTTTTATCTTACTAGGTGAAATGTAAAATGTGCTGTGAGGACTTCATTTTCACCAGTTTTTGCATCACTAACGGTAAACTTTGTTTGATTTATCCATCAACATCCACAGGTTCATTATCAGTTTTGGAATCTGTAATGTTCTAGGCTGCAAATATTTACTATGTAAACATCAAGGAGCCAATGTCAGTAGCTACCAACAGCAGCACCTCTCGCTGCCTTAGGAATGGTTACGTTTCAGGCTTGTGTACAGAGAAGCTTCAGGGAATGAATGCCCTTATCTAAAAATCTGTTCACCATCTGATACAAAATGTGCTGTGGAGCAAGCATGAGTTGACCTGGCATAGCTTAGGGAATGTGTGATATGTAATTAAGCCAACACAGTCCCTTACAAGAGGCTGCTTCCCACTGCTCACATTGATGCTTTCTTGTGGGAAGAAGTGCTCCAAGAGTACACATGCCATCAGGGTTCTGGATAATTTATCATAGAGCTACATTTTGAGACGTGTATGATGATTGTCTGAAAGGGAAAGAAACAAGATACTTATAGCTACACTGTGTGAGGTATGATGATTGTTATGTTAGATACTAATTTGGGGGCCATCAAAGTGGCTTAGTTGGGAGAGGTGCTTGCCACCAAGCCTGCTGACCTGAGTTCAAGCCCCAGGACCCAACAGAGAGAATTGACACCTTCAAGTTCTTCTATGACATACATACACACAAACAAATGTAATAAAGGATTTTAAATTGAGGTTTTTCTTTTATGTAACTACTCTTGAGTATCACATCTGGGGAAGCTGTAACCTCGAAGGCAGTCAGTTAACTGAATGATGCTAATCTTGCTGTGTGGTCTTTACTGGGTTTATCGTTTAGGTTTTGTAAAGGACATAATATGGCTTCATTGTGACTTTTGTTTTTAGGGAAACAAAGCAGATTCCCCATATTCTGATAACCTCAGTTCTTCCCTAACTTAAAGCCATGTTGAGGGGCTCCACTCCCAGTTCCTGGGTCAAAGTGAATTCACCCCTAAGTTGGAGCACTGGAATCTGTTCTTTGCAAACAATGTTATCATTTAGAAAGATGTGCACTACCTATGTTCTGTCTGTTAAAAAACCTATCCACCTATAGAAAGTCACCTTGACAAAACAGTCCTGGTTTTATCAGTCATTCTTTAGTATGTATGCAAGGTGGATCCTGGCTGAGCCAACATTGCACTGTGGATACGTATCTGTGTTTACACGCTATTAGACAGAAGGCACTGTACATATGAGTGTTGCTTTCAAGCAATATTTGCAAAACATGCAAACTTCTGTATCTGGAAAAATAAAAACAGGTTCTTGTTGCTATGTGTCTGTCACATTACTGAAGTATAAAAGGTTGTGGGCTTTGTTGGTTTAGTTTAGTCTCACTATATAGCCCTGACTGGCCTAGAACTCCCAGAAATCCCCTGTCTCTGTTCCAAGTGCTGGTTTTAAAGTCCTGTGCCACCACACCTGGTTGTTCTTTAGACAAAGTCTTGCAATGTAGTCCAGGCTGGCCTTGAGCTTATGCAACCCAAAGTTGGGCTTCAAACTTAAAATGACCCTGTCTTGGTCTCCGAGTATACCACCATAACCCAGCAAGGATTAAATACTTTATGCATTATGGTGAGCTTGAGGCCAGCCTGGGCTACAGAGCGAGTTCAGAGACAGCCAGGGCTACATAGAGAAACCCTGTCTGAAAAAATAAAGTGCCCATACCAGCTTCTACCCAAGTGTGGCTCACACATTGCAGTGGAAGCTGCAGGTTTACTGCATTTTTGGTTGCTGGAATAGTGCAAGGCAGGACAGGCTGTTTCCCTAGACTGAGACTTATACCTACTGCTTTCAACAAACCCAGGCTTCCTATAGATCTGAACTACCCCTCAACTAACACCCATGCCTGGGCAGAATCCTCAAAACTGGTTGTCTTCATTTCATTGCAAAATTCAAACAGGAGCCTCACAGTAAGTTCATATTATTCACGCATTCCAGGCTCATCCCGGGAAACCATGGAGCAGGTGCAACATGAGGGATTGAGAAGTTTACTCACTGTTTAAAAAACAGAGGGGGCAGAGAGGGAAGTCTTGCTCACAAGTGTGCCTCACTCCAGGGAGTTCTCTCACAGAGGAAGTTCATGAGAGGCTGATAAAGGAGAGGAATGGGCATTGGTGTCAAGGAGTCCAAGTCTAAGGCGTCTTTTCATGAATACACATTTCCGTCATGGCCACTGGTTTCTTTTTAAGGTCATGAACCCTAAATAGTTTTATGCAAAACATTTCTCAAATGACCAACACGTGTATATAGAAAGCCAGGAGGCCCTGACCCATATAGGTTAAGGCAAGGAAACATGCCGAGCCTTCTTAGTCCCTGTCACAGGACACTGGATGCTCTGTGTGTGTCTGTGTGTCTAACAAATGTGAAAGTAGAGGTCATATGAGAGGGAGAAGTGGAAATTATGCAAAGTACACACCAACTTCTCAAGAGAAAAACTGAGAAAAGCTGTTTTCAAAAACACTTCCCAGGTAACGGTTGGAAGAGGCTATTTCCAACAAAATCACTAGTTGTCCAGTTGTACTGATTCCAGTTACTGATCTTCAAGCATAAAGTGAAACGAGAGAGTTCTTCGATTTCCTTGGCAATATCAGTTCTGTTGCTTGAGTTTGTTTTTGAGAGGCTCTACATAGCCCTGGCTGGAACACAGTATGTAAAAACCAGGCTGGCCTCAGAAACCCTCCTGCCTCTGCTTCCTGAGTGCTGAGGTTTAAAAGATGAGTCACAACAACCAACTAAATAAACAAGCATTTAATAGGGCCAGTTATTTTACTGCTCAGCTTCGAAACCTCTGCGGAAGCTCGGATACTAGATAGTGTGAGGCAGAGGGGAGAATAGAACACTAGAGAACTGAAACCTCATTAACATGGCCTTTTGCAAAACAAAACTCAAGCAGGTTTAGACAAACTGTGAATGTAGTCTAGATCTAGTCAGTAAGAGGAGAAGGTGGATTTCCTGCCTAAGGGCACAGCTTCAAGCTAACGCAATGGTCCAGGAATAGCTAATCAAAAGCCTTAATTTTACAGGTTCCCAGAATCCTCGGCTGGAAAGGAGGGCAACAAGTTCGTAAAATAAACCCAATAAATAAAGGACGAACGCAAGACACAGCAGACACGGGAGCTGTCAAAATTCAACTTTTATTAACTCAGGGGTAGGGTGTCAGTCCAGGGAGCCCCAGGCTCAGCCGCTCAGCCGGTGATGCGCACGTCCGCGCGGCGCCGCAGCCGCCGAGCCCGAGCCGCCTCCGGTAGAATGGCCTGCAGCTGCTCCTGCACCAGCATCTCCACGATCTGCTCCTTGGTGCGGATGTCCGGCCGCAGCCACTGGCGGGACAGCTCCCGCAGCTGCCGGAAGGCTTCCCGGGGCCCGGCCGCGTCCTGGTAGCGAAACTGCCGGAAGCGCTGGCGAAAGGTCTCGGGGCCGGGCCGAGAGGCTCCGGGCCTCAGGGCGGCGTCAGCGTGCGGCGCCGCGTTCAAAGCTGCGGGCGCTCCGGGGAGCTCCGGGGCCGGGGAGCTCCCGGAGTCGGGCGACGGGGCCGCAAAGTCGCCGGCTCCTTCCTGCTGCTCGGGCGGCGCCGCGGGGCTTTGGGGGTCCTGGCTGGGCTGCGGCGCCGCCATGACTACGGCTGTTGGCGTCCCCCTTTGTTTCGCAGTCCGGCGCCTCGCCTGCGTCTGCACGGGAAGGAGGTAAGAGAGAGCCGCTGAAGGGCAGGGCCCGCGCACCCCAGCGGGACGCGGACTCAGGACAGGCCGCGGGCGAGCCCAGCTTACCTCGACCCGCGAAGCTCCTCGGTGGCCGGAAATGGACCGATCCGCGAATCCGGAAGCCGCGTCCTCTACCAGTCACGTGAAGTTTGATCTGGGGAAGTCCGTAGATATCAGCTCTTCAGACGTTAAGGATGGCGGCACTGCAAGGTCCCCATTGGAGACAACGGGGTCCACATTGGAGCCGACGGACAAGTCGGACACGACGGAGTCGAAATCTGAGTCAGGATCGGATTCCAGATCAGAGGAAGACAAGGATAGGCGGGCCTCAATTAAGACGATAAAGGCGGAGACACCCCAACCGAAGGACCGCCCTGGCGTGCAGGTGACCTGCGCCTGCTAGGGTAGATGCTGGTCCCTACTTGATCAGGCAGGATCTGTGGGTAGCGCTGACAGTCCTGAGTAAAGGAGGGTGATGGTTGGCTAGGGGATTGTTGGAGCTTGGGCGGATGCCCTGGGTGGGGCAGCGGGACAGGGGCTCCAACTACTTTTAAAAAGATCTCTCAAGCCCGTAATCCTAGAGCTAAAGGATACCTCCTGAGCTATAAATTGAGCTGAGAATCTCATTAAACACACACACACCGTTGCCTGCATAGATGCAATTGATTTCACTTTATTTTGAGAAGGACAAAGTATTTGGGGCAAGAGTCTTCAGACTTTCCTGCCCCCAAACAAATGCTCAGGGCTTCTTTGTCATTGTTTTTGCTTGTCCTCGAAAACCAAGAGAAAGAGATTCGGTGGGTACTACTTTAACTTTAAGATTAATAAGTGGGGGGCTGGAGAGATGGCTCAGTGGTTAAGAGCACTGTCTCCTCTTCCAGAGGTCCTGAGTTCAATTCCCAGCCACCACACGGTGAGTGGCTCACATCTACAATGGGCTCTGATGCCCTCTTCTGGTGTGTCTGAAGAGAACAATGGTGAATACATAAAATAAGTAAATACATCTTTGAAAAAAGTTTAATAAGTGAACAGTAATTAATGATGTCCCATATGGTGGCCATTAACTTCTTGTATTTACTGAATCTTTGAAAGGTAAATACCCTGAAATTGAGATGTATTATAGTGTAGAATTATGCATGTGTATGTAGGAAAAGAAAAAGATTTTGTATTTATTACGTATTTGAGTATGTTATGTAATTTTGTATATATGGGGGTCAAATAAACTATATTATTAAATTTTACCTGTGTCTTTTTACTTTTAAAATGCAACTACTTTGAAAATTTTAAATTACACATACAGTTTATAGTATATCTTTGTTGACTAGCTGCTGTCTAGAGTGTTGGAATCAGGTGTCAGGAAACATCTTTCTTTGCTTTAACACCCCCAGCAGTAAATAGTGCCTGCCTCACAGTTGTCAAGTGGAGTAAATCAAGCTCTGGAAAAGACAGAGCTTTCAGAGCTAGGGATATGGAGTGGTTGGTAAGGATGCTTGGGATGATGGGATGAGATGAGCGTGGTACCCAAGCATTGTGAGTCCACAACTCTGGGCAGCCCACGAAGTTCTAGGCTTCTATCCTTCTCCGGACAACTTAGTCTTCCAGAATGACCGGTTTCATTCAGCTTCTTTTGGCTTCTGACTGAATTGCTCTGCTTGGCCTCATACTAACTTTGGCACTTTCTTCTTCTTCTTCTTCTTCTTCTTCTTCTTCTTCTTCTTCTTCTTCTTCTTCTTCTTCTTCTTCTTCTTCCTCTTCCTCCTCCTCCTTCTTCCTTCTTCTTCCTTCTTTCTTCTTCCTTCTTCTTCCTTCTTTCTTCTTCTTCTCCTCCTCCTCCTCCTCCTCCTTCTCTTCCTTCTCTTCTTCCTCTTTCCTGTCCTCCTCCCTCTTCCTCCTCCTCCTCCTTAACCTCCTTCTCTTCCTTTGTTTCTCTCTCTCCTCCTCCTCCTCTTCTTCTGGTCAGAACTGCTAGTTAGTTTTTTTATTGATTCTTTGTGAATTTCACATCATGCACCTGGATCCTATTCATCTCCCTATCTCTTCATACCTACCTTCTGTCTTCTGTCTTCTTCTTCTTTCTTCTTCTTTCTTCTTCTTTCTTCTTCCTTCTTCTTTCTTCTTCTTTCTTCTTCCTTCTTCTTTCTTCCTTCTTCTTCTTCTTCTTCTTTCTTCTTCCTTCTTTCTTCTTTCTTCTTCCTTCTTTCTTCTTTCTTCTTCTTTCTTCTTCTTTCTTCTTCTCTGTTTTTTGTTTTGTTTTGTTTTTTGAGACAGGGTGTAGCCCTGGTTGTCCTGGAACTCACTCTGTAGACCAGGCTAGCCTTGAACTCAGAAATCCACCTGCCTCTGCCTCCCAAGTGCTGGGATTAAAGGCATGTGCCACCACACCTGGCTCTTGGCACTCTGTTCTAATCTTCTGGCTCATTCTGTCTTCACCTGTGTCTGTCAAACTGTCCTGAAAACTGCCAAAAACACAACACACCGCCACACCTTTTTTCCCCTCTCTGCTCCTAAGTAGTCTTTTCCAGTGCTGTTCTCCTGTGAGTTGGGCATATCCACTCTCTGACTCGTCCTGTCAAATCTTTCTCTGATTCAACACTTTGTCTGCCCCTTAATTAGATGTCACTTTCAGACCAACCCGCTTCCTTCTATAAACTAACCTTCCTTACCGTCATTGTTAAGAGATTAAGGTATGTACTAAGGGATTAAAGGAATGTCATTCCAGCCGGATCACACAGACCTAGAAGGCCTTTGGATGTGATCCCTCACTGGAGCAGCCATGTTGCTGGATTAAAATTCTACAGGTGCTTGCTGTGTAAGCATGAGGGCTTGAATCTCCCTGTGCCCATGAAAAAACCAGGCATGGCTGAGCTGGACTACACTTTAACGTTGGGCCCAGGTAGAGATCAAAAGAGCTGCGTGGTTAGCCTATCCAATATGTACTTCTAAATTCAACTGGAGATCCTATCTCAAGGCAATGAGGAGAGCAATAGAGTAGAGCATCCTCTTCTGGCATCTTCATACCTGTACACTTGCATGGATCTCACACACACACACACACACACACACACGTTTTCATTAGGTCAGGTCCATTGCCTTCAGCCTCTGAGCTACAGGTGTTGCTGTTTTAATCTATAAAATAAAAAATCTGAATGCAAGAACTTGAGTGAAAAAGAGGAATAAAAAGAAAAGAACATGACTGTGGTTCCTAGGCACAGTGGAGGGGAAGGTCTAGTATAGATTACAGGGAAAGCATGGCCAGAGTCAGAGACCCTGAGGGAGGCCAGAGGGGACATCATCCTGAGCCATGAGGAGAGAGAGGAGGGGGAAGGCAGAACCAGGTACCACAGCCAGAAAGCCCAAAGGTCCGAAGCCAGCAGGTAACCAAAATGGCTGTATGATACAGGGAAGAGCCTCTGGGGGAAGGGCAGCCTTCCCCGACTGGGCTGTAGAATTCAGGGGTAGGGGTCAGGGTATACAAGCCAGGAGGACTGTAATAGGCAGGGCTGAGGGATGCTGGGTGGACCTGGTGGCCAGGTTCACTTTGACATGTTAAATAGGCAACTCAGCCATCTGTCCTGGTTTGAGACTTTCAGAACTAACCTCATAGAAGTTTCTATGAAAATTCAGATGGTGCCAGTAAAAGTATAATCTCTGAAGCCCCCTTGGCAGGTGGTATATTCTGTTTTGACAGCTTACTCCCAAAAAAGTTTTGTATCTCTATTTTCCAGAAAGGGACAGGGGTCCTGTCTTAGTTAGGGTTTCTGTAGCTGTGACAAAACACCAACACCAAAAAGCAACTCGGAGAAGAAAGGGTTTATTCAGCTTACACTTCCATATTACTGTCCATCACCAAAGTTAGGGCAGGAATTCAAACAGGGCAGGAACCTGGAGGCAGGAGCTGATGCAGAGGCCATGGAGGGGTGCTGTTTACTGCCTTGCTTCCCTTAGCTTGCTCACCCTGCTTTCTTATAGAACCCAGGACTACCAGAACAAGGATAGCACCACCCACCATGGGCTGGGCCCTCCTCCATTGATCACTAGTTGAGAAAATGCCTTACAGTTGGATCTTATGGAGGCATTTCCTCACCTGAGGCTCCTTCCTTTCTGAAGACTCTAGTGTCAAATTGACACAAAACCAACCAGCTCAGGCCCAAGATGATAGGACTTTGGTCGTCCCTGCTGTTCTTTTGGGTTCTGCGCAGGGATTGTGTAACAGCCAGGTACCATCATTAGGACAGATTTCTGACAATCACCTTGCCCATCCTTGAGGATGTCTCCCGTGGAGGTATGAAAGATGACCTTGAGAGGCACCACAAGGACCCCTCAGTGGGTTTTGTAGTTGCTGGCCTGTAAGCTTGGGAGACTTCATGGGCCAGTCCGGACTTGAAGCTTTTTCTTGCTGGCCTTCGACATCTGCATTTCTGTTAGTCAGTTGTTCAGCTTCCTTTCACCAGATACTCTGTCCTCCTCGTCCCCATTCTCTGAAGTAGAATGGTATTTGCATTTGCTGTTGCCCAAGTTGTTTTCCTTTCCTCTTTTCAGAAGTGGAAAGGGTGGGGGCTCTTGTGTTTGATAGACCCAGTGGTTTCCCATTTCCTTCTGCCTGGTTCCCTGGTTTGCTGCTCTGTATTAACAACAGTCTTATTCCCTGCGGTGGCAGGCCGTGTTCAGGACTAAAACAGCCTGTCTTGGTCAGGGTTTGTATTCCTGCACAAAACATGACCAAGAAGCAAGTTGGGGAGGAAGGGGTCCTCCAAGAGATTGGTGTCTCCATCTCTTCCCATTGTAGCACACACTTTGTCTTTTGGCTCCAGCTGCCTGTACTTCACTGCTGCTGCTGTTCTTGGTGGTCATATCATGGAACTGGCATCTCCAAAACACCGCTGTCTTCCACGGCAACTAAGATTTACTAATAGCCTCTGATAGGTTCTCTTCATGGTGCCAAACCTCAACTCCTTAGCGTGACCCCTTCAGTCCTGGCCCATCAATTGCAACTGAGGCTGTACCTTCACCAATGGCCTTCCATGGCCTCTCACAGTGCCGAGCCTCAGCTGCTCTGCGTGACCCCTTCATGCCTTCAAAACAAGTACCACCTGAGTGACTCTTACAGATTACCAAGTACAGAGGCAGCACAAGGTACAACCTTGTTGGTTGTGCTTTGTGCTATCAGAAAACACTTACCAGATTTCACCTCAGTGATGCTGGTCTCTTCTTAATCACCGCTAATTTCTTAGCTCTAGCTAACGAGCATCACTAGTCCCAGTAATGCAGAAGTGTTGCTTTAGTAGTTCTGGTATCTTGTTAATCACAGCTGATTCTTCAGCCCCAGCTAACCAGAACCACAGAATCTTCACAATCAAAACAGCAATGGCCCTGATAAGAATCTTTAATCTTCCCTCTAAAATTTCACAAGCCAGGCCTCCATCTTCTGCACTGTTCTCAACATTATCTTCCAAGCTCCGACAGAACATCCCACAGAGCTCTTAACACCAAATGGCTCTTCTAGCCCAAAGTTCCAGAGTCCTTCCACAGTCTTCCTCCAAACATGGTCAGGTTGTCACAGGAATACCCCACTAGGCTGGTACCAATTTATCTTAGTCAGGGTTTCTATTCCTGCACAAAACATCATGACCAAGAAGCAAGTTGAGGAGGAAAGGGTTTACTCAGCTTATATTTCTACATTGCTGTTCATCCCAAAGGAAGTCAGGACTGGAACATGGAGGCAGGAGCTGATGCAAAGGCCATGGAGGGGTGCTGCTTACTGCTTTGCTTTCCTGGGCTTGCTTTCTTATAGAACCCAAGACTATTAGCCCAGGGATGGCACCACCCACAATGGGCTAGGCCCTCCCCTCTTGATCACTATTTGAGAAAATGTCTTACAAATGAATCTCATGGAGGCATTTCCTCAAGGGAGAGTCCTTTCTCTGTGATAACTCCAGCTTGTGTCAAGTTGACACACAAAACCAGCCAGTACACAGCCCAACCAACTGCAATAAGGAAGGGGAGAGGAGCCATGAATGGGTTTACTGCAGAGGAAAATACAAGCTTCCCGGAGCTAGAGAGATGGTTGGTCAAGGGGGAGTTGGGCGCACACCTTTAGTCCCAGCACTCAGGAGGCAGAGGCAGGTAGATCTCTTGAGTTTGAGGCCAGCCTGGTGTACAGAGAAAGTTCCAGGACAGCTGGGACTACACAGAGACAACCTGTCTCAAACCAAACAAACAAACAAAAACAGTACATGGTATGGTTCCTATAGTGGCCAGTTCTTTCATCCCAGGACTTGACAGAGGCAGATGGATCTCTGGGAGTTTGAGACTAGCCTGTATATAGGTCTATATACAGATTCTAGGCCAGCCAGGGGTACATGGTGAAACCCTGTCTCCTTTATTTTCCTGTAGTAATTGTTTCAGAGTCTTCCTGCCTCCATTTGCTAACCTAGGCCCAGTCCTGGAAGCTCCTAGCCGCTGTACAATCTTATCTAGGCTTAGGATGTTTTCTGCCTCTGAGACTTCCTGCTGAATGAGTTCACCCTTTCTAGTACCTTCTGAACTCGGTTTGGTTCAACTCAGCTGTTCTGGCTCAACCTCTTCTCCAAGCTAACTGATTCATCCTGGCTTCTCTCTCAGCCTCTGACTTTTTGTTCTGCCTGGCCTCAAAACTAGTTTTGGAGCCGGGCGGTGGTGGCGCACGCCTTTAATCCCAGCACTAGGGAGGCAGAGGCAGGCGGATTTCTGAGTTCGAGGCCAGCCTGGTCTACAGAGTGAGTTCCAGGACTATACAGGGAAACCCTGTCTTAAAAAAAAACCAAAAAAAAAAAAAAACTAGTTTTGGCAAAATGTTCTAGTCGTCTGGCTCCTTGTCATTCTCTGGCTCATTCTGTCTTCATTTATGACTAGCTTATTATCTCTCTGCAACCTGTTTCTGTACAACTGTCCCAGTGAAAACTGCCTCCTTCCTCTCTCTGTACTGCCCCTTAAGTAGCTCCCCTTTCCTCTCTCTCTTTGTGAGAGTTGAGCAGGTCCTATTTTGTCAAATCTTTCTCTGATCCATCACATTAGATATTGCTTTCAAACATGGGTGCTTCCTTCTACAAACTAACTTTACCTTCACCTTCATTGTTTGGGATATATCTATCTCTCTCTATCTCTATCTCTATCTCTATCTCTATCTATCTATCTATCTCTGTCTCTGTCTCTGTCTCTGTCTCTGTCTCTATCTCTATCTATCTATCTATCTATCTATCTATACACACACACACATATATTTCTGAATTTTGCAGATTGGGAGGTAGGCACCCCCAAAGGTGCGAAGACTATCAAAACCATAGTAGGTAGCTCCGTCAGGTGTAGTGCACACACCTTTAATCTTTGCCCCTGAAGGCAGAGGCAGGACGGTCTCTATAGGTTTGAGGCCAGTCTGATCTACATAGACAGACAGCGCTTCCTAAAAAGAATGATTGAGTGTGGGTATTTTACCAGCAAGTGTTTTGGTGCATTATGCGCTTATAGTGCCTCTGGAAGAGGGCGTCAGATTCCCTGCAACTGGAGTTACTGATGTGTGAAAGCATCACCATATGGATTCTGGGAATTGAACTCAGGTCCTCTGTATCTTAACTCCTAAGTTATCCCTCCAGCCCCTAGGTCACCCCCCTTACAGGGCACCAGCTGTGACCTAGCCATCTCCCAAGCTTCCTTCTTTTTCTCATCTAAAGCAAACTTAGCCCATTAAACAGTAGCTTCCTGTCTTACTAAGGATTCTATTGCTGTGAAGGGGCACCATGACCATGGCAGCTCTTATAAAGGAAAGCCTTTAACTGGGGCCGGCTTCCAGGTTCAGAGACTGAGTCCATTATCATCATGGGGAGAAGCATGGCAGCACTTGGGCCAACATGGTACTGGAGAAGGAGCACTCTATATCTGGATCCACAGGCAGCAAGAAGACTTGAGCTTTTGAAACCTCAAAGCCCATGCTCTAGTGACACACTTCCTTCAACAAGGCCACCCTCCTCATAGTACTACTCCCTGTGAGCTAAGCATTCAAACATATAAGCCTATGAGGACCATTTCTACTCAAACCATCACATGCCTCACTCGTATATTCAGAAATGAATACAGAACTGCGTACGTATATATTTACAAACATTCTGTTCTGGATTTTGCAGATTAAGCTCTCATGGTCACAGAAGATAAAGAGCTGGACAGCAAAAAAGAAAAGAGTAAGTGTTTTTATTCTAAAAATTGATTCCCACGTCATGAACATATCAGTTATTTTTACCCTTTGACTGTTGTGGATAAAATTGCTGTGATATTGGTGTTTGAATTTCCATTTTTTTAGTTGAGTTAGGTACCTATAGGTGAAATTGCTGCGTCAGATAATAATTCTGTATTTACCTTTGTGAGAAGCAATCATACCATTTCGCACAGTGGGTCCATCTCTGTGACTCTGAGGTCAGCCTGGTCTACAGAGGGAGTTTCTGGACAGCCAGGGCTACACACAGAAACCCTGTGTCTTAGTCAGGGTTTCTATTCCTGCACAAACATCATGACCAAGAAGCAAGTTGGGAAGGAAAGGGTTTATTCGGCTTACACTTCCATGCTGTTGTTCATCACTGAAAGAAGTCAGGACTGGAACTCAAGCAGGTCAGGAAGCAGGAGCTGATGCAGAGGCCATGGAGGGATGTTCTTTACTGGCTTGCTTCCCCTGGCTTGCTCAGCCTGCTCTCTTATAGAACCCAAGACTACCAGCCCAGAGATGGTCCCACCCACAAGGGGCCTTTCCCCCTTGATCACTAATTGAGAAAATGCCTTACTGTTGGATCTCATGGAGGCATTTCCTCAACTGAAAGTCCTTTCTCTGTGATAACTCCAGCTGTGACAAGTTGACACAAAACTATCCAGTACACCCTGTCTTGAAAAAACAAACAAACAAGCAAATCCCCTATGAGGGATAGGAGAGATGACTCAATGGTTAAGAGCACCAGCTACTCTTCCAGAGGACCCAGGTTTAAGTCCCAACACCCACCTGTTGTTTAACAACCATCTGTAAGTCCAGTTCCAGGGGATGTGATGGAGTCTTCTAGTCTCCTCTGTCACCAAGCTCACACAGACATATGTAACACATGCAAGCATATGGTGGTTTGAATGAGAATGGCCCCCAGTAGATTCACGTGTCTGAATGCCTGGTCCCTAGTTAACAGAACTGTTTGGGAAGGATAAAGAGGGTGCGGCCTTGTTGGAGGAGGCATGTCACTGGGGAGTGGGCTTTGAGGTTTCAAAAGCCCTTGCCAAGCCCAGGGTGGTCCTCTCTGGCTGCTGTCTGAGGAACAGGAAGTAGCTCTGACTTACTTCTCCAGCGCCATGCCTAACTGCGGGCTACCACAGTCCCCACTAGGATGATCATGGACTAACCCTTGGAAGCTGTAAACAAGCCCCTAATTAAACGTGTTATTTAGTGTCCTTGGTCATGGCATCTTTTCATGGCTATGAAATAGTACTAAGACAAAGCAGGGAATTAAAAAAAAATTCCCTAGGAGATTCGTTTTCTGCTTTTCCTCCCTCCTTAGTGCTGGAGATGGAACCCGCAGCCTGTGTATATACTAGGCAGGTGTCTCATCGCTCAGCTATAATACCCAGCCTCATGAGTGTGTGTGTTTGGGGAGAGAGAGAGATCCTAGGTTAACCTTAGGCCTCATTCCTCAGGAGCCGTCCATCTTGTTACTGTTGCTGTTTTTAAGATTCATTTTTATAGCAGGGCATGGTGGCACACGCCTTTAATCCCAGCACTCGGGAGGCAGAGGCAGGCGGATTTCTGAGTTCGAGGCCAGCCTGGTCTACAAAGTGAGCTCTAGGACAGCCAGGGCTATACAGAGAAACCCTGTCTCGTAAAACCAAAAAAAAAAAAAGATTCATTTTTATTTTATTTTATTTTATTTATTTATTTTTTAAAGATTTATTTATTTATTATATGTAAGTACACTGTAGCTGTCTTCAGACACTCCAGAAGAGGGCACCAGATCTCGTTACGGATGGTTGTGAGCCACCATGTGGTTGCTGGGATTTGAACTCTGGACCTTCGGAAGAGCAGTCGGGTGCTCTTACCCACTGAGCCATCTCACCAGCCCTCATTTTTATTTTATGGGTCTGGGTTTTCCACCTGAGTGTACTTCTGTGTATCATGCAGAGGCCGGAGGGAGGGCATAAGATCTCCTGGAACTGGATTCATAGATGGTTGTCAAACCATCATGTGGGTGCTATATGGGAAATGAACCTATGTTCTCTGGAAGAGCAGTCAGTGCTCTTAATCACTGAGCGTCTCCCCAGTCTCTCGTTTCTTGAGACAAAGTCTCTTTTTTTTTTTTTTTTTTTTTTGGTTTTTCGAGACAGGGTTTCTCTGTGTAGCCCTGGCTGTCCTGGAACTCACTTTGTAGACCAGGCTGGCCTCGAACTCAGAAATCCACCTGCCTCTGCCTCCCGAGTGCTGGGATTAAAGGCGTGCGCGCCACCACGCCCGGCTCATTTGCTTGGAGCACACTGCATAGGCTAGGCAGGCTACATTGCCTGACCTGCAAGCCCCGAGGGTCCCTCTCTCTGTGCCTGGGATTGCTGGGACTGCCATCATGTGCTCCCACACCTGGCTTTTTATGTAGGTGGATCAAGCTCAAATCCCTGTGCTTGTTGGGCAAGCACTTGACTGAACTCCCTCAATGAGCTGGTGGCTGCATCCCGAAGGCCACATCAAAACCAAAATGAAACAAAATAACCCAAAGAATACACATTCCTGCATCTCCCTCCCCCCTCTCTCTCCCATAACCTTGTGTATGGGGCAGGCTGCCTACACGTGTGAAACTTCCCAAGCTCCTGTCAGTCTTCCTCATTTATATCCGGCTCCAGCTTGTTCTTCACAGACTTCTCTTTTGTTATCAACAAGGCTCCTGTAGTATATTTTGTTTCTGAACTGCCATTCCCTTCTCAAAAGCCAGTCTCCCTCCCCAGACCCCTCCCTCTGAGACAGGCCTTCTCTATAATAGCCTTGACTGTCCTGGAACTCACTTTGTAGACCAGGCTGGTCCTGAACTCAGAGATCCAGCTGCTCTGTGAGAGAGTTGCTGGGGACAAAGGCATGTGCCACCACACCAACTTGATCTAGTTTTAAGATGTGCCAAGCCTTTTGAGGTTTTTGGTTGTGCATGATTAACGTCTATTTCCTATTATTTCTTTTTCTCTCTCCTATTTTGTGCCTCTCATCTGACATTTACTTTTTTTCTTGCATCCTTATGTTTTTTCTTATTTTGTAATGTTTATTTTTTCTTTTTGTTTTTTAGCCATACCTGTTCTTTTTGTATTTTTGTGTATGTGTGCAAACCTGTATGAGTATGTATGTACCTGTGTGTGCAGAAGCACATAGAGGCCAGAAGAGGGGTGTGGCATCCCCAGGAACTGGAGTTACAGGTTGTGAGCTGCTGTGTGGGTGCTGGGAACCAAAGCCAGGTGCTCTGCAAGAGCAGCAAGTGCTCTTATGTGCTGAGGCATTGCTCCAGCCCCACAGGAACTGCTGCAGATGGAACAGTTAGACGCATAGGAAGGGGTAAAGGCAAGCACAGAGAAGACAGGTCTGGTATCCCTCACCTAGTTTTCTCCAATAGTAGAAATATCTCACATGATTCAGTCCAGTAGCAAATCCAGGAACATGTGTATAAGTATACAGACCTTATTCTAATGATTTCTTAGTTTTCCATGCATACATGTTGGAACATGGTGTGTGTGTGTGTGGTGGGGGGCGGGAGTGTATATATGAATGCACTTGGGTGTGTGTGTATGTGTGTGTGTGTGGTGTGTGTGTGTGGTGTGTGTGTGTGTGTGTGTATATGTGTGTGTAGAATAAATAAGGTCTACTGTGACTTCTTTAGATGCATTCTCAGCAGATGCTCTGCCAGGGGCGTGCCTCCAGCTCTCCAGACCAGGCCTCTGTTCTGTCTTCCATACATTTCAGTACTCTTGATTTTCTCTAGTGGTTGGAGGTGGTCCGCAGATAGACCTAGGAAGGAAGGGGTATCCTGTGATACTTGCAGTCCCAGTTTTTCACTGAGGATCTTGATACAAAACCAAACTGAGGTAATAGTTGTTGTCATGGGAGTGCAGCTCCCTGGAAGAGCTTTGGACCGTAACTGCTGTCCTTTTCTGCTCTGCTTTGAGGACACGGAGTCATTTGCTTTTCCAGCTTTCAGCGTGTGCTTGCAGCTGACTGAAGGATGCCGACTCGAGTACTGATTTGATGTGATTTGTGGGACCAAGCCGTGGTCCGTTGCGTAATGTCTGAAGTCTCAGAGTAACCCTGGTCTGAGGTGCTGAGTGTCCTAATCTGTAGCTGGACGCCTTTTACTTTCTTTAAGTCGGTTCAATGTCTCTGGCAGTCATTTAGCCACTTTGAGCCCCAATGTCTTTATAAAGAGGGTTGAAATTAAGGCCCCTCATAGGTCGCGCGCATAGTGCCCGTGTTGGCCCAGTAGATAGTAGATAGGATCTGATACTGTGTCATCGCCTTCTCTCCAGAGCTTTCGCTTGGGCAATCAGTAGATCCTCAGAGTAAGGCTTTTCTTGGAAGCGGCTGTTGGCGGGGTGTAAGGAGTGGAGGAAGCCGTTTGTTTCCACGTTGATTGTCCTCCCCCACGAAAATCAGAAGGCTCAGTTGTGCCATTTGCCAATTTAGGAACCCTGGGGAGAAATGGCGTGTGTCACGGTCGGCATCACTGGCAGGTCTGGGGGAGGGGGTTCCTGAGCAGAAGATTTGAAAGAGGAAGATGCGGGCCTGGGAGAGGCTTCGGGGGAAGGAATAGTGGTCTCTCTGGACCTCTCAGATTCACAGCTTGACCCACAGAAAAAAAGGTCCAGAGAGGCTCAGGACTGAATTATGATGCCAGCTCTGTAGCCTCCACCCCCACACCCGGGTGAGCTCTGAGATCACGTTCTGACCCATTCTTTTTTTTGTTTTGTTTTGTTTTTTCGAGACAGGGTTTCTCTGTATAGTCCTGGCTGTCCTGGAACTCAGTTTGTAGACCAGGCTGGCCTCGAACTCAGAAATCCGCCTGCCTCTGCCTCCCGAGTGCTGGGATTAAAGGCTTGCGCCACCATGCCCGGCTGACCCATTCTTTCTGGAACAGAGAGGAAAAAAAAAACGAGGCAGGGCAGCAAAGGATAGGAAGGCTTATTCTTGACTTAGTCTTTTTGCACCTACCCTCAGCAGGACATGAACATCACTGCTCTTAACAGAGGAGAAAAACTACCACAGACCCAGTTACAAGTAAAGGTCACATGATGCATCCGGTTGGATAATCATAGCACTCCAGTAGCAAGAAAGTCTTCCCTCCCCTGCCTTGGCTTCCCTTTGTAAACTTTGTAAACCCTCAAGGCAGAAGCCTGGCCAGGCCTTCCCCTGAGGACCTCCAGCAGCCAGGCCTCTGCCCCCAGGCCTCCCTAACTGTCAGAACAGCAGTTTCAGCCTCTGTGACTGTCACAAAGACCATCTCCAGCCCCTCAACAGGACTCTCCCGGGATTATGCTAGTTTTAGGTTAAAAAATCTGAACAAGAGCCAGGCGTGGTGGCACACACCTCTATTCCCAGCACTCAGGAGGCAGAGGCAGGCGGATTTCTGAGTTCAAGGCCAGCCTGGGCTACAGAGTGAGTTCCAGGACAGCCAGGGCTATACAGAAAAACCCTGTCTCAATAAATAAATAAATAAATAAATAAATAAATAAATAAATAAATAGGGCTGGAGAGACGGCTCAGTGGTTTGAAGCACTGGCTGCTCTTCCAGAGGTCCAGAGCTCAATCCCAGCTCTCCCACGGTGGCTCAGAACCATCGCACAGCAGTAGATCTGTAGGATCTTCTACCCTCTTCTGGTGTGCAGAGGAACATGCAGACACAACATCCATGCACATAAAATATAGAAACAAAATGAATCTTAAAATAAAAAATTAAAACATTAAAAAGTTGCCACTGTATCTATGTGCACATGTATGTGCATGTACGTCATATGGAGGGAGAAGGGTTCATGTCATGTAGTAGTGTGGTGGACAGAGGACAACTTTATGGGGTTTCACCTCCTCCAACCTTTGTGGGTTCCCAGAACTGGATTCTGGTCACCAGGCTTTTTGGCCAAGCACATTTTACCTGCTGATCCAACTGACTGGTTCACAGATTGCATATTTTTATGAAAGTTAAAAATAAAGACACTAGGACTGGAGAGATGGCTCAGTGGTTAAGAGCACTGACTGCTCTTCCAGAGGTCCTGAGTTCAATTCCCAGCAACCATATGGTGGCTCACAATCATCTGTAATTGGATCTGATGCCCTCTTCTGGTGTGTCTGATGTGTGAAGTGTACTCACATACATGAAATAAATAAAAAATAAAGACATTAGCTGTGTGATGGTGGTGTATACTTTTAATCCTGGCACTCAGGAGGCAGAGGCAAGCAAATCTCTAAGTTCAAAGCCAGCCTGGTCTATAGAGCAAGTTCTAGGATAGCCAGGGATACACAGAGAAACTCTGTCTTGAGAAAAATCAATCAATCCATCAATCTGTATAGCCAGATTACCATTATAATAGTAAAGAAATGTTAAAATGCATTCAGAGACCAAGGCACTTATCTAGTGTGCATGAGACCTTGGGTTAGATCCCTAGAGTCATATAAACTAGGACTGGTGACACACACCTGTAATCCAAGCACTCAGGAGATGGAGATAGAAGGATTGGAAGTTCAAGGTCCAGCCTGGGCTACATGAAACCCTGCTTAGAAAAATATATAAAGGAAGAAAATGCTAAATTTACAAAAATCATGTACACTCTAGTCTTATTTTCTTTATTTGTCTTTTAAAATATCTTTTTATAGTTGTTATTACTGTTTATTTTTATTTCTGAGACAGGCTGGAACTCACTGTGTAGTGAAACATGACCTTGAACACCTGGTCCTCGTGTGTCTACCTCCCATGTGTGTATGTGGCAGGGGGTGAGTGGGAGTGGAAAGGTACCTCAGTGGTTAAGAGCACTGGCTACTCTTCTAGAAGATTCTGAGCACCTACAGGAGATCTCACAACTGTAATTCCAGTCCCAGGGGAGTTTTACACCATCTTCTGGCTTCTGTAGGCACAAGCCACAGATACAGCATGCAGGAAAAACACCCTTATGCATAAAATAAATAAAAATTTTAAAGTATGTTGTATAGGCTAGGTGCGGTATTGTGTGCTTTTAATCCTACTATTTGGGAAGTAGAATGAGAAGATCTCTGTAAGTTTGAGGCCAGCCTGATCTACATAGCAAGTTCTAGGACAGTTGGGTCTATATAGTGAGATCCATTCTTTAAAAAAAAAAAAAGTTGTAGTGGGTGCATTTGTGTATGTGTACAGAGGTCATAGGTCAACCTAAGGTATTGTTCCTGAAGCAGTGTGCACATTGTGTGTGTGTGACATGTGTGACATGGACTTTCACTGTCATAGAATGTGCCAAGTTGGCTAGCCAGTGAGGCCCAGGATCTACCTATCTACCCTCCTCTCTGCTGGTATCACCAGCACGTGCCAACACACCCAGCTTTTTTATATGGCTTTTTTGTTGTTGTTGTTGTTTTTTTTTAGTTCTCAGGCTTGTGTGTGTCTCAGCTTTTACTGAGTGTCTCTCTGGGCTTTCTGTAGTTTGCCATCATGGACTCAAAGGCTCAATAAATGTCCCTTGCATTTTTCTCCTAAATTTTAGAATCCTACCCCCCACCCCATTCCTTTTTATCCTCAAGAGATTGACTTTTTCAAGACATGAAAGTATTACTTGGCTTTTAGATTGTTAAATTCTGGGTTTCTTCACTATCCTACATATTTGCTTGGCTAGTAGAAGATGTCTGCCCTGACATCCAAATTCAGTTTGGCATGGATGGCCTGTTTGTCCTCAGTCCAATTCCACATCCCCAGAGAAATGACAGGTGGCTCATTTTAGATTAGGTATTATCGCTTCCCTTCCTATTGTTGGTATAGCACACCACCACAGTTTAACATTTTGTCTACTTCTATCTATTTATGTGTTTATATTCCTATGTGTGCATGCCTTGTTGCCAATGTAGAGCTCAGAGGACAAGTCTCCTTTTAGCCTGTGAGTCCTGGGTGTTAAATTCAAGTCTTTGAGTTTGTCATCAAGTGTCTTTAGCCACTGAGCTGCCATCCTGATGGCCCCAAATCACTATTATTTAACGGCTTAAAATTAATGCTTCTGTGTTGGCTTTCATTACTGTAGAGGTCACCTTGGACTCAAACTATGATGCCAGGAGTTGGGAACAGAGCTCTGTGGTGGAGCCCTTACCTAGCACTCGGAAGGCCATAAATGTCATCAGGAAATTCGGGCAATCACCACACCAAGAGATAAACAAGCACTGCAAGCCTGGAGAGACCTCAGTCAGCCTAGAGAATCCATGGCCTTGTCCGTCCATCTCTGCTTTTCTGGCCAGTCACATTTCTTTCTTTCTTTCTTTCTTTCTTTCTTTCTTTCTTTCTTTCTTTCTTTCTTTCTTTCTTTCTTTCTTTTAAGATTTATTTATTTATTATATGTAAGTACACTGCAGACACTCCAGAAGAGGGCGTCAGGTCTCATTACGGATGGTTGTGAGCCACCATGTGGTTGCTGGGATTTGAACCTCGGACCTTCGGAAGAGCAGTCGGGTGCTCTTACCCACTGAGCCATCTCACCAACCCCAGTCACATTTCTTCTGTGACTTTTCCCTCCATGTTCAAAACAGTAATGGATTTTTTTTTAACCACTTTCCCTTCAGGTCCACTTGACTCACCTCTGCCACAGCACACGCAAGCTCTCTTGTGGGCATGCACGGTCACATGCACACAGTTACTTGGTTTTCTTTTCCACAAAAGAAAAACAAAACAAAACAAAACAATGCACTGGCGAGTTTTTAGCAACTGGCTCCCAGTTGGGAGAATGCTCTGAATGTCAGCTGTCCCTAGCCCAGGCTGGCTTAAATGTCAGCTGTCCCTAGCCCAGGCTGGTTTAAATGTCAGCTGTCCCTAGCCCAGACTGGCTTAAAGCTACCAACAACAAAATTTCAACTGGTTTTCAAATTCCCCGAGAGAATGGAGTTGTAGTGAAAGACCTACAACGTGAGGACTCCCCCACGTTCTGACTCAGGAGAGGCGACACCCCAAAATCACCCACAAGAAACGGTCTTGCTGCAAATTGCAAGAGGATTTTTATTCAAGAGTGCTCTCAGGCCCATGGTCATACACCACGCAGGGGTAGAGGACCGACCGTGGCGCCCCAGCTGAGTAAGGGGGTATTTAAAGGAAGAAACCACAACTCAAGGAAGTGGGGAGGGCGTTGTTGGAAAATACCAAAGGTACCAGTTAAGAGTCACAAGGAAGTGCAAAGTCACAAGTGTTACAAGGACTACCTGGTAATTGTTCAGGTTAACTCTCAACACAGTTTCTAAGAGCCCCTAACAAAAGCACATTTGCATAGTGGGTTCCGGCATTGGTCAGGGTGACTTTCTTTTTTTTTTTTTTTTGTTTTGTTTTGTTTTGTTTTGTTTTTTGAGACAGGGTTTCTCTTTATAGCTCTGGCTGTCCTGGAGCTCACTCTGTAGACCAGGCTGGCCTCGAACTCAGAAATCCGCCTGCCTCTGCCTCCCGAGTGCTGGGATTAAAGGTGTGCGCCACCACGCCCGGCTGGGGTGACTTTCTTTGAATGAACACTCTTTGAACCCAGGAAGCAGGTGGGTGGAGGAAGGAATGTCACTATCAAGGTATGATTAGCATACCTTGGAGCAATGAGTCACAAAGGTCACATTCCCAAGCCTAGACCTAAAGGCCTAGAATTTTGTTTTTACTTTGCTATACTTTCAGTAGCCAAGGACCAGAGCTTATGTCTAGCATGCTCAAGGTACTAGGCTCGACCCCCCCCCCCCCCCCGTACCCCGGAACCAACACCACAACCCTGCAGCATCCCAACCCTCCCCCTAAGAACAGGACTCCCGACTGTGTAAGCACTGCCCTAACACACCACTGCATCTCATTCCATCTGGTTCCCCGATGTTTACAGCTGCCCGGCCTGAGGGCGGGTGGCTTCTATTGACCTGGTTCACTCTGCTTCCAGAGACTGTACCAGCTCATCATAGACATCATCATGATGAACCGAGTGTGTAAGATGTTCCGTCAAGGCCTCAGGGGATTCCGGGAATATCAGATCATTGAGCCTGTTCACAAGAAGCATCCTGTCTTCTCCTTCTGGGATGTAAGTCGCCTAGCCAAGCAGGGGTGCTGGGATTTCAGGGGTGCACCACATTTCTCAGTCCTCACATTGGGTAGAAGGGGACATCATTAAGTAAGTAGGCTTCGTAAGAATGAACCCTGAATTAGACAGCCTTTCGTGGACTGCCCTGGCAGTGCTGGCTGGGGCAGGTCTCTGGTGCAGAACAGCAGCAGAACAGAGAGTAGGGGAGCAAAGGGGCGCTCCTGTCTGGGTTCTCCTTCCAGAGTTTGTTCAGAGAAGGAAGCAGAGGCCAGAAGTGTTCTCCTTACATGTCTGCCCATGTGGACTGAAACGACAGCCACGAGGGAGGGAGGGAGGCATGGTCCGCTTTCCAGCTGTAATCACCACAGCCTGAAGGAGACGGGGCCACAACAGAACCAGGATTTTTCTGAGTGTTTTAAGCTGTGTGCACTCTCTGTTTTCTTTTCTACCACCTTCACTAAAAGAAAGGGAGCATTTTCAGGGCCTTGTTTGCTGTGAGGACCCCATTTTCAAGATAAAGAAGGTCCCAGCTTAAAATATTTTATCCCAACAATAAATCCTGAGCCCTTTTTGTCTTAGAAATAGTGATTGGGGCTGGTGAAATGGCTCAGTGGTTAAGAGCACTGACTGCTCTTCTGAAGGTCCTGAGTTCAAATCCCAGCAACCACATGGTGGCTCACAACCATCTGTAATGAGATCTGACGCCCTCTTCTGGTGAGTCTGAAATTAGCTACAGTGTACTTACATATAATAAATAAATAATTAAAAAAAAAAGAGATAGTGATTGGCTGTCCATTGTCTTGCGTTTGTATTGTTGTGATAAGATACAATGACCAAGACAACTTACAGAAGAATTTATTTGAGGCTTAGGTTAGAGCGATGACCATCATGGCAGAGAGCAGTGCATCAGGCAGGCAGGCAGGCATACTGCTGGAGCTGATGCTGAGAGTTCATATCTGTTCCACAGTAGGAAGCAGAGCCCTGGAAATCTCCTCCAAAGCCTCAAAGCCTGCTCTCAGGGACACGCCTCCTCCAACAAGGCCACACCTCCTCCTCCAAGGCCACGCCTCCTAACCCTTCCCAAACAGTTCCACCAACTGGGGACCAAGGATTCAAATGTATGAGTTTGTGGGGGCCACTCTCATTCCAACTACTGCAGTCCCCATTCTGCTAGTGTGTTCCTGTTCCCGAAAGATATCATTGGTGCTCTGTGTCTCCACCCCAGCCCAGGGTATTTCCCTGTAGCATGTAATCATTAAAAAACAATCCACGCTAAAGCCGGCTACATGGTCTCCCCTCCCCCATGGGGAACTGCAAGTCATGGTCTGCCCAGTTTCCCAAAGTTAGCCTGATGCCAAACCACTCCGCACTCCCATGCCGTCTGTCCTCTGCAGCTTGTCTGTCTAGACTTGCTCACTGGCTCTAAACCCCTAGCCCCGTATAATGGAAACTCTAGGCTTATAATTTACCAGCCAGATTTATAACAGTAAATCTTCAACCTCCAAATGCCCACACAAAGAACTCAAAACTCAACTGATACAGATGCAAGCTACGCACTTAGATTGGACAAATGTGCCCTACATTATTCTATTGCCTTTCTATGATATCTATAACTACCCATGGCTATTTCAGGCCACGTGGATCCGGTATATCTTCTTCCTCCATCTTCTCCCCGTCCCTTCTCCATCCACCCTTCTGTCTCTCTGTTCCCTCTCTCAACCTTTCAGCTCTGCCTTGTTTTTCCACTGCCCCAATCACAGACTTTAGCCTTATCCGACTGATTAAGATTTCACCTGACCTCACTTGCATACAGACAGCAATCCACTTCCCCTGCCCCCTCAGTATGCAGGTCGGCCATGACCATTTTTCTCTTGGGCCACGAGTGATTAGACCCAACCCTCTGCTTTTTGCATCTAATTGTTTGTTTGTTTGTTTGTTTGTTTTTCGTGATAGGGTTTCTCTGTATAGATCTGGCTGTCCTGGAACTCACTCTGTAGACCAGGCTGGCCTCGAACTCAGAGATCCGCCTGCCTCTGTCTCCCAAGTGCTGGGATTCAGGGCGTGCCCCACCATGCCTGGCTAGCATCTAACATCTTATTCCAAGAAATTTCTCAAATGATTTCTGAAGGACAGAGGCTGAAGAATGGGAAAGTGGGGGATAGGAAGGTGGACTTCTACCTTTTTTTTTATTTTTTATTTTTTGAGACAGTAATCTAATTAGTAAGTTAAGCCTTTTTAAAAAAAAGATTTATTTATTATTATATGTAAGTACACTGTAGCTGTCTTTAGACACACCAGAAGAGAGTCAGATCTCATTACAGATGGTTGTGAGCTACCATGTGGTTGCTGGGATTTGAACTCAGGACCTTCAGAAGAGCAGTCAGTGCTCTTAATCGCTGAGTTGAGCTATTTCTCCAGCCCAGTAAGTTAAGCCTTAGCAGGAGGTGGAACCAGTGTGCAGGCTGGAGAGGCAGGACTCACATATCCTAGAGATTTTCCAAAGCATTCATTCTCTGCCAGTGATGCTCAAACCCAACAGGTCTTCAGCTGGCCCATGAGATGACAGAGAAATAGGCTAGACCTGTAGTCTGTGACATTTGGGTTTGCTTTCAAGGATATCCTATTTCACACGGTGGCAACGGAGGAGAGAGGGGCTTATATATGGGCAATGGGAAACACATGACCCAGAGTGAGGGGTGACATGAGGGGAGTGTGAGGTCACACCTTATCACAGTGCCCAGTCAGAGTGGTCTCCAGGAGAGAAGAAACTTTGCAATGGCAACATGGCAACTATGGGTATGGGTGTGTGTGTGTGTGATGTGACTGTCAACTGAAGAGCAGGGCTGGAACTTGGGGGGCCAGGCAGAGGCTAGTTTTTCATGGACTGTGTGAATCTGTATTTCCAAGCACCCCCCTCTTCCTTTGAGAGCTTCTCTGAGGACCACCGCTTGGATTGAGGAATGACAAGGTGATGAGATGAAGGCAGCATTGTGTAAACTCTTCAGGGGGGGTTGCCAACAAATGTCCACCCACTCCAGATAGGATACCAATGACAGAGCAAAGTAGACTCCACTCAGTGGTAGCTCAGAGAACCACTGAGTTTATTGGGCTTTACTTAAAGAAGCACAGGTGAGGGACTATATGGGAGCGTAGGTATATACCCCTCAACAGCCACATTGTTGAAAAGCCCACCCCAGCTGGATAGATGGAACCCCTTCCACAGTCCCTCTGCTCTGGCTCCCTGGATACCATGTCTAGGTGGAACAGAACACTTCGAGCTGGCATGAGGTACAAGCGAGGAGCTGAAATCTCCTGAGGTCTAAGACTCTAGGAGGGACCCCCACAGGCCCAGTCTTGAGGGTCTCTGGGGAGTAGTCACAGCTGTTCTCATGGAGGTAGAAATGGCTGTCATGCTCAGAGGACGGCATTTCCATAGCAGCCGAGGGGTCAGCCAGGCTCCAGGGAACCATCAGAGGCATTCTCTGGAGAATGAATGGGCTTCTTGGTTTGACAATGTTTCTTCTACATTGCCTCTTCCTGTGTGTCCTCTTCCCTTTGTGTTCTTTGCACATCTGGCCAGAGACCAGCACCCTGGCCATGCTCCGGCCTGGCCACTTCCTATGTGGGGTGATTGCTGGGGTATGAGGACGAGGAGGGCTTCCCTAGCAAGTTGTTGACAGGGTGGCCTGTGGAGGAGGAGTGAGCCAGGTAGTTGTCAAGAGAATCTTGCAGCTCTGACTGACTAGCAATTCAGTGCTTTTTTATTTAGAGGTTTCACAGAATAAAGACCGACTGATGGTTATCCAAGTATAGGTTATGAATTTGAGTTTTCATCACATCTCCAGGGTTACAAGTTCAGTCACAATTAGAAAATACAAACAGAACAGATTTTATTTTTATCATCAGCCCTATAATTCCAATTTAAAGAATCTAAAGAATATCCCCTCCAAAGCAAACACAGTTATTATATGATCAGCCTGGCTTTTAGGCTGGCAGAATTTGTAGTTTTAAAGTACCCCAGACAAACAGTAAATATCCGGATAGGTCTTTTTATAGATAGCAAATCTTAACACCCAATTTCCTTTACCCTGTTGTTTCGTCCTCTCTGCTATAAAGTCGAGAAAGTTTATTTTAGAGAATCTATTTTGTTTCCTGAATTCTATTCCTCCTGGGGCTGTACCATGTATGACATCCCTATCTTTAAACTACGTATTCAGAGAGCCCTAAGAGGGACATAAAAGGGGGGCGGGGGGCTTGAATCTGTAACCTGGTCTCCTGGCTGGTCAGAGTTTGTCAGTTGTTTCTGTTTACCCTGCACCGATTTTACTGTTTGAGTTTATTTGGGGGCAATGGCCTCATTTAGGAGTCCCATCCCATCTTACTGGTGCTTCCCTGTACTTAATGATCTCCGGGCATAAAGACTTCCAAACAGGGCCAGAGAAAGTTAGAAACAGAAGTTTAGGTAGGTGTAAGACTTTTCCTAGAAAAACCCAGACAGTTTTCTTGGGAAAAGACATAAAATGAATCCTAATACAGAAAGTCTCCAAGAACACACCACACAGAGGCTTTAGACAGAAGGACAGCAATGGCAGCATCTGGCTCAGCTACACTGGAACGTTGTTAGACAGCTGGGCTGGCTTTGTGACTCTTGCTGTTTCTAGTGGGCATGACTGTGCCCGCCCAGCCAACCGTTGTATGGGACTTGATAAAACCAATTTTGTTCTGTTGACAGAGTAGAGCAATAGATCGAAGATGGGCCGTGTTTGACTTGCTATGGAAACTTAACAAAGCTTGGCTTCACCCATTCCCTCTGGGTCCCTCCTTTCCCCGCCTCAGCGCTTCTTTCTCCTCTTCCTTTTTCCCCTTTTTCTTCTTTCCTTGCTGCCATTTCCTTCTCTCTACCACGGGCCACCGCCTTCATAGTGTGTTGTTGATGTTAGCATAGGGCAGAGCTGGGGTTTTTGAGAGGAGGTGATAACAAAACGGCTCTGGGAGATCCGCCACAGGTGGATTCACCAGAGTGGCCTGGGTCGATAGAAGGGCTTCCGATGTAGAACTCCAGGGGCATTTTTACTGATTTTCCTTTCTCCGGGTCCTTTCAGAAAAAGAAGCAAGGTCGTATCTCATTTGTTACCGAGGACTTTGCTGCAGAGGAGGTATGTGGAGCGCTGACTTCCTGGTGTGTGTGTGTGTGTGTGTGTGTGTGTGTGTGTGTGTGTGTGTCTGCTCATCGTCTACTTCAGCCTGAAGAAGCACTGGGCATAGCTGGTTTCAGTTCGGATTCTGCCAGCACCAGTGGCACTCTGAAGTGGCCACTTAGTTCTAATCACAGTGATCCTGTCCCCTGTCCCTGACATATCAACTGTTACCACTGTTTCACTGAGAAGAGCCAATCTGAGAATTTCTGGGCTTGGACTTATGGGAAAACAGCAGAAAGCAAAACAGAGGACACAGGATGCCCAGCCAGAGGAGAAGAAAGCCAGATGGTGGGAAACCCCTTGGCCTGTTGGTGAATTCTGGTTTGGCCCTGAACTCTCTGAGGGATGTCACTATACATGCCCCCTATGTTGGATGTTCTTTAAGCTGCAGTCCCACTCTGACATGAGAAGGGCTTTATCTGTATGGGTCTTTTGGCCCGTGTGATGTGTGCGGTCTTTCAACTCCAGCACCATTACTTCCTTCCTCTCTTCTGACCACCAAATCCTGGATATTAAATCCTTATTTAATATCCAACTTTAAAGTTAAAGGGGCCTGTCTATTTATAGGAGTCAGTCACAGTCTCACTCTCTCAGACCTGACGCCACCCTGGTCTGACCTATTTGGGCTCTTCTCTGAGGAAAGAGGGAGAACAGAACTTTGTAACGGAACTAACAACGCTGTGCCCATTCCACTGCTCCACCCTACCCCTTGGAGATGTGGGTCCTCTTACGTGGCTCTCCTGGATTCGACCTTCATGTCCCTTCATTAGTGAAGCATAGCGAGGGAGATCTAAATTCTTCAGTTTTTCAGAGCAGCGATGCCTAACGCTAGATATGAAAGGTTGGCAGAATTTTACCCTGATTCTCCCAGGGGAAACCAGGGACCTGTCTAAGCACCAGAGGATTCTAGAACTAAGGGGTGGGACATTCTGTGCACAGGAGTTGAGAAAAGCAAGTAGGCTTCAGAAGGGATAGCCACAGTGACTGGCACAGCCTGTAGACAGTGTCAGTCCAATGAGCCGGGCCCGACTGGTCCCTACACAAAAGAGCATGCTAGCCGAGACAAGGACAGCTCTCCCTCAGTTTAAGTGTGTCTGTGCTTGGGGGACCGTGAGGTCCTGGTGCAGGATAGCCCCATACCCTGCTTTGGCAGGTGCCAAGGCTGCTTTCTGAGTTCCTTCATCCATATGGAAATGATTCTCCTGCTGGATGAAGATGTTGTGAGATGGGCGTGTAAGATGCTCACTCTGATGGTTGGCACATAACCCTTAGTCCGTGTCAGCTCTTCCCGTGCATAGAACGGGCGAGGGTGCAAGCAACAATATGGAGAGTCGCCTGCTGGAGTCCTCTGGCCATGTCTTCCCAGGGTCACTTCCCTCCGAGGGCCATTTCTATCACACAGAAGAAGCCATCCTGGAGGACCCACCAGGAGATCCAAGACCTCTGCAATATTCTTCAGGCTCTAGATTGCTACCGCAGCTACACAGAGTCTCTACAGCTGCTCCTGGCCAAGGTCATACGCTTTGAAAGGTCAGTGAGGGGAACAGCCCCTGCTTCGGATACTCGGGGACCCTGGAGGGGAAAGGCACAGCAGATTACCCAAGTGCTTCCTGGGAAGGGTAGCAGCACAGCTTAGTCTGTGTAATAGACTAATAGTCTCTTAGTCCTCCTCAGATTACAGTCCTGGAATCTGAGATGATCAGACAGGGCCTCTGACCCTATCTAGTCTAGTTCACATACTTTTCAAGTATTACTCTGGGTAGCCCTGGTTGTCTTAGAATTCACTCTGTAGATCAGGATCTCAACTCAGAGATCTGCTTGCCTCTGCCTCCCAAATGCTGGGGTTAAAGGCGTGTACAAATAAGCCTATCTTAAATTTATTTTATTTGTTTGTTTATTTATTTATTTATTTATTTATTTATTCATTCATTCATTCTGTGTGGAGGTCACAGGACGGTGCACAGATGTACAGGAGTCGTTTCCCTTCTACCATGCATGTTTCTGATACCAAACTTGGTGGCAAGTGCCTTTACCCACTGAACCAGTCTGTTAAAGGGCTCATAGCATACAATATCATGTAAATATCTTGTACTGGAGAAGTCATGGATGTTTTATGGTACTATGGCTTGAGAAGCCATCTCCGGGGCTTCTTGGGGGGCACCCTAGGAAATTAAATTTAGGCCCATTTTGAGAACCCAGGGTATAAAGTCACTAGGTTTGTATGTTGGTGATCCTAGGGATCATGTGTACTGCTATCTGTAGATCTAGACTCCTTTTGGCTGATGCATGATCCCTTGTGACAAGGGCAGGATAACTCCTTGGGCAAGATGGCTTGGTCATCGGCCTTACAGAGAAGACGGTATTAGATGACTTAGTGTGTAAAGTGCTTGCTCCCGGTCTGACAAACTGAGTTCAGTCCCTTGGGCCCACAAGGTGAAGGATAGTCAACTCAAGTGAGCTATCCTCCTGCCTCCACACAAATACACACTAATGCAATAATTATAAAATTAACTTAAAGAGTGGACAGATTTGACTGTGGACGTGTAGACCAGGACATTCCAACAGAGAGGACTATTTGCTTTATTCACATCCATGGGAGAAGAGCAGTTTACTCTTTTCTCTAAAGGTTCCACATCAAGCTGGACAGTGGTGGCACACGCCTTTAATTCCAGCACTCGGGAGGCAGAGGCAGGCAGATTTCTGAATTCGAGGCCAGCCTGGTCTACAGAGTGAGTTCCAGGACAGCCTGGGTTACACAGAGAAACCCTGTCTCTTGAAAACCAAACCAAACCAAACCTAACCAAACCAAACCAAACCAAACCAAACCAAACCAAAACCAAAACCAAAACCAAAACCAAAAAAACAAAAACAAAAACAAAAGAAAGAAAAAAAAAAAGAAATATTCCACATCAAAAGAACAAGAGGAGGAGTAAAGAAAGGCAAGCTAGCAGCTTGGTGTCCTCGGCATCCGAGGTGTCCTAGAGGAAAAAGAAAATCATGGAGCAAGCAGCTAAATGCCACATCTGTTCCAGTGTGACTCCGAGCTGGCCACTTAACCTTTCAAGCTTTGGAATTTTCATTAGTGAAATAATGCCAGTGTTGACTGTATTTCGGATAGATGTGGGGGCAGCTTAGGCAAAGAGATAATCCTTAAAGCCCTCTGCTAATTGTTACTCATCCCTGGGACTAGGAATTAGCATTTTAGACAGAGGTCTTTAGCTATAAAGAAAACCCATCCCCAGATCCCCTGAAAAGTCTGTCTCAGTGTCAGTGGATCAGTGTGAGCAGGGCCAGTCTGCCCCATGTCTGTCTCCGTGTCAGTGTGAGCAGAGCCAGTCTGCCCCATGTCTGTCTCAGTGTCAGTGTGAGCAGGGCCAGTCTGCCCTGTGTCTGTCTCAGTGTCAGTGTGAGCAGGGCCAGTCTGCCCCGTGTTCGTCTTCTAGCACTGGGATTGAGCGCAGACTTCTTGCACTCAGCTTGTCATAGGAGCAACCCCCAGTCCCTTTTCACATTTTGTTGTTGGTGGTGGTTTTTTTTGTTTTTGTTTTTGTTTTTGTTTTTGTTTTGTTTTGTTTTGTTTTGTTTTGTTTTGTCTTTTTTCGAGACAGGGTTTCTCTGGAACTCACTTTGTAGACCAGGCTGGCCTCGAATTCAGAAATCTGCCTGCCTCTGCCTCCCAAGTGCTGGGATTAAAGGCATTGTTGTTTTGAGATAAGGTCTTACTAAGTTGTTCTGGATAGCCTCAAATTCACCCCATAGCCCAGGCAAGCCCCAGACTGAAGATCTTCTTGCCTTAACCTCTCAGCTGAGATGCCAGGCCCAGGTGCCCCGGCCCCCAAGCCTAGTCTCCCTCCTCATAGTGCTAAAATAGTTGCCATAGCTCCTAATGGCCCCTTCAGACTGACTCCAGAGGGAAAGATTATCTCATGGGTCAGCCTTGGCATTTCTTTCCTTCTTTTTTTTTTCTTTTTTCCTTCTTCCTCCTTTAATTCCATCCATTGGATTGGCTTCATCTGGAGTCACCGGTGGGGTCTGTGTTTAAGAACTGTTAAAGAACCCTGTTATTAGCATTGGCTTGGGTATACGTGTCCTAAGCGGCATACAGAGCTACTAGAGAGATGGTGTCCCTCCTCTCTTATCATTCATTTGGGAGGGGCATGCGCAGCATCTCCATGGAGGTGTCAGGGGACAACCTGAGGGGATGAGTTCTCTCCTCCCACCACATGGGTCCTGATAATGAAAGACTCCAAAACTCCCAAAGGGAGGCACTTACTCAAGCCTCGGGTCAGCCGCGCACCCAAGAAGACACTGAGACCGAACTTAAGATGTATAGAGAGTAAGATTTAATACAGCAACGACAAGAAAGCACATAAAAGCACATATACCAGATATCTGGGGTCGAACCTCATGCAGCAGGTGCAGAGGAGATTCGGCAATTAGCCCAAATTTTCACAGGCTTTTATAAGAAAAGGGCAAGGGGGGAGCAGGGCAGTGAAAGTACAAATTTGCGTCACTAAGGTGTTCTGCCAAGGGGCTTTACATAACCAAGGGGTCGTGTCCTATATTTTGGCAATGTACTCGATCTATTGGAACATTCTGGGATAGTACCAGGAGGCCCCTATCTCAAAAATGTTCTTGGCATAGTCTTCAGTTAGGAGGGGTAGGACTAGGTTTTTTCCAGGAGACCCCTTATCTAAAAAATGTTCCTGAAGCAGTTTCCAATTGGGAGGGGGTACCTTGGGGTAAAAAGTTCAGGAGTGCTCCGGGAACAGTCTCTGGATGGGAGGGGTAAGAGGACCCTGAACTGAAGAGTTCATGGAGAGTTCAGCTTTCTTTCTTTCAATAACAAACTTGGGTCATCAGGCTTGGCACCTAGTGCCTCCTCTGGCCCCTTTCTCTGTCTTCTCCTACGCATGTCACCTAGAGTTCCGACAAGAGAAACAGCTTCGAAGAGATGACCTGTTCATAGTCACAAGGCCAAGTACAGAACCAGGATTTGGTCCTGATGTAGCTCTAAAGCCAGTGCTTGCCACTGCTCAATTTCTCTATGTCCCCATGGCCTTGGGCACCTTTGGTCATGTCCTGTCAAACACTCATGGATGCTAAGCTTTTAACCAACAGTGAAGCCAAACTGAAGCAGCTGCTGCTTCCTCTGAGGCAGGAGACAGGCTATGTGTGAGTGAAGGGCCCTGCCTGATAGACAGGGGATGGGCTGGTCTGAAGTCTCTTACTCTAAGGTTGTGCCCTCATGTCCCTGAGCACACAATGCTGAGTCTGGAACACTTTTGAAGTAAATGCTGTCCCTCCACAACCTTCCCCAGGTTTGGTCGCCGGCGCGTCATCATCAAGAAGGGGCAGCTGGGAAATAGCTTTTATTTCATCTACCTGGGCACGGTGGCCATAACTGAGGACGAGGACGGGAGCAGTGCTTTCCTGGACCCTCACCCGACACTGCTGCACAGAGGTGGCTCCTTCGGGGTAAGCCACAGTGAAGGGCCTCTGCTTCTGGGGCTTGGGGTTGGGGGATGAGTCCTGCTTCAACCTCTTACCCAGGCCCTGGCTGCTTTGTCCTCTGTGCAAGTCACTGGCCCACATGGGCCCCAAGGCCCTTCCTTACCTGTCAGATGCCAATGAGTAGGACTACGCACATCTCTCCACCCTTGTTTGCCTTTTCACCCTTCATAGACACTTGGATGCCAGAGACTCCACCGAGGCCTCTCCACTCCCTCCTTTCTAGGCTGTTCAGACCTGTTATCTCTTTCCCACATACAGATAAAGGGTGGGAGGGCGAATGGGAGTCTGGAAGGGGCCAAGGGGGATTTCTAGAGGGGGCCAGAGGCAGGGAAGATGAACGCAGGACTGAGTGTGGAGTCACACTTGCCCTTGTCCTTGCTTCCCCCAGGAAATGGGCCTTCTAAGCACCACAGTAAGGAGTGCCACGGTGGTCTGCATGGAGGAGACAGAGTTCCTGGTGGTCGACAGAGAGGATTTCGTTGCAAATAAGCTGGGTGACGAAGTTCAGAAGGAAACTCAGTTTCGGTACAATTTTTTTAGGTAACCCCGCCTCATTGGCTGTCTTTTCCCTTTCCCTGGCCTTGGCTTTGCCTTAGATTGGAAATGTGCAGGTGGTTGCTATTGGCCTTGGGTGCTTGGAAGTCTCCGTCCCCATCCAGCTTCTCTATCTAGCCATACTCCAAACGTTGCTTCAGCTGGGCAGTGGTGTCACACGCCTTTAATCCCAGCACTTGGGAGGCAGAGGCAGGCAGATTTCTGAGTTCGAGGCCAGCCTGGTCTACAAAGTAAGTTCCAGGACAGCCAGGTTTACACAGAGAAACCCTGTCTAGAAAAACCAAACCAAACCAAACCAAACCAAACCAAACCAACCAACCAACCAACCAACCAAACAAACAAACAAACAAACAAAAAACCCCAAAAACCAAGTGTTGCCTTCATAGCTCAGCTCGAATGTCTCTTCCTTGGGGAGTAGCTGACAGAGGCTGAGTGCATCCTGGGCCAGGCAGGGGCTAAGTCCTTTGTACCAGCATTGTATCCGTCTCATATCCAATCATGTGAGGCTGTCCCTTTGATTTCCCTCAGTGTGTAGATGAGGGTACCAGGGCTCAGGATGATGACATGTCATGTCTAATTAAAAAAATAACAAGGTCTGGGTGGTGGTGGCGGCACACACCTTTCATCCCAGCCCTTGGGAGGCAGAGGCAGGCGGATCTCTGTGAGTTCAAGGATACCCTGGTCTATAGAGTAAGTTCCAGGACAGCCACGGCTACACAGCAAAACCTGTCTTCAAACAAACAAACAAACAAACAAACAAACAAACAAACCCAAACCAAACCAAGGTCCCAGTGTTCTATTTCACTTAATGTACCTCACCTATTGTCGCTTTAGAATAGATAGGGCGCCCCATTTACAGTGCTTTTGTACCCTGTATTCCTTAAAAACCCTCCCCCATACCATGACTCTCCATTGTGTAGTAATTGTTTCATAGTTTGCATGCCATATCTGACAGTACCGTGCCAACAGGGACCGGTATGGCCTCTCCACCACTGTTATCTTCCTGTTGTCATAGTGCCAAACGCACTCAATGTTCAGTGCTGACTAAATGAAGCTGTACTGGAGGGCATCTAGCCCCTGTGTTTGGCCTGGACGGTAACATCACTGAGTGCATGGAAATGGGCAGGGAGGGGGTCTGGGAGGAGTGGAAATAGTGGGGAAAGGGGTCTCACATTGAACCTCAGCTCCTAGGCTCGCTCACTAAGAGGAAAGTTCCACGGACTAATTACATTTAATGGAGCTTATTCTGAGAATTGCAGCCAGCGGCACAGAGACACTGAGGACATGAAGGAGAAGTTGGTTGCTATAGCCGAGTTAACAGTGTGCTATGGTTTAGCTGGTTAGCAGTTCAGTAAGCTTGAGTGTATAGAAGGTTCACCAGCCTCAGCTCCATGCTGCGACTGGATCAGTTGTTCCCAAGCCCAGGACATGGGCCCAGCCCAAATCCACAGCCTCAGGTCTAAGGCAACTCGGGGTAAGGCTTTAACTCTTGGGTTTTAGTCTCTTGCTTCATGAAATGGGATGGTGAGAGCTCTCTTCCAAGCTGTAATGATGCGATGAAGTGATAGAGGGAGGGCCCGGTACATGGCACATAGTAGGATGCTCTTCTGGGGACTCTCGTCTTCTTCCTCCTCTCTAGACAGCCCTCTGGGGTCAGGGTATGGCCCTGTATGACCTGTTCCTATGTCTTGCTCAAAAATGAACTCAGCAGCCGGGCGTGGTGGCGCACGCCTTTAATCCCAGCACTCGGGAGGCAGAGGCAGGCGGATTTCTGAGTTCGAGGCCAGCCTGGTCTACAAAGTGAGTGCCAGGACAGCCAGGGCTACACAGAGAAACCCTGTCTCGAAAAACCAAAAAAAAAAAAAAAAATGAACTCAGCATGTTTGATGCCTGCGTAAACTTGAGTTAACCAGCTCAGCCAACCTGGGTCCATTGAGTTTTGAGCCCATCACATGTTAGCACTAAGGGAAATTTGTCACTGTTGGCAGCCCCGTGGAGCCAACAACCAGAGAGACACAGCTTCTGACTCAAGGTCCAAGAGGTTAGGGGAAGAGATGGCTTCTTTGGAGTGGACCTTTAAACAACTCCAAAAGACTCCAGACATCTTGACTCTCCTCAGGATCAGAGCGAAATGATTGAAGCTCACAGGCCTGAGGCTGCTAGAGGATGGTTTAAGCTCCAAGACCCGAGGCAGGGCAGGACCAAGTAGCCAGTGCACTGAAGTAAGAAACCTCACCTGAGCTGACCTTCCTTGGCATGGGGTGAGCTTGTTGAGCTGTGGCTGTAGAGATTTGGGGATTTGGAAGAAGATTCCTGGAATAGAATCAGAGTGGGAGGGGTCCAGGTCCTGTGTAACCCCAGAGTTTGAGCAGCAACAGGGAGGGGCCCTCAGCTGAAGAGGAGGCCTTGAAGAAATGGGTGACCACAGACTGGGTGAGGTACCTGCATGTGTCCTGGCGAAATCTTACACCCCAGGCATTTTCCCAAGAGCCAAAGTTCTAATCGGCTTCTCTCTCCCCCAGGAAGTTGGACATCTTCCAGTCTTGGTCTGAGGAGAAGCTCTGGAAGCTGGTGGCCTTGGGGAGGATCGAGAGGTTCTCATATGGACAGATGGTGTCTAAAGACTTTATGAATTCGGCATTTATCACATTTATCTGCCAGGTGAGGTCTGATCTGGGAGCAAAGCTGGGAAGAGCAGGTCTCATCTAAAGCCCTCTGGCCAGGCAGATAAATTTGAGCCTGTTCTGCAGTCTACACAGCACGTGTATTTTTCTGACTTTCCTTGTTCTGGCTTCATGTCTCCGGGGCAAAGCACAGAGAGCGTGCCTCAGTGGGTCACTGTGCCTCAGTGGGTCGGGATGTACAGTGCACCCCTGTTAGTGGAGGTGGGAATGGGAGTGCATTTCGAATGTTGGGAAATGAGCGTAGGACCTAACTCTATGAACTACATCTTTTGCTGCATACACCCCTATATTCAGATTCATAACTTAGACACAGCAGGAGACTAAGTCATCATAAAACAACTGGTAAATATGGAAGAACCATATCCTCACCCTCTTTTTCTAACAGCGTAAGATGAAATTTATAGAAATTGTATTTATATCACCAAATAAACCACAATTTGTGTGTCCTGGGGCCACTGTGAAGTAAAACAGTCACCTGATGTTTGCGCAGTGGAGCTGTTAACTGAGGGATTTAACAGGCCTCCCAGGTAGACTGGTCATGAACACACTGGTCATGGCTCATGTCCCAGGCATGACAGAAAAGGGTGGCGAGAAATAGACTCATGGTACGACGCAGAAAGGTGTACAACCTCAGGCTTACAATCTGTGCGTTTCTAAAGCTTCCCAGTTAATATTCACACTTAGGAAGACTATGGGTAGCTGTAACCACAGATGAGTTCGTTTAGGTTTCACAACTCCCATCTCATTTTGGCCTCACTCTAACCTCCCTGAGGTTGGTAGGGCACTCGCTCTCTTCTGACAGAGGAATAACCGAGGTACAAGAATATGGCTGTCTACCGTCATGGAGTGGAAGGGAGGGGGAAAGGTTCAACGCAGCTCTGTCTGACTCCAAAGCTCTTCTAGAGAACTTTTACTGAAGTTGACCGGCCAGTTCCTTACACTGCAAGTCACCAAAGACATTTGGTGCATTTTGGTCAACCTTATGCTGGTCCAGGGTATGAACGGAGGCAAAGATAGGGAAGGCTCATTTTCTCTGTCTCGTCCACTGGACCTGCGGCTTAGTCAAAGCTGACAATGCCAAGTGCCAGGGATATTTGTAAGTGGTTTCCAGGGACTAGGAGGACTGCTGCAAGGCTGGAGGCTTTAAAGAAGGAACTTCCTGAAGGAGCCGAGAGGAAGAGGAGACCCGTAGATCCGAGGTGTACACAAGACTGACATGCCCTGGAATTGGCTTGTGTGGGCCATCCCCAGCTGAGTGTTACATATCAGCCATTTTATGAGTTGGTAACACAATACTTTTTTTTTTTTAAAGATTTATTTATTTATTATATATAAGTACACTGTAGCTGTCTTCAGACATTCCAGAAGAGGGCGCCAGATCTCGTTGTGGATGGTTGTGAGCCACCATGTGGTTGCTGGGATTTGAACTCTGGACCTTCGGAAGAGCAGTCGGGTGCTCTTACCCACTGAGCCATCTCACCAGCCCAACACAATACTTTTTTTTTTTTTTTTTGTTTAACTTATAACTTTGTTGATAATAATCACATGTATAGATATTTTAGAACACTCATATAAGAGACACGGGATAACAATGGGAGCTCTTTGGGATTCACGTAACTCCTGCAGGCAACTCTAGAGGCTTTCAGTTAAGAGCAGAGGCCCAAAACTGGACAGATCATTTTGTGGAACCAACCGCACGCCATGCACTGACTTCCTGTCAGAGCCTTGACTTTACTGTGGAAGATAGTGACAGAGAGCCTCAGTATGCTGCAGTGTCACAACATGGAACCAACCCATTTGTCGTCCTCAAGCAGACAGTGTCACCACAGGATAGGGGACCAAGTGTGTGGTTGCTTGCCTCTGGGAGGAGTGCTCCCTGAGCCTGCTTTTGGAGCAGGAAAAGACATAAAAGCTCATCTCAATGGGGACTAGAAAATTAGGATGAGGGAGGGTGAGACCTCCAGGAGCTCACTGTAAATTGGAAGTATAACTGGATCGCAACTGACACTTCCTCCCCCATTCCCCTCCACTTCCCAGCTGCAGCCAAGATGTAACAACAGACAGATTTGGGAAAGGGACTCCAGAAAACATTTCCATTTGATGTTTGTGAAGTCAATGTTTTTCCATTCCATTGTGACTTCACAAACATCAAATGGAAATGACAGAGACCCCTCCCACCAATGGAGTGATTAAGAAAAGGGCGGGACAGGACACTTAATGAATACTAATTAAATGTGTACTATTTCAAGTGCCTGCTGCATACCAAGCAGTCATCCTTTCTGAAGACCTGGTGGGAAAAGGAGGCCCACGCTTGCTTGACAGGGCAGAGAGTGTGAGAGGAGACAAATGAACCAGATCTTTTGGAGATCAGTAGGGGGAGGTCAAAACAGGCCGGTGGGACAAACCAGGAATTCCTGAGCTTGGAAAGTTCTCTTGCCTAAAATCTAAAAAGTGGGGGTTGGGGATTTAGCTCAGTGGTAGAGTGCTTGCCTAGCAAGCGCAAGGCCCTGGGTTCGGTCCTCAGTTCTGGAAAAAAAAAAAAAAAGACAAAATAAAATCTAAAAAATGATTCGTGCCTTCAGTAACCTGGGGCCATGGTGTTCTATGAGGAAAAAGTTAAATACAAAAAGGATCTCGGGGCCAGCAATATGGTTCAGTGAGCAAAGGAGCTTGCCGCCAAGCCTGATGACCTGAGTTCAATCCCTGGGATTCATTGACAGGGTGGATGTTGAGAACCAATCCCGAGCTGTCCTCTGGCCTCCACATCCATGCTGTGGCAGAAGCCCCTCTCAGAAAAACTCACATGAGGAAGCCTCACGTGAGACTGAGAGGTGGCCTTTGGGATTTTTTTAAACTCACTAGGGAATTTCTAGTAAGTGTGCGTATTTTATTCAGTACGAGCAGTCTTGGCACCCCCTATTTTTGTCATGCCAAGGATTGAACCACAGGTGTATCTACCACTGAGATACACCCCCACCCCACCCCTTTAAAAGTTAGTTTATATTAATTATACATTTTCATACATCTGCCAGTCTTATTTTGGAGACAGGGTGTCCATTTGTAGCCCAAGGCGGCCTTGAACTCTTCATCCTCCTGTCTCCACTGTTGAGGATTCCTGTGCCCCACACGGGGGCCTGATGCATCCCTTATGTGGTAACATTTGTGTACCTGGGGAAAGTGCACGTTTCCCCATTGTTAAGCTTATCAGCACCACTAGGGGGAGCGTTGTTCTTCCCGGGCCAGGCCCCCTCTCCCAAAGGGATTAAGGCTGGCTATCGCCAGAGCAAAAGGGGATTTATCTCAGGCCTGTTAGTTAAGTAGGTAGCAGATTGGTGGAGGGGTGGAGGGGTGGAGGAGTTGGAGGGGTGGAGGGGTGGAGGGGTGGGAAAAGCTGATGAGGCAGATTCTGAATTACAAATGCCTGATACTCAGACGAAGGAGGAAGCCAGTGCCCACAGTAAACAAGCAGCTAACCAGCGCTTCCCAGCCTCCTTAAGCACATCCACCAGTGGGACCCAAAGAGCACCTTTGCTGCAAGAGCAGGAATTGAAATGACTGGCTTCTGGACTCTACACGTTCAAAGGGGACTGACTATGCTAAACTTCATGTTCTCTGTCTCAGGCTTGGAAGGCTGGGGTTACAGGACCACCAAGGTCCACTGGAATGGCTTTCATTCTGTTCTCACCTCCATTATTCATCTGTAAAATGGGATCACTCACGGCTGGGCGTGGTGGCGCACGCCTTTAATCCCAGGACTCGGGAGGCAGAGGCAGGCAGATTTCTGAGTTCAAGGCCAGCTCGGTCTATAGAGTGAGTTCCAGGACAGCCAAGGCTACACAGAGAAACCCTGTCTCGAAAAACAAAACAAAACAAAAAGAAAAAGAAAAAAAGAAGGTGTGTTAGAGAGATGGTTCAGCTATTAAAAATATGTACTGTTCTTACGAAGGCTACCAACCACCTGTAACTCCAGCTCCAGGGTATCTGATACATTCTTCTAGCCTCAAATGGTAACTGAATTCACACACACACACACACACACACACACACACACACACACACACACACACACCTTTGCACAAGTGCACCTGTGTGCAATCAAAAAATAATAAGTCTATTAAAAAATAACTTTTTTTAAAGCATCCTTGGTTAATGTTCGTCCCCGACCCCAGGGCTTCTAACGAGGCTCAGCCCAGCCAGCAGCCATAGCTGGAGCTCATGAGACACAAGTTCTGTCAGGTACAGTGGCAGCTTTATGTAATCCTACCATCAGGAGGTAGACGCAGGGGTTCAGCGTCATCCTTAGCTATCGAGGGAGTTGGGAGTCATCGTTGGCTATGAGATATGGCCTCAAAAAACAAAACAAAAACAAACAAACAAAAAACCCCAATAAATCAGAGTCTCATCTAGGTGCAGTGGTGTATGTCTGTACTCTTGCAGTCCAAGCACCTGCGATACTGACATAGGAAGATTGATTCAAAACTGAGGCCAGCCTGGGCTATATAGAGCATTCCAGAACACCCTCCTGGTGTTGGACAGTCTATGGGTATTGGCAAGTATCAACCTAGTGTCATATATAATAACTGTACTGTCCTAAAGCCACCCTGTTCCACCTATGCCTTCCCCACCTTCCAGCCAGAATCATAGGTCTGTTTTTTTGTTTTTGCTTTTTTTTTGTTTTTTGGTTTTTTTTTTTTGGTTTTTCAAGACAGGGTTTTTCTGTGTAGCCCTGGCTGTCCTGGAACTCACTCTGTAGACCAGGCTGGCCTCAAACTCAGAAATCTGCCTGCCTCTGCCTCCCGAGTGCTGGGATTAAAGGTGTGCGCCACCACGCCCAGCTCCATAGGTCTGTTTTTATCTTTTCTATAGCCTTGTCTTTTCTAGATCATAGGTTGGGATCAAAGAGTATGCCAGTCATTCAGACTGGCTTTTACTTACATGTCTGCATTTAAGATTTCTGTATCACTTGATTTCTTTTTAGTGTTGAGTAATATTTCATTGTCATGATGCATCACAATTATATGTGTGTATATGTGTATATATATATATATATACACACACACACATACACACACACACACACACACACACATATATATATATATATATATATATATATATATATATATATATATATATTGCAAATTCTCAGACCCAGGAGCTATTAAATCCAAAAGTCCAGGAGGGAGGGGAGGGCTTGTTAACAAAGCTCCCAAGAATTCTGAAGCACACTAGTGTATTTTCTAAAAATGTATTTATTTATTTTACTTATTCACTTTACATCCCACTCCTGGTTGTCGTCTCCCCCTCAGTCTTCCCCCCCCTCTTCTCCTCTGAGCAGGTGGGGGCCCCTCCCACCGTGGCACTTCAAGCCTCTGTGAGGCTAGGCACTTCCTCTCCCACAGAGGCTAGACAAGGCAGCCCAGCTAGTAGAACATATCCCACATACAGGCAGCAGCTTTTGGGATAGCCCCTGTTCCAGTTGTTTGGAACCCACATGAAGACCAAGCTGTACATTTGCTACATATATATGGAGAAGGCTAGGTCCAGCCTCTGTATGTTCTTTTGTTGGTGGTTCAGACTCTGAGAGCCCCAAGGATCTAGGTTAGTTGATTCTGTTGGTCTTCCTGTGGAGTTCCTATCCCCTCCAGGGCCCATAATCTGTCCTCCTGTTCTTCCATAAGAGTCCCCAAGCTCCATCCACTGTTTGGCTGTGGGTGTTTGTATTTGTCTGAGTCAGCCGTTGGGTGGAGCCTCTCAGAGGATACCATGCTCCTGTCTGTAAGGATAACAGAGTAGCAGTAATAGTGTTGGGGATTGGTGCTCACCCATGGGATGGGTCTCAACTGGGCTGGTTATTAGTTGGCCATTCCTTCAGTCTCTGCTCTATCCCTAGAGTACTTTTTAAAAGGGAAATTCCTGTCTCTCCCTAAAGATTGGTTCATTGCAAAACCTGTGTGGCAGTTATGTGCCACACAAGCGATTCCAGGGAAGTTGGGGCTCCTGAGGGAGGAATGTGGAGGCCACAGTGTGGCTGCAGGTAGGGCACCCTGGGCCAGCAGTGGAGCTAGGTTTGTTCCTTATAGTGCTTTACTAAAATCTAGACTTTAACATTAAGGTTTATATGGCAGTCTTCCTCTGGGGCTTCGAGAATTCAGAGCAGGCCACGGCATGGCAGGTCCTGTGTGTCCTCTAGCTGGAACTGAGATGCCCCTGCTCTTTGGAAGGGACAGCTCTCTTGTCTCACTTGTGTTTGCTGTGTAGCTGGCTCTTTGCCTGTTCAGACTTCCTCAGCATCCTGACTCCTGTGTTCCTGCCACTAGAGGCTGAAGCCAGCAACCAGCAGCTGCTTTCTCCTAAGGGGGGCTTGGGGAATAGCATTCCTACTGGGATCTGAAACTCAGTTATTGGCCATAATCGATCCGTTCTGAGCCACTTGGGGACACATGGTTGGACCTCTCTCTGCAAGTACCAGATGCAATAAAGGGTTGTAAGAGACTTTCCCAAGAGGAATCCTTGCTCTCTCATCTGCACTTATTGGGTGAGAAGAATTTGTTGAATGAATGCTGAATAGAGCCCCAAGGACAGGGCCTGGCATACAGCAACGGCTTATGAGATGTCTGTTCCCTTGCCAATAGTAGGCTGCCTTCTGGCTCAATCCTTCTGTGTCTCTCAGAGATTCTATTAAGAAGTATAAGATCCCTAAAGCTGGAGAGATGGCTCAGTGGTTAAGAGTGCTAGTGTTCCAGAGGACCCTGGTTCAGTTCCCAGGACGCACATGGCAGCTCTCAACTGTCTGTTACTCTAGTTCCAAAAGATCTGTGAGGGTTTACAACAATACATATAAAATAAAATATAAATATATTTTTAAAAAGGATAAGATTTCTATAAAGATAAGACATAAAAGGAGCTTAGAATTTTTTTTTTCTTGCTGCTGGGATTTAAGCCCAGGGCCTCAAGTATGCTAGGATTGCTTTGTAATTGTTTCTTTTAAAAGCAGTGTCTCTCTGTGTAGCCTATGCTGGCCCTAAACTTGAAATCCTCCTGCCTTAGCCTTTGTTGTGCTGAGACTACAGCCTGTGCCTCCACACCTGGCCTGGAGACTTGATCCAAACTCCCACGATCCGAAGAGCAGGAGTTAAAGACTGGCGTTTAAAGTTTCCGTCCACACCATCACAAGCCTCCTCTCTAAGGAAACTGACCAAAGCAAATAAGGAGGCTATGCCTAAAAAGAAGCGTCCCACTGATGGCCTAGGGGAGAACGCCAGCATTTGGGCGCTGACTCAGTGGCCTCTATAGAATGAAAAGATGCCTGGCAGTGGTGGCCCACACCTTTAATCCCAGCACTCAGGAGACAGAGGCAGGCCAACCTCTAAGTTCAAGGCAATCCTGGTCTACAGAGTTCCAGGACAGTAAAGGCTATGTAGTGAGACCCTGTCTCAAAACAAACAAACTAAAAAAAATTAAAGGCGCGTGTAAGAGTGCTTGCTGTGCAGGGCATAGAAAATCACTGCAAGGTCCTTTCCCCATGTCACCTAGAAGTAAGCATAAGTCTATGAGTGGACAGAGATAGAATAGGAGACGAGGAAAGACAGTAGCTTTCCTACTGTTATCCAGCACTTTCTACCCAGTCTTCATTACCCAGAATTGAGTCACTGTCACCCCGAGAATAGGGGACTTTGGAAAGGTAGACGGTTTTGTTCTGTCTTAAACAAAATAAGTTATAGGGAATGATGACAAATCAGAAATGGCCAAATCTGAATCTCTTAGAAAATGCTTTCTGGGGTGTAGAGAGATGACTCAGTGGTTAAGCACTGCAGAGGACCTGGGTTCAGTTCCCAGAAGCCACTTCAGGCAGCTCAGAACTGCCCACAACTCCTTCCAAGGAATCCAAGAACATCATCTGAGTCTCCTGGGGTACCTGCATGCGTGTGGTGCATATACAGACGAGCAAACATACGGAAAATTAAATGTAAAGGCTATTCTTGAAGTATAACAGTATAATGTATGCAATGGAATTTCCGATCTGAACCGGTTCTCTTGATGGATTCTACACCTATCAACCGTCACCACATCAACATATTGAACATTCCCAGCCTCCAGAAGACAGCCTTGTGCTTTTTCTCAAAAAAAAATTTCCCCAAAGGGGGGCGCTCCTAATATCGCCAAGGGCTACTTTGGAGATTTATTTTTGTGTAGATGGGTGTTTCGCCTGCATGTGTGTCTGTGCGACACACGTGTGCAGTGCCTGTGGAGGTCAGAAGAGGGCGCTGGATCTCCTGGAACTGGAGTTACAGATGGCTGTCAGTGGCCAAGTGGGAGCAGCAATTGAATCCATGTCCTCTGGAAAAGCAGTTGGTGTTTCTAACTTCTTTTTTTTTTTTTTTTAAACTTTCTTTTGAGATTCTGTATATAGAAAGGTTAGTGCCTCATTATGAAGAGGAACTGTTTGACAAAGAGTTACAGCTAGAGAAATATCTATTCTTTTTTTTTTAAAGATTTATTTATTATATGTAAGTACACTGTAGCTGTCTTCAGACACTCCAGAAGAGGGCGCCAGATCTCGTTACGGATGGTTGTTAGCCACCATGTGGTTGCTGGGATTTGAACTCTGGACCTTTGGAAGAGCAGTCGGGTGCTCTTACCCACTGAGCCATCTCACCAGCCCGTTTCTAACTTCTATGCTACCTCTCCAGCCCTACCACAGAGCACTTTTACCAGACTCTGAGCCTCATATAAATGGAATAATATTAGTACATACATCTGATTTTTTTTAACTCAACTGTATGTTGAGACAGAGACAGGAAGATGCCCTGGGCTCCCTGATCAAGGAATGTAATGAATCTGAGAGCTCCAAGTTCAGAGCACCAACTGCTCTCCCAGAGGTCCTGAGTTCAAATCCCAGCAACCACAGAGCGGCTCACAACCATCTGTAATGAGATCTGATGCCCTCTTCTGGTGTGTCTGAAGACAGCTACAGTGTATTTATATAAATAAAATAAATGAATAAATCTAAAAAAAAAAAATAAGGTAGAGAAGGATTGAGGAAGATACACGATGCTATCCTCTGGCAGACACACGCACACACACGCACATGGCACGTGGGGCACACATACAAACATGTACATACATATAAAGAAAAGCAATAGCATAGAATAATATCTGGCCTGAAGTCTAACTGATGTTTCTTTTTGTTTGTATTTTGAGACAAAATTTCTCTATGTAGCCCTGGCTGTCTTGAGATTTGTCATGTAGAGCAGGCTGGCCTTGAACTTATAGAGATCTGCCTGCCTCTACCTCCTAAATGCTGGTATTAACAGTGCTACCATACTCCCCTCCTTCTCCCTCTTCCCCTTCTTCCCCTCTCTTCCTCCCTCCTCCCCTCCTCCTTTCTTCCTCCTTCTCCTCCTTCTCCTCCTCTCTCCTCCTCTCTCCTCCTCTCCTCCTCTCTCCTCCTCTTCTGCTTTTCTGTTCACACACATTTGCATCCTCTGCAGTCACCTGACGTGTGAGCGAGTATCATCTGTTGTACTTGCTTTCCTTGGGAACCTAGGTGATTTTTTGCTTTTTAAAAAAAGGTTTTTTTTTGTTTTGTTTTGTTTTGTTTTTTCTGTATAAGGACATTTTGCCTGCATGTATATAAGTGCAACACGTGTGTGCCTGCTGTCTGAAGAGGCCAGAAGAGAGTGTCTGATCCCTCAGAATGGGAGTTGCAACTGCTTGTGAGCTGTGTGGTTGCTGGTGGCCACGCCTGTCTGGAAGAGCAACTGGTGCTCTAGACCACTGAGCCATCTCTCCAGCCCCACAGGTCATCATGTCTAAGACTAGAAATTAACCGGCTTGGAGAGATGGCTCAGGGGTTAAGAGCACTGACTGCTCTTCCAGAGGTCCTGAGTTCAATTCCCAGCAACCACATGGTGGCTCACAACCATCTGTAATAGAGATCTGATGCCCTCTTCTGGTGTGTCTGAAGACAGCAATGGTGTAGTCATATAAATAAAATAAATAAATCTAAAAAAAGAAAAGAGAAAAAAATTAACTACAATATAATTATAGAAGTCAGGGAATGTATCAATGGGATGTGTAACCTGCAGTTCACAGCGCCACCAAGTGTCCCTTCCATCCTTGATAGTCACTTAGTCAGTGTCAGTACTATGTTTAGTTTTTATGCTACTGTAGGTGTTTGAATTGTTTATGTGGAGATAACATTTTTATCAAGAAGAACAAACACTGAGCAAATAAAACAAAACAGAATGAGGTGAGGTCAAAGCCTGGCCTTGCCTGGTCTGTCCAGGTCTAACCCTTTGCTTGTGTCCCTTGATGTGTCCAGGGCAACTGTGAAATCCTGCGATTGGTAGCCCTGGGCGACTGCCGTGCCTATTACAAGTGGGTCTGGCAGCAACTGGAGCTGCTGGATCACAAACCTCTGAGAGTTCATGACAATGGTAAGTCACATGGCCACATCTGGCAGTTGACAGCACAGCTGGCTGGGGAAACATGTGTCCCCTGGGTCCTTTCCTGGCTCCAGTCCCCAGTGCACAGACTTTTGGACACTTTTTTCGACACTTTTTTCTGCTTTGATCATTCTTTTTTTTTTTTTTTTAAAGATTTATTTATTTATTATATGTAAGTGAAAGAGGAAAATTACTGACCACCAGAACTTCTCACCCCAGAGTACATTCTGAACTCTCACACCAGAGTCAGACCCCCTCTCAAATGAAAACTGTTCCGGGGACATTTCTGAGATAAGGGTTTCCTGGAACGAACCCAGTCCAACCCCTCCCAACTAAGGACTGTGCCAGGGACATTTTTGAGATAAGGGTGTGAGTAAAAACCTCAGTTCCAATGAATCAAGTACATGGCCAAAGTGTGGGACGCGGTTGCAAAAGCACTTTGGAAAAACCCTTGGTTGAATCACTTAGTGACGTAAAACCTGTATTTTCCCTGCCCTGCTCCCCCCCTTGCCTCCTTCCTATAAAAGCTTGTGAAAAGTTTGGGCTAATTGCCGAATCCCCTCTGCACCTTGCAGGCTGCATGAGATTCGACCCCAGATATCTGGTATATGTGCTTTTTGTTTGCTTTCTTGTCGTTGCTGTATTAAATCTTACTCTCTATACATCTTAAGTACCGGTCTCAGTGTCTTCTTGGGTGCGCGGCTGACCCGAGGCTTGAGTAAGTGCCTCCCTTTGGGAGTTTTGGAGTCTTTCATTTGGTGCGTTGGCCGGGAATCAGCGCGACCACCCAGAAGTCCTGGACCCACTCAGAAGTAAGATTTACTGTTCTGTTTTGGTCTGGTGTCTGTGTTCTGTTAGTTTCTGAGAGGCCAGGTAGGCTATTCTGTATCTGGTGCGATCGCAGTTTCGGTTTTGCAGACGCTCAGTGTGCAATGTGCACAGTGAGACCGCGCTCCGGGTAGGAGCGTAGGGTGTGGAAGACAGACGTGTCCAGGTGTCCACCGTCTGTGCTCCCTGGGAGACGTCCCAGGAGGACAAGGGGAGGACTAAGGACGCTTAGTGGACCCCTCTGTGCGAGATCGTGGGTTCGAGTCCCACCTCGTGCTGCAGGGTGCGAGATCGTGGGTTCGAGTCCCACCTCGTGCTTCTGGTTGCGAGATCGTGGGTTCGAGTCCCACCTCGTGCTTTGGTTTTTTCTTTTTGTCTCAGTCTCGTGTCTGCTTTTGTCGTGTCTGCTATTATTCTAGAAATGGGACAATCTGCTGGGTGTGTAAGTGTGGAACTGCTGCATTTGTGTATTCTGAGATTGTGGGTTTATTCTGGCAACTGCCACTGTGGACCGTAAGGATCCTAGTGGCTGTGAGAGGACGACTGTCTATGGCCTCACAGTCTGCACCCCAAAGAGATGTTCCAAGGGAGACCCTGGAAGGAGTGGCCAGGGTACAGAACAGTCAAAAAGACCTGGCTGTTGCCTGGCAGAGTAAAAGAGAGAGAGAGTGTTCTCTCTGCCAGGGCGGGAGTGGATGTGGAATCCCACCCCTATCAGGAAAAGGAGTCAATGTGGAATCCGACCCCGTCAGAAAATAGTGTTTGGCTGGTTGTGTAAGTCCAGGCGTGGACGAGTGTGCTTGTTTGTTGTCACGTGACAGACTGTGTGTGTGTGTGTGTGTGTGTGTGTTAACCCTTTGTCGACTGTAGACTTGGACTGACGTCAGGACAGAATTTGTCAAAAATGGTTTTAAAAGGAAAAAAAAAAAAACTCAGTGCTGGTGAGTCCCAGACTGCTCAAAAGAGCTCTGAGATTGCAGAGCTGGGCTAAGAATTTCTGGCTTTGGCAGCGCGGGTAGGGCTTTGATAGCAGCAGTGGCGCTGAGGTTCTGGCTTCTGCAGGCACGGCAGAAGCAGAGGCTGTCTGTGCCCTGAGTTGTAAAATGCTGATAGTGAGTGCAGTGGCCTGCCGGCCCCCGCCTGCCAGTTCCGGAGTGGCCGTGAAGCCTGCCACAGCTGGGGAGGGGCCGACTACAGCGTCCCTCTTTTGGTCCCCCCCCCCAGAGTCTACCCGCACTCCCTTGTGCCGGCCTGGCTGCGTGCTCCCTCCCCAAAGACAGTGCAGAGAACACCGGGTGTCTATCAGGTAGTTAAATAGTTAAATTGCTGCCTCTGCCTGCCAGCGTTTGTTTGCCACTCCCAGGAGTTTACACCGCATTCCGGTGCGCAGCGGAGACTCGGTGCTTGGCTCCTCCCTGTCCATTCGCCGTTACTGAGAAAATCCTGGTTGGTTTCTTTCCCTCCGCTGACTGGTATGCTTGAGTTCAGCGGGTTGCTGCGTCTGATCTAAGGACGCCACAAGATTCCCTGGTTGCTTCTCATTTCCCTGTCCCCTGTATCCTGTCTCTTGTAAACAAAAAAATTGTGTTCATTTTGAAATATCAGTGGTCTGATGTGAGAACTGCACTCCCTTCTCTGCCCCATGTGTTTTCTCTTCTCAGGCACTGCCCTGAGTTGTTGGCAGTGAGTCTGTTCTGGGCTCCGGTGAGGGAGACATACAAGGTAAGGAGCACCTACGGGTCTAACTGCCAGGCTCTGATAAAGGTCTCGTCTCTGTGGGACTAAAAAGTGCCCCAACGATCTGGTTAAGAAAAGGATAGAGGTCTGCAAAAAAGAGCTGAGAGCAAAGCTTCAGCAGACTCAAAAGAAATAGGTTAACAGTAAAAAGAGGTAAACTATGAAAAAAGCTAAGTGACAGAATATAGATGTAATAATTAGATAACATTCAAAGTAAGCAAAGACAAGAAAGAGATATATATAGATAGAAAGAGAGACATTATATGAGATCTCCATTGCAGTTAAGAAACAGGAGTAAAGAGAGATAAATGACAAAGACTAGAACCTAGCAAAGTGACACTTACTAATAATGCCGGCCACAAAAGTCAGGGAGACTAGAAAACTTAGTACCCGGCAACAAAAGCAAGCTTTTGGCTGAAGATCAAAGTGTTTACTGTTATCTGTTAAAGAAAAAGAGCACTGAGTGAGAGACTGCCCTAACAAAAAAGAGAGGAGCCCCCCCTCATGACCAAACCCTTCACCTGCTCGTGGCTAAAAGTAAGAAAATAGCAGAAGGGGTGCTAACACAGAAGCTGAGTCCTTAAAAGAGACCGGTGGCCTACCTGTTAAAAGCAGCTAAAAAGAGACTGTGTTTCATATTCCTCCACTGACCAGTGCAAAGCAAGTTTAAAAGGTTCCTGGACACTGCAGGCCTTTGCAAACTGTGGATTCCAGGTTTTGCTGAATTAAAAAGATAAACAGCCCTTCGTATAAAAAATAAAAAGAACAACCTTGGATGGCCTTAGATGCTATTGAGACTGCCCTAATGTTGTCCCTAACTTTGGGACTCCTAGATGTGACTGAGAACAAAAGTATTGCCAAAGAGGTTCTTACTCAGAGATTGGGACCCTGAAAAAGACCGGTGGCATACTTGTGAAAATTAGACCTGGTGACTGTAAGATGACCTGCTTGTCTGCACATAGTGGCTTCTGGTCAAGGACGCAGATAAACTGACTCTGAGACAAAACTTGGCACATGCCCTAAAAGTGTGGTTCAGCCCCCTGACCGATGGCTGACTAATGCTCTGGACATTCTGGCGGAAGGAACTTCGGCTCAGAAGGCTGAACTCCTGGCACTAACCCAAGCCCTGCGGTTGGCTGAAGGCTGAGACATTACAAACAAAGAAGAAATTCTGGCCCTCCTAGAAGCTCCTGAATGAACTGGGTGAATTGGGGTATCGGGTATCAGCCAAGAAAGCTCAGTTATGTCGTACCGAGGTGCCGAGACGACGAAAAGCGGTGGCTCACTGAGGCCAGAAAAAAGACTGTGATGCTGATCCCAACCCCCACCACCCCGCGCCAAGTACGTGAGTTTCTGGGGATGGCGGGCTTTTGCAGAAAGAAAAACTCCCATTCACCTGGACTGAGGAACACCAAAAAGCCTTTGACAGCATAAAGGCAGCACTGCTTGCAGCCCCCACTCTGGCTTTGCCAGATTTGACTAAGGTAAGCGGAAGGCGGGGACAGCAGTGCAGCGGTGGACAGAAAGCAGGTGATCTAGGCCAGCAGCCTCCCTAAAGAGACTTCAGCCCAAAAAGCTGAACTTGTGGTTTTGATACAAGCTTTATAAATGACACTGACAGCAGGTATGCTTTTGCCACTGTATGGAACAATATACAGACAAAGAAAGCTGTTGACATCTGCAGAAAAAACGTTCTCAAAATGGATAAATGAGACTGCTCACATAGTCATCAAGAAGATTATTGAAGAAAATTTTTCCAAGGTTCAGAGTGCCAAAAGCAATAGTGTCAGATAATAGCCCTGCTTTGTTGCCCAGGTAAGTCAGGGTGTGGCCAAGTATTTAGAGGTCAAATAAAAATTACATTGTGTGTATAGACCTCAGAGCTCAGGATAGATAAAAATTAGTTTAAAACTCTATGACAGACCTTGACAAAATTAATCGTGGAGACTGGCATGGACTTGGTGTTCCTTCCCTATGCCCTATCTCTTGATTCAGTTTTACTCAGTTTTATCCTTTATGAAACTCCTATGCCCATCATAGTCTCAAATGATGTGTTTAAACCTATGTTGTTAATAATGCTCTGTATGCTAAGTTAAAAGGCTTGCAGGTGGTCTGGTCACAACTGGGAAAAATTGGACTGAGTACATGGACGACATTGCTCCAGGGATCCCAACAGCTGAGACAGTGAACGAGCTGGGTACCCCAAGGACATCTCACCAGTTCCAGCCAGAGATCTGATCCACGTGCACCTACATCGTGCCCAGACCCTCAAGCCTCGCTAAAAGGGCCCCTGCCCAGTTCTGTTTACTAATGCTTCTTATTCTGTTTTTGTTCCCATGTTAAGATAGAGTAAATGCAGTATTCTCCGCATAAAAATATAGACTTCTGAAATTCTAAGATTAGAATTACTCACTAGAAGGAGTGGGGAATGAAAGAGGAAAATTACTGACCACCAGAACTTCTCACCCCAGAGTACATTCTGAACTCTCACACCAGAGTCAGACCCCCTCTCAAATGAAAACTGTTCCGGGGACATTTCTGAGATAAGGGTTTCCTGGAACGAACCCAGTCCAACCCCTCCCAACTAAGGACTGTGCCAGGGACATTTTTGAGATAAGGGTGTGAGTAAAAACCTCAGTTCCAATGAATCAAGTACATGGCCAAAGTGTGGGACGCGGTTGCAAAAGCACTTTGGAAAAACCCTTGGTTGAATCACTTAGTGACGTAAAACCTGTATTTTCCCTGCCCTGCTCCCCCCCTTGCCTCCTTCCTATAAAAGCTTGTGAAAAGTTTGGGCTAATTGCCGAATCCCCTCTGCACCTTGCAGGCTGCATGAGATTCGACCCCAGATATCTGGTATATGTGCTTTTTGTTTGCTTTCTTGTCGTTGCTGTATTAAATCTTACTCTCTATACATCTTAAGTACCGGTCTCAGTGTCTTCTTGGGTGCGCGGCTGACCCGAGGCTTGAGTAAGTGCCTCCCTTTGGGAGTTTTTGAGTCTTTCATAAGTACACTGTAGCTGTCTTCAGACAGTCCAGAAGAGGGCGCCAGGTCTCCTTACGGATGGTTGTGAGCCACCATGTGGTTGCTGGGAGTTGAACTCTGGACCTTCGGAAGAGCAGTCTGGTGTTCTTACCCACTGAGCCATCTCACCAGCCCGTGATCATTCTTTTCTAAGAACTGAAGAGTCCTTCCTGCCTGCTGGCCTGGCTGCCCCTTCCCTCTCGCTGGGTTGTCTATGGAAGCCTTTCCTCCGGCTTTCCACGCCCCTGCCCCTGTCTTTCCCCAGCTCTGTCTGCTCCTCCCTCACATCTTACCAAAGAATCTTTATTCAGAGACGTCTCCCAGACTTCTTATGCTGACGCAGCGTTTCTCTCAGCTCTCACTATATCCCATTTTCGGCTGCTGAGTTTGTCTTCTGCCGTGTCTGTCCCATTGAAATTGTATACTGAATCTGAATTGGTTGTTAAATAGCTGTCTCCCTAGAATTTAAGCTCCAGTTCCCCGGGCCTGTGGCCATCCCAGGCATCTTGTGTGTATCTTGTGTATCAGAGTGACTCACAGGATCAACAGACACTTGTTGATCCCAGCAGAGGCAGGCGGATTTCTGAGTTTAAGGCCAGCCTGGTCTACAGAGTGAGTTCCAGGACAGCCAGAGCTATACAGAGAAACCCTATCTCGAAAAAACAAAATAAAACAAAAAAAGATATGATTGTATCTGTGTATTCTCTGGTGCCCATCTTAGTTCATATCGATGCCATGTGTAGCTGCTATCATTCATTGAATTCTGCATATATACCCAGTAGTTTGGCTGTTTATACATAAGTGTAATTCGTATAAAGGATATATCAGTCAGGGTTCTCTAGAGTAACAGAAATTATAGAATGAATCTCTCTATATATTTAGAAAGGAGATTTATTAGAATGGCTCACAAGCTGTGGTCTAGCTAGTCCAACAATGAACAGAAGGTCCAAGAATTCAGCAGCTGTTAAGTCCACAAGGCTGGGTGTCTCAGCTGGACTTCCAAAGAAGTAGGCTCAAATGTCAGTAAAGGGATGAATGCTCTTGCTAGTGCCTCGAGAGGAAGCAGGAAGAGAGCAAGCTTCCTTCTTTCAGGTCCTTAGATAGACCGTAGTCAGCAGAAGGTGTGGCCCAGGTGACAGGTTGCTTTTTCCCTCTCTAAAGATCTGAATTAAAGGTGTGTATTCCTACTGAAAAGACCTGGATTAGACGTGGATCTTCCTAATTCAAATTAAGCAGAAATCCCTCACTTGTGTGCCCCTCCTTTCAGGAGTTTTAGATCATTCCAGATTATAGTCAAGTTGGCAACTAAGAATTGCTATCACTGCAGAGTTTCAATAAGATACAATTATGTCTCCATTTCAGATACAGAAAGTGAGGCTCAGAGAGGCAAGACTCTTGTCTAAGGGTCATATAGAAGCTAAGAATGGAGACCTGCAGAACACAGGCCCAGTTTACTGAGAGAAAACCAAAAGCTTTCATGTTTGTCAAAGGCCCCCGTCTTGCTCCTGACTCGGGGGTCATGTTGGTTCTGTTCACAAGAGACCTGTGTGTGTGTGTGTGTGTGTGTGAGAGAGAGAGAGAGAGAGAGAGAGAGAGAGAGAGAGAGAGAGAGGAGATGTTTATGTTTGTGTGCTATGTGTATGTGTGTGTGTGAGGAGTGTGTGTAATGTGTGTGTGTGTGTGTGTGTGTAAAGAGGCCTTAGCCCTCATCAGACATCCTCAGGGATCTCTTACCACATCTTACCAAGTATCAGCTCTGAACTTCCTCCTAGCAATCCTTTGCGTCTCCAAGAGTCACTTGGAGGATGTGGCCAGTTGTTCTGCGATCACAGCTGAAGCCAACATGGATGGGTGGGTGAGCAGGAGAGAAAAGTGCATATGGGGTGTGGCAAAGAGAATTTTGGAGTTTGACAGACCAAGGTTTGCCTTACACAGTAGTGGCTGTCGGTTAGCACTTCAAGTCTTTAGGCTTCCCCTTTATAGACAGTTTCAGCACTAAGAGCCTACTGAGCCGGGCAGTGGTGGCGCATGCCTTTAATCCCAGCACTTGGGAGGCAGAGGCAGGCGGATCTCTGAGAGTTCAAGGCCAGCCTGGTCTACAGAGTGAGTTCCAGGTCAGCCAGGGGAACACAGAGAAACCCTGTCTCAAAAAAAAACAGTAATAATCCAACCAACCAAACTAAAAAAGAGCTGAGGCTCAGACCACAGGGTCCTGTGTGACACTGGACAAATGGTTGTCTCCTTGTACATCCATATCCTTGGGTCTGGTAAAATGTAAATTATGTTCCATATATCATAGTTTTACTTGGATATTAAACAAATGAATATATAAAACTCATAGACCACTCCTTAGATGAATGAATAAAGGATTACAAGGTGACAGGCAGACCAAAAGGGATGTCACCTCTCACATCAGTGTTAACCCATAGATATAAGGCTGTACTGAACAAATTTAGATATGCTATGTTTCTATTATGGTCCAGTTCAAAATACGTTTAAATTTCTCTTTTGATTTCTTCTTTGACCCACTGAATATTAATGAAGGTGTTATTTAGTTCCCAAAGATTTGGGGACCATCCAGCTCTCTTTGCTATTTATTATTTCTATGATAAAATATTCAGTACAGTTTGAATCCTCTCAAATGTGTTGAAACTCGTTTTATGGCCCAAAAAGCAATCTATCTTGGTAAATGCTCCATTTGCATTTGAAAAGAATATGCTGTTATGTGGTGCTGCGTGCTGCACATGTTAGTCAGCTGGGACGGGGGATGTTAGTCAAGTGGCCTGTGGCCTTCCTGGTTCTCTGCCCCACTCAGTGAGCTATTAACTCAGAGCTGAGAAAATCTGCAGCTACTGTGTTCTCTCCCTCTCCCTGCCCCCTCTTTATCGTCACCTGATGTTGACTTCAAGGTCCTAGGGAGCCACAGAATTGACCTCTTCAAGACAAGAAAAATGAACTTTTTTTTTTTTTGAGGTGTTAGACTTTGAACCCCAGACTGCACAGACCAGGCAGGTCTGCCACGAGCTACGTTCTTGGCCTAAAATGAACTTCTTTGTCTCTGGTAGCATTCTTTACTCTAATGCTCCTTTCCTTTTTCTTTTTCTTTTTTTGTTTTTTTGTTTGTTTGTTTGTTTGTTTTTTCGAGACAGGGTTTTTCTGGGTAGCCTTGGCTGTCCTGGAACTCACTCTGTAGACCAGGCTGGCCTCGAACTCAGAAATCCGCCTGCCTCTGCCTCCCAAGTGCTGGGATTAAAGGCGTGTGCCACCACGCCCAGCCTCAGCCAAGTGTTCTTATCACAGCATTAAAAATTAGTCAATACAATATGGAATTCCAAGTGAAGGGTTTGTGTTTGTGTCTTTTGTACATGTGAAGGTCAGAGGACAACCTCTGGGAGTTGGTTCTCTCCTTCCACCAGGGATCAAACTCAGGCCATCCAGCTTGACAGCAAGTGCCTTTAACCACTGAGCCATCCCACTGGCCCTCTTTCAGCCACGTGTATAGCAGGAGTCTCTATGAGAGTGCATACAGGCGTGTATGTACATGTAGTGTGCACGTGGAGGCCAGGGGTCAACATCAGGTGTCTTTTTCTATTGCTCGACATCCTACTTTTTGAGACAAGATCTCTCCCTGAACCTGGAGCTCTCTGGATTGGTTTCAACTGGCTGACTACCAGACCCCAGGAATCCTCCCATTTCTACAGCACCAGTGCTGAGAGTATGGACATGCTGACACAAGCACACGTGTATGTTTGTGTATGTGAATGTGGGCGTACATGTGTCACATGTGGAAGTCACAGGACAATCTCAGTTACCATCCTTCTTGTTTGCTCGAGGGACTCTGGTTTATCCATGAGCATGCCAGACTAGCTGTCCCTTGCTTGGTTCCTAGTTCCATTTGTTTGGAATGCTTCTCCTTCCTTCTTTGGTTGCCTCTATCCTTGATAGTGAGGTCCATTTCCTGTGGGGGTGGGGTGGTCACCAATATGTCTTTTTTTAATTGAAGAATGGATGTCCTTGAGCTCCAGAGTTGTTATGGACAGGTGTGTACACTAACTCCTGTGTTGCTGTTGATTTTCGTAGTGTTTACTGTTCTCCTGTTCCTCTTGAGCTTAGTCACTGTTCTAGCATGGTTTGTTTTTTGTGGCTCCCTAGATGTGTCTACCTTTTTAAAAAAAGGGGGGGGGATATAATACAGTGCTACCAGTGAGGGCAGTTTATGGAAGCTGCCTTCTTCCTCTCCTTCCTTTTCCCTCCCCTCCTCTTCATCACTGGCTCTGTAGTCTTGGCTAGCCTAGAAGACTCTCCTCCCACATTCTTCCCAAGTGCTGGGATTACAGAAAAGCCCCAGACCTCCTCCTTACCTTCCTCCATGCACCAGATCTTAGGCAGGTATCTCTGGTGTTCCCAGGCTTACACAAGGCCCATTGGCGCGTTCTTCTGTGCTTTCTCTTAATAGAAATATCTCCAAAGGAGAGATTTAAGGAACTCCAGATCAAATCCTATCCCCTGCAGGATTTCACTTATTTGAAACTTCTGCGTCTCCAGAAAGCGAGAGAGCAACAGGGAATAGACTTCCACGGCAAGATCAACAAAGTAGAAAATACTCTCCCCAAGTTGCTGGGACCAAAGATCAAGTAAGCTGAAGTCTTAGCTAGTAGGATGGTCGGTCAGATGTGGGTGTTCGGGAGGCAGAGATGCTGGGGAAGGGCAGAGGTCAGAGGGTCAACCCAAGATGCTGGGTGTCGGGGTAAGGCAGCCCAGGGAAGGCCTGAGTTTGGTATCCGGGCCTGCATTTGCTGCCCCTCATTCACATGGCTACAAAGGGCATCAGCCATTCGTTTCCTTGGAGCCACGCTATTGTGTTTAAGGACTTTTGAAAAGGAGGAAGGATCATCTGGCTATGGCTGAAGTCCTTGTTTGCTGGGCCCTTTTGACTAAGCTTCCTCGGGAGGCTGCCCACTTCTGGTGGATCTGAAGACAGCTACAGTGTACTTAGATATAATAAGAAAGAAAGAAAGAAAGAAAGAAAGAAAGAAAGAAAGAAAGAAAGAAGAAAGAAGAAAGAAAGAGAAAGGAGAGAAGAGAAGAGAAGAGAAGAGAAGAGAAGAGAAGAGAAGAGAAGAGAAGAGAAGAAGAGAAGTGTCTTAGTTAGGGTTTTACTGCTGTGAACAGACACCATGACCAAGGCAAGTCTTATAAAAAACAACATTTAATTGGGGCTGGCTTACAGGTTCAGAGGTTCAGTCCATTATCATCAAGGTGGGAGCATGGCAGTATCTAGGCAGGCATGGCGCAGGAGGAGCTGAGTTCTATGTCTTCATCCAAAGGCTGCTAGTGGAAGACTGACTTCCAGGCAGCTAGGGTGAGGATCTTATACCTCAGAGTGACACACCCAGAGGGACACACCCAGAGGGACACACCCATTCCAACCAGGTCACACCTATTCCAACAAGGCCACACCTTTAGATGGTGCCACTCCCTGGTCCAAGGATATACAAACCATCACAAGAAGAGATATTAGTATGGGGTCAGTGTCAATGTCTCTGTTTCTTTGGTGGCATTGTCATTTATCCACCAACACTTCCTGTCTGCTGGCCTCCGTAAGAATGGCAACCCATGATTTCCAGGTTTTTTTTATCTTATGGAGTATTTCTAGTTCCAGCTTTCCCAAGGTGGAAATAAAACAAATCCGGTGTCTCTGGGGAGTCAGTATGGGAGGGAGAAGGGAAAACATGGACCCGGAAGTGAAAGACACGGGGACTGCTGATTTGTGCTCTTCTCGGAGGGGCAGTAATGAAGCCTGTCTTGTATATGAGCTGAGCTCCAGCTATACCCAGGGGATCATTTCTTCTCTATTTCTAATCTAAACTGCCTAGCTACTCTCCTCCTGCTGCCATAGACCAAAACCAAACACAGTACAACAGGATTGTGTGTGTAAAATTAACCCCACTTTGAACAAAGGCCAGGGTCTGTAGCCCAACCAGGGAAACTTGTCTTTATAAACAGAGAGGCTACCTCTACTCTGTGTTCCTGTCAAGAAGCCTCAACCTCAACTGCATCCCAGGGTGGTCACATTGAACAGTCCGTTTTCATAGGCAGGGAATTCCTTCCCCATAGGAGCTTTGAATTAAATAGACAGGAGCTCCAACTAGGCCACATGAACTTTATGCCTGGGTTTGTCCACCAGGCTGGCTCAGCACTACGGGGTCATCTGCTCTTCAGGAAGCATCCTTCTGGTGATTAATGGTCCCTAATTCCTTTGTCTCCCAAGTCCAGTGTCTCTCACACATCTCTAATCCCAGAGAGCAGCAGGCAGGTTCCTGCCTCAGGGTTTGAGTTTTCCCCACCTTCTTTGGAGGTGTGAGCTCTCCAGGAGGGCTTTCAGCCACAGTAAGGCCTGGCAGGCTGACTGTGAAACAGTTCTGACAAGCTGTCTGTCACATTTCAGATCCAGGTACGGTCATCCAGTCAAATGTTCCATGATCAACACCAAGTTTGGTGAACTCCCCAAGGAGGCCATAGTGGGGGTCTACATGAAGATCCACAAGACAGAGGAAGGAGATATTGTGGTAAGTGTACCCAGAGCTTCCTTCAGTCTGATACACAGCACAGATGGGCTGAGAATGTATTGCAGAAAGGCTTAGAAACACATCTTTCTAGACTTGATGATATAAGAAATAGTGTTAGGTTGTAGATGGCTTGTGGGGAGGGTGTGTGTGTGTGAAAGTGCTCGAAGCTTAAGCCTGACAAACTGACTGAGGTCCCTGGAGCACACGGTGGAAGGAAAGAACTGACTCTTGAAAGTTATCCTCTGACCTCTACATGAGCAGTGTAGCATGTGTGAGTGCACACGTGTGCATGCACACTCACACACATACATTAAAGTTTTAAAGAAAAGAATAAAATGGGGCTGAAGAGATGGCCCAGTGGTTAAGAGCACTGATTGATCTTCCAGAAGCCCCGGGTTCAATTCCCAGCACCTACATGGTGGCTCACAACTGTCTGTGGCTCAGTTCCAGGGGATCTGACACCCTCACACAGACAGACACACCCTCACACAGACAGACACACCCTCACTCAGACAGACATACCTGCAGGCAAAACACCAGTGCACGTGAAACAAGAATAAATTAAAAGAGAAAAAAAGAAAAAAGAGAAGAAAAATAGTATTCCCTTTTGAGAGCTAAGGCCTACAACTTGGTGCGGTGGTGTACACCTTTAACCATAGCGCTTGGAAGGCAAAGGGAGGCAGATCTTTCTGAGTTTGAGGCTGGCCTGGACTTAGTGAGTTCTAGGTCAACCAGGATTACACCGTCAGACCCTCTCTCCAAGGTAAAGAAAATAAAGATACGATAAGGATGTGTGGTTTGATCTTTGAAGAGTCTGGGGACCATCAGAGGAAAGGGAAAGGCTTTAAGAGACTTACAGAGCATGTTAATGTATTACAAGGAAGCAGAGGGGTGGGTAATCAGGGAAGAGAGGGAACCAGCTGGAGATGAAGAGGAGGCCCCCCTCCTCCGGAGGCAAGTGGGGGGGCAAGGGAACGAACAAAAATAGTCCCTGCACATCCCTGCACATAGCTATGACAGTGCTATGATGGCAGGGAAGTGGGAAAGAGCTCAGCTGGCAAGATGTTAGGTACGAGCATGAACGCCCTGCAGCTGAGCCAGAGCCTGAGTGAGGAAACCGGATGGAGAGGCTCTGAGAATCCAGAGACAGGTGGATCCTGGCTCTGCAGACTCCAGGCCAATGGGCCCCCATGTCAAGAAACCAACCAACCAACCAAACAAACAAACAAACAACCTAGTGTGAATGGCTCCTGAAGAATGACGTCAGGCTTCCACAAAGCATGCACACACAAGAGCATGCGCTCACATACAGAAAGATGCCACAACAAAACCCATTACTTTGTATACAGAAACCCTGTTACAGAAGCAAACCAATTTGTAGATGGGGGCTTCCACCACTGCTCAGCGCTGCAGTGCTTGTCTAGGGGGCTCTGGGTTCAGTCCCCAGCACTACAGTGAAGGATGGGGGATGGAAGCAGACTTGGGGGGAGAAACAGATGGGAGTGGAGGAAGCCAGAAGCTGGCTCATGCCTTAAGAGCTCTTGCTGCTCTTGCAGAGGACCTGGGTTCGATTCCCCCATGATGACTCACAACTCTCTGTAACTCCAGTGTTAGGGGAATCCAGTGCCTGAGCACAGGCATGCATGTGGAGGCAAAACACTCATACTCCTCATTAAATCCATAACTAACAGCTAAACAACCCAACAAAAGAAGATATCAGAGATGTAGCTCTGGTAGGGACCATACCTAAATACGTAGCATGTGTGAGGGCCTAGGTGCAATTCCCCAGTGCTGAGGAAACTACACAGACTGGGAAGATGCAAAAGAGCTGTTTACAGACAATATGGTTGCCTTCAAAAACAATCTCAACAAACCAAAACCACTCCTAAAACTGTCAGGTGATTCTAGCAAAGTAACTGCTGGAAGTCATTTGTCTGGAGACAGGTGAGATTGCTCAGCTGATAATGAGCATGGGTATAGGGCTGGAGAGGTGGCTCGGTGGTTAAGAACACTGTCTGCTCTTCCAGAGGTCCTGAGTTCAATTCCCAGCAACCGCATGGTGGCTCACAACCATCTGTAATGGGATCTGATGCCCTCTTCTGGTGTGTCTGAAGACAGTAACAGTGTACTCACATACATAAAATAAATAAATCTTTTTTTTTAAGAGCATAGGTATAATTTTTTTAAGAAGCTAGACTGCCACGTATGGGGATGAATTAATGTTAAAGACATCATTATGGATTCAGATTTAACTCAAATATACCTAGAGAGGCTTATGTGGAGAGACGGTTCAGCAGTTAAGGGTGCGTGCTGTTCTTGCAGAGACCTGAGTTTGATTCCCAGCGCCACTGGGTGATTCACAACCACTTGTTAACTCCAGCTCTGGGGATCTAACGCCCCCTTCTGGCTTCCATGGGCACCTGCACACATGTGGCATTCACTCACTCAGGCACATAAATAAGAAATAATAATAATAAATCTTTAGAGGCTGGAGAGATGGCTCAGCAGTAGCACACATACTGCTCTTTCAGATGATCTGAGCTTGGTTCCAAGAATCTGTATCAGACAGCTTGAGGGGATCCAACCTGAACCCCCTGGACTCTTCTGGACCCTTCAGGCAACCACACATGCACACACCACCATTCCATCTACACATAATTAAAAATAAAAGTAAACCTTCAAAATATTTGAAATATAAGTCCAATGTAGCCAGGCAGAGTCTGATGCTCCTATCATCAGCAGTACTTGGAAGACTGCTGGTCATGAGTTTGAAACCAGCTTAGACTGAATAGGGAGATCCTGTCCCAGGAACAAACAGCAAAACAATAGAGAAAAAGAAAAGCCTGATGCAGTAACCCGGTCACCTTTAACGAGTGTGGGACTGAACCAAAGTAGAAAGGCACAGACCTAGCAGAGCCAGAGCCTGCTTGGGAAGGGGCTGTATATGGTTGCCTGGAGCCCTGAAACCTGAAACTCTATCACTGAGTCCTTTCTGTTGTGCCCCAGCTAGGACGTCTTCAAAGTCATCCTTATACCCTTTTCCATGTCACCACGGTTATGAATGCTTTCCCACTGGCCCGAGTGTCTGTCAGGGTGCGTGGGTCCCCAACATCCTCCATCAGTACTGACTTAAGGGTTTGGTTTTCTTTTGCTCTTGGGAAGGTTTCCCTTTTGTTTAGTAAACTGGTAACTTTAAACTAGTTCCACCTACCCCCACCCATGGTGAAACAGAACTCCACTCTCTTGCCATGAGATGGGCTGCGATATTTAAAGAACGCCATTTTGGCCTCATTCGGCGTTTCTGTAGCCAGATTCGGTGCCAAGGCTCCCGAGAAAACTTCTTTCTCAGGCAGATGATCTTCTTTCTCCAGTTGCTCTTTCCATCACAGTGTCGAGCTGCCCCCGGTCCCTCCACCCTCCACATGCACACACCACACACATACACACACACACACACACACACACACACACACCCTGCTTTTCTGCTGTGTGTCAGGGTTTCAGGGTTCACTTTGTACCACCCAACACAAGGCACCAAGATGGTAGCTGAGGATACTCAGGCCAGCTGGAGGCATGGAAGATGGGTAGATGGTGAGTTGTTTGGGAAGTTTTGTAAGGAACAGGAGTGACTGGGTCCCTTCCATAGAGGACACCCCTTCACCCCAACGCTAGAATGCCCAGGAAACAGGTGGAGACAGGAGTCGAGGTCCAGATCTTGAGTCAAGAGGTGTAGGGGAAAATAGCTCCCAGAGAAGCAGGTGCAGGCTTCTTATTTTTGTGTTCCACTAAAATCTGTGCGGTGTTGAGTAAATTGCTTTCCTTCTCTGGATTTGTGGCCTCATCACGAAGTGTAGAAATTCCCCAAGGTCAGCTGCTGCCTCTAACATGTGACTTCATGTGCGTACATGCTCATTCAGAAGATTCCTGCATGTCTGCACTGGTTTAAGAACAGCATGAGGTGCCATTGGGGGCAAGTAGACCACATGACCCAGTGAGGGACAAAGGATAAACAGATGAGTTACAAAGATGGAAGTAATTGAACATTGCAGCTGTACTGTACTGTTGCGGCCCGCCCGCGGTCCACAACACGAACGGTTCACTGAGAATGGCAGTTCCCTGCAAAGAGAGGAATCTAGACGGGGCGGAAGAAACAATGGAGTCAAGACAACATTCGGATCAAGACTCAATTTAATATTTCCAGACACTCAGTTTATAAAGGAAGGGGGAGGGAACCCAATTTCCTGCCAAGTAACTCAGGGTCCAGTAGCAGGACGAACACGTGTGTGACTCCAGGCAGCAGAGGCAGGTTCCAGCAGTGGGCGTGGCAGGACGAATGAGCCGGTAGCTCCACCCTTGAGCAGGCAGGTTCCAGGCTGGGGGGAAGGGAGGCCACATTTCCCCCCATTAGATAACAAAACAAAAATAAATAAAAAAAAGGGGTGGCCTGTGGCAGAAAAATTGTCTATGTTCAATAGTTCTGCCTGAGTTCCTAGGGCTAAAGAAAAAACCTATTTCCGTGGGATTCCCTAACTATTCTAATGGTAAACTGTATCTGGCTGAGACTGTCTTAAAAGCACTGACTGAATACCAGCACTGGGCTGTAGGCTCTGACTTTATAATGCTAATTAGTGCTGAATAGGTAGCTACCTGTTTGCCTTTTAAGTAGGGGTTGGAACCCTGGCTGAGTTTAACTAAACAATTTTAGAATAACACTGAACTGATAATCCTCTGCAATTTTGGGTAAAAAGCAGGGGAACAATGAGAAGGGGTTAAGACCAGCTCTTTAGTTACAAGGCCAATTGGCTTTTTTATTATTTGGGTGGGAGGCAGTGAAGGGCTTGCCCTTACGACAGCAAGGTCTCCAATCTCTCTCCCCCCTATTAATTAAGTTTAAATAGGCAATGCTTAACAGAGGTGATCAAATGATTTTCTCATCCGTAGATGAGTGGGCCTTAACCTTGACTTGGGTGGACATTAGCCTGATTCCTCCCGTGAGCATTGTAACGACTCACATCTGTGGCTCTTGGTATCTTTTGGGGAGGGGAGGCAGAGCCTTAAGTATTTTTGGTTTTTAGCTGGAATCGGATACCAACCTCCGTCAAATCAGGTGTGTCGCACAGGGAACTCAGAAACGGTCAAACTGGACCTTCCCTCCGCAGTAATCTCCTGCGCCAAGCGGTACCCATACCGTATTCATATGATTATGAATCAGTATCGCAATTCTGAGTTATTGCGAGGTCTCTATATGAGACTTGTCAACCTCAGATTTAGCAAGGCCTAGACAAGAATTATGTCAGTATTAACACCATTAATTTTGGTTAAAATAGGAGCTGAAAGTCTTTCCTCTTCATCTCTGTTATTCCCAGTAGCCTGAGGAACTAAGGACACCGTGCAGTAACAGCAAGGGTGAAAAGCCAGAGGCCAGCTAAGGGACTAAGCCTATATCTATCAAAATAAGAACTAATCTTTGTAAATATATATGAAATTTCTACTTCCCTAGCTCTCCTGGTAAATCTAAATCTTATCTTAGACTGAAAAGCCACATGCTGGGATGTCCCTGGAAGGGAGATTAGCAGAACCACCTGTTTGCTCTTAGGGGCTGGGCGGAGAACCGGAGAATGTAGATTGACCTGCTTGAGAGAAGGAAGAATACTAAACAATGAGAGTGTAGTAATGTAAATTTTCTGTTTGGAGAAGTCAAGGTACTTTATTTAGATGCAAATTGTAAAGCTAAAGTTAATCTCCGGCCTCTTGTAGGGGAATTGGCTCAGAGGAAACAGTGTTTTTTGAGAGCTTCCACTCCCAGCTCAAGAGGAATTTTAGTCTTTAGAATGATACTTACGAGGAGAGACAGAATCTGTGTTTACCTGACGAATTAATCTCTCTGGTAGCCACCGTGCTTCATCTTCATCTCGTGAAAAAACACAAACCGAGCCTCTTCCTCAGATTAGAACTGGATCTGGACCCTTCCATTTATTAGTCAGGGCGTCCTTCCATTTTACCAATGCATAAGAATTAGAAGTAACTGGGTGCCAGTGGCGTTCCGCTGCAGACTGACCTTTAATGTCAGTTTGCAAAAAGTTTAGGACAAATAAGGTAAAGGGAAGGTGAGCCTTTGGTGACCTTGGGGCAAATGCTCTGAATTAACTTTGCTAGGTAATTTAGAATATAGGAATCTCTAATAATTGAACTGAATATTAGACCAGTCTAAGATTGAGTTAGAATGGCTGGTCACACTGAAGAAGAGTGAAAAATCATTATGACTCTATTAAATGACTAATTTTACTAAGTCTGAATATACAGTCTCTGATGTACTATTGCCATAAAGTTAAAAGGCTAGAAGCTAGTCTAAACTGGAAAAATGACAAGCAAGGATGGATCTAAAACATGAATTTAATCTTTTAGTCCTTTTAATTAGGACACTGAGTTAACTTACCTGTCAGCTCAGCACACGAATTACCAATATGCTTCTGTAGAGTTCTGTGGAGAGAACCTGTTTTTCCCTTTCCTAATAAGGTAGCTGTTTTAGGATCAATTTATAAGCCAATAAGTAGACCCTTTTAAGATACTAAAAAGCATTTATTAAATTTGACATTTTAATCTCAAATTTTGAAAATAAAGGTATGTTTTAAATAGTGTGCATGGAAATGCACTAAATAGTATATATGGGGATACAATTTCTCTTTTTTGTCTTTTAAGAGGTTAAAGTTTAAAATTTTACAATATCTAACCTTTTGAATTAATAACTTTTTGGACAAAACATTTTAAATATTTGGCTGTAAAGGGGCAGTGACTAATTGCACTTTCAATTATTTTTCTTAAGGAACGGTTGTAACTAGAAGGCTAGAAAAGTTATTAAGAGTCACACGTGCATAATTTATTTATCTATTAACTAGAAATATGTATAAGCAATTGTAAATTTGAGAATTAATAGTATCTGAGGGACGAACAATTTTAAGTAATTATGAGCTCAGAGATATAGCATTGACTATTAATATATAAATTAAGGTTTGATTGTTCAGCATTTTAAAACACCAAATAATAAAAGGATACTGTCTCTGAATCTTTTGGGTGAGAGCAAGGATTTAAGGTAAACTTCCCTTGAGAAGCATTAGTTAATAAAATACTTTCCACTTAGGAAACAATATATACTGAAAGATTAAAACTTTTGGCTTCTTGTAAAGAAGCAGAAACAATAAACATTTTTCTTACATAATGTAAAGCTATATTAGCCATACATAGAGGCAAAATTTTCTAGTGATTACCAGTTTACTAGAAGCAAAAATCTTTGAATTTAAGCATTATTTTAAACATCTGAATAGATCTGTAACACTGTTAAAAAGAAATTTTCTTGAACACAGGGAAAAACTTTTTTAGGCATTGTTTGCAAAACAAAAGAAAAGGCCACAAGCCGCTCTGGGACTGCCCAGAGCCCTGTATTGACTCAAAGGTAAAATACTTTTTAATCTGAGCATTAATCTTAAATTTGCAATCAAACTGCAAGCTGCAGTCAATGGAACAATGGCAGATTTAACCATAATTTTTAAGTTTTTGTGCAAGGTTAGGATAATATCTACAACTTTGGGAAAGCAAAACCTATGTTTAAAACAATTTATCACTGTTAAAATCAATATTAGAAGCATTACTATCATATTACGAAGTTTGGATATCAATTAATACCTATGAATACCTATTAAAGCAAGCTTTAACGCTTTAATAAAGAGGCATTGCTTTATATCTTATCTTAAATTTTACTATTTAGGATAGGAACCACATTAATCATTATCTAAACTAGAAATATCTTAAGAGACTCAGCCTCTGAAGCTTAATCTCAAACTTTAACTCGCTTCAGGGCCTCACCAACTTTTTCTCAGGTTCCACAATCTATCGTTTCTTCTTCTTTGAACCATGGACAACAGCTATCTATCTTATCTAAAAAATTTTTTACTAATTGTACTTCAAGCCTTACTCCTTTTTCCTTAAGCAACTCCTGAAAACTAAACACAATCGCCTGATCCATGATTTTGAACCCTTCTTTCTTCCACCTAAGCAGTTTTCTAAAAAACTGCGGCACACCGCCTGTCTCCGTATCTAGTTCCGATTAACGAAACTGCTGACCCCAAGCAGAAACAGTGTTGGGTCAGCACTGCTTCAAACTTGTTCGTATCCTACCGCATCCTCAGCAACACTTTCAAAACTGAAATTTTTTAGGCTAGCGCTAGCATGTGTACCTGTCCGTTGCTCCGATGCTCCTCCGATACGAAGATTCTTTCCTTTCTTGTGGAGCTCCACACAGCAGTCGTTTCTCTTAGCATCTCTCTGCCATTCTTCAGGTCCCAGTTCTGGCGCCAACTGTTGCGGCCCGCCCGCGGTCCACAACACGAACGGTTCACTGAGAATGGCAGTTCCCTGCAAAGAGAGGAATCTAGACGGGGCGGAAGAAACAATGGAGTCAAGACAACATTCGGATCAAGACTCAATTTAATATTTCCAGACACTCAGTTTATAAAGGAAGGGGGAGGGAATCCAATTTCCCGCCAAGTAACTCAGGGTCCAGTAGCAGGACGAACACGTGTGTGACTCCAGGCAGCAGAGGCAGGTTCCAGCAGTGGGAGTGGCAGGACGAATGAGCCGGTAGCTCCACCCTTGAGCAGGCAGGTTCCAGGCTGGGGGGAAGGGAGGCCACACTGTACATGGACTGGAAACCAAGAGGCGTCTTACATGGGGTGGTCAGGGAGAGACCAGGGGCTTTGAGGAGTGATGTTCAAACTGAGAATGTCCCAGACTGAAGGCAGAAAGTTCAAAGGCAGGGACTAGAAAGGAGGGCAGGGTGGCTTGAAACAGCGCACACAAAGTCAGGGGTATGGTGTGTGGAGCAAGGCCAGGCTGGAGAGCTGGGCAAGGCTGAGCTAGCCCAGGCCTTGACAGCAGAGGTGAGGACTTTCATGTTATCCCCAGGGTCTTTGGGAGCAGTTTCAAGGGTCTGACGAAAGAGACGACCTAGTGTGACTCAGGTGTGGACAGTGCTGTTCCCCGCAGAGGTCACATCCAGTTACTTTGTGTCTCATTATCCTGGGCAGACCCCTAACCTCTTTGTGCCTCAGTTTCCTTGTGTTGTGTTGGCAGAAAGCATGGACTCTGAAGACAAATCAGGGTGAAATCTGACTTTGGTTGTTTCTGTGCTGGGTGACAGCAGCCAGTTCTTTTAAGCTCAGTAACTCTGCTATAAAATGCAGATGCAAGTAGGAGCTACACCAGTGGTTATTTTATAAAGCTTAAACAAAGACCCATATTTGGAAGCCAGGAGGGGACCTGGGGCTTAGGGGCTGCTCAGTAAACAGCGGGCATCACCACCACCATTGTCAAGGCTGTGCTTAGGAACTGCATGACTTCGAACCAGCAAAGTCCTTGTTTTCCACACCTGAGGGTGAGAACCCCTATGCCCCAAGGCAGTAGTGAGGATTAAATTTGCGTGTATTTCCTCCAGCCTGTAGGGTCCCTTGAAGGTCAGCCATGTGGTGGTCTCTCTTCAAGACCTGACAATGGTGAGGAGGGCCCATGGTGCCTACTGTACTGAGTTAGACAGGCTCTGGGCACCGGAAGCTCTGGGCTCACTAATTTCTGCTCCCCACATTGCCTGAGTCTTAAGAAGCTGTAGTGAGTCCCTAGGTCTGGGAGTCCAGCGCCATGTGTTCTTGTCACAAGTTATCCTGATCAGGATGGTTTCTCAAAGGGGGCCTGATGGCTGGTGTGGGGGCTCACTTGTAATTCCAGCACTTGGGGAGCAGAGGCAGGTGGATTTCTGTGAGTTCCAGGACATCCTGGTGTACAAAGTGAGTTCCAGGACATCCAGGACTATGTACAAAGACTGTCTAAACAAGCAAGCAAACAAATAAGCAAATAGGTGGGGTATGCTGTATATATAGCACATTGGCTTATCTGTAGTCTTTATCACTTTTGCATGCATGACCACAGAGGACTCATTCCTGAAAGCAGGAACACCACAGGCAACACCACAGAGTCCAAATGTCCCTAATATTGGTGACCACAGAGAAAGCATCATGGTCCATGCAAAAAGATGGCATGGAGGTGACTGGAAAAGGAAAGGCTGAGAAGAAGACCAGCCTTGCTCTTTTGAGTCTTAGAAGAGAAAATGGGTTTACTCAGCAGAGAGAAGTGTTCCAGGGCCAGGCACCCTGGTGTCATGCGTGTTTTAGCCTGCTTAGCAGACTAAGGCAAGAGGACCTTGGACCCAGGCAATGGTGGGCTGGACTCCAGCTCAAAACAAATGGGCAGATTTGAGACTGGACATGGGGAAAGTTCAGATACCAATGTGAGTGGCTCCAAGAGCAGACCCCGGAGAGCTGCGTGGTGCAGGGACACTGGTGGGCTGTACAGGGCTCCACCTTGTTCCAGGGCTGGGAACTGTGCTGGTGGGTAGTGGATGAGCCCTGGGCCTCCCCTCCCCTCCCCGGCCTCATGATTCCCACCTAGAAAGTCTGCTGGTGGATCTGGCTTGTCTGTGAGGTTTCACGGTCTGTGACTTCTCCTTAGGGCCTTCACCAGGCCTTTGTCCCGGAAATCCAGCGAGATTCCCGGTCCTTCATCCTTCTGAGCTTGGGATCAGAGTTGATACAAGTAAGAAAAGAGAAGTTTTATGACATGGTTGACGAGGAGACAAGAGCAAAGATAATAAAGATGGATGTGGACTATCCCAGGTCAGTGCTGAGAACGTACATATATGTTTTAGATCCACTGAATAAGGCTTCCCATCAGCAAGGAGGGTGGGGAGGGGGAAGGGTGAGAGGAGATGGGGGCGGGAGAGAGAGTATGCATGTGCATGCGATGTATATGTGTTTACATGCACATGCGTGTACATGTGTGTGTGTAAGTGTTAGAAACAGTGCTACATGCCCCCATTTTTTTCATTCATTCAGACAGGCAGGGTGTTCTCAGGGGCATTCAGGTTTTGCGTGTATGTGAAAAATTTAGCCGTTTACTTTTTTTTTTTTTTGTTTGTTTGTTTTTTTTGAGACAGGGTTTCTCTGTGTAGCCCTGGCTGTCCTGGAACTCACTTTGTAGACCAGGCTGGCCTCGAACTCAGAAATCCACCTGCCTCTGCCTCCCGAGTGCTGGGATTAAAGGCGTGCGACACCACGCCCGGCTTGCCGTTTACTTTTTAAGCTTAAATCAATACATGTGCATTAGATTTCATTGTGGTATTTTCTCTTTTTTATTTTTTTAATTTAAAAAAATTTTAAATTATTATTTTATTTATTTATTTATTGTTTTGGTTTTTCGAGACAGGGTTTCTCTGTGTAGCCCTGGCTGTCCTGGAACTCACTCTGTAGACCAGGCTGGCCTCGAACTCAGAAATCCACCTGCCTCTGCCTCCCAAGTGCTGGGATTAAAAGTGTGCGCCACCATGCCCAGCCCCATTGTAGTTTTTTTTTTTTTTTTTTTTTTTTTTTTTGGTTTTTCGAGACAGGGTTTCTCTGTGTAGCCCTGGCTGTCCTGGAACTCACTCTGTAGACCAGGCTGGCCTCGAACTCAGAAATCCGCCTGCCTCTGCCTCCCGAGTGCTGGGATTAAAGGCGTGCGCCACCACGCCCGGCCCCATTGTAGTTTTTACCGACATCTCACCCAAAGCTAATGACTGATAGCTACATCATTTTTTTCTGATAGGGTCTTGCTATGTAGCTCAGGCTGTCCTAGAATTTATTGTGTAGGCCAGGCTAGCTTCAGACTCCTCCTCCCCCTGCCCCTTGAGTGCCGAGTTTACCAGCATGCACCACAAGCAGCTCTCCATTAGCCTCCTCACTTTTATTATTTTCAATGTATTTTATTATTGTGTATATGTTTGTGTATGTGTTCATGATGGGGCTCTTACAGAGGTCAGAGGACAGCTCTGTGGCGTCCATTCTCTCTTTCCACCTTCCCATGGGCTCTGGGGAATGAATCCTGGTAATCAGGCTTGTGTGGCAAGCACCTTTACCTGTTGAGCTATCATTCTGGCCTTCTTTTGCGTTTTTGAGACAGGGTCTCATTATATAGCCCAGACCACTCTCCAATTCACTGTAGGGCCCAGAGCTACTCACAAATTCACAGCCATCCCTCGTGCATGTGTGTTTTAGTTAGGACTGAAATTACAGGCATGCATCACTCTCCCTGTTTTAGCCGTGCTACTATAGGGTGTAAAACAAAAGTTAACTTCAATCTACTTTATTAGATTCACTATATCAAAATTACTTCAACACAGCCCCAGCTATACAGAGAAACTCCGTCTCGAAAAACAAAAACAAAAAAAACAAAAAAACAAAAAAAAATTACTTCAACACATTATCCATGTGAAAATAATTCCCGTTGCTTTGTGGTTGTAAGTCTGACTCACACTGGCCACATTTTGGGCACTTACTAACCCACTTGTGGCTCCTGGTCATGGCAGCAGGGCAGCACAGACTTTAGGGACCAAGTTGGTAGGAAGGCAAAGGAGGTGGAGAAATGTGAGGAGCGGAGCCAGGGTGCAGAGCAGGTGGTTAGGGTTTGGAAGGAGCAGTGGAAACATCCCTTCAGCACGGACGGAGGGCAGAGGCCAGGAGGGGCCCTGGAACGCAGCTTCTGTGTTTGCCCTTCAGTGACGAAGACCTGTGCCAGAGTTTCCTGAAGGAAAACGACTATATTGTCTTTCGGAAGGATCTGCTGCGGTTACTGGTGGAGCCCCTCAACAAGCCACCATTCATCCCAGTCCAGACCAAGAAGAAAGAGATTTACAACCATAAGTCTTTGTTCCTGGATCTGTGCAACCTTGAAAAGAAGAAGGTGAAGCAACACTATCCCATTTTTCTGGCGCCCCAGAAATACCTGCCCCCCTTGAGGGTTGTCCAAGCCATCTCAGCACCCCGGCACAAAATCCAAGAACTCCTGCCTCAATATAAGAATGCAGGGGTCCTTATTTAGAATGAATAAAGTAGGTTCAGATTAGCTTCTCTGTTCTCTGCGTGACCCCCATGGGAGTTGCAGGCGTAGGTGAGGAAGATAGAGAGGCATGGCCCCCCTTGACACTTGGGACAGGAATGAGGAGATAGATGCCCAGGTGGCTGGGGTGGGTCTATTACTGGGGAACTAGTATGACCATTCCCCATCTAGATGGAGCTCCTTCACCCCAATCAGTGGATGCTATGTCAGGAACCAAGGCAGGCCAACTGGCACCAGCCCCACACTGTGTAAGAAAATCAAGAAACCTAATATTTTAGAGTATTCCTACTGGGATTTTTTTTTTTTTAAGCATGAGAAACCAATTGAAAATATTTTAAAGAAAACACAAATGGAGCATGTTCGGCCTGCAAGCTGTGGGTGAGGCCTCTCTGGTTGAATGGCAAGGTTGACATCCTAGGATGACACAGGCCCACCAGAGACAAGCAGGCAGTAGAGACAGTTTGGGAAGACTCCTTGCCCCCCCCCCCCCGGTACTCCTTATTTTGGGGCACCTGTTCCCAGATAACCTCAACACTACAGATTAATCGCCATGCCACCTCTCCACATGAGCACTTCAAGGCCTGAAAGTGGTCACGAGAGCACAGGAGTCCTCTCACGCCCCCGGAGTTAAGGCCACGCACACTCATCTGCAACCTAGCAAGAAAAGGCCTAGGCCCTGGCCTTTGAGTCAGGAGCCCTGGGGAGCCTGGCTCTGTTCCTCCCTGAGGCCCCTTGGGTAACATGAGTCAGTCTAGGCAGTGAAGTGCTTGTGCTAAGAACCATTTTCTTGTGCATTCAACAGGAGAAACAGGATTTTTTTTTTTTTCCCTCAGAAGAGAGGGTAGATATTATACAGAAATAGACTTAAGGGTTTTGACCTCTCCAGTAACTTTAGAGTCAAGAGATCAGGAACACTGAAGCAGGGGGAGGTAGCATATACCTGTAATCTTTCATTGGGGAAGAAGGTCAGGAGGGACAGGAGTGTCGTTTTGTCATTAACTTGACACAGCTGGGAAGAGGGACCTTCAGCTGAAGACCTGCCTTGATTGACTGGCCTTCAGTCGTTTTCTTTCTCTCTCTCTCTCTTTCTCTTCCTTCCTTCCTTCCTTCCTTCCTTCCTTCCTTCCTTCCTTCCTTCCTTCCTTCCTTCCTTCCTCCCTCCCTCCCTCCCTCCCTCCCTCCCTCCCTCCCTCCCTCCCTCCCTCTCTCTCTCCCTCCCTCCCTCCCTCTCTCTCTCTCTCTCTCTCTCTCTTTTTGTTTGTTTGTTTGTTTTGGTTTTGGGTTTGTTTTTTGATTTTGTTTTTTCGAGACAGGGTTTCTCTGTATAGCCCTGGCTGTCCTGGAACTCACTCTGTAGACCAGGCTGGCCTCCAACTCAGAAATCCTCCTGCCTCTGCCTCCCGAGTGCCGGGATTAAAGGCGTGCGCCACCACTGCCCGGTGGAACATTTTCTTGATTGTTAGTTGATATGAGGGTCTAGCCCATGGTGTGTATTGCTGTCCCTGGGCCTGTGGGCTTGGGCTATATAAAAAGGGTATTTGACCATGCTGAGCCTGAAAGCAGCATTTCTCTATGATCTCTGCTTCAATTCCTGCCTTGGTTCTCGCCTTTGGTGTTCCTGGACGATGGGCTGTAACCTCAAAGCCAAGTAAGCTCTCTATTTCCTCAAGCTGTTTACAGTCATGCTGCCAAACTAAGACAAGGATTTCACAGTCCTGCACAGTGACTTGGAGGACAGCCTGGCTTGCATGAGACCCTGTCAATGTAAAACATCAGCTTCCTGCAGAGCAGGCTGTGACCTACAGCGACCAGGTACCACTGTGTGGGGGCCTAGGGAACTGGGGTGCCTTACTAGGGAGGGAACTGGGGTGCCTTACTAGGGGTCTCTTTGGGTTAGCAGTTAGTGGCTCAGAAGTGGAGAGGCTGAAGCAAGAGGCTCACAAGTCTGAGGCTGCCTCATTCGTGGGATCTGAGCTTTTGGGGCAGATACTCTGAGGAAGCCAAGAGGAGGATGAGGATGTCTGTGTTTTTCTCTAGTCAAGGGCTCTGTAGCCAATATACAGAGCCAGAGGATGCTTAGGCTTTGTAGGCCCTATGGTTCCTCTTACAGAGTCAGCTTTACCTCAGGGAAGAGACGTAGAAAATATGTAAACAAGAGACCATGGCCGGTAAAGACCAAGTAGGTGGTAATTTGGACCTGACCCACAGGCCATAGTTTGCTGCTTTCCACAAACGTACCTGGGGCCCTTGAAGGTTCTTGAACAGATGTAATAACTTGGCTAGAGAAAAGGAGGGCTCCTAAGAACGGAGCATCCCACAGTACAGCCATCTTGCTAAATATCAGTTTGTGGAATCCAATGACCCCCCCCCCACCTCCCTGCTGGCTTCTGCCAGCTCTTTCCCATTGGACTGCTGAGGTGATACATGTATAAGAAGGTAAAGTTATTCTTCATCAGGACATTTGGGACCTACTTCTTGGGTAGTGAGAGAAAAGCTTCCAGAATGTTCTTCCACACTTTCTCTGCGGCAACAATCTGATAAGAAATCACCAAACTTCGGAGGCCTCACTGAACAATATAGAGACCCTGGCTCAAAAATCAAAATGAGGAAAGGATAGCCAGGGATAAGGGCAGGAGAGAAGAGGTTAAAGAGAGGAGAGAGACTGCAGGGCATGGGATGGGACGGGATAGGGGTGGGGAGAAGCTAGACAAAGGAAGGGCATCCTGGGGTAAGGTTAAGGCCCTGAATGAGGACAAGCCATAGGTGGGCTTCAGAAACTCACACAGTGGAATACAGCTCTCCGAGTCCCCAGAGCAGTCACAGGGATTTAGAGAGAAGAAATTTGCAGAGGTAGGCGTCCTCTCCACAGCCGGCAGGGAGCTCCCGTGTGGCTGTTCCTATGAACTCAGTGACCAAGCATGCATGGCTGGGTCAGTGTGAGCCTTCTGCTCTACCTCACCATCCTAAGGTCAAACACAAGGGAAGTGCTGCTGCACTGCAGAGGTGGTTCGTGCCATTGAACAAGGAGCCCTATCAACCAGGGACGGCTTCCCTCGCTAACGGCACCAGACCTCAGAGCTGAGCCTGACAAGCATCTGCAATAAGAGCCATCAGCAAATGATTTGCGGGGTAGGGGGCTAAGCTGGCATCTCAGCACATCCTACAGTCTTCTCTAATGACCTGGCTGATGTCAATATTAAGGGGCAGCCTGGCAGGTAGAGGTCAGAGTGTCACTCACCGGTTGGCAGACAAGGGGGGAGGGTACTGCTTAAAACATTGGTGGAGAAGGGGGTGGGGCAGTCAGGGTAGGACAACTTCTGAGCTTCTGAGCTGAGGGATACAGAAAGGATCAGTTCCCAAGCCTCTGCCTCTCTACACCCAGCCCTTACCTGAAGCAGCCTGCAATGCCGATCCAGGGTCAGCATCACTCAGGAGAGTTCGTTCAGAAGGTAGATATGGTTCCCCTTGGCACAAGTGTTAGCAAGAGAGGATGGCTTCACACTGCAGAGGCCTGACCGATGCAGACCCGAGCACAGGTCTGAAGTTCCAGGAAGCCCACAGTTCTGTTTCTGAGAAAAGGGAAGCTGCTGGGCCAGGTGGAATATCACTGTACCTGAAGAGGCTCACAGGCCTAAGGCTGCCCTGAGATGCTGTCTCAAAAATAAATAAAAGACAAACTGCAGGAGAAGGTTCTGGGCTCAGGCATGAGTGTGTGTGGTACCATGCAGAGGTGCTCTGGTCTGATTCTCACTATAATGAAACAGCCCAGGTTGGTTTAGAATAAAAAGTCTTTTATTTTGTTCATGGTATTTCAAAGCTGAAAGTCGCAGTAGCATGCTGCCAGCCCTATTGATGGTCCTCCGTGGCTGCTCACATGACAGCTAACATTGTCACAGTGGGAATCTAAGAGGGAGGTCACACAGTGAGACAGGCCAGGCCAGACTCGGCCTTTTATGATATTTGATCTTGAAAGAACAACCGGGCCTCATGAAAGCTACCCTCGTGCCAAGTGTAGCATACACCTTTAACCCAGCCCCCGGGAAGGCAGAGGCAGGTGGATCGTTGTGAGTTCCAGGCCAGCCAGGGCTACACCGTGAGACCGATCCACCTTAATCTCTTGAGGGTAGAATCTGCCCACATAATCCAAGGGCCTCCCACCTCTTGATTATTTTGGGACAGGGCAGCCTGGGCTGGAAACTCACTGTGAGCCAAGGATGCCCTTCAATTCTGCTCTTCTTGCCTTCATTTGAGTGCTGGGACTACCCTGACCTGGGGCTGTGGGCTAGGCAAGCACCCTACTGCTGAGCTACACCCCCATTCCATAGGTCCCACTTGGCTCTTACCATTGCCACACTAGGGCGGGGCTTCCAACACAGGAGCCCATGGGGACTCAGGCTAAACCAGAGCACAAGGCTGACACTTATTTTTAAATTATCGCCTATTAACCAGGAGGCATTATTCAATTTGTTAGAGAGAGAGAGCCTGAGGCCCAGAAAGGCAAAAGCTTTGTCTCACCCTGCTTGTCTGTTGCGTGGCTGATCCAGGCAGCCTGTGTGCATGCCTTTCCACACGCTGCCCACTCCTGGTTAGTCACTTTGGAGTGTGTGCACTGCTACGCCACTGTTACTCATCTCTCCCCAGCGAGCCACCTGTTTTGTGGAGAGAAATTCTGTGTACCCAAGCCTCGAGACTGCACGAGACAGAACACACTCGCCCTCCGCCATGATCTCCCATATGTAAGTAGGCACACCCAGCCAAAAATAGAGGCCCCTGGCAGTCAAAGCTTCCACTGTTTGGAGGAAATGGGAAAACCCAGTGGAGAAACAAACAGAGGGAGTGTTGCCAGTGTTTATTACAGGAAGAGACTTAAGAGCCCGCTTGGAGTTGGAAGCAAAGACATTTGGTACCTCTCTAGTCCTCATTGCGAGTGGAGGGGTAATCTCACCTTCCGGTCCTGGGAACCTGGGGGCACCTGTGAGGTGGGGAGCTTTGGGACAGCCCAGGTCACTTTGCCCTGGCGCGCCTTGTTGCCACGTCTTTAACAAGGAACTTAGTTGCAGGCCTGTCACTGGGACTGTAGGATGATCACAGTTTCTAGTGGCCAAGGAGTGGGAACAAAGCTGGAAGATCGAGGCATTCATAGGTACTGCAGAGTTGTGACCATTGGGAACCAACATGGGAGAAGGAGAGGGAGCTGGGGGCAGCAAGAGGAGATAGCACTATGGGACCTTTCCTTTCTAGGGCTCATTACTCTCCCTTGTCAAGGTGAACCCCTGCCTCATGTCCTACGTTGTATTCTGTTGCTAGGAGGAAACCCTCTGCTCAAAACCAAGTTGGAAAGGGTTCATTTTAGCTTCCTGGCCATAGTCAAGGGAAGCCAGGGCCAGAGCTGGGGGTAAGAAGTAAAGCAGCCCCTACTGTGGAGGAACACTGCTTACTGGATTGCTCGGCTTGCTTTTGTATATAACTGGGAGCAGGAGTGACATCGCCCACAGTGGGCAGGGCCTCCTACATCAATCAAGAACATCCCACAGATATGGCCACAGGACGATCTGAGGGAGGCAATTCTTCGGATGAAGCGTCCTTTTCTCAGGCGACTCTAGTTTGTGTCAAGTTGACAGCTGAGGCTAACCATGACATTTTCTTGGCCCCACTTATGTTCTTACCTACCGCCTGCCCCCCCCCCAAATCAAGATGAGAGCAGCCTGAGAATGAAGTGGCCTGAGGGTTAGAGACTAGAATTGTTTCTTGATTTAACTGTTTCCTGTTGTCTTGTGTTATGTAACCCAATCTCCTTTTCTTGGGGATTAATACATTCCTTGACCTATTTTTAAGTTACATAGAAAAAGACACCATATTTTGAGAAAATAGAATTACATGGGTGACTGAAAAGATGGCTCAGTGGCTAACTCAATTGCGGCTAAGAGTCCCTAGAACTGACTGCACTAAGAGGCCATGGCTGCCTCTCTCCAGTTGCAGCCTGGGAAGGCAGAGACTGGGAATCCCCATATGGGGGAGCTCTGGGTTTGATTGAAAGATTCCCGCCTCAGTGAGCTAGGAGGGCAATGGAACATGATTCCAGTATCAGCCTTGGGTCTCTGCATGCCCTGCACAGCCTGTACATGCCATGCAGAGATACATGCATGCAGACAGACACATGCATGCAGCACATCTTGCACGCATACTTCGTACATACATATATTTACAACAGAGAGAACGACGGGGAAAGGGAAAATAACAATTGGCAAACCTGGGTGCGAGGTGTTCAGGAGTTCTTTGAACCAGCTCAAAAGTTATTTTAAATTATAAATGGAAACCACATAAAACTTATAATCTTTTTTTTTTTTTTTTTTTTTTTTTTGGTTTTTCGAGACAGGGTTTCTCTGTGTAGCCCTGGCTGTCCTGGCACTCACTTTGTAGACCAGGCTGGCCTCGAACTCAGAAATCCGCCTGCCTCTGCCTCCCGAGTGCTGGGATTAAAGGCGTGCGCCACCACGCCCGGCAAAACTTATAATCTTAACTATATATATTTAAAACAATGTCTTACTGTGTAGTTCAGGTTGGCCTCTGACTCAAGATCCTCCTGCCTCAGCCTCCCTTGTACTAGGATCACAGGCATAGGTCACCACACCCAGTGTCAACTTAACTATTTTAAGTGTACATTGGCAGTAAGTACACTCAATCACTTCAAAAACAAAACAAAAGCAAAAACAATAAAAGACAAAAACAAAAACAAACAGACAAAAACAAAATAAAACCCAAACACCAAAACACTCTAATGGTGACTACACACCATTATATAATTGTCCAGTCCCACGGGCTGGGATGTACAGCACATTGGCCACTCCTAACATAAGTCATGGACTCTGGTGTGGATGATTTGTCCTCTATAAAACTGTCCCATCTGGTGAGGGATGCTGATGGTAGGGTGTGGTGGTTTGAGTGAAAATGGCCCCCACAGGCTCATAGAGAGTGGCACTATTGGGAGATGTGGGCTTGTTGGATAAAGCATGTCACTGGGGGGTAGGCTTTGGGTCCATTGGCACTCTCTCTTCCTGCTCCTACTCCAGCAATATCTGCCTGTGTGCCACCATGGGTTCCCATCATGCCGATAGTGGACTATAGCTCTGAAACAACAAGCCAGCCCCAGCTAAACATTTTCCTTTATAAGACTTGCCATGGCCATGGTGTCTCTCCCTCTTCACAGCAATGAAACCCTTAGAAGTTGGTACCAGGAGTGGGGTATTGCTGGGATAGGCCTGACTCTACTTTTGTTTGGAAGAATGTGGACTTTGGGATTATGGATTAGAAAAGTAATTGAATGCTTTAAGCAGGCCTTAGTAGGTCACACTAGTAGGAGCATAGAAGACAGTGGTGCGGAGGGTGATTTGAACTGTGTAGGACTGGCTCAAGAGGTTTCAGAGAATAATTTTAGTATGTGGCCTAGACTATTCTTTTTTTGGCAAAGAATGTGTCTGCTTTCTACCCTTGTCTCCTCCAAAAAAATCTGCCTGAAGTTAAATTGAAGAGTTATTAATACCTTCGGTAGAGATTTCAAAACAGCCTAGTCTTGACTGTGTTGTGTAGTAGTAGATCTAAAATGAAAAGGAGCAAGATAAGCAAGGAAAAAATACAAAATGTACAGCTTGTAGATAAAAGTGAAAGTGCTAAGTGGGATAAAAGGAGTGGTGACCTCAGAGCCAGACCCCACAATGACAAGGAATTAAAGAAAAGCTTAGGGCTGAGTCCTGTGGTTTGGATCTTTAATCTCAGCACTCCAGAGGCAGAGGTAGGCAGTTTGAGGCCAGTCTAGTCTGCAGAGTGAGTTTCAGGAGAGCCAACTATAGACAGGGAAGGAAACCATCAAAAACAAAAAGCTGGGGGGCTGGTGAGATGGCTCAGTGGGTAAGAGCACCTGACTGCTCTTCCGAAGGTCCAGAGTTCAAGTCCCAGCAACCACATGATGGCTCACAACCATCCGCAACGAGATCTGGCGCCCTCTTCTGGAATGTCTGAAGACAGCTACAGTGTACTTACATATAATAAATAAATAAATCTTTAAAAAAAAAAAAAAAAGCTGACCTGGGCGTGGTGGCACATGTCTTTAATCCCAGCACTTGGGAGGCAGAGGCAGGTGAATTTCTGAGTTCGAGGTCAGCCTGGTCTACAGAGTGAGCTCCAGGACAGCCAGGGCTGTAGAGAAACCCTGTCTTGAAAAAAAAAAAAAAACAAAAACCAAAAAACAAGCAAAAAATGCAAACAAACAAAAAAGCTGGTGCAGATATATATATAAATTGAACAAGGGAGCTATGTCAGGCCCCAGCAAGCAGCAGAATTTGGCAGCTTTGGCCCTGTGGTTTTGGCTTTAGAGTCAAGGATAGAAGAAAGGGGTTCCGGAATCCCCCTCCATGACTAAGGAAAAACTCTGAGGTCAGGAGTGTGTCGGGGGTGCCCGTGCGTGGAAGCCTAGTGAGGCCCTTGTGTAGAGCCTCAGAGGTAAAGCCTGGATTGTCTGGGAGACCCAAAGAGGTGGGAGATGCCAGAATTGTGGGACACCTGCTGAGGAAAGCTGCTAACAGGGAGTGACACCAGCCCAAGGGAGAAGCGTGCTGCAGTCAGCCAAGCTGAAAGGAATCAGAGATCTGAAGAGCCTTTTGACATCGGACATGGAGATGCTGAGCTTGGAGTTTGTCTCGCTGGCTTTTCGTCTTGCTTTGGTCCAGTATTTCCTCGCTGTCCTGCCTTCCCTCCATTTTGGAATAGTGATGTAGCCTGGAATATAGCCTGTGCCGTTACATGTTGGAAGTATGTACTCTTTGATTTTGATTTTATAGGGGGCTACGGTCAAGAGATTGTGTCAGCCTCAGAAGAAACTTGGGGTTTTTAAATGGTGTTAAGACTGATAGACTATGGAGCATCTTGAAGTTAGACTGAATGCTTTTTGCACTATGATATGGCTACAGGTCTATCTGGGCTAGGGAGGAGAATGTGGTGGTTTGAAAGAAATGCCCCCCCCCAAAAGAAAGAAAGAAAGAAAGAAAGAAAGAAAAGGAAGGAAGGAAGAAAGAAAGAGAAAGAAAGAAAGAAAGAAAGAAAGAAAGAAAGAAAGAAAGAAAGAAAGAAAGAAAGAAAGAAAGAAAGAAGAAAAAAAAGGAAGAAAGAAATGGCCCTGCAGGCTCAAAGGGAGTGGCACTATTGGGAGGTGTGGCTTTGTTGGAGGAGGGGTTTCAGAAGCCCAGACCAAGCTGAGTGGCTTGCTTTCCTCCTTGCTGGCTGCAGATCTAGTTGTAGAACTCTGAGCTCCTTCAGCACCTTTGTCTACCTGTAATGCTCCCATGATGATGATAATGGACTAAACTTTTGAGACAGTAAGCCAGCCCCAATTAAATACTTTACAAGAGTTGCCATGGCTGCAGTATGCTGTTCACAGCAATAAAACCATAGCTAAAATATGGGGGAAGCCAGATACAGACAAGGGCAGGGAGAGCATGGCAAATCTCTATACCTTTCGCTCAGTTTTGCTGTGAACTAAAACTGTTTTTGTTTTTTTACTTTTTTAAGCATTTGGTAACTGTAGCCTTCAATATCTAAATAAATAAGTCAGTCCTGAAGTTATAATATAAAAATGTTGCCAGGCAGTGGTGGTATCACACACCTTTAATCCCAGCACTCGGGAGGCAGAGGCAGGTGGATTTCTGAGTTTGAGGCCAGCCTGGTCTACAAAATGAGTTCCAGGACAGCCAGGGCTACACAGAGAAACCCTGTCTTGAAAAAACAAAACCATACACACACACACACACACACACACAGTCTATAAACAAAAATAGATTGTTTTTTTGTGTGTGTGGCAAGACTTGTTCTGAGGCCTAGAGAGATGGTTCGGAGGTTAAGAGCATTTGATGCTTCTCTGGAGGGCCAGGTTTGGTCCTCACACCCACATCAGGTGGCTCACACATTTACAGCTCGAGTTCCAGGGATTCTGATGCTGTCTCCTGGCTTCTACAGGCACCTACACACACGTGAACTGCACACACATGGACTGCACACACGTGGACTGGACACATGTGGTGCACATAGATTCATTTCCTTGTCACAGCTTTGGTTACTCCTGTATGACATCTCTCAGTCTTGTTTTGATGTCCATGTCCCCAATACTTTTGGAGATCACAGGGCAGTTACTTTGAAGAATGTCCTTTGACTTGGGTTTATATGGTATTCTTCTGTGATTAGATTTCATTTGGCAGATAGGAAACCCAAGAGTGACGTTTTGTGTTGTCCCTGCTCCCCCCACCCTGTGCCACCACACCATGTTCCTGCTGGCTGCTGAACTTAGGCTTATGTGTGTTAGATAAGCATTCTGCCACTGAGCGACATCCTGAGTTCCTTTACTTTTCATTTTGAGACAAGGTTAGCTAGGCTAGGCTCAAACTTAAAAGCCTCCTACCTCAGCCTCCTGGGCAGCTGGGATTGGAGGCACTATTTTGTTCTTCTATTGGTCCCTAGGAAACAGGGTTTCAGTCTTCCTCTTCTGGTAATAATAACTTGCCACAGTCACTCTTCTGACCTGGAACTCACTCTATAGACCAGGCTGGCTTCGAACTCAGAAATCTGCCTTCCTCTGCCTCACAAGTGCCAGGATTAAAAGCGTGTGCCACCACTGCCTGGCTGCCACTCTTCTCTTTTTACTAAAACAAAACAGAACAAAACCCCATGTGACATTATCATTTAGGGCTGCAATATTGAAGTGTTATGGTTCACTAGTATGAAGTACATTAATGTTGTTGTGCAAAGAGCTCCAGAATTTTATCTCAAAAATGTGGAACTCCATGCTCATCATAGGCAGACATGCATATTGCATACAGGAAAAATGCTTAAAAATAACAGGATTCAAAAAGACAAAAAAAAAAAAAAAAGTTTCCACTTTCTCAGGAGTGGAGGTAACCTCACTGTAATGTCTGTCACTCCCTCCATGACCAAAGCTGATTCAGCTGATTTGGTTCTGTGTCCCTGCTAAAGTGGCATACTTGGTTAAGAGGATGTGACCTTCCTAATAAACAAAGGTCTTCAGCCAAGGGACTAAGAGTAGCTTCAGTCCCCTACCAGAACTTCTAAGCATGCTCTCAAGCAGTCACAGATTTGGTCAGAGGAAGCCATTTTAAACTGGCTTCTATGTCATTTTGGTGTCTCCATTGTTGTGTCCGGCCAGCAGATCACAGCCTGGGTTCTAGCCTGGAAAGGCATTTTGGAAACCTGGAAGAGAAGAGGGGCTAGGCGGCGAGAGAAAGGAATGTAGCTAAGACAACATTCTGATCAAAGCTCAATTTTACTATTTCCAGACACTCAGTTATAAAGGAAGGGGGAGGGAACCCGATTTCCCGCCAAACAATCTCGGGATCCAGTAGCAGGACGAACACGTGTGTGCCTCTAAGCAGCAAAGGGGCAGGGTCCAGCAGTGGGCGTGGCAGGACGAATGAGCAGGTAGCTCCACCCTTGAGCAAGCAGGTTCAAGCAGGTGGGGGAAGGGAGACCACACTCCATCATCTCTCTCTCTCTCTTTTTTTTTGGTTTCTCGAGACTGAGTTTCTCTGTGTAGCCCTGGCTGTCCTGGAACTCACTCTGTAGACCAGGCTGGCCTTGAACTCAGAAATCCGCCTGCCTCTGCCTCCTGAGTGCTGGGATTAAAGGCGTGCGCCACCACGCCTGGCTCCATCATCTTTTAATAATAATAAGGGGCTGGAGAGATGGCTCAGTGGTTAAGAGCACTGGCTGTTTGCTCTTCCAGAGGTCCTGAGTTCAAATCCCAGCAACCACATGGTGGCTCACAACCATCTGTAATGGGAACCAATGCCCTCTTCTGGTGTGTCTGAAAGACAGCTAAAGTGTACTCATATAAATGAAATAATTTAAAACAAAAAACAACAACAAAAAAAAGGCGGCAGCCATTTTCTAGTAAGGCGCCAAAATGACGAACACAAAGGAAAAGAGGAGAGGCACCAGATCTATGTTCTCTAGGCCTTTTAGTAAACATGGCGTTGTTCCCTTGATGTAGACATCAAGGGAATGGACACTGTTCAAAAAGGAGTGCCCCATAAGTGTTACCACAGCAAAACCGGAAGAGTCTACAATGTCACCCAGCAGGCCGGGGTCATCATTGTAAACAAGCAAGTTAAGGGCAAGATTCTGGCCAAGAGGATTAATGTGTGGAATTGAACACATCAAGCACTTGAAGAGCAGAGACAGCTTCCTGAAGCAGGTGAAGGAGAACGATCAGAAGAAAAAGGAAGCCAGAGAGAAGGGCGCCTGGGTTCACCTGAAGCGCCAGCCTGCGTCACCCAGAGAAGCACACTTTGTGAGGACTAAGAAAAGAGCCTGAGCTGCTGGAGCCCATTCCACATGAATTCAGGGCCTAATGTACAAAAAGAAATATAGTACCAAGACTGTAAAGTGTTTTCCATGATAATAATAATAATGTCTGGGTGGTCCTGTACATTCCCTGCTTGTAAGCCTAGAATTAGCCTTTTTTCCAAGATCACCAACACTTTAGAAAATACTTTAAAAGTTTGGTCCTGACTTCTGCCGTTGATGAAAGATGGCTTTTTTTTTTTTTTTTTTTTTTTGGTTTTTCGAGACAGGGTTTCTCTGTATAGCCCTGGCTGTCCTGGAACTCACTTTGTAGACCAGGCTGGCCTCGAACTCAGAAATCCGCCTGCCTCTGCCTCCCGAGTGCTGGGATTAAAGGCGTGCGCCACCACGCCCGGCTGAAAGATGGCTTTGAATGACCCAGCATTACCTGGAAAGGCAAACACCGTTGATCTTTCAGATCAGGTGGATAACCTGGTACATCTACCCCAGGCCAGAGATTCAAAGTACCCTGACAAGCATCCCCACCCACCCACCCACCCAAGTTGAGGATAAAAATCTCTGCACTGCCACTTCAGATATTCCCTGAGCCTTACTGGGTGAGTGGTGTTGCATCTGACCTTGTCCAAGCCTCTGGTTTGGACAATCACAAGGAAACTTGTTTGGAAAACCCTGGCTCTTCAATGGGTGCATAAAACAGCACGTAGCACAAAGCAACAATCCAAGAAAAAAGACACTGCCTAAGCCCCTGCTCCCTGGCAGGCAATGTGCTGTATCCTATAACTGCAGTGTAATTCGTGTGTGGTTTTGAAGACAACTGGCTCAGGTGGTAGAGAGGACTGCTGGGGAAAGACCACATTGTGGGGTGTCAGGTTCTTTTTTTTTTTTTTTTTTTAAAGATTTATTTATTTATTACATGTAAGTACACTGTAGCTGTCTTCAGACACTCCAGAAGAGGGCGCCAGATCTCGTCACGGATGGTTGTGAGCCACCATGTGGTTGCTGGGATTAGAACTCTGGACCTTCGGAAGAGCAGTCAGGTGCTCTTACCCACTGAGCCATCTCACCAGCCCAGGGGTGTCAGGTTCTTACATTCAAACCTGCAGAAGCGAGACTCCAGGTGAAATCTCACACTGGCTTATCCAGGGAGGAAGCTAACCCCTAGGCAGGGAGGAAGGCACTGAAGATGAGAGACCCTGTCTATCTCAGCCCATTAGCATGAACACCATTCATTACACAAGCAGTAGAGACTCTCAAGTCTTTAAAGAAGCTTTTGTTTATTTTTTTTTAGTATATGCATTACAGGAAACAAAACACAAGAAAGCAAGAACAAAGTCACCCAGTCACAAGCAGCTCAGCTTGATGTGTAGTTCTAGATCCTGCAAGCTTACACACACTTGGGTAATTGAGATTATACAGTATGTACCATGCTTTCCCCACATTGTGAATATTCACCAATTAAAAAACCCACACTACACAAGGATTTTGATAACCAAGAATACACCATGCCATCTCAATCTGTCAGACAAAATTGTAATCCTGTCTTCCTTGGCAACAGAAATTTCATAGAAGACAAAAATCGCAGCAGGCCTCTAGATAGATGTACTGGCAAAGTTACAATTAAATTCTGCATTCGCTCAGTCTCAGCTTACAAGGAAACACAAAGCAACAGACCACACTAAGTATAGCATTCCTAAGCTTATCACCAGATCGATATACTAGCATATGTAGAAGGGATCTTCCCACTCAACAAATGTATTCCACACCGAGCAGCTGGGAGACACACCTATGGCAGGGGCTCTCAGGATGTCAGTCTCAACACACCTGCAGACTTTGCCCTCTGAACCTGTGTCCCTCCAGTCAGCCTAGCAACATGAATTTCCCCACACTGTCCAGACATGGCTTAGCAGTTCCATGTTCAAGAGGAACCCTTTTGTCAATTCCACCATAGCCACTAGCTCTACTCTTAACCATGTGTTCTCCTTTAGGATGTAACATTCAGATGACAACTATGCATAATGAACACAAGATTTTACCAAGATGCACATAGGGCCCCTGGGTACAGCTGTCCTCTGGACAGAGGCACTAGCAGCCTTTCCCTCAGCCATCCTCTTCCCTGCACAACTCCTAAGTGAAGATGAAGCTAGTGAGAGGATTAACTAAGGCCACACCCAGAAGACAGCCCTCCGCAAAGATTAGCCTGGCCTTTAGTGACTCTTGCTACTTCTAACATCCTTTAGGCACTGGGACTTACCTCTACTACCTGGCAACATTAACTGAAATGCACATCCAACCAATGGCTAGACAACTTGAACCAACTAACAGCTACAGTGCCTTTTTCTGAGCACTAATCTTTGCCCTAGCCAACCTCCATCACCTAGTAACAGCAACTGCTCAAAGGCCAAGGTTAACCTTCATTTCCCCAGTGTGACCATTCCTATAACAAAATAATCCTTAACAAAGTGGGGTCAGCCCTCTATTTTACATGTATGCAATACTGTATGCATGTGCACATGTGCTACTGCACTTGTGTGGAGGCTAAAGACAAGCTGTGAATCACTTTTATCAAGTGGATCCTGGAAATCAAACTCAGGTCACCAGCTTAGTGGCAAGCACCTTTACATGCTGAGCCACCCTACCAATCTGTTATGTACACTTTTTCACTGTTTTGAGACAAAGTCTATAGCCCTGGCTGACCCAGAACAGAGATTCACCTGCCTTTGCCTAGAATTAAAGGCATGCATTACCACATCAGGTCTATCATGCACCTAAGACTGGAGACCAGATGTTCCCAGTAAGCACTTCGGTTTCCCCAGCATGTGTACACCACAGTGAATACACTGCACACCTAACAAAGGCTGTGGTCAGAAACTGCCTTCTCAACAGTAAGGTTCTGGTCGAGCCCCTCTTCCAGTTCTCTCCCACCAGGGGCCATGTCATGATTTTGTGGAATATTAACAATTTCACTTCCTAAGTGGTTTTAAGGTTTTTTTTTTCCTACAAATTTAACATAATTTATAAATATGTCTTTTCACTAACTCTACTTTGTCACACACTGGCACCTTTACAGTCTAGGAAGACTGGGTGCTGCAAATTTGGATCTATGTTTCCTATACATTGCAAAGTAAGATGCACAGATATAAGCAACAATGGATAGCCTTGCATTACCAAACTTGCATTAGCATTAGGCTCTTCACTCATTTTCTTTCTTCCTCCCTCCTAGACCTGCGCAAGCAAGGCTGCATTGCTCAGAAGCGGTTTCTCTTTCTAGTTCCAAAAGACAGCACTTCACCATGAGTTAAACAGAATCTACAACACGTATTATTTACTATGTCTACTTTTAACATACTTTGTGCACTTCTAAACACCTAGAAGGACTAGATGTTTCAGATGAGGACATGAATTTGTCCCCTATATACATAGTAGTGCTGAAACCACACACATGTAACTTGTTAGATCTCAATGTGTCTTCTGGTGAGGTCTTTCTGGTCTCCGACCTTTTTTCCCCTTCAGCCCAACTTGTGTCCCATGACACAGGCACCCTTCACTTGGATGATACACTTTCACAACTCTTCAGAAGAGAACCTTGCTATGAACTAACAGAGTATACAGAATGTGTGAGTTTACTAACTACTTTTGTCATACATTGGCAACCTCTTTAATACCTAGAGACTAGATATCATAGGACTCGTTTGTTCACTATGTACAATATATACAGCATAGCAAAGTTACATGAGATGCGCACAACACACAGGGGGATGGGTAAGCTAGAAATGTCTAGCACACAAATGGAATCTTTTTGCAGTTCCTTCCCTCCCACCTCCTCAATCCACTGACAAGCACAGCTGGTAGGCTGTTCTCAGAGGCGGGCTAACAATTCTACTTCTACACACAGCATTTCTCCAGTTTAAAAAACTATATACACAAAATATTATTGTACTACCTGTACATTTAAGTGTATCAAGCACTTTCAGATATCTAAAAGACTAGATGTTTCATGTAAGAACTTATCTGCTATTGACATGGCACTGGTAAATAAAACTGTATGCAAAGCAATGGTTATTATCTGAGGTATCTTCTAAATATAACCATTTGGGCTTCGACCCACTTTCTTGTCCCTTCAAACCAATAGACAAATATAGGTATGTGTAATGCTTAGATACAGCTGAGCAAATCCTATCCCCAAGCCATTTACAGAACAAAATTCTCTATGAATTTTAACGGTGTACACTATGTGCTAAATTTACTACATTGTCATACATTGGCAACCTCTTTAACATCCAGAGTCTAGATGTTGAAAATTTAGACATATTTGTCCACTATATACAGTATACACACAGCAAAACAAAATGCAAGAATATAAAAATGGCATCTGAAAAGGTCCCATATACACACACACTACATGGCCGTTGTCACTGCCTCCCAGCACCTCCTCCAAACCCCGGAGCAAGTAAAGACAGCACTGCTCAGAGGGGCTCATCACCCCACTCCCCAAAGACAACGACTCATGAGTGTTTGCATAAAGATATTTACAAAGTGATATTTCACTACCTCTACATTTAACATACGTTGGGCACTTCTAAACATCTAGATAGACCAGATGTTTCAAGTAAGGACTGTTGTCCACTATGTACACAGCAGTCAGTAAACGGGCACACGTGACGAGAGTAATTAAAACTTTAACACAAAATGTAAAAAAAAAAAAAAAAGTATTGTTCTACTAACTCTACTTTGTCATACACTGGCAACCTCTTTAACATCTAGAGTGACTAGATGTTGTAAATTAGGACCCCTTTGTCCTTTACATACACTATGTACACAGAAAAGCCAAACAAAATGGGATAGTGGGGATAGTGGTTCCTTTCCACCCACGGACCACAGTAGCTTAGAGCTCTGGATTTCCTTCTGGGAACCAGGGCACAAACACAATGCGGTCAACTAGGGGAGGTTTGGCTTTTCTTCTCCAAACAATAATTCAAATGAATCCTAACAAGGTATTTACAGCATGTTGTACTACTTATAAAATATGGCAGGCACTTCAGAGCAGCTAGATCCCCCCAAAACCTGGTACTTCCAAACACACTCAAATACACACACACAGGCACACACGCAAACATGGTGTGGGGGGTAAGAAATGAGGACTAAAATGCACACACAATACAATAGGATAAAAGAGAGACACGTCTTCTTCACACGACCAATCTGGCTCCGGGCCTCTTCCTCCTCCTGCTGGATCCTCTAAGGTACTGAACAAACAGGGACGAGTGTCGCTCCTGGGTCTTTCTAGAGGCGGCCTAAACAATTCCACTTCAAAGTCACTTGCAGAAGACGTGTCCACGATCTTCTTTTTATGGCGACTGGGTATCCACGTCATCTCCTACCTCTCCTTTACCCTGCGTCGGCAATCTCTACAGTTAGACGTCCAGATTTAGCCAGAAGTCTAAAAAGGGTCGGGGGAAAGGTTGAGAGCAGCTTTTTCATATTATATACACAGGCCTTCTACGGCGACAGCGTTTCCGATTGGCCGCTTGCGGTTGTCGCGTCTCGGCTTCTCTCTGGTGGAGGGAAGACCCGCGGCCCAAGGATCGATCGTTCCTCTCGCCGTGATTCGGGGCCCCGCTCACCTTCGTCCAGGTCCATCCAGGCCTCGGTTCATCCAGGTCTGCGTGCTCGGCCACGGGCGGGCCTCCCATCCCGTGCCGGCGATGGCAGAGTGTTCTTGCTCAGACCCGCCGCCTCAGGCCGCAGAAGCCCCGAAGGCCCAGCCTTGGCCTTCAGGTGGCCGCCATTCTTCCCACCACGCCACGCTCGCCGCCACTTTCGAGGCGTCCTCGAAGGCCTGGCTGGGGCTCCTCGTGGGCCCGGCCCTGGAGAGCAGGGCGCCGGTGGAGTCGGGGAGGCCGCCGCCATGCAGGCGCATCGTTGGCAGGGCAAGAGTCGCTGCGGAATGGCCGCGTGGCTTGGCCGGTGGCTGCCTCGAGGGTGAGGGCTCCTGGCGTCCGCAGGGTAGGGACCGAGGCTGCTCCCGGGCCCCTCCGGCTCACCCGGCGCAGGCCGAGGCCGTGAGGGGCCCGGGGCGAAGAAGGCCGCACTCCCGAGCTCGCTGTGCTCTCTGCCGGAACTGACTTGGCAGTTCTTCTCGCCCAGACAGGAGCGGCACCGGAAGCCCGCACAAACACCACCGGAGAGCTACGGTTCCCCAACTGCAAGGTTCCGGCCAGGAGCCGGGGTGTCCTTTGCAACACTAGCGGAATATGACGGGGGGGGGGGGGGGGGGGAGCCTGAGGTTGGGGGCGGGGGTCTTTTTTTTTTTTTAAGTCTCTTTACATCTTTTGTAAAGACTAGAAGGCCAAAGGGAAAATAAAAGGCCAAAAGTGAAAAAGAAAAAAAGAAAAAGCTCACACTAGCAGTCCCAGCAATTTGTGATACATTATAAAAATAATTATAGGCAAATGCCTAAGGGTCTGACGTACTACACTAGGAACAGCTAGTCTCACTAGAAGTGGTGTTATAAACTAATTACCTAGTAAGATAGTGAACTGCCTGCTTCTTATCTACTCAAATACAACCCCATAGTATTTATTATTCCATGAGGCTAAGAAGGCAAATCGGTCCCCTCCCCCCCACACCCCTCTCACAGTTTCTGTCCACGGTGATGTGTGTGTGTGTGCACGCGTGCGTGCGTGCGTGCGTTTGTCTGTCTGCCTGCCTGCCTGTCTCTGTCTATCTGTGTCTGTGTGAAAGTTTTAGATGCTCTGGAACTGGAATTACAGACAGCTCAGCTGAGCCATCTCTCCAGTCCCCTGGAACAAAGTCTTGAAGGAGGCAAGGGATAACATAGTCTCACAGAGTGTGTGTGAAGAGCCTCCCTAACAGAAGAGAACAGCAAACAGTTAACAGGCTACGAGACGGACCAGATAGGCCTTTCCTGCTCCACAAAGAGCTAAGGCCAGGGAAGAGAGGAGGGTTGGATCTGGTCAGTGAATGCAAGACAGAAATGAGAGCCACTGAAGGGCTTTGAGATGCGCCATGAAAGACAGCGGAATCAGGGACAAGGTCAGAGACGAGAGCCCTTACAGCAGATGGTGACGTATGGTATACAGTAGTTCTCCTGACCCTGGGTTCCCTTTTTCATTTCAGCTACCCAGAGGTGAACTGCTTCCCAGAAACACTAAATGGAGAATTCGCCAAATAGTCACTGTGTACGTTTTACATTGCCCATAGTCCATGATGTCCCATACCATCCTTCCAGGATGTAAGGTGTGCAGTTGTTTACTGCTTCCACTCACTGGTCAGTTAGTCACTCTCTCAGTTATCCGACTGACTAGGATCAAACCACACAGCAAGTTCCAGGTCGGCCAAGGCTGTGTAACCAGCACTCCTCTGCCCCACAAAACATACCAACGGCAACACTATCCTTTGGCCTGGAGAGATGGCTCAGCAGTTAGTGCTTGCTCTACCAGTAGGATCCCAGCACCTACATCAGGAAGCACAAGATGCCTGTAACTATGACTATAAGGAAGCCAAAGCCCCTTTAGCTTCTGCTAAAATGCACACTCACCCACACCTCCCCCCCACACACACACACACTCGCCCACGCGCACGCGCACTCACTCACCCCCCCCACACACACACACACGCACACGCACAAACGCACGTGTGGGCTGGAGAGATGACTCAGCAGTTAAGAGCACTGTCTGTTCTTTCAAAGGTCTTGAGTTCAATCCCCAGCTACCACAGGGTGGCTCACAACCATCTATAAATGGGATCTGATGTCCTCTTCTGGCATGCAGGTGTACATGCGGATAGAGCACTCATACATAAAGTAAACAATTTTTTAAAAAGACAGAATAAAATGTCATAAAACCATTTTTTATTTAATTATGGCTCCAAAGTACAATGCTAGTGGTTTTAGCAAATTGGACATCACAACAAAGCTATGAAGTGCTTCCTTTAGTGAAAAAGATGAACTTTTCTACTTAGTAAGGAAAGGAAACCCGTGTATGTTGAGGTTGATGAGTTCTATAGTAAGTACAGCCCTCCCTGACAACTGCTGAGGGTGGAGCCCACAGCCACGGGCATGCTTAGGATTTGCTCTGCCACTGAGCCACCTCCAGCCTAAGCTTATGCCTCTTGATGTAGACACACACAGGATCCCAGTCAGAAAGGCCTTTCTGATGAGAAGCTGCAAGAAGACCACAGACTCTTGTCTATGGTAGATGACCAAGGACCTGAGACAGGGAAATGACTGGAGGGCTAGAAAACTGAAGCAAAGGTCTCTAGCATTGCAAAAGAAGTGCCTGCAGGACTTAGCACCTGCAGAGCAGGAGTGATCCCATGGGGGCGGGTTTCAGACATGAAGGAGGGCTGGGCGGATAAGTGGGCACAGTGACATATCAAGGAATCAGCCATTGTGGTCCCTTTACTGCACTCTGGCTTCCCCCACAGCCAAGCAAGCTGGTATTCCTGGCACCCAGAGACAGCAGTGATACACATTTCCTGCTTTCTTTCAGTGATGATTTCTTTTTTTTTTTTTTTGGTTTTTTGAGACAGGGTTTCTCTGTGTAGCCCTGGCTGTCCTGGAACTCACTCTGTAGACCAGGCTGGCCTCGAACTCAGAAATCCGCCTGCCTCTGCCTCCCGAGTGCTGGGATTAAAGGCGTGCGCCACCACGCCTGGCCTCAGTGATGATTTCTTAAACAATTTATTTTTATGCATTGGTGTTTTGCCTGCATGTATGTCTGTGTGAGGGTGTTGAATCCCTTGGAATAGGAATTACAGACAGGAGCTGCCATGTGTATGCTGGAAATTAAACCTGGGTCCTCTTAAAGAACAGCCAGTTCTAAGTGTTAAGCCATCTCTCCAGCCCCTTTGTTGATTCTTTAGACAGGATCACTATATTGTCCTGGCTAGCCAGGAACTCACTGTGTAAACCAGACTGACCTTGAACTCATAGAGATCTTCTCCAGGCTGTCTCCCAAGTGGTGGGCTTGTGCTAACACACACCCAGCAGTGCTTCATATGCAGATGAATTCATTGCGCATGTACTCTGGGCCAGGCACCTTAACAACAGAACTTTATTTTTGTTGTCTTATTTGTTTTGCAAAGCAATCCTGTGAGGTATATTGTATTACTCTCCTTACAGATAGGGGGCCATGTAATCTGTCTAGTGTCAGGAAAAGCCCGTAGTTTAATCCAAGTCACCTGACCCCAGAACTCCCTGGAAGCACTACAGAAGATTCCAAGGCCTGAGCAGACACTTGCACACAGAAACTCACAGCTTAGACTCGGAGCAGGCAAGCTAATAAAAGCCTTTGAAGGACTTTCTATCTTGGGCAGGCTAGAGATAATGGGATGCAGAATTCTGCTCAATTGGGAGGCAGCTTCTGGGCTAAATCTAAATGGTGCCGTTCAATTCTGAACATCAAGGCTGGGGTGCGTGAGTCCAGAGACTCTAAACAAGAATCTGAGGTCAAAGGTGAGCAAGTTCTATCCACCCAGTCCTTGTGGCTATCTCTCATTAAGGATAACATGGGAGAAAAGGTACCAAACAAATATAGTGAATAACACTTCTCCTTGGAAGCCATCACATGTCAGCCCTGTGACACACAGTAGTGTTTATTAGGGCAAAAGCTCTAAGCTCATTAGCACGAAAGAGTGCTGAGCGTCAAGCCACCCACACATCTTGCCAGAGAAAGAAACAGTGAAGCCTTCCCTGGGCCTAGACATGCAATACCCACCTCCTTATCAACAGATCTGCACCCAGGCAGATCTGATTGGCAGTTGTGTGGAGGTGTCCGCCAACAACCTGATCATAACCCTCACTAGATCACTGCTTGAGTTTAGGAGTCTAATCTGTTCTAGCCCAGAATTTCTCCAGCTTCCATCATCCCCCAAACCAGCTCAACAGTGTCCTCCATGCCTATGTGCCACAGTGTTTTAGTCCCTTTAGGCTGTTATGAGAAAATATCAGTTCTATGGCTTATAATCACTGGAATTTGGCCAGGCATGATGGCATATGACTTAATCCCAGCACTTGGGAGACAGAGACAGGTGGATCTCTATAGGTTGTATACCAGCCTGGTCTACATGAAGAGTTCCAGGACAGCCAGGGCTATGTAGAGAGACCCTGTCCCCAAACAAACAAATGACACTCGCCATGCAACAATAGAAACCTACTCCTTACAGTTCTAGAAGCCCAGGTGTCTGGGATCAGGGAGTCAGTAGATTTGGTATCTTGTGAGGATTTGACTTCTGGTTCACAGGTGGAGTCTTCAAGATTCTGTCTCACATGGTAGAAGGGGCCAAGAGTCTCTCTAGAGTCCCTTTTATAAGGACATTAATCCCACTCACAAAATTTCTAGCCTCAAGACCCAATTTCCTCTCAACTGCTCTGCCTCTAAGACCTTGAGCAGGGAGAGTTAGCTTTCACGTGTAAATTTGTAAGGTTCCCAGTACCCACCTATACTTAGAATCCCCTTGTCCCTGTGAAGTCACAGTTGACATGCTAGTCATATTTTCCTAACATACACTGAAGTAAATATATACTCCTCTCTCTCTCTCTCTCTCTCTCTCTCTCTCTCTCTCTCTCTCTCTCTCTCCTCTCTCTCTCCCTCTCCCTCCCTCTTTCTCTCTTTCTTTTTTTGTTTTTACACAAGATTACTATGTGTAGCCTTGGAACTCACTCTGTAGACCAGGTTGCCTCCTGAGAGCTGGAGTTAAAGGCATGTGCCACTACTGCCTGGCATAAGTATATACCTTTTTTAAAAGACTTTTTTAAAAAACAAAAGCATTTATTTGGCTTGTGTGTTTGTGCACATGCCTATGAGTGTTGTGGTTAGAGGACGACTAGCAGAAGAAGTCTTTCCTTCCATTGTGTGGGTCATGGGATTGGACTCGGGTGGCTGTCAGGCTTGCCAGCAAGTGCCTTTAGTGCTGAGTTGTCTTGATGGCTCAAATATATAGTTCTTAAAAAGGCCCATCTAGCTGGTGAGATGGCTCAGTGGTTAAGAGCACCGACTGCTCTTCCAGAGGTCCCGAGTTCAAATCCCAGCACCACATGGTGGCTCACAAACATCCGTAACGAAATCTGATGCCCTCTTCTGGAGTAGCTGAGGACAGCAGTGTACTTACATATAATGAAAATAAATAATTTTTTTTAAAAAAGGTCCATCTACATCCCTTTTGAGATCAGATTGATGCAACTAGTAATCCTAAATCACACTCTGGCTAAACAGCTGGTGTCAAAGGGACTTAAGAGGCAACATTAAAGAGCTGCCAATGGCCAAAGGACCACCTGAGCAACAAAATAAACATCCTAGTGTTGGAGCATAGGGCAATGTATAACTAAACATCCACAAGTCCATGTTGACATTAATGATTGAGTAAGTAAATATATAAAAACTTTATGGGGGCTGGTGAGATGGCTCAGCAGTTAAGAGCACTGACTCAACTTCCGAAGGTCCTGAGTTCAAATCCCAGCAACCACATGGTGGCTCACAACCATCCGTAATAAGATCTGATGCCCTCTGCTGGGGTGTCTGAAGACAGCTACAGTGTACTTACATGTAATAAATAAATCTTTTTAAAAATTGTGGGAAATTATTCTTTTAGATTTTTGAAAGGTGTTATTTTATGTTTTGCAAGCGTGTATATATGTACACCATGTGCATGCCTAGTACTCAGTGAGGTCAGAAAAGGCCATGACATTCCCTAGAACTGGAATTATGGATGGCTGTGAGTCACTGAGGGTGCTGGGAACTGACCCCGGAGCCTCTAGGAGAACAACGAGTGCTCTTAACTGCTGAGCCAACTCTCCAGCCCAGGACAAATCATTCTTACATAAGACTCTCAGGGCTGGGATGGAGCTCAGTGGTGGAGTACATACAGTAACTACAGTGTGGAGAAACATGGCATAAATCGGCTTGATCATGTGATCAAGCCATGTGAGAGCATGTAGCCCTGACTCGCAGTGGCAGCAGGAGCATTTACCCATGGTACCCTTCTCCCAACTGCATGACTCCTGTCTAAGCATGAGGAAGACATCAGATGGACCCAAATCCAGGAATTCCTGTAAAACAGCTGACCAATACCTCTCAATAGGTCAAGATTAGAGCCAAGTGTAGTGGTGTGCACGCCTTTAACCCCAGCGCCCTGGAGGCAGAGGCAATCAAATCTCTGGAGTTTGAAGCCAGGCCTTGTCTACATAAGCAGTTCCAGTGTAGCCAGACATAGTGAGACTCTGTCTCAAAAAACAAACAAACAAGCAAATACCTATCAGGTCATGAGAACAAGAAACCTCAAGACAGTGCAGAGAGGGGAGCAAGGAGAGAAGATGACTTACATGTAGTGTAGGGTCCTCCATAGGACTCTGAAACTAAATAAGGGTATTAGTGGGTATACTGGCTGTTTTATGTTAACTTGGCATAAGCTAGAGTGATTATAGAGGAAGGAGCCTCAATTAAGAAAATGCCTCCAAAATGCCTCAGTTTAATATAGCTATTAAAGATTTTCTCAAGTAGCGATCAATGATCGAAGATCCAGCCTGTGGTAGGTGGTACCATCACTGGGCTGGTGTTCCTGAGTTCTATAAAAAAGCAAACTGAGCAAGCCATGGTGAGCAAGGCAGTAAGCAGCACCCCTCCGAGGCTTCCGGAATTAGATCCTGCTCTGTTTGGGTTTCTGTCCTGATCTCCTTTGATGATGAACAGATGAACAGAAGTGTAAGCCAAGCAAACCCTTTCTTCCTCAACTTATTTTTGGTCATGATGTTTCATCACAGCAATAGTAACCCTAAGATAGTGGGGAAATTCTAAAGTTTGAATAAAGTATAGATTTAAGTTCATTGGAACAAATGTCATAGAAAAAATAAGAGAGGAAAGTGCCCCTGGAGACTGGAGCCAAAAGTCTTTGGCTGGCCATTATTTAGCCTTCTGCAACCTGACTGAATGGAATTGAGGAATCTCTGTCAGTAAGCCTCCTCTACATTTTAAATAACAAGCATGGTGTGACATTTAAAACCTATTCTTTCGGGCTCTACTGAAGTCATCTTGGTGTGACTCTTGGGACACAAGTCACACTTTGACAACAGTTGATAGCAGAGGCTGGAACTGATCTAGGACTAGGCACTGGGCCCCATCAACAGTGACAGTGACTGTGGGGTTGGGCAAAGGAGACTGCTCTGAGCCGTTGGAGGGTCTCAGTTTGAAATCTGGCTCCTCTACAATCACCATATCCCTTGAAGGAAGGGCCTTCCCTCGTCTGTCTGAGAGGAGTGCAAGCCCCTCCTTAGAGGAATGCTCCCTCCTCAGAGGAATGCTCTCAGAATTCCTGGAGACTGTGTGGCAGATGCCCAACAAGCCTCCAGTCAGCATATTTTTCTTTCCTCTCCATTTATAGACTATGCTATACTTCCCATGTTTTCTACAGACAGAAATGTTTGAGCAACATAAAATTCCAGTGAGATGAAGTCTTCCTTCTTGATATATATATGGTGGAAATCAGATGCTGTGTTAACTGACTTAGTCAGCACTGCCTAACTAGAGGGCTAAAAGATAGTGGTGACTGGGGACATGACTTATTTATTTATTCACGAGGTCTTACTATGTACCCTTAGTCAGTTTGGAATGACTTTGTAGACACAAGCTGGCCTTGAACTCATTTAGATCCCCCAGCCCCTGCCTCCCTAATACTAGGATGTAAAGGCTACAACTAAAGGCTTATGTCACCACACCTGAGGCATACAGTCTTTTAGATGGAGCAGGTTTGCTGGTCTGACCCTTGACCCATTGTGCAATCTCTTTACCTTTGAGGACATTACAGTTTATGGCCATGTGTTCCTAACTCCTGGTTTACAAGGCTGGGACTTAATCACAGATATGTGGACCTGGAGCCATACTCTTGGGTATCTGTGGTGACAGTGTGCCCACCCAGTTTTTCAGGCCCCCCCCCAATCTCATAGGCTTCCCAATTTTAGAGCCCTGTAAGGTCGATTTATAAATTGTTCCTGATTCAACCTGAATCCTCAGTTTTTGTTTTTGTTTTCTTTCGGGTGCCAGGGATCAAACCTATGGCCTTGTGCATGTTGGGCATAGTTCTCTACCACTGAGCTCCATCCCAGCCCCTCAGTTCTTCATTCTAACAGATTTCTAAACTAAGTTCTTGAGAGAGAGGCATGCAGAGGACTCAGCAGAGGACCAGGGTTTCTGAAACAGAACAGTGAGACCTGATAGTGGAGATTTATGCGTTCAGGGAGCAGGCTCATAATAAAAAGGTGGGAATTTTTTTTAAAACTTCTTTTTGAGTTATGGTAGTATGTTGCCCATGATTGTCCCCAAAGTGTAGTCTAAGGTGGTTCTCCATTTGTCCTTCCAGCAGCCGAGACTATACTGCTACATCCCAGCAGAATATGATTAAAGAGTCACACCTCAACATGTCAAGGACTGGATTACCTTGCATCCTGTCTTGGCTCTTGCACCTCAGGGCAGGTGACCTTGTGCAAGACGTGAAACCCTGTTGTGCCTGATTTCCTCATCTGTTAAAAAAAAAAAAAAAAGAATCATTATAGGAGCAATGTTTCGAGGCTCAGATCAAATGCTGTAGACAGCTTTCGTCTCAGGTTTTACACTCACCCCTGTGATAGAGCCCCGTGTCCCCTAATCACATCTCGGGCTGACCTGTGGACATGCCCTCACTGTCCAGAGAAATTTGACTGCCCCTGGGGGCGGTGCAAGCTCATGATGTACATCTGGGGCTTGGGAGGTTTCTGCGTCCCTATCCTTGTTGTGTAGCCTTATGTGAGCCATTTCTAATCATCCGCAGGAGGGTAAAGAGGTGTTAAAGTGGCAACCTGGTAGTGGAGACCACTGTGCTGCCTTCTGCCCCTGCACCGGTAGCTGCTGCTATTGTGCAGTGCTTCATCTCCTGGCTCTGATGGTGCCCGAGCCAGGGAAGAGAATTCTGAACCAAGTAGCCCCGGCCCCAGAGCAAGAGTGGAGAAGCCTGGTACAGCTGCAGGCTGAGATCAGGCCCCAGCTGCCATGGCAACGCGAGGAGGCTGCTGGGAAGGCACTGCCTTCAGGCCTGTCAAGACCAGGCCCCGCCCTAATCCAGCGAAGGCTCCGCCCAGAAGCCAAGGGACCTGAAACCTAGCACTTGACTGGGTGCGACCTGACTGACTGCCTACAGCTGAATGGCCACAGATGCCATCATTGCCTGATAACTCAAGTGTGTCTGGCTGTCCGACTGAACACTGAGTTCACAGGTGCCTGACAGACCAAGACAGTTGGCTCTGTCCATCCCTACCACAGCTGACTGACTTCCCTTACTTGGCTCATGGCGTCTCTCCTGCAGGAGGCTTTTGTCTGAGGTGACCTAACTGCAGCTGACCAACCAGACCCTACCCACTCATGACAAGCCGCATCTGATTGGTGTTAGCCACCTGTGTCTGGATGGTGGCAGTTTACCGATTGAGCTCATCTATGCCAGCTGCCTGACCTTCTCCACTTCACCCCAGCTTTACGAGATCAGATGAGCTGACCACACTTGGATCTGAGTGCCCCAACGGGCTTTGGAACTACGACCAGGCTACCCCTATGGTAGCCATACAACACTGAGATGGGTCAACTGACCGAACCCTCAGCCCAGTTAGCATGGCTGCTGAGTCTGCCTCTGAGTGAATATGTATGTCATGGACAGGGCATTCTGTGTGATTGGGCCTGCCCGATATCCTTCCATGGCTACCTATGTCTGGCCCAACTAGATTCACAGCATCAGCAACACCTGCCTAAGGGCCATGATGTCTGACCACTCTGGCTGCGTCTGTCTCTTATACAGTAACTATTCAGTAAGCAATCCAGTCCAGTCCGATTGCCTGGCTGGTCAGCTGCCTCCGGTTGAGTGGGCCCATGGCATTCCTCTCCATGACTCATGAAAGATTCCTTTCGTTATAGATGTCCATGAGGACTTCTGCATGTTGTTTGTGCAGGGTCTGAGACCTGAACATTTTTAACTGTAAGACTCAACCTTGAGGGACCAAAGCTAGTGTACCAACAGGGAAGGGGGCTTAGGAAAAGCCGGTGATGGAGCAGGCAGCAGGAGTAGGAGTCCAGGCCCAGTGGTGGACAGCTGCAGGAAACAGCAGGGCTGGGGAAGAGACTATAAAGTGTCCAGACCTCCTACCTCAGGAATCTAATTCTATACCAAAGTCAAAATCTGGAGGAGCTGGCTTGGTGTGTGAGCACCTCCAGTAAACATCTGACCTCGTGTCTCTTGTTCCTTAGGATATGGGAAATCTCTGTGTCCAGCTATGCAGAAGGGGCATCCTGTAGACCTCCCAAATTTAGATCTTCCCTGTCATGTCTATGTGAGGCTGCCAGGCTGATCTCCAGGCTTCATCTCCAGGAAGACGCTCTTTGCTGTAAGGGGGAGGAAGTACTGGCTAGAGAGTTTTTTTTTTTTTTTTAAAGTAAGTGTATCGATTGCATGGGTATGCTATGAATTATATCTATTGCTATTAATGCTAATAAAATGAGAACATTGGACAACCTATCTCAGCGGAACTCTAGCATGCTAAGATGTTGTTGTCTCTCCATTAATAAGAGGGGCCTGGCTGCCTCACTGACTTCATTATAAGCCAGAGGAGTGTGATGGGAGGAAGTGAGCAGCTTCTCCCCCAGGGCCCTCGGAGCATGCCTTTGGATCTCAGCCAGTGTGGGCAGTGGGCTGGCTTCCTCTGGGGGGTGGGAAAAGGGCACTTTGTAACCCATTTGTTTCTACATCCATTCTGCAAGCATTTAGTAAGCACTCCATGCCACCTCTGCTCCAGATGCTCATCATGTCTCCGTGGCTCTGGGAAGCCTTTCCTGTGGATCTCGATTCCGGTCCCCTCAAGGCTAGGTGCAGAGTACCCGTCATTTGCTTTCTGACCTAGATGAACAGAGTGGGAGAGGTGGGAGAGAGTGAAGCCATCCAGAGTGTGCTTGCAGCATCAGGATGACATAGGACCTAACTGAAATACAAATCCATGGGCCCCACAGTAGGTGACTGGGAAATTCTCAGGGCTCGCTCTAGTCCTCTATGGTTTTAGCAGGTCCTCTAGGTGATGCTACCAGGAGAGAAACACTGGTGCAATGACTGAGTTTGTCAACTCTAGTGTCAGAATCCCCAGAATGCCTCTCTGGGAATTTCTACCCTACTACCTGGGAACTATGTGCCTTGGACCTACCTAGTCATGGAGTCCTTTTATGGCTTGAGTTTCCTCATTTGTACAAGTTGCATAATTATAGTTGCTTTAAACTGCTGTATTAAGTAATATAAAGAACTTAGCATGTAATTTCTATTCTGGGATTGTATCCTGGAGACGTATTCCTGCATGTGCCGAATAACATAAGCACAATAATATATTGTCTACAGTAGAAAAGAAACACCCTAAATATCCAACAATAGGGGCTAGGGTGTTCAACAAGGTTTTGCCACATAAGGATTAAGATTTTTTTTTTAATTCTTAGTTTTATGCTAGAGATCGAATTCAGGATCTTGGGAATGCTACACACATGGCTTATCATCTTTACACAGGTTAAGTATAATTCTTGTTAATACTCCTATGAGAAGAACTTCCAAATAAAAATGTGAAAGGTACAGAACAGCTTGTGTTTGCAAAGAAAAATAATTAGGGGGGCGGGGGTGGGTGCTGGGGAGATGGCTCAGTCTGTGAAGTGCTTGCCATGCAAGCTTGAGAACCTCAGTTGGCATGTCCAGCATCCCCGTGCAAGCAGAGCGCAGAGATGCATATCTGTATTTCAAACACTGGGGTTGGGGAAGAGGAGACAGATAAGATCCTTGGAGTTTGCTGGCCAACCAGTCTAGCCAATCTATGAGCTCTAGGTTCAATGAGAGACCCTGTCTCAAAAACTAAGGTGGCGAGCTGCTGAGGAAGACTCCCAACCTTAACCTCTGGCCTTGACACACACACCTGCATGTGAGTGTGGACATCTGCGTGCACAAGTCCACAAAGACACAACAGCATCTCAAAGTGTTTAGGCAGCTGTGAGTTCATATGCACATATATTCTCTCTGAAATGAGAGTTTAAAAACTGATAATGGGAGGGGGGGCTGGAGAAATGGTTTGGTGGTTATGAGCATCAGTTGTTCTTCTAGAGGACCAAGCACCACGTGGCAGCTCACAATTGTCTATCTGTAACCCCAGTTCCAGGGGGTCTGATGCCTTTACACAGGCATACAGGCAGGCAAAATACCACTGTACATGAACTAAGAATAAATAATTTTTTAAAAAAAATTAAAAACTGACAATGGTAGGAGAAGGAATATGTAGCTGGAAATAACTAAAGGAATATATATTAAAATCTAATCTTATCCAAAAGTCTGAGAAGAGTTGAGAAATTAATTTTAAAGTACACATACCTTTTTTATGACCTTAAAATTTTGCAAATTTGCATGCATTTTCTTTTTTTTTAAAAAAACATTTATTTATTACTATATGTAAGTACACTGTAGCTGTCTTCAGACACACCAGAGGAGCATCAGATCCCATTACAGATGGTTGTAAGCCACCATGTGGGTACTGGGATTTGAACTCAGGACCTCCAGAAGAGCAGTTGGCACTCTTAACCGCTGAGCCATCTCTCCAGCCCCTTGCATGCATTTTCTAGTCACAAAAAAAATCAACACTTAGGGGGCTGGAAAGATGGCTCAGCGGTCAAGAGCACTGGCTGCTCTTCCAGAGGTCCTGAGTTCAGTTCTCAGCAACCACTTGGTGGCTCACAACCATCTGTAATGGGATCTGATGCCCTCTTCTGGTGTGTCTGAAGACAGCTACAGTGTACTCATATATATAAAATAAATAATTTTTAAAAAATGAAAATTTAAAAAGATAAGAGTACTTAGCACAGCAGGGTGGTGCTGGTCACACCTTTAATCCAAGAACCCAGGAGGCAGAGGCAGGCAGATCTCTGAGAATTTGAGATCAGCCTGGTCTACAGAGTGAGGTCCAGGACAGCCAAGGCTACACAGAGAAACTGTGTCTTGAAAAACAAACAAACAAACAAACACCAAGCAACCCAACAAAGTGTCCCTAGCTGTGTGCCTGGCAGGGCCAGGGGTAGCTGGGATGGCTTTCCCACAGTTCGGGACCAATGAGTCCAAGCAGAAGACCAGCCCAGAGCTACTGGGGATGCAACCGCTCTCTGAGCTTCTCCACCCCTCTTGTCATTTGATATGATCTATGTGTTTCCATATCAGAGATAGAAAGGGGGTTCAAGGTTTTCTCTAGTGTCAGACTGAAGAGATGACTCAGGGCTTAGGAGCACTGGCTGCTCTTCCAGAGATCCTGAGCTCAATTCCCAGTAACCACATGATGGCTCACAACCATACTGGGATTTGATGTTATCTTATGGCTTGCAAGTGTCCATACAGATAGAGCACTCATTTATACATTAAATAAATATTTTTTTAAAAAATATTTTCTAGTGTAATCTTTCTCTTTTATTCACCTTTCTTGGCACTGGTGACTAAACCCAGGTTCATGCATGCTGTGCTCTTAACCCCTGAACCCTCTTACTGTTTGTTTGTTTGTTTGTTTGTTTGACTAGATTTATTTATTTGATGTGTATGAGTGTGTTTTGTCTGCATGTATTAGGTGTGTGCACTACATATGTGCCTGATGTCTGTGGAATTCAGAAGAGGGCATCAGATGCCCTGGAACTGGGGTTGCAGACAAAAGGTTGTTAGGCTGGCTGCCCGGAACCTTCCCCACAAGCAGCAAATGCTCTTAACTGCTGAGGCACCCCTACTTTTATGTTTTCATTTTTGTGTCTGTGTGTTTCTGTGTGTGGTGTTAACATGTTATATATTCATGTTTGTACATGAATACAGAGGCCAGAGGTCCACGTCAAGTGTCTTTCTCAAACACTCTCCACCTTATTTTTTTTGAGACAGGTCCTCTCCCTGAACCTAACGCTCAGTAAACCCCCATCACCCCCGCTGCCCTCCGCCCCCTGCATCCCGAATCCTCTTATTTCTTCCACCTGTGTTGGGATTACAGGCATGCCGGACATGCCCAAACATCTTCATGGGCGCTGGGAATCTGAACAGGCCTCAGGCCTGTGTGACAAGGCTGGGAATCTGAACAGAACTCAGGCCTGTGTGGCAAGCACCTCCCTGAACATTTTCCCAGTCTTGAACACTTTTATTTTAAAGATGAAGAAGCCAAGCCTTAGTGAGAGTCTGTTGCCTCAGAGAGGACTTAGCTAGGCCCAGGCTCTCCAGAGAAGCAGGGGGGTCAGTCCGGGGCTCTTTCAGGGCAACCTGCATTCTCTAAACTTCTGCCTTCGCCTCATTAATAGGACTCCTCAGCTGGCTCAGACCGGTTGTGGCTTAATTCCCAACCAAATTCCCAGTTTTAGACCAACTTCTTGCCCTTCCCTATGAGAATTCTCTAACTTGGGGTCACCTCTGTCCAAGAGTGCCCCTGCTTTCTCGATAGTGCATCTTGCCCGCGCAGCCTGCCTGGGATGCTTTCCCTCTTCTTGTCATTTATGAAGACTAAGCTTATGTTCCACTCTCTCTGAGAAGTATACCCTGATTTTTCCAGTTTACAAAACTTTTTTCCATCTCTGAACTAATGCAATATATTCATGGAGAAACCTTTGCATTTGGCTTTGCATGGTGCTTTGTGCAATGGCAAGCCCCAGAAAGGGCTGGCTCCTTATCTCTGACTCTCCAGTTCTGCAGGTATCAGGTCATGTAGAGGACCATAGCCCGTGGCTGTCCCTATTGTCTCAGGATGCTCTGTGAGCATGCCCCGGGCTGCCTGGAGCGGGGACCCAGTCTGCAGAAACTGCTCTGCCTGTCCCTTCCCTGATGTTTACTTGGCCCAGAGGCCTGGCTTGATGAAACCCAGCCCCGTTGCTGAGCACCTTGGGAGGCCTCCTTCCAGGGTCCCTCTGTGCTCAGACAGTGGCCCTTTGTGGAGGAGAGGGAGTGGATTGAAAGAGGAGACTCTGGAAACCTTGCCCTCCCCTGCCTCCGGCAGCCTCCAGCAGCAGCTCTGGACTGTCCTGTGCCTGGGTGGCCTCTGCTTCAAGCTGGAGGCTGGTGAGGTGAGGCAGGGCCTCTAGGCTGCCAGCTAGGCAGGGAGAGTGAGGAGGAGTCCCACAAGGACGGTCTATTGAACCAAAGCCTGCTTTAACACTCTGCAGGCTGCTTACTATAGACTCTCCAAAGAGGATTCTTTCCTGCCCCTATGGGCCAGGGGGACACGTTCCTCATCAGCCTGGAACCAGGAGGCTCCCAGGCTAGGATAGAATGTTAGGCTTTGTCCCTTTTATCCAAACCTTAGGGACTCCTATACCCAGTAAAAAGATGGGGAATCTTTTTTTTTTTTTTTTTTGGTTTTTCGAGACAGGGTTTCTCTGTGTAGCCCTGGCTGTCCTGGAACTCACGCTGTAGACCAGGCTGGCCTCGAACTCAGAAATCCGCCTGCCTCTGCCTCCCAAGTGCTGGGATTAAAGGCGTGCGCCACCACCGCCCGAAGATGGGGAATCTTAACATGGAATGCCAAGCCTGCTGTGATAGGAGTCAGAGAAAGCGGGCCACCAGTGTACTGGCAATGTGGTAGTGACAGAAGAACCCCCAGCCAGGTGTGGTGGTGGCACACCCACAATCCATAATCCTAGTACTTGGCAGGTGAGGGCAGAAATACTGTGAGGTTGAGGCTAGGCTGTGTCACAAGATGATATCCACCTCAAAATCCCCCCACCCCCCAAAGGGCTGGAAGTGGCTTAGAGAGTAGGATCACCGGCTGAGCAAGCCGAACTACTCAGGACCCGTGTGGAAAGACCGATGTGCTACTTAGTGTACATCTCTAATCCCACTGTTCCGAGAGGGGAGGGGTTGGTGGGGCGGGGATCTGAGAGCTGGGCTGGAGTATTCACTGGAGGAGAGTGAGCAAGAAAAACCCTGCTTCAAAACAAACTGAAAAGGGAGAACTACCTCCCGGAAGGGGTCCTCTGACCCTGAGCTTGAGTGCACACACACACACACACACACACACACACCTACACACCACCACAACAACCCACAAACAATTAAACCAAGCAAAAAGGGAGCAGTCAGAGGCTTGGATTCCAGTCCCTGCTGAGCCACTTTCTGGATGAGATCAACCAGCGGCTTCCCTTTTCTCTGCCCCAGCTTCTCAGTGCAGAATCACAGAGGTGGGGTAGAGAGTTAGCAAGGAGTTCTGCAACCCTGACTCCCCCGCCCCCCTAATTCTTTGATCACTGAGAAGAAAGGGAGGAGTGAGTGGGCTGGCAGCAGGTGATTGGCATGCTCACTGTGGATGCTCTTGGGATTCGCCAGCAGTCGCTAGGCAGCCTCTGCTCCCTCCGTTGCTGGGATCTCCTCCCTCTCCAGTGCTCCCCAGTGCTCCCCCTCGCCTTCCCAACCCACTCCGAGGGCTTCTTGTAATGAGGTCTAGGAGCTGTGGGATTTGGATTTGTCTTATTCTACCTTTTCCTCCCACAGAGAGGGACTCTGAACGACCCTGGGTGTCATTGACAGGTCTTGGGTGGTGTGGAGAAAGGAAAGGAGTCATGGAGATTAAGAAGGAAGGTAGGGCCGGGCATGGTGGTGCACGCCTTTAATTCCAGCACTTGGGAGGCAGAGGCAGGCGGATTTCTGAGTTCGAGGCCAGCCTGGTCTACAGAGTGAGTTCCAGGACAGCCAGAGCTCTACTGAGAAACCCTGTCTCGAAAAACAAAAACAAAAACAAAACAAAACAAAAAAAAGAAGGAAGGTTGGATGGGAGAGGAGGCGCCTAGGGAAGAAAGAAAGGAATGGGAACAGGGAGGGTTGGGGGAAGAGTCAGGTGTGGGCATGCAGAGAATTTAGGAGGCAGAGGCAGAGGCAGAAGGATTAGGAATTTAAGGCTAGCCTTGCCTACTAGTGAGTTTGAGGCCGGCCTGAGGTAAATAACATTCTGTCTCAAAAAGGGAGGACTGGGAACTGAGGAGATGGCTCAGTTGGTAAACCACTTGTCTTGCAGGTATGAAGATCTGAGTTTGATCCCAGGACCCACATGAAAAGCCAGATCATATGTGTCATATGTGTTGATAACACACACGGGGGGGGGGGCGGGGGGGAGCAGAGAACAAAGAAGGCCTGGATGGAAGAGATGAACAGGACAGAGCCTGTGGGAAGCACACACACACTGTGACACATACAAGTGGGGGCAGCTCTGTCTGTTCCAGGACCACAAACAGTTCAGTTTGGCTGGAGATAAGTGTGTAGACAAAGCTACCAGCAGACTGTCTGTAGGAAGTCTGCAGCCCGAGACTGACAAATTCAAATCTTTTATTTTCTTCTGTTCAAACCCAACAATTAAACTTGGTAAAGCCCAGAGGAGCGCTTCTATCCATCCAAACCTTCAACTAGGGATGGCGTCCCATCCAGCTCTATATCCCCAGAGTGAAATACAAAGTCTGTGACCAAATGACAGTCAGTAAACATGGTGTGCTTGGGGGAGCCACGGCCGGGACCTGGGCTCAGAGTCAAAAGTTCCAGGTTCTCTAAGAGAGATCCTTAAAGGATTATAGGAACGCCTGGCGTGGTGGCGCACGCCTTTAATCCCACCACTCGGGAGGCAATGGCAGCTGGATTCTGTGAGTTTCAGGCCTGCATGATCTAGGTAGTGAGTTCCAGGCCAGCCAGGGCTACATAGTGAGACCCTGTCTCAAACAACAGCAAAAACTCCAAGAATTATGGGAGACCAGAAGAAACTAGAACAGAATCTCTGCTACTTTAACCAGGAAAGCTCAGGTGAAGACTGTGATGTGGGTTAGTCTCTGTTGCTTCATCAAATCCTGGTGTCCTGGAGGAGAGCCTCACAGGGTTCTCTGTGTGAGTGAGACACGGGGTTCTGTGTGTGAGACACGGGGTTCTGTGTGTGAGTGAGGCACAGGGTTCTGTGTGTGAGTGAGACACAGGGCTCTGTGTGTGAGTGAGACACGGGGTTCTGTGTGTGAGTGAGACACGGGGCTCTGTGTGTGAGTGAGACACAGGGTTCTGTGTGTGAGTGAGACACGGGGCTTTGTGTGTGAGATGCAGGGTTCCCTACGAAAAGGGGGATTCTTACTAGAAGAATGGAAATTGACCTTTTTTGTATTTTAAGCAGAACTTTTAAAGGGTTTTCTTTCTTTTCTTTTCTTTTTTCTTTTTTCTTTTGTTTTTTTTTTTTCAAGACAGGGTTTCTCTGTGTAGCCCTTGCTGTCCTGGAACTCACTGTGTAGACCAGGCTGGCCTCAAACTCAGAAATCCACCTGCCTCTGCCTCCCAAGTGCTGGGATTAAAGGCATGTGCCACCACTGCCTAGTTTAAAGGATTTTCTTTTTCTTTTTTTTTTTTTTTAAGATTTATTTATTTATTATATGTAAGTACACTGTAGCTGTCTTCAGACACTCCAGAAGAGGGTGCCAGATCTCGTTACGGATGGTTGTTAGCCACCATGTGGTTGCTGGGATTTGAACTCTGGACCTTTGGAAGAGCAGTCGGGTGCTCTTACCCACTGAGCCATCTCACCAGCCCTAAAGGATTTTATTATTCTTGTTTTATGTGTATGGGTGTTTTGCCTGTGTGTGCATGTGTGAACACATATGCAGTGCCCATAGAGAAGAGGATCCCTGGAACTGGGGTTATAGATGGGGGTAAGCCGTTTATGTGGGTGCTGTGAACCGAACCCAGGTCCTCTACCAGAACAGTAAGTGTGCTCAACTTCTGAGTCACCTTTACAGCCTTGTGCTTTCTTTTTATTGGTGACAGGGATCCAACAATGCAACTCCTGGCCTCAGACACTGAACATGTGCTAGACTGGGTACACACCCAGCCTTAAAAAGGGGAAATTACTGGGGACTAGAGAATGGCTCAGCGGTTAAGAGCACTGACTCTTCTTTCTGAGGTCAGGAGTTCAATTCCCAGCAACCACATGGTGGCTCACAAGCATCTGTAATGGGATCTGATGCCCTCTTCTGGTGTCTGAAGACAGCTAGAGTGTACTCATATATATAAAATAAATAAAAAAAATTTTAAAGGGGAAAATTATGTTTTCCTTTTTTTTATATTTTAAATTGGTGCTAAAGGCCAAGCCTAGGACTTTAGAGATGGGAATCAGTTGTCCCACTACTGAACTACAACCCCAGACTGGAATAAAGGAGATTAGAGCCATGGAGTCTTCATTTAGCCAAGGTGGAACAAGGGAGGCTTTTATAGCATCAAGGAATGTAAGGATGAGTTTAAGAGGAATATGAGAACTGGAGAGGTGGCTCAGTGGTTAAGAGCACTGACTGCTCTTCCAGAGGTCCTGAGTTCAATTCCCAGTAACCGCATAGTGGCTTACAACCATCTGTAATGGGATCTCATGCCCTCTTTTGGTGTGTCTGAAGATAGCTAGAGTGTACTCACATAAATTTAAAAAAATTTTTTTTTTTTAAAAAGGAGTATCAGATGAGGGCTGGGCTAGAATGTTTATAGGAGGCCCTGGGTACACACAGACAGAAAGTGGGAGGAATGGAGAGCAGATGTGGCACAAATGTGGAGATGTGCCACAGAGAGCCTCAAGCTATGGACATGAGATTTGCTCTTGAATTTGAAAGACTTCTTTTTTTGTTTGTTTTTTGTTTTTTGTTTTTGTTGTTTCGGGACAGGGTTTCTCTGTGTAGCCCTGGCTGTCCCGGAACTCACTTTGTAGACCAGGCTGGCTTCGAACTCAGAAATCTGCCTGCCTCTGCCTCCCAAGTGCTGGGATTAAAGGCGTGCGCCACCACGCCCTGCCTTTTGAAAGACTCTTTGCTGGAGCTGTGCTCTGGAGGAACTGATCAGGATGCCCAGGTACAGAACGGACAGAGGATTTTCTGTTTGCTTGCTCATTTGGTTTTCTGGCAGTGCTGGCCACAGAACCCAGGTCCTCACATATGCTAGCCCATGTCCTTCCGATGTTCTCCAGCTCAAACCCTCCCCAAGTTTCAAATCTAGGGGCAGAACTGCTGTGTCAGAGGACTTCAGCCACTTCCACAGAGACTGCCTCACGGCTAAAGTGAGGTGGAAGGGCTTCTTGGCCATTCTCACCTCTACTTTTGTGAGTTTCTTGTTCACATTCTTTGCCCATTTGCTTAATATGAATAATTAGGAATTCTTGTACATTTTAGATCTTTGTCCTTCGTCATCCAAAAAGCACTGATGTCCTTTCCTCCCAGTTAGTGGGCTCGTCTTTTTGTTTCATGGCATCTTTTAATGCATGGAATTTCTGCATGTAGTGTAGTTGACTCTATAGGTCAAAACATTTAAATGTGTAATCACATTGTGTGTGTGTGTGTGTGTGTAAACGCATGCTCACATGCCACAGCACTGACAGAAGTCAAGGAGACTTGCAGGGGTCCGTTCTGTATGGGGCCTGGGTATCGAACGTTGATCTTAAGACCAAACACTGTTACCTGTTGAGCCATCTTGCTGGCCCAACTATATAGTTCTTTTCACTTCATGCAATGACAAATTTAAAGTGTCAATTTGGCTGGGGCGCCTGGATATTTATTTGGTTTTCCCAAACGTATATGTGAGGCTGTTTCTAGATAAAAATGATGGGATCTATTGATTGAATAAAACAGATGGCCCTCTCCTGTCCATCAAAGGCCTCAAACAGAACAAAAAGTGGCGTTAGGGGCAAGTCTTTCTTCTGATTATCTTTGAACTGGAATGATAGTTTGCTTCTGTACTGGGGTTTTCACTTGGACTAAAATTTGCACAACTGAGTCTATTGGTTCTCATGCTTTTAGACTCAGACTGGGACTAAGCCACTAGCTGCCCCCCAACCCCCAAGTCTGCAGCTTGCTGGCTGAAGACCTTTGGACATTGTGGCTTAAGTAATTGTTTCTCCCGTCCCTTTGTGAGAATAAGTTCTCATTCTGTAGCTCATCCTGATCTGGACTTTTGACATGTAGCACGTGTGTGGCACCAAATTGCTCATCTTCATATCCCTTATAGGAAATACAAGAACTATAAGAAATATCTTTCCCATGTTTCTATGGAGAATAGGGAGTAATAAAAATTTTAAATGAAAAGATTTGCTCATCTTGATGTCCTGAAGATAATTTTTTGTTCTTAAAAAAAAAAAAAGATTTTATTTTTAACTCTGTGTGTGTGTGTGTGTGTGTGTGCCTGAGTGCAGTGGCCTCCAAAGTCCAGAAGAGGGAGTCAGATACCCCAGTCTTATGGTTGGTTGTGGGCTGTCTGACTGGTGTTGAGAGCTGAACTTGGGGCCTCAGCAAGCACAATTCACTCTCCACCTCAGCCATTTCTCCAGCCCCAGTTTTCCTGTTATTTCTAAAAAGTTTAAAGTTTTACTTTCCAAATTTAGGTTTTTAATACAACTGAAAGTTATGTTCATGTTACAAGGCAGGAATCCAGTTTTATTTTTTTCCAAACGAATAACCAATTGTTCAAAATTATTTTTAAAATAATCCATCTGTACCAGTTTTTCAGGGTTGACATAACAAATCAGTACCAACTTGATGACTTAGAACAATTGAGGTTGATTTTCCCACAGCCCAGGAGGTCAGAGGTCAAGGTATCAGTGATGTGGGTTCTTTTAATGACTCTGAAGGGGGACACACCCAATGGTTCCCTCCTGGCTTCTGATGGTGGCTGCCATCTTGGCATTCCTTGACTTGTCTGTGGATGTGCCTTCTGAGTGTGACTCCATCTTCACATTGTTTTCTGAATGTGTTCTTCTGAGGGGACTAGTTTTGGGATTTAATCTTTGGAAGCCCACCCTAAATTCAAGATGTTTCGTTTGTGTTTATTGTGGTTTTTGAGACAGTGAGAAACAGTCTCATTTCTCATTATGCACCTAAACTGGCCTCCAACTGGTCTCAAAGTGGCAATCCTCCTGCCTCTACCTACTGAGTGCTGTGATGTACCCTCACTGCCATGCTCAAATTAGTGCCTGGGCATGCAGTCCATAAAATCCTTAATTAACTGCATCTGTAAAGCCCCTGGTTCTGCTTCATTTTGGAGGCCTCACTATATAGCCTAGGCCGGCCTGGAACTCATTATGTAGTTAGTATACCACAGTCCTCTTGCTCCATCCTCCCCAGGGTTGAGATTGTGGGTGTGAGTCACTGTGTCCATCTTAGACCCTGTCACCAAATAGGTTAATAGTTTTAGTCTCAGGGAGGACACAAAGTGGAGGTGACCCCACTCAGTACATCGTCACACTTTTTACTGACCTTTTGCAAATGCCATTTAGGCCACGAGAGAGGGGTGGGGAGAATGACTATTTTATTTTCTTTAGTGTGTGTGTGCGCGCGCACGCACGCACTTAAGCGCAGGCACATGCATGGAGGTAAGAGGCTAGTTTTCAAGATAAGTGTCTCTCCTTTTACTTTGTTGGGGCAGGGTCTCTATTGTTTCTGTCATTCTGTCCTCTGGGCTGGCTATGTCCCCTGGGATGGCTGAACTTGAAGCTTCTAGGTGACTCTTCTGTCTCTACCTCCCATTTTGCCTTAGGAGGACTGAGATAGCAGATGAATCTCCACGTGTCTTTTTGTGTGTTCCAAACCCAGATCTCAGGATATCAACCTTGTGCATTGAGCCATCTTGCCCCTGTCCTGTTTTGTGTTTTGAGATAGGGTCTGTCTTACTGTGGAAGACCTTGACCTCCAATTCTGCCTGTATTTGCCTCCTAGAGGGTGGGGCCGCAGGCAGAGCACTCAGTTTATACTCTGGAGCTCTGATGAAACGGCTTTACATTTTCCATGTGCTAATCTTATTTAATACTTGCACTAATACTTCAAGGTGGATACTTCTAAAACTGCCCACATTGAGAGGGGATATACCCGTCAGCATTTGCCAGCTTATGATATGATAACAGTCCCAAGCCTTCAGTGGCTTACAACACAATTTTCTCCTTTGAATCCACATCAGTGGCAGGCGGTTGTGGGTCTTCTTTAACTCTCTGCTCTGTGTGTCTTTTCCTAGGTGCTAATATAGGCACGGTTCCTATACAAGATGAACAAAGTATTAAGAGCAAGACTTTAGACTCAGACATGCCTTGGCCTTCAGTTCCCCAGTTTCTATTTCACTGGCCAAAGCAATTCTTGTGGTCAGCCTTGACATGGGCTGGGGAAGTGCACTCCTCCTGGATAGTGTCTGAGTCACACGGCAACTCAGCAACTCGCTAGGTCATTTAAGGGACCCTCACACTGGCAAAGGGGAAAGGCAAGAGGTGAAGAGCAAGGCTTTCCTGTAGGGGTTAGAGAGCCAAATGAGAAAATGCAGAATCTGGATTCAAACTCGGTCTCTAAGGCCACAGTATACACAGGTCTCTACTGCCTGCTGGGTGGAATGAATCCCTGATAGGTAAGATGTACATTTGCCCTGGCTCAGCCTCTTTCCTTCCATGAGTGCTGAACTCACTCTTCCAGACACCTGTCTATTCTCAGTTCTTTTGAGAGAATTATGACCATGTGTTACACAGCTCTTTGTAAACACATACTGTCAGCCCCTCATACTGGGGGTGGGGGTAGGGGTGGGTGTCTACACCTACTGAGAACCACTACCCTGGAGGATGTCAGTATTAGTGTGTCCTTTCTCTTATCCCTCTGAAGGGTGAGGATACATTCTTTGTCGTGGGTGCCCTCTGCCCCTAACACAGTGTTCCCAGAGTATTGGGGGTGGGGTGGGGGAATGAGGTGAATAGGGAACACATGCTGCAACTGGAGCATTCTCTTCAGGATGACAACACTTGGCCTATATCCCACCTCTCTAAACTGAGCTTAGCACCTTGTGCTTAGGTGGCTCTGACAGGTCAGTGCCACCTGACTCACCGTGTGAGCCTTCAGCACTGTCACAACCAGGCCCTTTATTGGGGTGTCTGATGTGGAAGAAGGAAGACACAAATAACTTCCAACCTTCTAGAAGTCTTTCCTCTCCCCCAGGAAGAACACGGAAAGTCCTTCCCTTAGGTGAGCTGAGCAGCTTCCTCCTAGGAGGAAGAGGGGTCCTCAGAAGTGCAGAATCAAGAGCTGGAAAGAGGTATGGCCCCTCACGGCCCCTTGGAAGCTTGATTAACTAGTCCGAATGGCTGAACTGAATCTCTGGGCATCTGTTTTTCCTGCTGAGAACTGGCAATAGCAGTGGTCTTGTTCTTCTCCCTAGTTACTTTCAAAACACACAGTAAAGTGCTGGGTGTCTTCAGGAAGACACAAGAACCTATGCTGGAACCTCCCCGATAGACCAAATGGCTGCAGGAAGGTTTGGAATTTCTACAAGCCACGCCACAGTGTCCTCGTCTATAAAACGGAGATGATAATTAGAGCTATCTCCCAGGATGAGAAAATTATGGAGGTGCCTAGCATGTACCAAGGCTTCAATAATGTTGGTTATTTCCAAACAGGATAATGATGCTGGTTATATAAGGGAAAACCCAGGATTCATTGGTGAAAGGTGGTGGACCAGCCTGGGGTGCAGCTCAGTGGTAGATTGTGTGCTTTGAATGAGCATGACCCCGGGTTCAATCCCCAGAAATGAAAGGAAAACAGCGTCAGACTCAAACTTCTTAGAACTGGTAGATTCTTTCAGCTAAGTGTGGGGTGTGGTTCAAAAGAATGAGGAAGCTGTCCAGGAGGTGACAGGGCACACAGCACAATTTGCCTTTAAAGACCTGGGGGGAAGGGCAATGTTCGCTGACCATTCCAAAAGTTCAGGGGCCCTTGTTCCTCATCTCAATAGACTTGTCGGCTCCTCTTCTCTTCTCTGAACTCCCCATTAAGTCACCAAAATCCTATTGCTGCTTCTTTGAAATAATGATAACAACAGTAAGTAAGGAGACCACTGTTATTTTGAAAGTTGTACAAGTTTTCTCTTATACACTATCCCAGGAACCTTCCATTCTGTCTCCCATTCAAAGGAGCCAAAGTTAGGAGAGGCCTGGAGATCACTCTGCATGCCACACATGGAAATACTGAACTCTGAAAGAAGGCATGCACCACAGGCAAACCATAAACTAATGGCAGAGGTAGGATTAGAACCCAGGGGTCCTACTCTAGCCCAGGTCTCCTTTCAAGTCCTTGGGTTCCTAGTCCCAATTTCTTGGACCACTGCAGTCTTCCAACGATCGCACCTGACTCTGATCTCTCCTTATGAACTTGTTCCAGCGTGATAGTGTCCCCATCAGAATGTGTAGCTCCTATAGAGGTGAATCCTGTGATGGATCCAGCTGTGGTCTATCCAGGGCAGCACAGACCACACTACATGATGGTTTAGCAGCATGGCCTTGATCTTGACTTTTCCCTCCTATTAGAACTGGTTTGCTGTCACCTTGAGGGGTTGTCATCTGGTTCCTGATTGTGCCTCTCACTGAAGATTTGGTCTCTCCTTTTTTTTTTTTTTTTTTTTTTGTTTTTCGAGACAGGGTTTCTCTGTGTAGCCCTGGCTGTCCTGGAACTCACTTTGTAGACCAGGCTGGCCTCGAACTCAGAAATCCGTCTGCCTCTGCCTCCCGAGTGCTGGGATTAAAGGCGTGCGCCACCACGCCCGGCTTGGTCTCTCCTTGAGTAGTTATTGACAGGAAGTTGGTCAAAGTGACTGGTCTGATTTGGGGCAACTCCAAACATTAGAGAAGGTTTTTGTTTATTTGTTTTTCTTTTCTCTCTTCTCAGTGCTGGAGAATGGAACTGAAGGCTTCCCTCCACGCAAGACAAATGTTCTACCCACTGAGCTACACCCCCAGCTCTAGAGAGTTCTTTATGGACTCATTCTCCTGAAGGTCTACCCAACTGGAGTTAAATGTAATTCCTTCAAATTCATTCTACCATAAAATCTGTAATCATGTTTCATATGAGCCAGGTCTTGGGTGGACTAGGGGCTGAGGGGAACCAGCAGATCTGTTCCATGTGGATCCTTCAGAGGAGACCTAGGGGTTCATGCACACAGATGATGTTGTCTTGCTTAGTAGACATAAATACAGAAATAGGGAACAGATCACATTTCCTTTTTGGATGGCAGCCTGCAGATTCTGGAGACAGCCACCACACCCTTCTCCAGACCACTTACACATGTCACGTGATGTCCAAGTCCTCCGCATTCTGGTCCCCTCCTTCAGATATGCTTCAGTGTGAGTGTCTCTCTCAGACGTGGGGTCTAGAGTTGAGTCCTGCGGTCTAGCTGGGATCTCTCTACGGCAACCGGAGAAGCTGCTTTCATCTCTAGTTTTGGTTGACAGAATGTATTCACCCTCTTGCCACACCCCATTGCATTCTTGAGCTCAAGGTCAAGTAAAAATCTTGAATCTATTTTCATGGAAACTGCTCTTAATCTAGATTCTTCTAGACCATGTTTTGAGCATGATGATCTCAAGGAGACACTCTCTCTTGCTACCAGCCCTCCACGTGACTGTTAAGTGTAAAGAACATAAAATTAGGTGCGAAGTTTCTCAGTGCATCAGTCACAGCCTAACTGCGCAGTAGCCACAGGTAGCCGGCGGCTGCAGACAGTAGGATCATAGACATTTCTCTCCGACGCCTCTGGTTTAGACCACAGGATCATACCTTACACTTATTCTGCACGGCAGCTCCTTCTGTAAGTTCCAGCTCAGTCTTGAAGCCTGTTGAGATCTTCTGGAAACTTATTCTGGGTTCCACAGTGCTCTCTCTGCCTCTCTGTCTCTCTCTGTCTCTTCCTCTCTGTCTCTATCTCCTCCTGACAGCAGCAGATCTGATTAGCAGTTCATATTTCCTCCGCTTCATCTAAAACCAGTGATAACAGTCCCTCGCCCCAGAGCAGAGGGCATCCGAGCCATTCCCATGCCATGAGATAGTTGTTTAACAAATTAGGTCTCCGAATCAGGGTCTGTGCTTGGTATCAGGAAACTACATGGAGACAGAAAACACCCATAAACAGAGTCCTGTCATGGTGGGTGCTGACTGGAGTAGGTCAATTACTGTCACCTCACATTCAGGGCTGGGCAGATGGCTAAATATGGGAGTTCAAAATCAACCTCCAGGATCCTGCCTCTGCCACTTTCCAAGCTCCTTAGTGACTTTGTGCTCACGGCTACCGTCTGTTGCAACTGTAGAGATGAAATGAGACATGGAAGTATTTCTTCCATGCAGTGGAGCAGAGGAATGATAGCTGCTGAGTCCTGTCTTAGGTAGGGCCTTGGTTTCCTTAGTTTTGTCCTCTCAGTTTATCAATGTCCCTGGAGGTCCAAACCAGGCCTCCCCTTCTGGATTTATCTATTCAGCTGTTTGATTCCAATCTGCTCTTAGCATCCTGTAGCAGAGTGGTGGGGGTAGGGAGGAGAAGATGGGACTGCAGTGAAGAACCGGAATTACTGGCCTAGTCTTTGATTCTGTGCTACCTGGGGCAGACTCAGGTGGATCCCAGCTACCACTTAAGATAAGGTAAGGTCACAAGAGGTGAAGGTGTTTACATTTTGGAGTCATTTGCCTAGGTTGTTACCCATGTAGAGACCTCTAATAAAGTTCTTACATCTACTTCTTCCTTTTCTTCCCTTCAAAGTCTAACAAAGGAGGCTTACTTGGTATTCCTGGCCTTCTGAGGTCTGACCCTTGCTCTGGGAACCCAAGCTCAGTTTCTACCCTAACCCCATAGGCGCCCTACCTTCTATGCATACTATTCTAGGTTCACTGTTTTCCTTACTTTGTCCTTTTCCTATGCTTAGCTTTATGTGTGTTCAAAGCAGTACCTTCCGGCAGGAGCCTGGTAAGGTCCAGGGCAGATATAATCGTAATTCAGAGAAACGCTTGACTTTGGGCATGCTTGGGCCTGTGGGTCCCCAGGGTCTTGGGACCAGGGGCTCGGCCCTTGCTTCCAAAGAGTGCCAAAGGACTGCCACCTGAGATTGGTTGGAAAGAGCTGCGTGGCCCTCCACAGCTCCGCAGCTTAGGCCGCCCGAACAATAGGAGGGAGGCTCAAGAGTAGTGGGCGTCGGCCAGGTCCCTGCTGGAGGGAGAGGAGGCCAGTGGTGCTGCTAGTCCCCCAGGTTAGCCCAGGCTACCGGCCTGAACGCCAAGCTCTCGGTCAAAGGCGAGGTGAAGCAGACTTGGTGCCGGTGGCGACTCTCTTGGAGGTGGAGTAAGGCCGAGCCCACGGGGCTGGGACCTGGAGGGAGAGGAAGCTCCGTGGAGAGTCTCGTCTTCGTGGTCCCGCTGCTCGACCCGGCCTCTAAGCTCTGCCTAGGCTCTGGTGGGCGTCTGTCCCACGTGGGGGAAGCCAGCGGCGCGGGCTCGCAGGGCGCACACCCCTCCGAGTTCCCCTCCCTGGGATCGGACGCGCCTGCTCCTAGGCAGCTCGGCTCTTGGGGCCAGTGGGTCGCGCTCGCTACTCGCACACCGCTTCGGACGCTGCCTGGCCGGGATCGCCGCCGCCTCCTCCCAGGGAGCTGGCGGGGCGGGGCAGAGGGGGAGAGGGGGTGTGCGGAGCGGGCGGGGAGGGGGCTGAGCGCCGTGGGAGGGAGCGAACGAGCGAGCGAGCGAGCGAGCGGGGCATTTCTGCGCAGCTCCGGAGCGTCTTGGAGCCTGCCTGGGCGGCCACTGGACGAAGGGACTCAGAGACAGACAGACAGACGGCTCCCGGAAGCCGCGCCGCCGCCGCCAGGTTAGCAGGGCGCGGAGACCGAGCAGGCTGTTGCTACGTCCCGAGCTCGCGTGCTGGAGGACGTGCGTGGCCGAAGCTACGATTCGTGTCTTTGCGGGTACGTGTGTCGGGGTCCACATCTCCGGGTGTGTGTTGAATGTGAACGCGCGTGTGTCTGTGGATCGGTGCAAGTGGCGTGTACGTGCGTGTGCATCTGAGTAAGGGGCTGGGTGGTGTACTAATCTGGTTGAGGGTCTGTGTGCCCGGGTTTATCCGCGGATGTGCCTAAAGAGGGTGTGTCCCAATGTGTAACAGTGTGTACATCTGGATGAGGCAGTGTGCCTATGCTGATGGCTTCGCTTTGGCTGAAGCCTATGGCGGGTGTATGTGAGTGTTCGTGTGTGTATTTCACTGTGTGCACGCCAGTGTGACTCCCCATGTGTGTGCGCGTGTGAGGGTGGGTGTGCACCCGCGTAGCCCCTGTGTGCGTGTGCTCGGCTTTGTCTCGGCACTGCCGGGAGGAAGGGGGTGGGGGCGGCGGCCGAGGCGCTGGCGTCGTCCGGAGCCCGGCACTGGCCAAGGAAGTGGGTAGCAGCAGCGGCGGGGGGGCGTCTTAGCTGAGTGGAGACTCCCTGCTGGCAGGTGGGCAGCCACACCCGGGGTACAGGAGAGCCCTACTGACAGTGGAGCCTGGCTCCCAGCTGAGCTGAAGCAGAGGGCGTGGCCTGCTCAAATCCCGGGTGTGGGTTTGTGTGGGGTGGGGTGGGGGATTAGGTGTGAAGAGGGTGTGTGTGTGCGCAGGCATGGGTGTGGGGTGTGGGTAGAAGCAACAGCGGCCCCTCAGCGGGGTTCTGAGATACGTTCCCTTGCTGTGTAAGGACCATCACCCTGGCCAGTTACAGCCCAGCCTGGTTAGGTACCCTCCACCCTCACCCTGGACACTGGGAAGGGCAGCAGCCTAGGTACCCTACAAAGACTAATAAGACTGATCACTATCTTAAATGGCCAGCGCCCCACTCCAAGGAATCCCCTCTCAGAAGGTCTTCATACTTTGAGAGATATGTGTTTCTGTATCTCTTCCCCCATGTTTTGGGCACTGCATGCATGTCTAGTCTGGGTGAACGTGTGCATTCTCCCTGTTTATTTCTTGTGCATTTAGGTGCATTTGTACATTTTACTGATGAAGAGTAAACAAAATATCTCTGAATGTATATGTGCATTTGTTTTGATAAGTTCTGGTATATCTGGTTTTTATGAGTGTGTAAGCTGTTTGTGTATTGGCGAGCCAGGATGGGGACAGTAAGAGAAGTGCCATTTTGCTGCTAACTGGAACAGAATAGAAAGCCCCCTATATTTGAAAAACAAGATTACAAGGAAGTTTGGTGATTGATTTAGTCACTGTCTGCCGGGTTCAGATACTGGTACTGAAATGTAGGTAGACTAGGTTTGACAAGGATCTAGAGAGGCTGAGAATCTCACAGAGGGAAGGAAGGAGGACGTGCAAGCCCAGTCTTCCTTCTCCTGGCTCTTCTCTCTCACTTCACTCCTTGCTGCTTGGCTTGTGTACAAGGATAAGTGTGCGGGCTTTGGAGTGCAGAGGGAGAATGCAGGGAGTGTAACGGGAGCCAAGTGGACAGTGCAGGAGTGGGAGGGGCGCCCCCCGAAGGCAGATTTCTGCAACTCCCCAGCTGCTTTCCTGGCAGAGGCCGCAGAGGCAGGGAAAGCTGGGATTCTTATCTCTCTCCCTGAATACACACCTCAAGAGAGCTGCTACCCTGGCAGCTCACTGGCGCTGAAATCTGGTGGTGGTGGGTGTCTCCTTTTGTGTTTATTTTTATTAAGCTGCTTTTCTCGTCAAGACCCTGACCTTCCCATGCCTCAGTTTCTCTGTTTAGGCGGCTAGGAAGCTCAGTGTCGTGTCTTTGAGGCAGGCTGGACTTTGGCTCAAAGCTGTCTTATTACCAAGATTTAGGAATTCTCTGTTCTTTTAAAAATGTTATATTTGATATGCATGTGACCATCAGAGAATAACTTGTAAGAGTCAGGGATTGAACTCAGGTCATCAGGCTTGGTAGGAAATGGCTTTACCCAATGAGACATCTTGCTAGCCAGGAATTCAGACTTCTTGCCCCCAGAGATCCTGGCCATACCTCCCTACCTTCCTCATTAGCGCCCAGACCACCAGTTCTCAGTGTGGTCAGCTTACCATTTTCAGCAAGGTTACCGGTTTACTAGAAATGCAAATTTGGAGCCTTCTGGTAGACATACACAATGCAAAAATCTGGAGATGGGGTTTAGCAGTCTCTGTTTTAACAAATGCAAATTATTCTGACCTGTTCTACAACCCTCTAGAGAAGCCAGGAAGTGCTGGATTGAAACAAGAGGATATCCCTTCTTTTTTGCAACGGGCCATACATGTCCCTGAAGTAGCCCCAACGCCTACCTTATTTGGTAGGGGTTCTGGCTTCAAGCCCCAGGTCTTTCCTGTGGTCTTAGACAGATAACTCCTTTGCTGACCAAAGCAAACTCTTACCCCGTAGCTTCCTCTCTAAGCTTATTTTCCTCAACCCTTACCTTGATTGACAAGAAGGCAGGTACAATCCAGTCCTTGCCCACTTGACTTTGGAATTTGTGCCTGCAGGCCCCTCCATTTAGCACCTCATCCCCTGCTTCCTCAGACTTCCTCAGACACATGACTGTGTCTTTTGGGGGTGGGGGCAGGGCTTTGCCAATATCCTAGGTTAGGGGAGTATTTCCCTTCATCTATCCCTAGAGCTCCTGTCTCTCCTAGGGCTTGTAAGCCTGTGGAATTAGACTTGAACTTGTGAGTTGCTTGATTGTCTCCCTCATCTAGGCTGTGAATGCCATCTGGGCAGGGATTGCTTGTTCATCGTCCTGGTATCTAGCAGTGTTTCTACCTTTTGATTTGTGGTCCATAAGCCTGTCACGTGAATTAATGTCTCAAGTAGGAGACAAGTGGCTGGAGAGATGGCTCCAAGGTTAAGAGCATTGGCTGCTCTTCCAGAGGACCCAGGTTTGGTTCCCAGCACCCACATGGCAGCTCACAACTGTCTGTGACTCACAGCTGTCTGTAACTCCTGTTCCAGGGGATCTGACTCCCTCACACATGCAGGCAAAGCACCATGTACATTTTTTTTAAAGTAAACACATTTAAGATAGGACATGATGCTAAGTGATGCCCTTTCCCAAGTGTCTCCTCAAGCTTTGATGGTGTACCAATCCAAGCAGGACACGGATTGGTTTAGGCAGGTCATCTTTTACACTCCTCCATCTCCTGGCTGTAGACTTGGCTCTCACTGTGTGCCCTGGGGAAGGCAGGGGAAAGCTCTTAGGAGACATAGCCTCTCTTGTGACCTCCTAGGGCCCTATGCATCTGTGCAGAGAACGAGTGTGGAATCTAAAGTTTTGGGGTGTGGCTGCACACCTCACTTTCCTCCTTTGCACGTTTCTTCTTCTGCCAAGTGGAGGTGTTGGGGTGAAGGCTCTTACTGCAGTAGTCTCTCGTGGCCCAGTGAGAATTTAGTCCAAGACTCCCTAGGGGAATTCTAGATGTGAAGAGTGCTAATCATATACCTACCATGTATATTTCATACTGAGTTGAGACCTTGCATCTTTTCACTTAGAGAGCTTTGTGGCTTTTCTGGTTATATCTACATTGTATCGGGGACACTACTGTGTAAAGTAAGGGTTGGATACATGTGTGGGGATTCCAGTGCAACAGTGGGGTCTGATAACCGTGGTGGCTATTGACTGACTGACTGGTAGGTAGCAGATGCATGGCAGACACACCGGACAAGGAATGATTCAAGTCTTAAGCAGGTCAGAGCAGAGGAAAAGATGGCTTCACCATGCTACTCAGAACAGTCTACAACTTAAAATGTAGGGATTGTGTTTTTCTGGAATTTTACATTACATATTTCCAAACCATAGTTGATAACTGAATCAGAAGAGGAGGGACTCTTACGGTGCCGGAGCCATTCGGGCGTTGCCATATACTAGCTGAGAAAGTGACTCCACCTCTTCCCGTGTCATATCTCTGTACCTGTAAAATGAACCGATATGCGTCTCGGCTTCGCGGGGTTGATTTGAGAGTTAAATGAGACTCCACATATGGAGCACTCCGCACAATGTGGGCACAGAGTAAACATTTGGTAAATGTTAGCTGTTGTTACTCTCGTGGCTACCGCACGGTTTCGTTCAGCCGGCTTGAATGCCTTTGTGTTGGGCTCTGGGCCTATGGCAAGAGAAATGAGTCCAGCAAGGGTCACAGCCTGGGGATGGCAATAGATTCGTAAGGATGCTTTAGTATGGGGATGATGGGCAAGGTGGGGACGGCTGCTCAGGGAGGAAGGGCTTTATGGCGAAGGAAAAGATGGTGGTCTAAGTAAAAGCTGGAGGGTGTAGAGGCAGAGTGAGTGGCTACAGAGTCGCAAGAAGCAGAGAGGCTCCACATCTGTGGAGCTTGACCCAGTCTTGCTGGAGGCCAGGGAAGAGAATTAAGCCAGACTGGGAAAGAGTGCATTTGCATTTCAAAAACCGCTCTCCAGGTGGTGGGAGCTGCTGACTTAAGGTAGAAAGGGAGGGTTGTGGAATGAGACAGGGGTAGGGTTGGGCCTGATAAACCCAGTGAGAGTCATCAGCTGTGTGTTTGTGTGTGTGTGTGTGTGTGTGTGTGTGTGTGTGCGCGTGCGCGCGCGCGCGCAGAAGTCAAGCGGCCCAGAGAGTGGACTGGCCTCTCATGGGCTTTAAGACCCTCTTAACACTACAGATGCTTGGTGAGGGGTCTATAACGGAGAGCTCTAGCTTCTGGGTTACCCTTCCTGAAGTGTGTTTGTTGCCTTCCTTCCTGAGGCCACGGTGCACAGAGCTCATAGCCACAAGACCTATCTATACTCTCTCAGTTCTGGAAGCCTGACATCCATTATCAGCCAGGTGGTACCTTCTGCCTCCGGAAGTCTGCTCCCTGGTCCCTTCTGGCTTCTGGAGGACAGCAGTGGTGGCCTTGACTGGCTACCTGGTCTGCTCCTGTCACCAATGTGACTTTCTCCCTCTGTATCATGGGACTTTCTCCCTGCCTGTCTTTGTGGTTCCTTTCTTTTAAGGTTTAGGACCTGCCTTAATCTTCTGTGTTCTCATTTTAATTTAACTAATCACATCTGCCAAGACCCTATTTCCAAATAAGGTCATATATTCTGAGGCTCTACTAAGTCGAGCTGGGAAAGGGGTGGGTGTCACTACTCAGCCTACAGGAGACAGGGGAGAACCTCGGTCTTAGAGTCCTTAAGCCCAGCTCCAAAGTTAGGCTCAGCGGAGCGGCCATGAGCCTTAGGTTGGGTCGGTTACGTTTTCTGTCTTAGTTCTTTCCTCTATGAAACAGTGACAGCAGTACAGCTAAGTCTATTGTTACATGCACGTTCATAGAGGTGGTACACGGTCCTCAATTACTACCCCCTCTGGACTCTCCCGCACTGAGTAGCTTACATTTACCTTGCTCCATTTCCAGATGTGAAGAATTATCTTCTGCAGTCTAGAATTGGTATAGAATCTAGACCACTCTTGCCAGATTCCAAATCCCAGGAGATAATGAGAAAGCTCTTTGTGGATCGCTTAAGGGTTTGTTGCTGTGATTTTTAATTATAACCTTCATCAGCATAATAACCCTTGGCCATTGCCACATCCGCTGCACCTCATCAGAGCCCAGCCCACTCCTCTCCCAGGGAAGGCCTCTCCTTCTCCCTTAAGTAGAGGCTTTGCATGAAGTATTATTATGAGGCTCAGAACTGTGGAAGCCACGGACGTGAATCCTGTTGCTGACTATTTTTCGGTAACGAAAATCCTGTTTTCATTGGCCTGGGAAGGGAAATTTAGACTAAGACAGACGTGACATCCCAAAGCTATCCACTACAATTGAAATAACTTATCTGACGCTCCTGAACCATGCGTTTTCCCCATTGCAGCCTCCATTCCAGAAGCAGGAGTTGAGGGCATGTAGGTGCCGGAGGAGGGCTTTCCCTTGATGGAGGTGAGACTCCAGCTAGGAAGCCTCGAGGTCTGTAGAGATGGTCCAGTGGTAAGAGCGTTTGTCGGACTTGCAGAGTACCCAGGTTCCATTCCCAGCACCCACTTGGAGACATATCTGTACCTCCAGTTCCAAGGGATTCAACACCGTCTCTAGCTTCATGGACCACTGGGCACACACATGGTATGCATAGATACATGCAGGCATGTACTCATACACATAAACATTTAAACAGAAAAGAAAGCCGGGCGTGGTGGCGCACGCCTTTAATCCCAGCACTTGGGAGGCAGAGGCAGGCAGATTTCTGAGTTCGAGGCCAGCCTGGTCTACAAAGTGAGTTCCAGGACAGCCAGGGATACACAGAGAAACCCTGTCTCGACAAAACCAAAAAAAAAAAAAAAAAAAAAAAAGAGGCCCTTGGGGGCTGAGTGAGTAAGCAGTAGCTGTATGACCGACCTGGTAGGGTTTTGTTACCAGCCTGGCGGTAACATTCTATATACTGCAGAGGAAGGGGAGAAGACTCCGTGGGAAGCAGTGTGGGAACCAGCCCCTGGAGGCACCTAAGGCTCCAATACCCCACTAACAGGCCAGTGTTTCACTGCAGGCCAGGTCCTTGGAGGGCTCAGGAGAGGGCAGTTTCCAGTACATCATTTTCCCCCCAAGCTGGGGTACTCACTCCACCTCATTCTTCCCCCTCCCTTCCTCCTCTGGGTTTTCTCTCACCTCCTCTGCCTCTCTATCTCCCTCTCTGCCTTCTCCTGAGATTATAGGTCTAAAGATAAAGTCTGCAAAGCCACTTCAGGTGACTGCTTTGGGGCTACCTAGAATTAGAAAGCCTGGGGTTGTCACAGGCTCGCTGCGGTGACTTAGAAATCTCCGCTGTCACTTATCAGCTTCTGCTCTGCACCAGGTGCTGTGCTAAGCGCTTCCAGGGACTTCTGTCTCTTAATCCTCGCCACGACCCAGGGACACAGACTACAATCCCCTGCACATCACAGGAGGCTAAATAACAGGCCCAGGGCCTACCCAGTGCTCAGCCAGCAAGAGGCAAAGCTGGGGTCTAAGTCTTGATCAGGCCAAAGCCCACGGGTACTTTTGAGTCTTTCTTGGGGCCCATGAGAACATTTAGGGCCACAGATGTTGCATATGTTTGTTGAAATTCTAAGAGCAAATCTTTCATTCTGTGAATAGAGACTTCAAGCCAGTGCTTTGCAGCAGTGTTAGTGGCTTTGGGCCCCAGGGCTGGCCACACCTGACACCTTGTTCTAGGCAGCTGCCTGCCCATCTTTGGGAGAGATATGACATCAGAGGGAGGTGACAGGACAGGTTTGAAGGTCCTTTGATTTTATTTTTAACTTATCTATTTATTTTTGAGACAGTGTCTCATTATATAGCCTTGACTGTCCTGGACCTTCCTATATAGCCCGGCCTCAGACTCACAGAGATCCTCCTGCCTCTGCCTCTCGAGTGCTAGAATTAAAAGCATGAGCCACCACACCTGGCTTCCTCAGCTTTTTTCCTAGTTATCTCCCCACTATCTCCCTTAACTTCTCATAGTGGATGGTGAGTCTTCCCGTTAAAGCAACTCATTGTCTGCAAATCAGTTAGTTGTCTGCAGAAGAGGTATGGGGGCTTAATGTAAGGATCCCCTGGCTGGTTTAAAGATGGTTGGAGCTCTGGAGAAGGGAATGGGGAAGTAGAGGCCAGAGCCAGGAGTCCCAGGGTCCCCTTTACTAGAAGGGAGAAGGTAGAGTACTGTGGCAGAGCAGTGAGAACTGCCTCTCCTTCCGTGTCCAGCTCTGGGGTCCAGACTCCCCCACAGTCATGCTATTGACCTCAGGGCAGTACCTTAGATACTGGGCAGCTATGGTCTTATGCTGGATACCCATCCCCACTCTTGCCCATTGACTATCAGCTGAGTAGCCCAGGCTAGCTTAGCCACCACCTACCTGATTGCCTGAGACCTTGACCAAAGAGTTTTACAATGTCTAGCTACAGAGGCCTCTCCACAGGCAAAGGGGCAGAAATGGACTATGAGAAATCGTTTATTTAAGGGACTCACATCAGAGACAGCTGTAAACTTGTGAAGTAGCAGGCATGCGGAGACTGTGCACTGTCCCTAGGAGAAGACCCATGGGAATTCTCTAAGTCTTTATGTCACCTGTGAAAATTTATGGTTGCCTCTTCAGCATTGTTTGTTTGTTTTTGTTTTCGGAGACAAGGTTTCTCTGGGTAGCCCCGGCTGTCCTGGAACTCACTCTGTGGACCAGGTTGGCTTCGAACTCAGAGATCCACCTGCCTCTGTCTCCCAAGCACTGGGATTAAAGGTATGTGCCACTACAACCTGGCTTAATTGTTTGTTTTCAAGACAGTATCTCAATCTTAGCCCAGGCTGACCTGGAACTTGCAGCATTTTCCTGCCTCAGCCTCCCAACTGCTAGGATAACAGGTTGTGAGGCACTGTGCTTAAGCTTCAGGATTTTTATGGAGTTAGAATTAAAGTCTAGAGAAGGGTCAACAGGGAGCTACCAGCGGGGCCATGCAGAGAGATGGTTTCCGTCTAGTGTCTTGGTACACTGCTGGCCAGTCTTGCTATGAAGGCGACAAGTGACTGTGGATCAGTCCCTTTCTCTGTCTGAACCTCAGTTTTCCCATGTAAGGTGGGGACTGAGCAGGATAAAATAGCAAGGCTTCCTGCAGCTTTGATCTGTGGCTCTGGAAGTCATGTGTCTTGCTGCTCAGTCTTTGGTCTCTGCTCTTCTCCTTTTTGGGCCTCTTTGTCACCTGCCTCGACCTGTCCTCAGCATCACTGTCTCCTGAGAATGGACAGAAAGCCAGGATCCAGGTTCCTCCTGTCCCCTCCCACGTGTCAAACCACATGCCTGGGCGGTCAGGTCCCCACTCAGTCTCCCGGACTACGCCCACTCGCCAGAAGTGCAGCAGGTGCCTGTGGGTCTGGGCAAGTTCAAGGTGGTTTCTCTGCGGGGGTTCTCTGGGTACCTGGACTAGTGCCAAGTGGAGGGGGAGCAGAACTCCTTTCCAGAGGCTCTCGGGGCATGCCCGGTACTCACCTGTGCTCTTCTTTGCCCTTGTTTCTCCGTTCCTTCTTGCCAAGACTGTCAGCTGTGCCTGTCAAAATCCCGTATGTCTTTTTCAGGGCTCTGCTTCCATGCCAGCCTCTGGCTCACAAAGCCTCACAGGCCGCCCTCCACTTCACAGTGAGCTTTTCTTTACGTCCTCTACAGTTCTGCTGGGTCTTAGCTTTATCTGAGAGGTGTCAGGTCTCTTTTACTACTGAGGAGTCTCCTGTCTCATCCTTTGCTCCCTAGACCTCCCTGCACAGGGCTGTTTACAGAGTAGGTGCTTAATCCAAACCTAGAAGTTTTATTGGTAGAGAGCTGCCTGCAGCCTTGAGCTGGGCCAGTTTCTTTGGAACCCCTGTGGCCCACATCAGTCAGGACGTCTCACATCGCTCCTCAGTCTTTATTTGTGGGTTGGAGAGAGGCCAAGCAGGGCAGTAGCTAAGAACTTAAATTTCACTCCCTGATGCCTTCGTTTGTGGGCTGTGTGACTTTGGACAAATCACTTCCACTCTCTGCATCTCAGTTTTCTCAGGTTAAAACAAAGGAAGAAACCCTGCCTCGAAAAAACAACAACAAAAACCAAACCAAACCAAATAAACAAAACAAAACAAAAACCAAAGAGATCAGGCTGGATGTGGAAGTAGGTACACACCTGTAATTCCAGCACTTGTCTGACTGAGGCAGGAGGATTGTGCATTTGAAGCCAACATGAACTACATTGAAATCCCATCTCAACCTACCACCTCCCCACCCACCCCACAAAAAACCCAACAAGCCAAACAAAACCAATCGGAAGAAGTAGAACTGGGGGCATGGAGACAGAGCTGATGCTCTGTGTACAGTGCCTGGAAAGCAAGGCAGAGAGTAACTGCCCAGGACACCGGCAGACTCCATGATTTTTTTGTTTTGTTTTGTTTTGTTTTGTTTTGTTTTGTTTTGTTTTGTTTTGTTTTTCGAGACACGGTTTCTCTGTGTAGCCTTGGCTGTCCTGGAACTCACTTTGTAGGCCAGGCTGGCCTCGAACTCAGAAATTCGCCTGCCTCTGCCTCCCAAGTGCTGGGATTAAAGGCGTGCACCACCACGCCCAGCTAGACTCCATGATTTTTAAATTAGTGACTATTATTGCCTTTACTGTTTGAGCAAATAAAGGATTTTCTCATGGCTAGTGTGAAAGAGATTGATGTCTTTACAGAAGATCTGAGGTCTTTGGGGGTCTTCTGTCATGTAGGGGCCATGCGACTCTAGCACAAGGAGCTGGCATCTAACAGAGATGTGACCGAGTGAGCAGAACAGTGGGTTGTAGGGAACAGATTGGAAGGGCATGAGGTAGTGTAACAGGAGTCTGGATGCAGGTGCTTCCTGTGCAGTGGGGGTGGGGGGAGAGGGTGGTGGGGAGGGGTGGTTACATGTTTATATGCAGGAAGGATCAGAGTGGAAACTTACAGCCCCAGTCTCCATAGGTGTGTGTGTGGGGAGGGGGCTCTGGAGGAGGGGGAGTGGCAAGCCTCATTTTGCCAAGAATAAGGCTTTGTAGGACTGATGGCTCTCAATGCCTCTGCTGAGAGCAGGAGGAGTGGGAGGGGGGCTCGGGAAGCAGGGCTGGGAGGGAGGTGTAGCTTGGCAGTGAGGAGCCGGGGAAGGTTGCTTAGTAGAAGTGGCTGTCGATATTTAGTTCCTCTCTAAGGTGGTAAGAAACTGAGGTGGTCTTCAGTTCTAGGCCTTTGCAGAGCTGCCTGTGGACAAGTCAGGATTTGAACCCCTGTTCTGTCTGAATTTAAAGCAGAAAATGACCCCAGAAATGTCAGGATCTCCAAAGACCAGGAACCAGCAGAAAAAAAAAGGTCTATCCTCCTAACTCCCATTAGACAGATGGGAAACAGAGGCCCGCAGCTGAGAGCCTTGTGGGAAATGGACCCTGAGCCTGTGGTGGGATTGGGTCTAGGTCTGTGTTGGGGGTTGGGAGAAGGGTGAAGTGGGTGCCAGAACCCCAAGGAGAATTGGACCGCAGATCCAGCGTCAGGTTGGGAGCCATCTGTTGCCAGGGGTATGGGATCCAGGTGAGTGGGATGTGCGGGCTGGAGCCTCCACCATTCTGGGCCTTCCTCCCGGAAAGGAGAAAGGGCTGGTTAGGTGGGAGCTGAAGGCGTGTTGAGATGTGGGGGAAGTCAAGGGGTGGGCCTTAGGAGAGGAGGCTGTTGCCAAGCAGCCAGAGATGTAGAAAACAGCAGAGCCACTGGCAAGCTCTGCCGGTGGCTTGGCCCTGTCCAGCCTGGTACATGGTGGGATCTCACCTCTTACAAGGAGTCAGGACTCCCAAGGTCATGATTGGAAATCTAGATCTGGAGTGGCCATCAGGGCTGAAGATTTCAAAGCCGTGTTCCTGGCATGTCCTCCGTGGGCACTGTCCTAGGATTTGTGCTGTCAAAAGGGTCAAGGGATACCCAGCCCAAGATAGTATTCTTGACCGCTTCTACCAATCAGCCCACCCGGCCGGGTCAGTTTTATTCCACTTGACTTCTACTCTTTATTTGCTTATTAAAAATATTTATAGATTGCCTCTGACTTTGTGGAGGGAGCCACACTGGCAGGGACAGCCCCCTCCCTCTTCTCAGCTGCCTGACCTCAGCCACCAGACTTCCTCTAAGTCCTCTTAGCTCCAGGTTGGATTTTTTGCTGGATTTACCTTCTGCTGAGCTGAAAACTGGAGTTAATTGTTAAACCTAATGGCGGCTGGGTTTCACCCCTCTGGGCTGGCTGGAGGGGGCTGTGCTGGCCTCGGTCTCCAGGAGAGGGGTGGAGCCACCCAGGTTTTTCTGGCCTGTGCCTGCTACCTCTTCCCTACTGTGAGGTCTGTTTCTGGGGCTCCTTCCTTCCCAGGGGCAGCCTGCCACTTGGACCTTTTCCCCCTGCCTCCAGCAGAGGTGACCTTGGGAGGTAAGTATGAACCCTGGCCCGGGTCCAAGGACTTCTGCCTGAGTGCTCTTGGGAAGGCTGGGAGATCTGAGGGTTCCTAGCCCAGGGGAGCCACCCAGAATGCTGGAAGTCAGTGTACTGAGCTGGCTTCGGTGAGTAGAGACCAGGAAGAGGTCAGAGTAGCTTCTACCCTTTGTACTCTACAGAGACCCCACTGAAGGCAGCCGTGGAGTGAGCCTCTCTCCTGCTTGACTCCTCCGTTAGCCTCCTTACCTGGTTTCTTGTTCCAGGCCCTTCCTTATCCTCACACTGGAAGAGCAGGCCTCCTTGAGAATAGGGCAAAGGCTTATTTCTTCCCTAGAAGCAGAGCCTGGGGCAGGTCCCAGACAAATGTTAGGTACAATGCAGCTCAAACTGCTAGGTCATCAGGCCCTGTCAAAGCTGGTGACCACTCTCTGAGCCACACTGTCAGCCCTCTATCCCTCTGGTCCCTCTGTCACCTACGCTCACTATGATAGACCCCCCAGGGGTGGATATTAATACCGGGCTCAGCAAGGATTGGGAAATGAGTAGACACCATTCTATTCTGGCACAGCTGGGCCTCTGAGGCTTAGCTCTGGGCCAGAGCCAAGGAGGCCGCTGCTGCCTTGCACCCCAGGACCTGCTGTATACCGAGGACCTACAACTGGAGCAAGTAGCATGTGGCTACTGAGCATTCCAAATGTGGCTAGGGAGGCCAAGGAACTGAATTTTAAATTCTGTTAACTCTTTCATTTTATTTACCAGGTAGACATTTAAACCAACACTCTATTCAGTTGTAGACAGACACCAGTGAAGACTGGGGAAGTTAGATTTGTGAGTGTAGATTTTCAATTTTTAAAAAAGCTAAATATTTGAAAACACACACTAGATTTAGAAGACTTAGCATGAAAAAGAATAAAAGATAAGCCGGGCAGTGGTGGCTCATGCCTTTAATCCCAGCACTTGGGAGGCAGAGGCAGGCAGATTTCTGAGTTCAAGGCCAGCCTGGTCTACAGAGTGAGTTTCAGGACAACCAGGTCTACACAGAGAAACCCTGTCTCGAAAAACAAACAAACAAAAAATCTAAATAGTATATATTGATTATCTGTTGAAATTTACTTATCAGGCTCAAGAGATTATATAAATGATTTTCACCCATTCCTTTATCCTTTCTTAAAATGTGTATAATTATTATTTTTTTATATTTCATGTTAAGATTACACTGTATTTTTTAAGTGTCTCTAGTCTTGGGTTTCCATTGCTGTGATGAAACACCGTGACCAAAGCAGCTTGGGGAGGAGAGGGTTTGTTTGGCTTACACTTTCATATCACTGTTCATCATCAAAGGAAGTCAGGACAGGAACTGAAACAGGGCAGGAACCTGGAGGCAGGAGCTGATGCAGAAGCCATGGAGGAAGGCCACTTACTGGCTTGCTCCTTTTGGCAAGCTCAGCCTGCTTTCTTATTTGGCCAGGATGAATTATAGAGCCCTGGGATGGACCCACCCACAACGGCCAGGCCTTCCCTCCCCCTCCCTCACTAATTGAGGAAATGCTCTACAGGCTTGCCTGAAACTGATCTTATGGAGGCATTTTCTTTGTTGAGGTTCCCGCTTTTCTGATAACTCTAGCTGGTGTCAAGTTGACTAAAACTAGCCAGCCCATCTCTCTGTCCTTCTGCCTCAGGCTCCCCAGTGGCTTCTAAGGCAAGCACCTGTGCCCACCTTACATGGTATTTCTACTGGACAATGTTGGTTTTTTTTCATTCATTAATTTATTAATTAATTTACATTCCAGTCAGAACTTCCCTTCCCCCTTCTCCTCCCAGTCCCTCCCTCTCACCATCCCTCCCCCAACTCCACTCCCTTTCTCCTCAGAGAAGGGGAGGCCTCCCGTGGATAGCAACCAGCCTTGGCCTTTCAGGTTGCAGTAGGACTAGAAGGCTCAGCTCCTATTGATGCTGCACAAGGCACCCAGTTAGGAGAAAGGGATCCAAAAGCAGGCAAAGGAATCGGAGACAGCTCCTGCTTCTCCTGTCAGGAGAGAGCAACATGAAGATAAAGCTGCCTATCTGTTACATATGTGTAGGGGGCCTGTGGACAATGTTGTTAGAGCCAGGGTTGAACTGGACATGTTCTAGGCACTAGTTTGAGGAGATTTGGGGAGACAGAGCAGGCCTGATCTTCCTTACCTCACCCCCCAACCCTGGAGGAATGCTTTTCTGAAGGATGTCACCCTGGAGAATCCCGTAGCCTCCAGGGTAACGATGCTTCTCGTTTTGGCCATGCCACCTGTGTTGTGTGACATTGGGTACTTAACTCAGATGAAGCATAGTCTGTCATCTGTCACTGAGACTGGAGAAATGACGACCCCAGGAATCATGTAGCATACTTGGCACACCTGATTCAGATCTGCAGTAGCTGCTGTTGCCACCGAATGGGAAGGTGTCGCTACGACCACCACATCCACTGCTTGTACCATTTGTCTGGCTGAGGAATGGACCAGAGAGCAGCCATAGAAGCTGGGATGGGAGTTGGCGATGCTTTGTGTGATATCTCAATGAATGGTTTACCTTTAGGGGGCCTCTTTGGAGCTCCCCTTGCCTTTTCATGGCAGTGATCAGGCAAAGATAAACCCCCATTTTGCAGATGAGGAAGTTGAGGAAGATTTCCTAGCAACATAGACAAAAGCACCAGTGCAGGACTTCCTGTCCTTGTTGTCATGCTGTTGGGACCAGTGTCTCTTTCCTTTGGGTAGTTATAGGATTCAGGAGCAGGTAAGGAATGGGATTATTAGTCTCCTGTAACAGAAGAGGGTTATCTTGGTTTTCTTTCTATTGTGATGATTAAAAACCATGACCAAAAGCAAACTGGGGAGGGAAGGGTACACTTGGCTTATACAAGCCAGGTCATAGTCCATCCCTGAGTGAATCACATCAGAAACTTCAAGGCAGGAACTGAAGGAGAAACCATGGAGGTCGCTGCTTACTGGTTTGCTCAGCCTGCTTTCTTATACAACCCAGGACCACCTGTCCACATCAACCATTAAGCAAGAAAATGCCCCACAGACTTGCCTACAGGCCAATCTGATGGAGACAGTTCCTTAACTGACATTCCCTCTTCCAAAATGACCCTAGCTTGTATCACGTCGACAAAAAGCCAACCAGCAGCATAGTTTCTCTTTATGCTTGTTATTGGTGTGTGTGTGCATATATATATACATATGCAAATATCCGCCTGCATGTTTGTGTGCTTGCACATATTTAGAGGCTAGAGGATAGTCTATAGTGGTGTCCCTAGGTAGTGTGGTCCCCTCTCTCTCGGTCTCCCTTCACACCCCACAACCAGAATCTCATTACCTTGGCTGTCCTGGACCATGGTTTGTGGAATGGGCTGGTCTTGAATTTGCAGTGATCCTCCTGCCTCTGCTTCTGGAATGTTGTGGCTGCAGGCTTATATCCTCTCTTCAGGCCCTGAGAGAGACCTGACGCTGTCTAGTGTAGCTGTGGCCATTCTGGAGCTGGAGATACAGAGGAGGAAGGAAGCAGGGAAAGGAGGGTAGAGGTATGGGAAGACCAGGTTGGGATCAAAGCAAGATGGGGGCCAGTTGGTGCTTCTGTTTATTTAGATCCAGCCCTCTGCTCACCCCTGGAAGGACTGTGACCTTCTCTCTTGTCTAATCCCCAGAGAGGGCAGCTAAGAAAGAGGCTTTTGTTCTGCCAGAGATTTCTGCTTTCCTCTTAAGGTAGTTAGTTGCACATGCGGGTGCTCTGGGGCGCATGCAGCACACACAGCCACAGCTGCCTGATGTCATCCTTCCCTGAACCCAGAGCTTCTCTGTAACTATCTACTTTCTGGCTAGCATAGAGACCACAGGCTTTCTCATCCAGGAGGTCTGCTCCAATCCCTCTCCTGAAGTTCATTTTCCCTGGGACCTTAGGCAGGTCATTTGGAATTCTTTAGCCTCACTTCCTTTATCCAAAAAGCAGCAATAAAATATTGTACAGACAACCTAGTAGTTAAGAGCCTGGGTCTGGGCCTGGAGAGATAGCTCAGCAGTTAAGAGCGCTGATTCTATTCTAGAGGACCAGGGATCAATTCCCAGCACCCACCCACATGGCAGTTCACAGCTGTCTGTAACTCTAGGGTCTGACCTCCCGACACACACACACACACACACACACACACAGACATACATGCAGACAAAACACCAGTGCACATTAACTAACTAACTAAATTAATTAATTAATTAAAAAATAAAAGAACCTAAGTCCAAACTCTGTGTTGTGGGACACACCTTTAGTCTTAATATTGCGGAGGCAGGTGGACCTCTGTGAGTTTAACGCCAGCCTGGTCTACACAGTGAGCGTTAGGTTAGCTAGGGCTACATACTGAGACCCTATCTCAGAAAGAGGACGCAGAGGAAGAGGAGTTCCCTCTCTGGACCTCAGACTGTTCATGTGTTCGTGTGCTCTGGAAGCTGGCTCATGAGTGTGGGCTCTCTAATCTAGAGAAGGCAACTGTGTAGTGTCAGCTTCCAGAGCCAGCAGAGGATTAGAGGAGGTGGTCCTATGGAGAGGCCCAGCTGTCAGAGAGGATGGGATTTCTAGATTAGGAAGGGAAGTGAGTTGCCAAGGCCACAGAGCTCCAGAGCCCACATTCATAAACCACTCACTGTACGTTTCCCTCCCGTTCACCCGCTTGCTATGTTCCTTATGACGGAAACAGGAGACTTCCACAGGCTTCTGAGTGCGTGAGCCCAAGGACGCATCTTTCCTTCTAGCTACACTGTCCATTGTTGCCAGGCCGAGCTGGCGGTGGAGCTCAAAGGCAAAGGGCTTAAAACGTGGTGAAGGAGTTGTACCAGAACAGAGTTCCAATGTTAGAAAGGCCCCTAGAGATGCCTAAGCCTAAACACGTTTATGTCACAGGTGGGGAGACTGAGGCAGAATAGTCAGGTGGAGACAGTGATGGCCGTGCTCTTCCTAGGTGCTGTAAAGCCAGCACTGATGTGAAGGGAAACCCCGAGGAGCGGAGCCTCACTGCCCCTCCCCCACTTCCACCCAGTGCCCTGAGAAGTCTGTGTCTCTTCAGGCTATCCACCTTGCTGCCTGAGTGGCTGCTCCAGCCTAGGCTCTTTCTCCTGCATTAACTCTTGACTTCTTTGCTGTCTCTTCTCCAGCCCGTGTGTTCCCATCGCCCTCAGAATGAAGGCTCATCCTCACCTTAGCCTCCACAGCCCTGCAGGATCCCTACCTGGTCTGACTCTGTGTTTGCTTTCTTTGATTTCCCAGGTTCCTGTGGCAGCCTGGCATGTTGAAGGGGCTTACCTTCTCTTCTCATTCCAGGTGCCTGGCTGAGGACATCCTCCCCAGGGAGCCGGTGTGCCGAGGAGGGGTGAGTACACCGCAGGCTGTCTCCTGCTTCAGCTGAGGTTGGGACTGCAGGTTCTAGATTGTTCTGTTACTGCTGGGGCAGCACGGAGGTTTGTCTAGGCCTCAGGGTTGTGCTAAGGCTGACAGTGCTGAGGCTGTCCCTGTGGAAGAGGCACTGCCTGTGCTACTTGCCCTCCAAGGACGGAGACAGCAGACTGGAAGCCGTATCTAGCTGCATCTGCATCTGCAGGTTCTACATCTTGCTTTCTTTGGCTCAGCAGCTCCTGGGTGTAGATTAGACTAGTCAGAAGGTGGTCCTGCTGAGCCTCATCACTGAGCACAGTGGAGTCTCATGTTCTGTCGGTCCTAGAATTGTACATCCATGGTCCAGGCAGGGATCGGGGAACCCAGCATCAGGACGAATGAGATTTGTTCAGCTTTCTGGAAGGAAAATTATTTTTCTTTCTTTTTACTTTTCTTCCCTTTTATTTTACTTTTCTTTCTTTCTTTCTCTTTTTACCTCTCTCTCTCTCTCTCTCTTTCTTTCTTTTTTCTTCTTTTGTTTTTTTCAAGACAGGGTTTCTCTGTATAGCCCTGGCTGTCCTGGAACTCACTCTGTAGACCAGGCTGGCCTTGAACTCAGAAATCCGCCTGCCTCTGCCTCCCAAGTGCTGGGATTAAAGGCATGCGCCACCACTGCTTGGCACTTTTCTTTCTTCTTTTTTACATTCCTTTCCTTTCCTTTCCTTTCCTTTCCTTTCCTTTCCTTTCCTTTTTTAAAAACAGGTTTTTAAGGGAAATAACCATTGGAAATAAACCTCAAAGAATCTCAACAGACACAATAACTAAGTGGGTTGTAGCCCCTATTGAAGTTGAGGGAAGGCAGAGACTGTAGTTGGCTAACTCTTCAGTCCCAGCAATACAGAGCTTTCTTTGGTTTTGGTTTGACACTTTGAAAACCGCTGGCTGAGTTAGGCACAGGGGCACATGCCTCTAATCCTAGCACTAAGAATACCAAGGGGATATCCTAGGCCAATGTAGGTTATAGAGCCAGGCCCTGGTTCACAACAGCAAGATAAGACAAGACAAATAAACAAACAAGAAAGAGAAAACAAAAAATACTACTGGTTCACAGCAGGGTAAGGTTACAGAAAGGGCAAAAGCCAGTGACCAACATTGATTGGGAAATTGCAAAGTCATATGCAGATGTCACATTGGGGTTGTTAGTTAAACAGGCCTGCCAGGGCTGTAACGTTACCCTAGAATCTTCTGGTTTAGTTTTGGATAGATGTGGGGTACCTCTGTGTGTGTGTGTGTGTGTGTGTGTGTGTGTGTGTGTGTGTGTGAGAGCATGCACATGTGCGGTCAGGGGCTGTGGGGGAGGGGCTGGCCATGGTGTTGAGCCCGGCTGGCCCAGGTAGAATGAATGGCTAACAGAGCTGGCGTGTGTTATCCCTGAGTAGTGGGGGCAGGGGTGGCTTTAACTCCATGTAAGAGGAACGATTTGGCTCCTTCCTGCCAGCACTCGGGCCCCACGGAGATATCTGGGCAGGAAGCACTGGGAACAAGGAATTCTCTGTCCACAGCCAGCGAGCAGCCAGGACAGGGAGGTGGTTGAGGAGTCCTCCCCGGAGGGGGTCTGCCCAGCAGTTCCCTGACATTTGGGCAAGCTCCTGTGTGCATGGGGAGGTGGGGGCACAGGAAGGGGAGGTAGAGATCTCTGCTCAAGCGTTTATTCCTCACGTTCAAGCCTTCCCAGGGGCAGGCTCAGAAGCAAGCAGCTCTGCAGGGCTCAGGGTGGAGAAAGAAGAGACCGTAGGTATCAGTCACCATTAGTTTACTGAGGGAGCCGGGGGAACGTGAGAGGGATTGTTAAAGGTCGCCTGCTGCAGCGGAGGCCACAGGCCCACAAGCGAAGTATCTTACTCTGAGGCTGTGGCCCCGTCACTTTCCTCCTTTGGGTCCAAGCTCCACAATGCTTAGAGTGTGGATGAGCGCATCAGACCGCCTGAAGTTGTTCCCAGATGGGACAGGCTGGACCCAGATACACAGGAGCGATTTCCACAACGGAGGTTGCAGGCCTGCTCTTGGTTGACTGGGGACAGATCATAGGCTGGAAGGATGAAGAGTCAGGCTAACTCGCCATAAACTCACTGAGGCCGTCCTGTACCTCAGTTTAGTTGTCCAAACATAAAGAATGGACTGTTTTTCTTCTAGGGTCTTGTCAAGAGAAAGACTCCTTTTTTTTAAAAAAAAAAAATTATTATTATTTATTTATTTTATGTATATGTACCCTGTAGCTGTCTTCACACACACCAGAAGAGGGCATTGGATCCCATTACAGATGGTTGTGAGCTACCATGTGGTTGCTGGGAATTGAACTCAGGACCTCTGGAAGAGCAGTCCGTGCTCTTAACCGCTGAGCCATCTCTCCAGCCCAAGAGAGAGGCTCTTCATTGGTCCCATCCTTGTAAGACAGGGATTTTCCGAGTTGCCTGGCACAGGTCAGGTTCCTGCCCATGTGTCTACTGAAGGGGTGACACTACCTCCAGACCAAGGTGTGATGGTGACTGCTGGGCAGGCACCCCTGGAACACAATAGTTTTTTTTTTTTTTTTGGATTCCTGGTTATAGGAAAATGAACAGTTCATAGTCTCAAAGGTGGGGGGAGGGCAAAAGTGCCCCTCTTTTGTGTTGGTCATAGAAATGCCAACAGTAATAACAGCAGCTTAATGACTGAATTGCCCTCTGCATGTGACTCTGAGGTAGCCACTCTCCTCTCTCAGCTTAGTTCCTATAGCAAATGATGTAACGATGGCATCTCCTCTACTCATCTGTTGGAGTAATTAAATGAGGGACCATGTCCAGCAGAAAGCCTTGAAGAACGCAGGGTCTGGTCAATAATGAAGCCTTAGTTATAGAGAGCAGCTTTCAGGCCCCACTGCTTGGCGTGCATTAGCCTCACGACAGTCCCTTGGGACGCACTATCATCAAACCCCTGTACAGGAGCAGAGACAGAAGTGTAGCTAAGTCTATGCACTGGGATTCAGGCCCATGCAGCCTGGCTTCAGAGCCCACACTTAGAGCTATCTTCCTGTCACCACACACCTGCTTACACGCTACCAATGGCACTGTTGGTGACCTGCGGAGGCAACCCAGGCCCACGGTCTGTCACCAGGCAAATCTGTCTGTCTGGCAATTTCAGAAGTAAAGAAAAACCACCCATGAACCTGCCTAAAAGGTCTCCAGAGCCAAAGCTGTATCTTTTGCTTTCTTTAAGGTCCCGAACCTTATCACATATTATCTCACCAAATTACACCAGCCCATCAGTAGAGGAGGTGCTGTTATTGTCCCGTTTGCCAGAAGTAAGGCGCAGAGAGGGAAGAGGGGCTGACTCAAGGTCACAGGGCCAAGAAACCGCAAGCTGTGCAGTTCCTATCAGCTGGGTTTCAGAGCCTTTGCGGAAAACAACTGTCATCCCCGTGTCCTCCAGAACGAGATGAAGGTGTGCAGCTGTCACTGTGTCACAGTGTGCAAATTGCCATTGAGAGGGACAGACAAAGCACAATGGGAATTCAGAGGAGAGATCAGGGAAGTGGGGAGCGGTGTGGGGGGCAGAGAGGGGGGCCTTGGATCCAGTTGAAGGGAGCTGGGATCTGAATGTTTGATTCAGAAGTCTCTCTGTAAGAAGGGGGACGCCTGAGCGGTGACAGGTAAGGGAGAAGCAGAGGTCATTAGGTTTCCCCGGGACTGGAGAGCTGCAGGCAGAAGTGGTGGCCAGCAGTCCCATCAGGACATGCTCACTAGAAGGCATTAGAATCAGCCTTCCTTCATTCTGCCTTGTGGGGAATGGAGGAAAAGTATCCGCCTTTAGTCTGTTGCCCAGGGTTCCGAACTCTGAGAGCCAGGGTGGCTTCTGTAGCCTTCCCGGGGAGAGGGCTCCCTTCCCTCACTCTGACAGTCACACTTGCTGAGTGACTGAGAGCGTGGTGGGCCACTGCTGTCCCATCTTAAAGACAAGGATGCTGAAGCTCAAAGGCAAACGATGATACATCTTTGTCACAGGGAAGGTGGCCGTGTCATTGTCTTCTGAAGAGGGACAGGCTTAGGGGAGACTCAGTTAGGATGCCTGCCCTTTTCTCCCCTGCCTTTGCCACTTCATCGTCCTCCTTATTCCAGCTGCCTCCCCTGCTCCCCAGACTTGCTCCCATGCAGTTGTAGGTCACCCCTTGACTTACTGCCTGAGTGTCACCCGAAGGGGGCTGTTTGGGGAGGGCCCTGGGCCTGAGGAATGTCCCCCAGATAAGGCTCAGATACCCAGCATTCCTCCTGTGACTCCATGTCTCTGGAGTCCTTGTTCTCTCCCATGCTTCTCTGGCTCACATGAGGACCAGAACAGAGGTACCTCAGGCTTTCCACAAGTGGGTTTTCAGTCCTTCATCTCTCTCTCCCCTTCTCCCACTTACCCCCTTTCTCTGAAGTTCTTCCATGATCCTAAAGTATGAATGGGAAGGGAAGTATTTTGTTTTGCTTTGTTTGTTTTGGTTTTTTTTTTTTTTGGGGGGGGGCAGGGTTTTGCGGATAGCCTAGGCTGTCCTAGTCATAAAGTTCAGGATGGCTTTGAACCTCTGACCCTCCCCTGCATACCTTTTGAGTGCTGGAATTTCAGGCATGCACTGTCACCCCTGGTGAATGTAGGGCTGGGGATTGAACCCAGGCCATAAAACATACCAACTGTGAGTCATGTCCCAGCCCTAATTGTCCCTTTTTGTGGGCAGGTTAACTGAGGCTCAGAGAAGGTGAAGGACTTCTCCAAGGATACATGTCTGGGGAGGCAGAGCTAAACTTCAAGGCATAGGATCAGGCTTTCTTCCCATTCCCTGGGGCTGACAGCTCTGGGAGCTTCTGGGATCTTCTCATTCCTCTGGTCTGGTAGTCCTCCCTTCTAGATCCAGGTCAGTGTGCGTGTGTGTGTGTGAGTGTGCATGCATGTTCACACATGCTCGTCATGCCTTCGGTCCAGAGTCACCCAGACTTCCTGAGATCTGCAGCATGAAGCCTACATTTTCCTGTATTTTCAGGTTCTGCGGCTCCAGCTCCAATCCTCTGTTTGGCCCATCTTAGCTGATGTAACAAGACCTGGCTTCCTTCTGACCAGCTGAGCCCCAGTGACCATTTGATGGCGGTGGTGGTGGGGCTTTTCCTTCTGTGAGATTCTAGAAGCATAGGTTCCCGCCTGCTACCCGAAGAGTAGATAGGGAACAGGAGGCCAGAATCAGTTCAGTCACTACCATCCTGTAACTAGAGAGGCACAGCTGGGAATAGTTTGGCCTGATGGGAATGGGCTTTTCTCCCCAGGGAAGGCCAAGACTCCCTGGGGAAGTATACTCCCTGAGATGGTGTATGTTGGATGCTTGTGTGTGCTCCACTTTGGTCCCAGAGAAATTCTCCTAAGAAGCTTTGGAGTTTTCCAGAAAAGTGGTACCCAGTATGAACTAAAACCAGAGGTCTGGGCTTCTGAGAGCATTGCGGACTCTTGCTAAGCATAACTGGGATCCTGGGATTACTTGGTGGTGTTGGGTGTGCAAATCTGTAAATGCACTCAAAGTCTTTAAGTTATATATGCTTTAAAGTGATAAGCTTTGTGGCAGGTGAATGACCTCTGTCTCATAAAAAGGAGTAACTGGGGTGTGGGAGAGATGGCTCAGGTTTCAAGAGCACTGCTGTTCTTGTGTAGGATCCTGGTTAGAACCCTGTACCCACATGGTGGCTCACAACCATCCGTAATTCCAGTTCCACGGGATCCAGTACTTTCTTCTGGCCTTTGAGGGCACCAGGCATGCCCACAGTTCACATACAAACACGCAAGCAAAACACTCATGCACACAAAATAAACATAAGTCTTTTTAAAAAAAGAGGATAGTCTGGATTAGGGCATAGCCCACATGTTAGGGCTCAGCACGTTTGTTGAATGAATGCATTAATGAGTGTCACATCTTTTCAAGCACGTCTGTTTGTTCCTCGCAGCAGCCTTGAGAGAAAGAAGGGCAAGCAGAATAGTCCCCATTTAACAGGTAAAGAAACGGAGGCCAGGGAAGATGGAATGGCTCATCTGGAGCAACGGAAGTTGAGTTTTATAGAATTGGCATAGATTTCCCACCCCCCACCCCCACCCCTCCTACACTCCGTTTAACCTTTGCTTCCGGAAGGCTTGACTGAATACCTTTCCTACCATTTGCACAGCCACTAGGGATGTGCCATTTAACACGAACAACCGTCTCTTTCTTCCAGTAGTCCAGAGACTCTGACAGACAACTGAGATAATGTGCTTGGTGCTAGGAGGTGCACCCGAGGACTGTGGGTGCCCGTGTGGGAGCCCAGACCTGGGGAGAGCAAGGTAGCTACTTCCCAGGAGGAAGACAGCTAACTGGGCCTGGTGGACAGAAAGCACAGCCCGTGGCTGGCCTGGCAGACAGTGGACTGGCCCCATCCACCCAGTTGTGTCCTCTTCAGCGTTCACTATTGCAAGAATCAGTGAGATGACCACATGAATGACATGGCATGCTAGAGGGAGTTACTTTAATGCAATGGTGTGCTTCTTCCCGAGCAGTGGAGTATGGACCCCGTGCTCCGTCCAGACTTGAGGCCTGCGTGGAGACCTCATTCTGCTACTGCAAGTTTCTGTCTGGTGCTTCTTCCCTCGAGGCCTTGATTGGCCCATCTGTGAAGTGGAGTCAGGGATGGTCCTTACTTGAGTGAGAGCAAAGGCAACTGTAAAAGTGACTTCTATTTGTCTGATGTGATTGTCATCTCTGAGGCTTTTGGCCTCAGTCTAGGCCTAGTCCTGGAAGCTTCCAGCCTCTAAACACTCTTACCTAGACCTAGTAAGCCTCTGAGACTGACTGCTGAGTAAGCTCGCCCTTTCTAGCTCTTTCTGGACTCTGGCTGGCTAGTTCAACTCAACTGTTCTGGCTCAAACCCCTCTCCAAGCTGACTGATTCAACCCAGCTTCTCTTGGCTTGTGACTGAATTGCTCTGCTTGGCCTCATGCTAACTCTAGCAATCTGTTCTAATCTTCTGGCTCCTTCTCATTTTCTGACTTGTCCTGTCTTCATCTGTGTCTAGCTTGTTCTCTCTCTGCAACCTGTCTCTGTACAACTGTCCCAGTAAAGCTGTTCTCTCTCTCTCTCTCTCTCTCTCTCTCTCAATCGCTCCTTCTTATGTTGGCTCTCTTTGCTCAATACTATGCCTGGCACATAGTAGGTGATTCATACTACTGAGTAGTTAGAACCATGATGGTGACTGATATTTAGATATTGAGATCTGGTGGGGCCATCGAGGCCAGTGATGGTCGTGTTCTTGTTGGTAGTTTCATATGTGTTTGGCACTTGGCAGTTCACAGATCATGTGTCTCTCCATCACGGTACATGCCTTTCTGAAGAGTCGTTAAGGGAAACGGGAGGCAGCAGCATCTCCTTTGTACAGAGGGGTCAGGCTAGTAGCTCCTCATGCTTTCAGCTCGGGTCTCCCTGCCTTGGAAGCTCCTGTCAAGGGGCCGAGGGACCTGCTTGAGGAAGCTCCACCGGGCAGGGTGGATTTCACCCTGTGAGTGTTGGAGAATGAGTATCGCATGCCAGAAGTGCACCCTGGCCTGAAGTCCGTGTGTTCAGAGTGGTTGCAGCAACCAGCTCTCCTGCATCTTCAGAGCTCTGAGCCCACAGTGTCTCTGTTTGTTCCATAGCCAGGTAGCTTTCAACACCTAGATTCCCATTTTCTTTTTCTTATCTATTTCCTGCTTTCCCATGGTTGTGCCTCAGAAAGGACCCTGTCCCCAGCTGCTTCTTGGCTGAGCTTTAAGCCACTTGCCTGTTCCTTGGGCTTTCACCACACACGAGTGTCCTGTATGCTGGAGTGCAGGAAGCGAGCGAATGAGTAAACACGTGCTGTATTTATGTCCCCAGGAGTCAAGTACTGGCCTCGTAGCTCTGGGTGCTGGTTTTAAGGTGGGGCTCCTGGGGGTGAAGTCTCCTCCCCTGTGAATGGCGCTTGCCTACCTGCGCCTAGGAAAGATCCCGGAGAGCCTGCTTGTTCTTCTGTCATGTGGGGACATGCTGGAAGGTGCCAGAAAGTAGAGTCCTTAGCAGACACTACATCTGCTGCCACCTTGATCTCAGACATCCTAGCCTTTGGAAGCGTGAGGCACAAAGCCAGCTGTTGATGGTATTTTTGTACAGCAGTAACCCTCATGGACTGGCGGGGCCTGGGTGGTGACATGAATAGAGCTTTCTTCCAGTCTCTGGAATTTCCGGGGATAGTGAGGAAGGGGTCTCTTGGTTCCTTGGTGTGAAGAGTGATTTTTGAATTTGGAAAAATACCTCTCCTGTAAAAGTTGGGGTGTTCTGAGAAGTCAGTCTTATGTGGGGTCCTATCTCTGCCATGGCCTTGCTCTGTGACCTTAGACTAGTCCATGCTTGTCTCTGGTCTTCTCTTCATTTTCCATGTGAGGATTTGGGTTGAGAGAGGAGACAGTCCCTTCACATCTGTGAGACACACAGGCTCACAGGAGCCCAGCATTTTAATGAAGCCTTTCTTGCCTAGCAGGAGTTTCTTGGTCCCACAGGGTCTGAGCGTGGTTCCTGTCATGTTGCCACCTTCCCTGCCTTCTGTCTTATTTCTCAGACCTACCTCTGGTTTCTTGCATAGTGACACAGCTAGACAGAAGGCCGTCTGTCCCCACCAGGAGGAGAGGGACGTGGAGAATGGCCCTGGTTAATCCTGATTCACTGCATTCCAGGGTTAGAAAGCTGAGAGAACCAACCTGACCCCAGGCAGTGAAGAGACCTCTGGGCTGGGCTGGCAGGTTGGGAGGAGCCTCTCTGTCCTTCCGGTCCCAGACTCCTGCTGCTTTGGGCTCTGCCGCCGTTTGGCCTGGACACCAGGACTGGTTTGGCAGGTTTTGCCACACCCGTGAGCAATAGGAGGTTGTGGCTGGGGCAGGCCAGGCCAGAGGAAGCTGCCCTGCCCTTGACCCCCCACCCAAATCCCAACCTCCCCTCAGCTACCTTCTCCACCTGGGCTGGGCACTTCCTCAGCCCGGTCACTGTGGGTAAGTCTAGTCTTTTCTTGGACGTGAGTCTCTTCTTCGTTTGTGAGGCTCTGGCCTTAGTGATCTACATTCATACTCTGTTTATTCTAACTAAAGCTTTACCATGTCTCTCTGTGAAATGTTGATGGTCCTAGGTTCCCAATAAGACCAAAAAAAAATAAATAAATAAAAAATAAAAAAGACTTCACTTCTCACTGGCTTCCCGCAGACTGTAGGATTAGCTAATGTCCTAGTGAGTACCAAGTGTCTTTGGGAAGTAGCTTCTTTTAGTCCTGTGGCCCTCTCAAAACAGTTGTGTGTACAGGGTGGGAGGTCTTCCCCTAGGCCCCTCCCCTAATCAGTTACACAGCTCATGATTGGTGAGAGCCAGACTTTCTGAGCATCTCCATGGGTGCCAGGTCCTGATCTGTAGTCAACAAAGTTTGGGGGAGGGGGAAAGAAGAGTGGGGGAGGGGAAGAACAGTTCATCACTGCTGCAGCCCCCAAGAAAGCTGGGCGCCCTCTCTGGACCACATTTCTCTCTCTGACAAGGCAGGGGTATAGAGATTGCCTCTCCTGTCCTCAGAGAACTTGGGTTTTGACAATGTACAGCTTGGAAGAAGGAATAGGAATGAGAAGAAGATATTCCTGGCCTGCCCTGGAACGAGGAGGCCGTTACACAGAGGAGGAAACAAACTGCTGTTTACCCAGCATTCCCTCTAAGCTGGTACCACACCTCAGGACCTTTTTATAGGTTATTCCCCTCACTTAGAAGTCTTGCTCTGTCCCTGTTTGTTAGTTGAAACAGGGTTTCTCTGTGTTGCCCTAACTGTCTTGGAACTCTTCTGTAGACCAGGCTGGCCCTCCACTCAGTCAGAGATCTGTCTGCCTTTGTGAGGTGCTGAGATTAAAGGCATGTGTCACCAGGCCTGGCTGCTTCTTCCCGTTCTTTATAGCCCCTTACCTTTTATGTCTCAGCATATTTAATTCCCTCATCCCACCCACCCCAGCAACTCTCCTATTTATGAGAAAGCTATTGTCATATAGCTCAGGTTAACCTTGAATTCATGACCTCTGTCCAGACTTGGGGTTGCAGACATAAGCCACCACATCGCCCACATCTTTCTCTCCACATCTCTCTCCCTTGCTCATCACAATTCGCGGTTGGTTTTTTATTTCAAATATTTCATGTCTGTTCTCACTTCTACACTGCAGAGCACAGAGAGGCAGTAAGTGAAGGGATGAGAGAGTTCTGGTGGGTGCTTGGCTCACGGCATCCCTCTGAGTAGGTGCTTGGTAAATGGTGGCTTCTAGAGTGAATTAACATGGAAGTAAGTTAATGCCCACTTGTGCATGGGGTGAAGATGCAGCAGCGGCTGCAGTTGGAAAGCCAAGCTAGGGATGGAGCCTTGTGGTCCCTGATGCCCAGCTGTGGTTTAGATTATCGGAAGGTCAGTGCCCAGAAATCATTGCTGATGGGACTGGAGAGATGGCTCAGCAGTTAAGAACACTTGCTGTTCTTCCAGAGGACCTGGGTTCAGTTCCCAGCATCCATATGGCAGCTCCCAATCATCTGTAACTCCAGTTCCAGGAATCCAATGCCTTCTTGTGACCTCTGTGGGCATCAGGACACACCAGCAAAATACTCATGCACATAAAATAAAAAGATAAATATTAAAAAAGACATCATTTAGCATATTTACTTGTGTATTTTCTGTTTATGAGTGATCTGTTTGCATACATGCCTGCATGACAAAAGAGGGCAAAACATCCCATTACTGATGGTTGTGAGCCATCATGGGAGTGCTGGGAATTGAACTGGGGACCTTGGAAGAGCAGCCAGAGCACTTAACCGCTGAGCCATCTCTCCAGCCCCTGGACAACTCTCTTGAAAGCCTAGGTACAGCCACTCCTTGTTCAGAGGGTCCATGCTGTGCCATGGTGTGGGCTAGATAAAGGTCAACCTAGAGTGGACCAGGCTAGACCTTTGCTGACAGGGCCTTGCCAGCCCAGGAGAACTCAGTGGGACATATGCTGTTCTTTCTGGTTTCATTAGTTCCCGCAGTGTTCTTGAGGAGCAGGAGACAAGGCTGCCTAAGAGTTTGATGGTTTTGTTTTGTTTTTTATATCTTCTCTGCGAATGGCCTGTGTGGCATCTGCTGGGTTCATTCACAGCGCTGAATTTGTTTCTTTGTCTGTAAGCAGGTTGGAGTTGGTGTCTGCTTCCTAGGAGTCTGAATAAGGCTGGAGAGGTAATGCAGAGGAGGCTGAGCTGTGACTGTGCTCTTTCAGGATCAGCTGGGATCTTTCATTGAGCCGTAGCCCATTCAGAAAGCCCTCCCTCCCTGCCCCCGAAAAAAGAGTGCCTGTGTTAGGGTCAGTATTGCTGTAGTGAAACACCATGACCAAAAGCAACTTGGAGAGGAAAGAGTTTATTTCACTCACAGCTCCATATAATAGTTCATCATCAAAAGTATCGTGGGCAGAAACCCAAGCAGGGCAGGAACCTGGAGGCAGCAGCTGATGCTGAGACCATGGAGGTCATGCTGCTTACTGGCTTGCTCCCCATGGTTTGCTCAGCCTGCTGTCTTATAGAAACCAGGGATGGCATGACTCACAGTGGGCTGGGCCCTCCTCCATTGATCACTAAGAAAATGCCTTACAGTTGGGTCTTATGGAGGCATTTTCTTAAGGATTCCATCCTTCAGATAACTCCAGCTTGTTTCAAATTGACATAAAACTAGCCGGGACACAGAGCTAGTCGTGGATGCAAAGGAGACCGTGGGTGAAGGGCCTTAAACAGGAGGAGGTTCTAGAGAGGCCTGAGTTTGCAAGGCATGCTGGGGGCAAAAAGGAGGAAAGTGCAATAGCAAAGGGGAGGTATAGAAGGGAAGGGAGTGCAGGGGGTGCAGGGGAAGGGATGCAGGGGTTGTGTACGCCCTGGGCTAGGAGCTAGGACTCTGAGGAGGATCCTGCAGGACATTAGGTTCGGAATGAGGTGAACGGCTTTCAGGCAAGTGATGGTGGGATGGATGGTCAAGCAGGGCTGAGGACAGGACTCAGGTGGACAGTGGTGGGCTGTTGGCACTGGGTTAACCTCAGGTATATGAAAGTGGAAAAGAGGAGGCACTTTAAGAAGAATGTGAGGAAGAGTGGATGAGTAAGGAGGCAGCTATGTTGGCGAAGGGAGGAGAGGAAGAAACCTGGGTAGGGGAACAACTGGGTTCCTGACGGCTGACTGAAGGCTTGGGTGAGTGTCTGGACATGTTCACCTTGATGTCTGGTTTGACTTTCCTGGCCGAGATGTTTCATGACAAACCCTGAGTCGTTTTGTTAATTTAAATTTTATTCTATTACTTTACGTGTACGATTGTATGTGTGTTTACCGTGTGCATGCCTGGTGCCAGGGAGGCCAGAAGAGGGCATTGGAGCCCCTAAAACTACAACTGCACAGGGCTGTGAGCTGCCATGTGGGTGCTGGGGGTCACACCCAGCTCCTCTGGAAAAGCGCTCTTAACCTCGGAGCCATCTTCCCAGCCTTCATGTTTGTTGAGGCACCATATTAGGTAGCCAAGGTTGGCCTTGAACTTTCTGGGGAGCCAAAGTGACCTTGAACTCTTCTTGGTCCTGCAGCCTCCAGCTCCCAGGTTCATTTTACAGGCGTGGGCCACCCTGCTTGACTTTGTTCTGGCTCCGGATGTGGAAAATCCCCGAGTGACTGACTCCTCCTCTGGAGTCAAGCGAGCCCTCCATGGAGACACTGCACATGGCCTGGAGACCTGGCAAGGGGAGCAAAGGCCATTTGGCTTGTAGGTGGCAGTGCTGGGACTCTATCTGGAAACTGCTTTTCAGAATCCATCTGTTCTCTTCAATGTGTGCAGAGGCAATTCCGTTTAGCAGAATGCTTTGTGTGTTCCAGAGCTCTGGGTGGGGCTGGGCAACTTTTCAAAGGTGGTTGGTGTGAGGCAGGCACCTGCCCACTTCCTTTCTTGCTGTTTATTTATTTAAAATTTCTTGGTTTTCTGAGACAGGGTTTCTCTGTGTAGCCCTGGCTGTCCTGGAGCTCACTCTGTAAACCAGGCTGGCCCTGAACTCACAGAGATCTACCTGCTTTTGTCTCCTGACTGCTGGGGTTAAAGGTGTGCACCACCACCAGCTTTCCTTTTGCTTTATGGTGAGTGTGGGCTAGCAACCGTAGGTCACAGATGCTCCTCAAGGACAGTCGGGGTGGGGACGGCAGTGGGAGCTTAAGAGAAAGGGGAGGATGCTTGCTCAGATCCAGGTGGGCATCGGCACTGAAGCTGCCTCGGAGAAGAAGGCCTAGGTGATGAACTGATGGAAGGACAGCCCCAGCCCCAGGCCCACCCTAAGCCCCAACCTAGTTGTCAGGGAAGAGGAGTCACCACTGTCGGGAGCCTCTTTGGCTCATTGGTCCCCTGCCCTTGGGGATGGACCTGGATGAACCAGAGTTCAGGAGTTAGAATGAAATGCGCTCATCTTCTGAGGAGATCTGGTTGGGTGGAATCCAGTCCACATCCTTCTTCCAGCTGCTTGCTGCTGAGGAGAGCGGCTTTTGTATGTGTTGCCAGGGGAACCAAACTTTCTTCCTCCTTCAGAGCCCTGATTGGCTGCTCGTGGAGCTTGAACATTGGTGAATGGAAGGGCCTCCCTCCTTCCCACACCATGCACAGAGCAGAGGCCATAGTGAGGCTGGGGTCCCCGGGGGCACTGTGTGGGTGTGTGCACTCTCCTTGCCCCTGCACTCATTCGTCTTTCCCAGGAAGACTCTGTCATCTGGTTCCAGGAAACCTAACCCAGAAGTCGATCGATGGGCTGCCTTGGAATCCTGATGTTTCCATACATTTACTCTTCATCTTGAGAGACCTCATGTCCCCCACCCTTTGGTCTCAGTGTCCCTTCCTATAAAAACAAAATGACTTTTTGAGCTCCAGGACAGCCTGGTCTACAGAGTGAGTTCTGGGACAGCCAGGTCTACACAGAGAAACCCTGTCTCGAAAAACCAATCCAAACCAAACCAAACCAAACCAAACCAAACCAAACCAAACCAACTGGAATAAAAAGCCTCGATCCTTCCAGCTCCCTCTTCCCTATCCAGGTAGCTCAGGTCCTCTCTTCTCTGACTTTCCGTGGCCCTTGTCTGGTCTCTTTCAAGGCTCTCTGTTTCATTGTTTCTCCTGAGAGATGCAGGTCAGAGGGTAATGTGATCTGTGCCTGTCATCCCAGCACTGGGGAGGCAGAGTCAAGAGGATGACATTAAGGCCTAACCTGGGCTTCATAGTGAGACTTTGTCTCAAAACTCTAGGGCATGGGGTTGTAACTCGGAGGTAGAGATCAGGCCCTGAGCTTGATCCTTAGCATTGCCAAATGAATGAATGAGTGAGTGAATGAGACATTCATTATCTTGCCTTCCCCTTCTAGGGAAGCTGTGGTCTCTGAAGTCTCCCCTGGATGCCCCCAAGTCCCACAGCTGTTCTTGACCTCATTCCCTCCAGCTAGACCCAGGCTCTGGTTAATGAGCTAAGGATTATTAAGGTGCCTGACAGACACCCCACGTTCTCTATGGGCTGGCTGGGCAGCATGCAGAGCAGAACTTGTTGGAGCAGGAAGGCCTCAGCTGTCCTAGACTCCCAGTCTTTCACTGCCTAGGTGATCTTGGGAGGATAGCGTGGCTGCAGTTTCCACACTGGCAACACAGGAGTAATAATGGCACCTGTCAGGGCTGTCATCTGGGCTGACAAGATGGCAGCTCCAAATGCCCGCCTCCAGTGTCTCCCGCCCGGCAAAGGCCAGGAGAGGAGAAGGCAGCGATGGGGGAGCAGTCTTCCACAGGACCTGTGGTGCCCCACGGCTAGGCTGGGATGCTGCTCATTCCTAGAAGCCAAGGAGCAGGAAGAGGAGAGCATTGTCTCGTGGTGATGGTGTCTGGTGTGGGGAGGCCTGGGTTGGAGCTGATGTTTGAATCACACTTCAGATCTCACTTAAGGATTCCCCGGCGGCACAGAGAGAGAGGAGCAAAACACTTCCTGCTGGCAAATGGGTAGCCGCGTTGGCATTGACCTTGTCTTGGCCTTGCAAGACTCACTCCCCGGCTGTGTGGTATTCAGTATGCCGCATCAGTTGCCTTCAAATGGGCTTAATGGGGTCATATCTGGGAGTGACTCAGCCCTGTTTCTTCTCGACTCATCCGATTGAGGGTCAAAGGTGGCTGCAGAGGCCATTGGCCTTCAGAGCATGTACTCTGAAGCCCAACCTCCCACTACCTCTGGGCCTGCAGCAGCTGCGTGTTGGCGGCCGTCCATCTCCCATGTAGTGGGAAGCAGTAACGAGACACTGGAATCAGGCAGGATGTGCTGGAGGACCTTGCTCCTGTGGATGCTCCCAGAGGGAGGGTGTGGGTAAGGAACTGGGAGGAGGGAGGAAGAAGAACCCTCAGAGGAAGACAGGAGACTGACGTGGGTGGGTGGATGCTTGAGTCTATGCAGTGGACAGGTCCCTCCGGGCATGGTATGTAGCTTACACCAAGGGCAGAGGTCTCAGTGGCACCAAGGGATGGGCCAAGGAGTATGTGTGTGTGTAAGTGTAAGTGTAGTGTTAGCGGCTCCCTAGGGAAACACAAATGGCATGACCATCCTAGAGACATTAGCAAGTTCCATGTAGGGCCTACATCATCCTAGGTGCTTTTCTGGGAGGCCAGGTCTGTTTGCCTGGGGTGGGCATGGGCAGCAGGGTGTGGCCATTCAGCCAGGTGTTGTTTGTTTATAGACGGGGTTTCTCCGTACAGCTCTGGCAGTCTTGGAAGTCACACTGTAGACCAGGCTGTACTCAAACTCACAGAGATCTGCTCGCCTCTGCCTCCCAAGTGCAGGGATTAAAGGTGTGCTTGGTTTGTGTTGTAGATGCCACTCCTGGCTCCACACGGGTCATGGTGGGGGCCACTTTCTCAGACTCCTGAGTGAAGACAGGAATGGGGACCTTAGAGACTTCTTGCTGTCAGGTTTGCTCATGAGTATAGGTGGGAGCAGAGGCAGGTGTCCCAAGTCACAGCGACCCATTCACACGCCCTCTGCAGCACTCCCTGCTTGGTCTCCAGGACACTGCACCCATCTTCCTGGCCCCCTCTGGCTCTTCCTGAACCCCTCTGGCCTTCTCTTTCCTTTCCGCTCCTCCTCTTTCCAGTGTTGGGGCTCCTTGGCGCCCTGCTACAGTTATTGCTGTTTCTCTAATACCTAATGAAAGTAACACAATATTCAGAGTTCCGAGACCGGGGGAGGGGGCATCATGCCTGGGGGTCATAGGGAGTTTGGTGTGTTTCCTCCCAACTCTTTCTTTTCTGGTTCCTCACGGAGCTGTAATCCCACCTGTGCCATCCCACGGTTGGCACTCCAGGACTCTGAGATAGTCTGTGTCATTATTGAGTGTGCCATTGGCACACAGTGGACATATCCCTTTCCTGTTGACGGCCTTGCAGGTTGTCTGTAGTTGTGTGGGTAAAAGAGACCCACTAGAAATATGCTGCAGACATCGCTCCTTCTGTATCCACGGGAGGTCTCTTGGGGTAGGCCTCCAGGAGGCAGAGGCTGAAGTCACCATACATGGTGACTTGCCATACTGTGCGGCATTCAGTTCTCTGTTCCTAGGGTCAGGGGGATAAACAGAACCTGCCTTGGACTTCCCTCAGCCTGTAGAACCTATTTCCTGGGATGAGGATCCCCCCACCATACCCCTCCTAGCCCCCTACCACAACCCAGGGCTGACTGGGCATGAGGATGTGGTGTTATGCTGCTGCCGCTGCTGCTGCCGCCTCCATCACTGCCGAGGTTCAAACCAGGTCCCCTCGCCTCACTGCCTTGAGTCTGTTTTCTCAGCTTACCCTGATCATCACTTCGGTGAGTCATTTCACATGACACAAACCTCACAGGGGTTTACTGTCCACAGCTGACTTGGCTTGGCGCTGCAGACACCCTGAGCCGTGGTGACAAGTGGGAGACCCTAAGAAGACTTCTGGCCCTTTGTCCCTGGTGCAGCCTCAGCCACACCCCATTTGGTTTATGGGGAAAGTGACTCTCAATTGCGTATTAGCTGGGGGCAGGTCACAACCAAGTGATGAGGCAAGTCACCTGTCTTCCACTGTCACCTTCTCTTGGCCTCTGTGTCTCCAGCAGTAGCTCTTTGGATTTGGAGCTTTGATCCCAGCCCAGGCCTCTTCCATAGATCTATTCAGGAGACGTCTGGCATGAGGAAGTCTCTTTGACACTGCAAGAGTTTCAACCCCAGGGGAAATGGGCTCCAGGACTGGCTAAGGATGCTTGTTGGTTTCTTAGGGTTGCAGCAGGTAGCCAGTGTTTTTATGTCTGGGTCTCATACAGCCAGATCTGGCCACAGGTTCTTTGAGGCTAAGGATGACCTTGAACTTCTGATCCTCCTAGCAGGATATTGGGATCACAAGTATCACTCCCAGTTTTATGTTGTGCTGGGACTCGAACTCAGGGCTTCCCTCTATCCCCTGCCCTTCCTGCCAAGTTGCGACATACTTAGGATCTTATAGTACAGGTGAGCCTTGTGAAGCAGAGGTCAAGGTTTTGGCAGGGCTGCCATGAGGAAGCAGTACCTTATCCTGACAGCATCTACAGACTGCCCCGTTTTTGACTTGCCCTCCTTCTGACTCAGCAATGGCTTCCCTCCGGCTCCTGCCTCTGCCCTCTCCCGTCTTCACCACAAGGTCCCTGTGTTTACATTGGCCCCATGGAAAATCCCAGATCATCCTTCATCTCAGACTCCCTCACTGAATCATATGTGGAAAGTCTTCTGTGTGTGAGGTAATGCCCACAGATGCTGGCTGTGAGGGCATGGATGCCTCTAGTCTACCTCCCATAGCTGCTAATACCATAGAGGAAGTCCTCTGGCCCCCAAGCTCTTGCCTGGAGTTTTGAAGCATCAATTTCCAAGATGGAGGGAGCACTCATGTTTGGGGAGGGCCGTGAGATAGTTGCATCAGGCACTGGGGAGATGACTCAGTCAGTGAAGCGCTTGTTATACAACAACAAAGGCCTGACTTCAGATCCTCAACTCTCACCTAAAAGCTGAAGTGACCTGGTTCTTCCTAAGTCCCATCACCAAGGAGGCAAGGACAGGTGGCTGGCCATCCTCGCTGAGTTGATGAGGTTAGGGTTCAGAGACAGATCCTGCCTCAAAAAATCAGGGGAAGATCACGCAAGGCAAACACTCAATGCCTACCTCTGGCTTCCACACATGTGAGCACATATGTGTACATACACCCCGCAAATATACTATACAGACCCGCACCCACATATACAGATACTGTTCTCACACGAAGAGAGTGTTTTCTCATGCTAAGGTGCCTGACAGGAGGTAATATTACTGTGACATTGTGACAAAGGTGTTCAGTATCTATCACCCCTGTCTTTTAGGGTTAGGGCCTTTGGTGAGGCACAGGGAGACCTGTGGCCTCTCTCACTAGCACATCATTGCTGTGTGTGTATGTCTGTGTTTGTGTCTGTGCACACTCATCTGTGACTACGAGTCAGTGCTCTTGGGATGGCCAAGGAGTGACTCTTTTAAAAAGGCCCTTTCTGCTCTTGTTCTAAGGAAAATAATTACACAAGTGACTAATTTTATCCCTAATCCCATAATTACTTTATTATGTAGCTGGTGAGAGGGCTCCGAGCTGTGCCTTTGGCGCCACTCTGGCTGCTGGCCCAGTTGGCCTGGTCCTGCAGCAATAGAGTCCCGCCCTGCTGCTGGCATGGCTCTATCAGAGGACAGGATTGCTCTATTTCCACTTGGGCTAGGGCCAGCTGCATGTCGGTGTTGGGGGCCTGAAAACCTACCTTCCTTTCCTCCCAAGTCTGTAGACAAAGGCAACTTCCCTGAGAGCGAGAGTGTGTACTGCAGGATCGAGCCAGCGGGAGTCAAGATTCCTGTTTCTCCTCATTTACCTCCTTCAGGGCCTTGGATCAGTCATTTCCTCATGGGTCTTGATCCTGCTGTCTGTAAAATGGGGTTCTCGCTGGCTTTAATGCTCCACAATTTCAGGAGGGGAACTAAGAGAGCAAGAGTTTTGAGTCCAGGGTTCCTTTTTGCTGCCCATTGAAAATATACTCCATGTAACTTGTGTGAGGCTCTGAGTTCAAGCCCCAACGCCACATCAGTCAATCAACTAAAACCTAGTCTAGTATATCCCACCATAGTATATAGAGCAGTAGTGTAGTATATCCCATCATAGCATTGAAGACAGTAGTCTAGTATATCCCACCACAGTATTTAAGACAATAGTTCAGTATATCCCACCATATTATATAAGACAGGAGTCCAGTACATCCCACCATAGTATATAAGACAAGAGTCCAGTATATCCCACCATATTATATAAGACAGGAGTCCAGTATATCCCACCATATTATATAAGACAGGAGTTCAGTATATTCCCCCATAGTATTTAAGGCAGTAGTACTGTGTAGCAGGCGCCTTCATTTTTCTCATCAGTAAGTACTCTGGACCATAAATCCTGTAAACCAAGCTCTTAGCCCTGCCTCCATTGTTTTATTCTAGTATAGAAATAATTGAAGAGGGCTGGTGAGATGGCTCAGTGGTTAAGAGCACCCGAGTCCGGAGTTCAAATCCCAGCAACCACATGGTGGCTCACAACCATCTGTAACTAGATATGACTCCCTTTTCTGGAGTGTCTGAAGACAGCTACAGTGTACTTACATATAATAAATAAATCTTTAAAAAAAAAAAGAATTTAGAAATAATTGAAGAGCCATTCAGATATGAATCAGCAGGGCTGAGATTTGAACCCAGGTCTCTATTCCCAAAGTTCCCTCTCTTTCTTTCTCTGTCTTTCTCTATCTCTGTCTTTCTCTGTCTGTTTCTGTCTCTCTGTTTGTCTCTGTCTCTCTATGTCTCTATCTCTCTCTTTGTTTCTGTCTCTGTCTGTGTCTGTCTGTCTGTGTCTCTCTCTTTGAGACAGGGTTTCTCTGTGTAGCCCTGACAGTCCTGGAATTCACTCTGTAAACCAGGCTGGCCTTGAACTTGGATATCTGGTTGTCTCTTCCTCCTGAATGTTGGGATTAAATATGTAACCACTGTCAGGCATTTACCCATTCTTTATAGCTACTATACAGAATTATTAGGCTTGCTGGGTAATTAAACTCTTGACCATGTAAACTTAAACTTGGTCCCATAAACCATAGGAATGACACGATAAACTGGAAGCCCCTGTAGCTAAGGAGGTGAAGTGGCTTAATTTTCAGACTATGTGATGTGTGTCTCTCTTTTTGTCTTTTGTTTTTTAAGACAGGGTCTCACTGTGTAGCCATGTCTGGTCAGAAACTTGCTGTATAGACAAGGATAACCTTGAACTCACAGAGATCCATTTGCCTGTTGGTATTTAAGGCATGTGCCACTATGCCTGGGTGTATCTCAGCATTACTATGGTGTCACACTCATTCTATCTTTGGCTTTTAGTCTTTTCTTCTTGTTCATATTTCTCTATGTAACACTAAGTTTTTTCTTTTTTTTTTCTTTTTTTTAAAAAATATTTATTCATTCATTTATTTATTATATGTAAGTACACTGTAGCTGTTTTCAGACACTCCAGAAGAGGGCATCAGATATCATTACAGATCGTTGTGAGCCACCATGTGGTTGCTGGGATTTGAACTCAGGACCTTTGGAAGAGCAGTTGGCGCTCTTAACCACTGAGCCATCTCACCAGCCCCAAGTTTTTTCTTTAAATTGAGGCAAAATACACATACCCTAAAATTTACTGCTTGCGTGCATGTGTGTGTGTGTGTATGTGTGTGTGTGTGTGTATGTGTACATCTGTGGGCTGGTTTTATGTTTGTTTGTTTGTTTTGTTTTCTCGAGACAGGGATTCTCTGTGTGGCCCTGGCTGTCCTGGAACTCACTCTGTAGACAGACTAGCCTCAGACTCAGAGATCTGCCTGCCTCTGCCTCCGGTGTGCTGGGATTAAAGATGTGTGTCACAACAGCCCAGGGTAACCCTTACTTTTTTAAGCGAAGAGTTTAATAATGTTAAGGATGATCTCATTGTGTTCCAGCCACTACTATCCATCCATCCATCTGTCCATCCGTCCATCTATCCATCTATTGTTGTTGTTGTTGTTATTATTATTATCATCATTGTCATCATCATTATCGTGTGTGTGTGTTTCTATGTGTCATAGTGCAGGTGTGTGTGTGTGTTTGCGTGTGTGTGCCAGGGCATGCTGGAAGTCAGAGGACAGCTTTTGAAGGTTGGTTCTCCTCTTCAACATTGGGATCTGGGGACCAATTTCAGGCCATCAGGTATGAGACTGACTTGCTGAGCCTCCTTGTTGGCTCTCCAGAACTTCTTTATCTTGGAAAAACTCAATCCCCATTCATTAAACAATAACCCCCGATTCCCCGTCTCTTGCAGCCTGTGGCAACTACCACTCTCTTTTCTGCCTGTATGAATTTGACTAACAGCCTCCCGTATGTGGAATCACACAGCACTTGTCTTGTTATGAATGGCTTGTTTCACTTAGCATAATGTTCTTAAGGGTCATTCATGTTCCTTCTGAGGTAGAATAATACTTCATTGTGTGGGCCACATTTTGTTATCAATAGACACCCTTTTCCTTACCTCTTGGCTATTGTGAATAACTGCAGCAGCACTGGCTATAGAACTGTCTTGTTGATGGTTTTTTTTTTTTTTTTTTTTTTATCTCTTTTGGATTTATACTCAGAAGTGAATATTTGGTGTGGGCACGTGCATGTTAGTGTGTGTGTGTGTAGGGCAAGGGGTTAGCCTCTGGCATTTTCCTTTTTTTTTTTTTTTTTTTTGAGACAGGGTCTCTCGTTGCTCTGGGACTTTACTGAATTGGTTAGCCTAGCTGACCAGCATGCTTACAAGGATCTGTCTGTCATCCTCCATCTCACAGTTGCTGGGATTAGAGCATGTGTCCCCAGCTTTTTATGTGGGTTTTAGGGATCTGAATTCAGTCCCTCAAACTTTTACGGCAAGTGCTTGACCAACGGAACCATCTCCCCTGCCCCATTGGTACTTATTTAAAAGCCCGAATTTCTTGTGTCTTATCAATCATGTGGTGGAAACTAGGTCAGATACTTGATATATGCTGTCTCGTTCTCGCTCTGTATCAACCGGGTACAGCAGATAAAATCATCCCCAATTTATGGCTGACAAATGAAAGCTCAGAGAGATTGCTTATTTGCTCAAAGCCGAACAGCTCGGAAGCCTTGAGGCAGAGTTGAGAGCTGGCTGCTGCCCAAGCCTGCTTTTAATTGTCGTGAACTGCTGCCTCCCTGCGGCCTCAGCTCCACCTGTCTGGGCAATTTTCTGCCTCGGTGGTGCTGTTTCTCTTTCCCCACTCACATCCCCACCATTTTCCTGCCTCTCCTGTGTTCACGCTCACTGGAAACCCTGAACAACTTTCGTGAAAGCCCTTTGACTGCCAGAACGGTTTTGTGTGCTGGAAACCGACAGAGCAAGGCCTGTAATTTGTTTTCTAATCATAGACCTCCAGATTCATAGTGGCTGCCGGGATCTCCTACCACATCATGTGGCCACCAGCTTGTAGATCATCAAAGAACCAGCCCCTTGGGGGCTGGGACACTGCACTCCTATGAAGAGTCAGGGGAGGGTTCAGCCCACCTGATTGGGGTTCTCCTAGCTCTCAGATTCTTGGCAACAACATAAGATTTTTCTCTTGAAAAATCTGTAGAAATATTCCACAACACTTGCCCTTCTCTGACTTTCAAAACTGTCAGAGCAGAATATCCCAAAGTTTGGTGATTTTTGTAGATTTCCGCTCATATGAGACAGCCTTAAAACTTGCAGGCTGGCTGCCATCTTTTTTTTTTTTTTTTTTTTTTTTTTTGCTTTTTATTGTGGAGAATTCCAAATGTATAGAAAAGTAGAGAGAACAGCATAATGATTTCTGAGAAGCCACCATACGCAGCACTTCTAGCCAATGGCATGGAAGATGGGCTTTCCTGCTTTCATAGCTCATTCCGTAGATGCTCAGTAAATCCACACAGAGACTGAGTACGCATTTCTTCTCCCACCATTGCATTAAGAGGCGAGGGCCGGTTGATTTTCCAAGAGAGCCAATGGCAAGAACATGCACTTTGGTGTCAGACACAGTTGCTCAGATTCACAGAGCTGGGTATCTGTTAGTGATCAGTTTTATTGTCTATAAAATGGGTATAGATATAGAAGTGATTTCTTCGTAGGTGTGGTTGTAGCTGTCTAGGGTTTGTTTTATCTGGAGACTGGGCTTCCTGTACCGCAGGCTGCCTTGGAACTTGCTATATAGCAAGGATATCCTTGAACTTCTGATCCTTTTGCCCCCGCCTTCTAAAGGCTAGGATTATGAGTATGCACACTATGCTTGGTTTATGTTAGCTTTGAACCCAGGGCTTCAAGCATGGTAGGCAAGCTCTCTGCTAATTGGGCTACATTCCAGCCCTAGCTAATGCATTTATTTTTAAAGATTTATTTATTTATTATATGTAAGTACACTGTCGCTGTCTTCAGACACTCCAGAAGAGGGCGCCAGATCTCGTTACGGATGGTTGTGAGCCACCATGTGGTTGCTGGGATTTGAACTCTGGACCTTCAGAAGAGCAGTCGGGTGCTCTTACCCACTGAGCCATCTCTCCAGCCTGCTAATGCATTTTTAAGAGTTTTCTTTTCTTTCTTTTCTTTCTTTTGGTTTCTCCGAGACAGGGTTTCTCTGTATAGCCCTGGCTGTCCTGGAACTCTTGTTGTTGATGCTTGTTTGGTGTTGGTGTGTGTGTGTTTCTAGGGATCAAACCTGAGATCTTGTGCCTCTAGACAAGTACTCCACCATTGGTCTATAGCCCCAGGCCTATTGCCACTAATGCTTTTCATTACTGCTTTGAATATTAAATATTCTAGTGGGAAGAATCCATGTGTTTTAAAAGTACAAAAATAAGTTGGAGTCCACTAGAATTGAAACCCTAGGATTTGGCTCCATTTTTTGTCCCAGTCAGCATTTAGTTGTAGGCTCAAGAAAAGGTCGCCACAGCCAGAGCCCATGCCCCAAATGTGGAGGCTGGGAGCAGGCCCAGCATGGGGGCCACGCAGGCTGGCTCTGTCTCTTTGCTTTGCTTCCATCTGCCCCCTGAGGGTGCAGTGACCCCCATGAGAGGGACAGGCCCAGCTGGAAGAGCCCAGAGGTGGTGAGCAGCGACACTGCGGGATGTCTTGTTGCTAGGAGACCAGAGGAGGCAGCAGGACCCATTGCCAGAAGAGGGAGGGGATGATGGTGGGTTGATGTAGGGATGCAGGGCACGTGACCCCAGATGGGCTTTTGTGGGGTTCTGGGAGGAGATGGTGGTGCAGCCATTGGGATCCTTGCCAGGAAGGGAGGAGGGGTCGGAGCAGAGACTCTGGAGAACCCGACTCTTTCTGTAGACCAGGACAAGCTGTTCAGTTCTTCCTGCTTGCTGCATGTCAAAATCAGACCAGCATTGGTGTCCCGATTCATTGTGTGGCTCTGGAAAGTTATGTGGCTGCTGTGCTTGCTGGGCCCCTGTCAGCTTCTTCATCTGCAGGATGAGCCCTATCCACTGCACGATGTGGTTTCAGATGTGACCTACAGGGAGCAAGAGCAAGTGCAGACGTGGCTTTGGAGTCATGCCAGCATTTCTTATCATTGATTTTTCCTTTGCTGTACAGCGAAGGAACTGGAGTCCCTCTAACCAGGCTGGATTCATGGGTGTGGAGCCTGGAGCGGACTTCCACCATGTTCCTGTGTTAGAAGATGATGGGGACCTGCTAGCTAGGCTCCCAACTAGTAACACTCCAGGGAGTGGCTGAGATAGGGCAGTAAAGTTCAAAAGCAGAGAGGGGCTGCATCAGGGGCTCTGTTGAGATTCCAGGAAGGACTTTGAATAGCTCTAGCCGGAAGCTTAGTGAGTGGCCAGAGATGATGGTGCAGTCGCACTAATATAAATAGTACTTGTCCACATGTACGTCGCAGAATAAAAAAAAAAAAAAACCCAAACAAGCAAAGTGAAATGATCCCATTGGGATGAAAAAAAAAAAAAAACACCTCTGGTAACATTACAAAGTTATGTATTTAAAACACAAGTGTCAGGTGGTGATGCTACACGCACGTCCTTGATCCCAGCACTTGGAAGGTAGAGGCAGAGGTACGTTTCTTTCTGTTCAAGGTCTGCTTGGTCTACAGAGCCAGTTCCAGGATGGCCAGGGCTACACAGAAAAACCTTGTCTTAAAAACCAAACCAAACCAAGAAACCAACCAACCAAACAGACAGACAGACAGAAGGCAGGAGGAGCAGAGTTTGATCCCAGAGCCATGGTTGTTGTTGTTGTTGTTTCTAAAGCTAGGTGTGGTGACATGTGCCTGTAATCCCAGCACTGAAGGCCCAGAGATCCTTGGGGCTTGCTGGCCAACCAGTCTAGTCTATTAGGGAATTCCCAGGCCATTGAGAGACCTGGCCTCCACACGCATAATGTTTGCACATAGACAATATGCGTGTGTGTGTGTGTGTGTGTGTGTGTGTGTGTGTATATGTGTGTGTGTATATATGTGTGTGTGTGTGTGTATGTGTGTGTGTGTGTACCCACAGATGCCAGGAGGGACCACTGAATCCCCTACAGCTGGAGTTTCCAGTTGTTGAGCTGCCTGATGTCGGGGCTGGGGGCTGAACTCAGGTCCTCTGGAAAAGCAGCACCCACTCTTAACCAATGAGCCATTTCTCCGGCCCAAAATGATTTTCTAGTTGAATGTGATGGTTCAGGTTTGTGATCCCAGTTCTTGTGTGGGAACGTTGAAGCCATGTTTAACTGTATGATAGCCATGACCACTTAGCAACATATTAGCTCTTCATCATTATTTTGTATGTATATGTGATACTTGAGTGTTCTGTGTGCGTGTATGGGTTGATATTTATTTGCACATGTGTGTGTACATGTGGAGGCCAGAGGTTGGCATGGTCTGTCTCCCTCTGTCGCTCCCCACTTTAACTTTTGAGACAGGGGTCTCTTCACTGAATCTGGAGCTCTCCCGCTGGCTCCTGGTACTGGCTGGCCAGCGGATCCTGGGAATTTACCTGCTTCTGCCCTCCAGTTCCTTGACAATGTAAATCGGTACAGTTTCCTCATGCTGAGTCCTTGATATTCAGACCATGGTAGCATGGTAGGTAGCAAGGGACGAGGCAACAATAGCCACCCCTAAGGGACCCCCCAAACTGGCCTGGCAGGATTGGAGGGACTGTGTCACAGGGGTTTACCTGTGGAGTAGGACTGCCTTGGCTCACACTGGTCAGGGCGATTGTGCTGGTCTGTTGCCCCAGTCTGGCTGCTTCTCTTCACACCTGGTCCCCTTTTCCCTGCTGCGATGCTGGTCCTGGTGTGATAAGCATGGTCTGTAATCCAAGCCATCCATCCTAGAGGTTGGCATGGCTTCCCTGGCCAGCTTGACAGACTAGAGCATTCACACGGTGGGCAGTGATCCATGGGAGCTGGTGGTGGCAGTTGTAGCTCTAACAGTAGAACTACCCTATGTACTGTCACCTGTCCTCTGAAAATAACCCTGGTCTGTTCCAAGTGACCATACTACAAGGAATCCAAAGGTACAGCCATTGGCTTGGTTACTAAAGTGGGAGTAGGGGAGTTGGGATAGGATTTGGGATTGGTTGGCCTCTGAGCCAAAGATTTGGAGTGGGGCGGGGGTGAGAGGCAAGCCAGGTTCTGCTCCTTCTGTTCTGCAGAGCTAGAGACAATCTGTCTATGTTGGGGGAAGCAAGAGGGGGCAAGGTTTCAGGGCTACATGCTCATGCAGATCTCTGGAGACAGCCAGCCAGGTTGGGACAGGTTCTGAGAGAGAAACAGCAATGAGTGATCCAATGTTCAACAATATTCTGCCAAAGCCCATTTCAAATCTTCCTTGGTGGACACTTTTACTGCAGGGTAAAGATTTCCAAGTTTGAGGCTAGCCTGAGATATAGAATATGATCCCACCTCAATACATATAACAAAAGTGAAAAGGTATATATCGTTCTAATGTGTGCATACATAGAAAGAGTTTCTTTAAGTTAGATAGGAATACAGCACATGCACACACACACATACACACACACACACACATACACACAAAGAGGTGGAAGGGGGGGCTTACCATTGTTAATTAGAGACCACCTAGGCCAATGTTTCTAACTATTCAAGGACCCAGGGAGTCCCTTGTACAGAGAAACTCTGTCTCAAAAAGTTTTTTTGTTTGTTTCTATTCTTTTTCTTCTTGAGACAGGGTCTTACTTTGTAGCCCAGGCTGGCCCAAACTCACTACCCTCCTGTGTCTGCCTTCCAAGTAATGTCCATTGAACACTTGCTTTTTTTTTTTTTTTGGTTTTTCGAGACAGGGTTTCTCTGTATAGCCCTGGCTGTCCTGGAACTCACTTTGTAGACCAGGCTGGCCTCGAACTCAGAAATCCGCCTGCCTCTGCCTCTCGAGTGCTGGGATTAAAGGCGTGCGCCACCACGCCCGGCTGAACACTTGCTTTAATTAGATGTTTTACTTTTTTTTTTTCTCTTTTTTTCTGACACAGGGTCTCACTATGTATCTCTGGCTGTCCTCAAATCCACAGAGATCCTCCTGTCCCTGTTTCCCAAGTGTTGGGACTAAAGGCGTGTGTCAGCATGGCTGGCTTAGTTGAACATTTCCTAAGATGTGATCTATCACCTCTGTCCATCCTTAGGATAACCACCCAGAGGTATGACAAGGACACAGGGACACACAGAGATTAAGCACTCACACTGAATGGTCGAGGCAGGACGGAAAGCTGGGTCTCCTGATTCCGGAGGCCACGGTTGCTCTGGAACTGTGTGGTGTGGCTCTATGCTGCAGATAGCAAATGTTAGCCTCTGCCATAGTGTCAGGGGAGCCGAGGGATACTCTTGAGCTGGCTTCAGTAGGTCTGGGTGGATTCTGAGGATCCCACACCCGTGAGTCCCGGGTGCTTCTGCTGCTGCAGCGACAACACATGGAGAACCACTGCCCCTCTGCCTGCCGATAGGATTCTATTATTTCCTGTGTTTTATGCATGTGTGCATGTGTGCGTGTTCACAGGCACATTTGTGTCACAGCAGACATGTAGAGGTCAGAGGACAACCTCACATTTCCATTCTCACTTCCCACCTTGTTTGAGATAAGACTCTATTTTAGCTACAGTGTTTACCTGGTCAACTGCCACATGAGCTCCGGGGATTGACCCGTCTTTCCATCCCGTGCAATAGGTGTGCTCTGGGATTCTGGATATGTGCACCACTTCAATTACAGAAATACATACCCCTGCCCGACTTTTACTGGGGCCTGGGGGTCTGAGCTCAGGTCGTCAGACTTGGACACCAAGCTCTTTCACCCTTCTCACCTGAGAAATGCATCTTGATCTCTGTGGACCGGTGTAATGGCTCTCACCTTGGCTCCTGACCTCTGCTACCCTGTAATCATTCCCTATCAGGCACCAACCATCTCTAGCTATGTCCTGCCTCTTCGCCAGGTCTTACCTTGTCTCCCTTCACTATACAGTAGAAGTTTCTGAAATGACCAACTGGTTCAAACCTTCAGTGTCCGCTCGGATAACCACTGAGTGTGTGTGACTGTGCATTTTACATTTTGTTTCATTTTCTTTGGTTTAAATATAGGTCACATGTGGCTAGCTGCTAGACAAGGCAGGAAACCACTTGGAATGTCATTCAAGGCTCTGATTGGCACCATCTGCCTTTCCAGCCCCAGCCTCAGTGCTCAGCATCCCAGGGGCCAAGCCACATGTGCCCAGTTTCCTGCACTTACCATGTCCTTCCCACCCTGCCTGTTTTTGTGCGAGCTTTCAGTCCAGGTTGTTCTGCAGCCCTGCCTTCAGAGCTCCGTCCAAGTGCTGCCTCTTCCTGAAAGCTTTTGACGTCTGCTCTTTTTCTCTAGTTTCTTTCCTCTCCAAACTCCTCCAAACATCATCTTTTCCTTTGCATCTTTCCTGATTTCTGTATTCTACTGCAATTGGCTGGGGTCCCTATCTTATTTTCTACTGAACTGTGAGCTTTGAGATCATGTGAGCATTTCCCAGAGCAAGCTCTTCCTTCCCACCACAGATCCCTTCCAAGTATACAGAGAAGCTAGATAAATGCCACAGACTCACACTGGTGCACTGGGAAAGCAAAGATGATAATGTGTCGTTCCTATCCCCCAGCTGCCCAAGCTCCTACCAGTCTGATCCAGGCCTACAGAGCCCTGGAAGCCAATGGTTATTTTGGGCAGGGAGATAAAAGTCACAGAGGGCCCTGTTGGCCAGGGGAGACCAAGCAGGAGAGGTTGAAGCAGAAGGCTGTGTTTACACACAGACATTTTCTCTACCCAGCCTGGCCTGGTACACGTAGATGGGTACACCCAGACATCGGGACCTGGCTGCCGTCTAAAGCTGGGATTAAGTGGTGGTGCAGCGGCTGGTCTGGCCGTCTGCTCTCTGCAGATGGATGGATGAGGAGAAGGTTGCAAGGACTGCCGAGCAGCACCAGCTTGTGCAAATGGAATATTGGCTACGTGGTCCCAGGGTAGAGACTGGGAAGCAAGCAAATGCCTGTCAGCAGAGCGACGGGCAGCAGGTGAATTCTTGTTTGGCCTGGTTTGGTGGTTCATGAGGTTTTTCAGATTGGCTCCTGTTTGAATGTAGAGATGGTTGGAAAGAAACAAAGAGACATCTTGCTTTTTTGAGACCCTATTGCTAAGAGTATTTCATGACACAAAAGTATCCAGGTTATAGAAAACATTTTTTAAAAAAATTTCTCAGGCCAGGCATGGTAGCTCATGGAGGAGGCAGAGGCAGGCAGATCTCTGTGAGTTCACTAGCCTCATCTACATAGTGAATTCCAGGACGGGTGAAGATCGTGAGAACCTATCTCAAAAACAAAAAGAGCCTACCTTTCTTGAGCTGCAGAGATTCTTTGAAGATACAAGTTAGATCCCCAGGATCCATGTTTTTGGTTTTGTTTTTAAATAAGTCAGGTCTGGTGGCCTCTGCTTATAATCTCAGTCCAGGGAACCAGAGGCAGGTAGATCCCCGTGACTGTTGTAAAAACAAACCAGGTTGGACTGGAGAGATGGCTCAGTGGTTCAGAGCACTGATTGCTCTTCCAGAGGTCCTCAGTTTAATTCTCAGCAACCCCATGGTGGCTCACAACCATCTGTAATGAGATTCGATGCCCTCTACTGGTGTGTCTGAAGACAGAGACAGTGTACTCATACACATAAAATAAATAAATAAATAAATCTTAAAAGCAATAACAACAACAACAAACAAACCAGGCAGACAGCATCTTCAGAAGAGCAGCCAAGGCTCCTTTAGCTGTTACACACTCTTGCACATACATGCAGGCCTGCACGCACACACATGTGAGTGTACACACACAATATGTAAATTATTAAAATCGTAATATAGATACAAAAAAATGCACATGAGGGCATCACAAATCTACATGTGCCTTGTGTAATCGTCTCTCGACAAGACCTAAAACATCTATCATCTCTACAGTACATTTGTGTTCAGCCAAATGCGTGCAGGGACATCAGGGGACAAACACAAGCTCTTGAGTCAGGTAGTCTGGGGCTGAGTCTTGGGTCTCCAGTCTATTATCAAAGGGACGCTGGACTAGTGACTTCAATTTTATCCCCTGTAAAATCAAGCTGGATATGTAATTTCTGCTTTACAGGGTAGTGAGAGATTTAAGATGGAAAATGTAGGCAAATTGCTAGGCACCGTGCCAGCCTGTAGCTGGGGATTCTAACACCCTGCAAAGATGCTGCCGATTGGTAGTGATGCTGCAGCCTCTTCCCACACCGGGACCCCAGGCACACAGACACCGCTCGTCTACCTCCTCCAACCTCTATGTGAGGCTCTCTGACATCTCCTCTGACTGCAGGGAACCTGAGAAGCCACAACAAGGAAACCTCAGCTGACACTTCCAGCCCCTGACAGGCTGGGTGGCAGTCTGTATCCAGTGGGAACGTGGCCACATTTTTTATATTCAGCTCCCATAGCATGGTTCCCGGACTCCTAGAGGAAGACACATTTCCCAAACAGTGGCTGGAAGCATAGGGACCCCAGAAGGAATTGTAGCCAAGGTGAAATCGAGGCGCCGGACTCATCCCGAGATGTCCTGACATGCGGGTGGCCTCCTGAATCCCCCTTGCTTCCTGACCTTTGGCTCGGGGATTAAGGTGACCAGAGTGTGCAGACATGACTACCAAGAAGGGTCCTTGTGGCGGGAAAGGCGCAAAGTGGCTTCTTTCCTAAGGCAACAGTGTACCAGGAGGTTAAGAACCTTCTGCAAGTCACATAACCCGTGGCCGCTGGGAAAGGCCAGTGTTGTAACTAGCCATAGGGGGTGTCTCAGGAGGGACTGGGAAAGGACTTCCTGGACGACGACTAGAAGAGTGACTGTGGGGAAGGGAAGAAAATCCATCCAAGCAGAGGATAAAGCTCGAGAGAGAGCGAGCATGTGTCAGAGCTAACTGTCTGCCGGGGACCCAGAACCATCAGTCTGACAGAGCAAATCACATAGCTTCTGAGGCTAAGGCTGAGGCACAAGGAGAGATCAGGCTGGCGAAGGTCTCAAGAGTCAAGCTGAGGTGAGTTCTTTCATCAGAGAATGAGGCAGTGCTGAAGGCTCTTCACTGGGAAGGTGGGCAGACTCTGCCCCTTGATGTGCCCCTGGAAATCCGCAGCAATACTCAGCTGTCCATGCCACGAGGAAGTCCAGCTGTGTCCAGGGCTTGCTTGTGGGTACCAAGATGGTAGTCGAGGGCAAACTTCCTGCCCGAGAGGAGAGGCAGTTCAAAGTCAGAGCCCCACTTTGACAACTGAACCTGGATTCAGAAGTAAAGATTGAAGGAGACAAGGGTGTGGCAAGCATAGAAGAGGGGGTGCAGAAAGTGGAGATGGGGGGCTTTCCTTGGAGAGAATACAATCTTGAGGATATGTGCACTTAAAAAATATTTATTTATTTATTTATTTATTTATTTATTTATTTAATGTATGTGAGTACACTGTTGCTTTCTTCAGACACACCAGAAGAGGGCATAAAATCTCCATTATGGATGGTTGAGAGCCACCATGTGGTTACTGGGAATTGAACTCAGGACCTCTGGAAGAGCAGTCAGTGCTCTTAACTGCTGAACCGTCTCTCCAGCCCAGATATGTGCCCTTAAGAGAGACAAGGATACCACAGAAGTAGCTGAGGGGGTCTTACCTGTGCTGGAGGAGGACATCTGAGCTGCCAGGCCCCCTTGGTGGATAATGTCCTATGATCCTGTAGCAGCGCTAAGCAGGAGTGCCTGTAGTACCCCAGGTTCAGGCCAGTCAAGGCCTTGACAAGGTCGTGGAGCTCCTGTATGAATATCCCCAGCTTGTATCAGCCCTTCACATGGGCAGCTTGGCCCCTCCAGCATGCTGTACTAGCTATGAACTAGTTAGTGCCTTATTCTCATGGCCTGCCATGCAGCTTTGGGGCATACACATCTGTCTACACCAGACTGTATGTGGGAGCATTCGGGTTCCAATCTAGGCCAAGGTTCAAGAGGAGGTGAGACCCTTGGGAACTGCGGCTTGGGGGAGACTTCCTAGTAAAGTGGAGGGGAGAAGCAATCAGGTGAGGGTCCCTGTCCTGTATGTGTCACTACTCATCCAACCCGGCCTTCTCGTTCCGTTTGGACCCAGCCGCCCTGCGGTGCCTTCTCGAGAGTGCCAGTAGTGAGGGAGAACAGCCTTGCCAGGCAGAGCTTCCCAAGCCTGTGGGACTCGCTGCTTTAGAAAGTTTGGCTCCAGTAGCTTCCTCCCTCTGGCACAGCTCTTAGCTGCCTGGGGCTTAGCTCAGCCCACCCAGGCCCTGTTGCCCTCTGAGGCCAGAGCCAGATGTCTTGCAGATCCCTTGCCCTGAAATACCCTCGTTGTGTGACCTCTGTTTTAACCCAGTATATTCTATCTGCCTCTCCTGCAAGATACCTTTTCTTATCTCCTTGGGCTCTGTTAGGATTTCAGAGTATCTAAGTGCCTATTAACCAAAAGAAACACCGTGTGAGCCACATGTGCAAGTCATGCATATGATTAAAGAGACAAAAAAGCAGCTCACACATGCTCTTAGTCTCAGCGCTTGAGAAGCTGAGCGGGAGGATCCCCTGAGTTCAGGAGTTCAAGTCTAGAACACTGGGCAACAAAGCAAAATGTTATGTCAAAAATAAATAAATAAATAAATAAATAAATAAAATAAAAAAATGCCGAGTGTGGCCCATGACTTTAATCCCAGCACGTGGGAGGCAGACAGGGATGGGGCTCTGTGAGTTCGAGGCCAGTCTGGTTAGTCCAGCCACTGGGGTCAGTGAAGAGGCCTTGTCTCAAAAAGGTCAGATAGAAAGAATCTGATGTATTCCACATGCACTAACATACATGTACGCCTACATGTACCTGTGCATGCACTACATACAGGACTGAGGCTGTAGCTTAGGGGTAGAGTACTTGTCTAGCATGCACAAGATCCTGGGCTGGATCCCTAGAAACACACACACACACACACACACACACACACACACACACACACACACCAAATGAAATCATCCTAATGAGATTTTATTTAATCTGATATATCGATAACTTTTAGTTAATTGCTTTGTTTTGAGACAAGCTAGTTTCAAACTCCTGCTCCTCCTGCCTCCATATCTCAAGTGCTGGGATTCCATACCAACATGCCTAGTCCCGTAATATTAAAACAAGAATTATTGAGATATATAAACATTCTCTTTAATTTTAATACCCAGATGTCAAGATCCACTATCCATCTTGCGTTTACTGCACGTTTCCATTTGTGCATTTTGGGTACTTGGCAGCCACCGGTGGCCAGCAGCTCCTGTGTTAATTAGTGCAGACCTAGAGGCAAGGGGGAGTCTATGATGGCTGAGGCTCAGTGTTTGGCATCAGATGGCTCTCTGGTCACATTCTAGTTCTGCCATTTATCAGCAGGTGACATTGGCACCTCATCAGTTCTCCAAGGCTCCGTCACTTCAACTGTAAAAAGGGTTGGAGAATTGTTTCAGGAATTAATCCCATGGATGTGTGTCTAGTGCCAGGCTCAGGGGAAGCGCTCAGGAAGCAGCATGGAGGTTAGTCTCTAGGGCCCTTCCCTGTCCTCACTCATTGGACCTATTGGAATTCAGGGTCACACTCCCCAGTTCTTCCTTCTCTGGCATCCTGGGCTTGCCCCAGGGTAAGCATCACTGCTTCCTGAAGGAAAGATGTTGGGAGGGGGGCTCAGCACTGAGAGCAGAGCTCTCTTACCCCTCCCCCACCCCCGCCCCGTTCCTCCATCAGACCGAGACACTCTGGGTGATAAAATCTCTTGGGGCCCGAGTTCCTTCTCTGAAAGGTCAAAGGGTAGTGGAGGAGACCTGCCTGAAGTTTGGTGAAGCCTCTGACCCACCATAGTCATGGCTGCTTGGGACTTTCTTGGATCTTAGACTTTCTCCTCCTCCTAACAGGAAGTGCAGTATTCTGTCCTCTCTCTCCTGTGAGCCCCTGCAGAGCTGCCCTCACAGCACCCCTCACAGGAACAGAGGGGCAGCAGGGAGTTCCTCTCAGTAAGGCTCAGAGAGGTCAACTTGTAGAAGTGAAACAGAAGGAAGAGATGGAACCAGGATGCATCCTCAAGCACACCAGTTGCAATGGGCTCTTCCTCATCAGGGGCCCTGAGGTTTCTCTGTGGTGGCTTGCATGAGGCATAGTGGTGTTGAATCCCATGCCTCAGTTTCCCTGCTTGGAGAATGGAAGCAGAAAAGTACCAGGGTGGTGATTTCAGCATGCCCGCAGAACCCATGCATTCTTTTGAGTTCCCATGCTGTGTCTTGTTTGTAATTTCTCCAGAGAAATTATGGGAGGAAGTGGAAGGGTCCAGAGAGCCCCCATTACTGTGCAGAGTGACCTTGGTCAAATCACTTACTCTGGGCCTTGGCTACTTATTTATAACTTGCGGGGAGGGGTGATGTTAACTCAGATGATGCTGTGGAATCAAGTACTTTGCAAACTGGAAAGCGCTAATAATAGACCTAGAAGAGAATCACAGAAAATAATGATAAAAACAACACAAACAGAGACAGACATCATTCTAGAGACAGCCCAGCCTCCAGCGTGTTGCCGCTGACCGGAAGTGAATTGGGCCCTTTGGGTATGACTCTAAATGAAGTCTGGGAACATCCTGCTTTGGTTCTGAAGTCGCCTGGGTTTTCCTGGGAAAGTGAGAGGCTCGGTGTGGCCAAGAGGCTGGGAACCAGGCTCTGCCCCAGGGGAGGGATGGGGGGTGGCAGTGCTGTCTGGGGAAAAGAGTTAAACTGAGGGATGGGGAGGGCCTTGGCTCTGCAGCCTTGGGAGCTTGTGCTTGAGGGGAAAGCAGAAGGGAAAGGTTAGCTCAGAAGCAAAACGCCCGAGGGAGGCCTCCCCACAGCTGTGCCCACGGAGCAGCGAGTTCCTCTAATGGCGCTCCTGAGTTCGGCAGGTTGTTCCAGTCATTAATTTGAATAAACATCGGGTGCAAATAGTGTATACCCTTGAGAGTCAGTGACTTGCTTGGAGGCCATACTCCTAAGGACCTGTGTGAGGCTCCTTGGGTAAAGGACGCCTGGAGATAAGGTCTGGGAGGAAGCCCCTCCCACTTGGCTTAGGCTGATTGGTTTTCCACCTCTTGTCTGGTGTGGGGTTGGCCAGTATCTTTCTGCTCTTTGCCCACTCCTGAGACTAGTGGACAGCAGGCAGCAGCCAGGCGCCAACTCCTAAGGCATCCAATGAAGAGGGGACTTGTCCACATTCAAGGGAAGGCTTGGCTTGGAGCTGAGCATAGTCTATAAGATTGTGGGTGTGGGGCAGCAATCTAATGTTATCTCAAAGAAGGGGGAGGGAGTGTGGGACACCCTCCCACTTCCTAGCCTCCCCTCTTCACCTCCCCCACTCTCTGCCCAGTGAGGATAGTACAGACACAACTGCAGTGTGTGTGTGTGTGTGTGTGTGTGTGTGTGTGTGAGAGAGAGAGAGAGAGAGAGAGAGAGAGAGAGAGAGAGAGAGAGACAGAGAGACAGAGAGAGAGAGAGAGAGACAGAGGGCTCAAGTACTATGGCCCAGACATCTGCTTGCCCATAATAGATTTGCAGGGTGATTGGAAGAATGAAAGAAGAGCCGAGCATGCCTGGGGCTGATGGTGATGTTTAGGAGTGAGGGTCACATGGGTTGCCATTGTAGAACCACATGGTCTTTGGTGACCATGTATGAGTTGCTGCCATTTCTCCCAAGCCTTTCCCCCCACACTAGGACCCAGAGACAGGTTAAGTCCAAGTCTAATCCTGTCTTTCACCGTTTACAAACTGAAGCCTGGCGCACGGCAGCCTCTTGCCAAGAGTACCTGCAGAACCAGTTGCGGAACTAGATTGGAACCCAGGCCCTCTATTTTCCAAAGTGCTCTGTGGCTGCCAAAGGCTTGGATAAGAAAGAGGTGACCTGGTGGAACTGGCTTTTTGAGTTCTAACAGTGCGGCTGGAGTGGAGGAATAAGGTTTAGCTTGGCTTGGAGCCATGACCTCTGTGGCCCCTTCGTAGAACCTGGGATCACACACGACCGCGTGTCCTTGTATATAGTAAACATCTCTACCGAGGTCCAACCCCTACAGGATTCCTTCGCTGTTACACTACTGTCATGGTCACCGAGGCACATAGGTACAGGGAGCACACCCACCCTAGGGACACTCATGCCGGATGATTCCCGGAAGGCAGTTGCCTTGCGGATTCCCTACCGGGAGAAGAACGCTGCATCCCAGGCGGGTTCTGTCCCCGCGCTGAGCTTGCAGGGGAGTGAAAGGGATCGGTAGGGGAGTGAAGGGGACCGGACTCTGTGGGATGGGAGGCCCACAGAGGCTGAGTCACCTCTTCTGAGTCAGGGATCCTCCTCCTTCTTCTCCCCTCCCCCTCCCTCTCTCCCTGAGCCCCCACTAGGGCTTGGCCCAGAGAGCCCGCGAGCGAGCTAGCGAGCGAGGAGGCCGGCTGGCCAGGGCCAGGGCGGAGACGGCCATCTCGTCCCGCAGTGGACCGCGGGGTGGCGGGGAAAGAGCGGAGGAGGCAAGGCAGGCAGCCGAGGAGGCGGAGGCAGGGGCTGGGCGCCGCGAGCGAGGAGGCAGGCTCGCGGCCGCCCCTGGGCTGGGCGCGGAGGCCGCGGCGGGGGCGGGCCGCGCGGCGGGCGCCAGGCCCGGGGCTGTGGGCACGGTGCCCAGCCCCCGGCGCACGCCGACCGCCGCGGCCGCTGCTGCAGTCGGCATCCATCAGCGGGCGGGGGTGTCGCGGAACAGGCTGCTCCGCAGAGCCCGCCCGCGCCGCCCCACCCCGCGGCCTGCGGGCCCGGAGGAGCCGAGGGGACCGGCCCTCGCCCAGCCGGTCCGAGATGGGGACCCCCAGGCCCAGGTAGGCACGTGGGAACCGGTGATGAGATGGCATGGGGGACCCAGGATGTGCTACAATCTAGGCCCAGCCTCCAGCCGTGGGGGAAGAGAGGGGGTGAGATTAGGAGCTGAGTCTGATGGCTGTTGGCCCCCTTGGCCAGTTTTGGGGAGACCTTTGCTGTTCCCCTCACCTCTGCCGCTTCCTCAGTGCCAGGGGTCAGAGGTGTCAGCTGGCCCCTTGGTGTAGAATGAGCCATTGCTGGACGATGGGCTCGGGAAGCTGGCCCACTCTGTTCTGGAAAGCCATCCCAGGTGCCTCCTTTGGTGGCCCAGGGCTCTCTGGTTTTCTTCTCTAGGCTACTGATGTTACAGGACAATATCTTGGCTAGAGGTTGGCTGCTTGGATACTGTTCTCAGTATCTTCCTCACCCCTTGCTTACAGACCCTTTTCTCACTTGCATTGGTTCCCCATCCCTCCTCCTTTCCCTGCCTGAGCTGAACCTTATCCCCCAGGACTGAGGATTTGGACTGGCTGGTAGTTGTACCCCCTGATCAGACATACATGCCTCGTGTCTGTTGATTGTACCTGGAACCGTCACACTTGGAGAGGTCAAGTTCCCAAGAGGCTGGGGGGTCTTGGCGACAGGTATAGGTGTGGAGGTGACTCAAGCCACTGTGGTATTCATTGGGCGCTGAAGTCACCGGCTGGTTGTATGGGCCAGAGAGTCCATGGTTTTGGGAAGGCTGAACAAGCACCCAGAGAAGGGGCTGCCTCTCTCTCTCTCCCCTGCCAGCCATGCCTCTTGCGTCTTGCTTACCCCAGAGCTCTGCCATTCATTGGGTGGGGGTGGGGGTGGGAGAGAACTAACCACGTGTTCCGACATCACCCTGGATTGGCATGTCACCTCTCCTGCACACCGAGGTGGGAGTGTAAAAGGGCTGGATTTAGGAGCTCTCTGGAGCTGTGCAGGGGCCAGCCTGCTCCATCAGCCCGGTCTCTGTGAGCCTCAGGAGCCTTCCAGAATCTCAGCAGTTGGATGGTGGCCCCAGAGGCTCCTGTCCCAGGCTAGGGTGTACAGAATAGAAGTGGTGTGTGCCTGCCACCCATCCATGACTCCAGATGGAGCTTGTGACAGCGGCAGCCTGTACCAGCTTCTTGTCAGTCATGGTGGCCCAGAGAGGCTCTGCCAGTCACCAGTCATGGAGCAGCTAGCTCTGGTGGCCAGCCTGAGATCCCATGTTCCCAGAAACTGATGCACAACATTTATGGCTTATAGGCACACAGTCTCTAGGATTTGGGGGACACCTGACAGCAGTCCTGGAGGAGAACATGGGGGTGGCGGTGGGGGGTGGGGCTTTGTTCCTATTAAAGCATTCCCTGGGCTTTGTGGCAGTGCTCTGGGTCCAGCTCTGTGAGCTTCCTGAAGGGGTTCTATGGTAGAGCCTATGTCCTCTATGGTATGAGGACAAGGCTGGGCCCTATGCTTGGGACATTGATATAGAGAGGTGGGTAAAGGTCTAGGGAGGAAGAGAGACTTGTCCAAGGTCACAGCTCCTGAGTGAGAACCAGAACTAATGTGTTGAGGACTTAAACTTTTTGATTAAGGTTTCTCCCTGGCTGTTATGGTTGTTACTCCCTATATAGCACTCTGACAGAGGATGTACCCTGCAGGCTGGAGGCCATGGCCCCCTTTTGGGAGAGCCCTCGTATTGCCTTCAGGCTCTGCTCCCATGAGATGAGCAATGGAGACTAGCTCATAAAGGGCCTTGAATCCTCTTGGTGTATTCAGGATGGAAAGGACTCTTGGGGTCCAGAGACATTCTGAGCCTGAGCTGCTGTGTCGGGGCAGGAGGGAGTAGAAAAGATCTCTTGACTAGACTAGCTGCAGTGGGAAGCTCCAACCTGACACCGTGTCTAGACTTCTCTGCACTCCTTATTAAAGGCACATGATCATTTCATCCTGGAGCAATACTAGTGACTGTACAATGAGAGAGACGGCATTTATTGAGCACTTAATGTGTGCCATGCCCTGATAAGTGCTTCGCATCCTCTCGCAGCAGCACTATCAGATAATATTATTATACACTTTTAACAGATGAACGGAGGCTCACAGACTCTGCCTGCCTGCCTGAGGTCACACAGCTGGAAAGTGCGGGGCTGTAGAAGTCTAGAGCCTCTCCTTTTACCATGACATTATACCTGGGACAGTGTCTGGGAGCACCTGCTTAGTGTCCAGTGGGACCCAGTAATTAGCTAGTAGATGAGGGCTGGTCCAGATAGAGACGTCCATGTACCGAGTAGGGGGAGCCAAGGCTAGCTCTGTGGGCTGAATGTAGTCCTGGCCTTGAGCATGGTTAAAGAGGGATGGGTGGGAGGGGCCAGCACTGGCCTCCCGCTTGCCCCCTGCTACATTTGGTAGGGCTCCAGCGGGCAGAAGCCACACAG